>NC_090663.1:27627650-28247650 GCF_013368605.1 Nyctibius grandis
CTAAATGTGTTTTATCCCATCTTTCTGCTACAGTATCAATCTATTTAGTGACACCAAAAAAAAGAAATGACTCTTTAGAGAATTCTCCCTCATGCGAAAATTGGACAACGCAAAATAATTAGAGCTGTGGTCTTTCAGACAAAGGGAAAATGTTCTGGTCAGAATGATGGTGTTCCAAGACAGTGAGTTTTTACGTGGTCCAAAATGGAGGTTTGTGTCACTGCTTAGGGAAAAAATGTGCTTTGCTAAACATTCCCAGTAATCACAATAATTGGACATGAGCCGGAAATGTGCACTAGCAGCCCAGAAAGCCAATTGCATCCTGGGCTGCATCAAAAGAAGCGTGGCCAGCAGGTCAAGGGAGGTGATTCTGACCCTCTACTCCACTCTTGTGAGACCCCACCTGGAGTGCTGCGTCCAGCTCTGGGGCCCCCAGCACAAGACAGACAGCGACCTGTTAGAGTGGGTCCAGAGGAGGGCCTCAAAAATGATCAGAGGGCTGGAGCACCTCTCCTGTGAGAAAAGGCTGAGAGAGCTGGGGTTGTTCAGCCTGGAGAAGAGAAGGCTCTGCGGAGACCTTATTGCGGCCTTTCAATACTTAAGGGCGCTTATAAGAAAGATGGGGACAGACTTTTTAGTAGGGCCTAGAGCGATGGGACAAGGGGTAACAGTTTTAAACTGAAAGAGGGTAGATTTAGATTGGACATAAGGAAGGAATACTCTATGATGAGGGAGATGAGACACTGGAACAGGTTGCCCGGAGAAGTTGTGGATGCCCCATCACTGGAAGTGTTCAAGTTGAGGTTGGATGGGGCTCTGAGCAACCTGACCTAGTGAAAAATGTCCCTACCCGTGACGGGGGTTGGAACTAGATGATCTTTAAGGTCCGTTCCAACCCAGACTGTTCTATGATGCTATGATTTCCATCGTTGCCTTATAGTGCACACTTCAGCATTCAGCTTGTGAGCCTGTCAGCAGTAAGATTATTCAGAAGGAAAACAGAGTAATCAATAAATGATGGACTAAGAGGTGATGTTGGCATCTACGGGAGGTGCAGCCAGTAAGTCAGAAATGAAGCCAAATATGCACACAGGTTTCTTTCACTGAATGAAACTTTGCAATGTGGAAATGTGCAATTCTGCCTGTGGGAAGGACAGGTGACAGCAAGCAGCACTCTCGTTTTGATTCTGGAGACAAGGGATCTGATCAGATATCTTTCAGGCAGAGACATTTCCACCACCCGTGGACTACCACTGTTTCCTCAAGCAGAGACCTCCACCCATGAGCTTTTCCAGATCTCCTACACCAAGTCCATCTGGTCAGCTCAAACCAGTTTTATCACTGGTTTAAATAACCTGCATAATTTCTCACTGAAGCAAAGGCAGAGATCTCACGTGCTCCATTCTGCAATAACTTCTGGCAGAAAAGCAGTAACAGGCAGCTGGGGTACTGGGGTAACCATTTGCAAAGAAATGAGCTTTAAGGTTGTTCTAAACGGTAGGAAACTTTGCAGAATTGGTACATCTCTACTCCTCCGTTCTGGTAATGTGCTTTCACAGTCATACCCTTTTACTAACAGAGGTAAGTCTTGCATGTGGTACCTCTTACTAGATTATCTGATGTGGTTGGGGCAAACAGACCGGGTGCTTCTGTGCTCAGAGGCTGTGCTGGAACCATACGAGAGGGAAAGACCCAGTAAAGAAATCTGAATTGCAACATGCTTCAAGTGTAGAAACATTGAGGCTTGAGCTTCAGGCTTTTGTTTGGCAATCGAATGAATTACCACTGATAGGTGTGCCCACTTTGCAAGCATCCTTTAGTAATACCTGGAATTCCTCAAGTAGCTTTACAAACACACGTAGCGGTAATATTTTCTGATTGTGAGTGGGCAGTTTTCTCAGGAAGTCTCATCTTCCTTTGGAAATGGCTCTAATCTTAACAGCCCTCCTTTGTCTCTAGACCTCTGCTCACATTGTCTCATCCAGCTGTTATGAAGAACTCTTCACAGCCTTCATTAGATGCAAGCTGTAGTTTCCACTGACAGTATGGAGCATGTTTTGGGAAACCACTGCAGCTCTGTTATTAAACACTGCTTAGGTCCTGCAGTTACATTTTACTTAGAGAGAGGAATGGGGAGAAGACCTGAGGACTTCTGCAAGAGGGCTTGCTCCCGTCACCTGCAAGAACCTTCTTCCTCAGGCTGCTTTTCCAAATAAAAATCTTTCCAAATGGGATCTTCAGGAATTGCAGAGCTTCAGCCTTCATCCCACTCACCTGGGAAGGGCAAGGGCTGGATACTCAGCTGAGGATGTGGCAGAAGGCGACAATTCCTGCCCTGGCCCTTGGGCCGGCTGCCCACAGCCCAGCAGAGCTGAGAGCTCTCCTGTAGGCACTGCATCGCTGCAAGCTGGACCCCGAGGGCTCCTTGCATTGCTCCTTCCCCATGCCGCTGATGGTGGCGGAGGAGCTTGCCTCAGCCAGGGACTTTCCTGCAATGGGAAAGCCCCAGGTCCTTTCCCCAGCCTTGTAGCACCAGAGGAATATGAGCTAATCAGGGGAGAGCTCTGGCCTGGGTGGAAATCTGGGATGGGGAACTCCCAGGGTGAAATTAGCATTGAAGAAATTAAGAGAGAGAGGAAGATTGCTCTTAGTCACCATGTTCTAGTGTACATGACTAGACAGGGAGGAAAGCCTGCTTCCTCCTGAGGAGGTGCAAAATGGGACAGGAGGGGTGGGCACTTTTTCCTTTGGCCTGAAGAGCTCCCAGATGTTCATGTCCCCTGTCCCGCTGCATGCGTCTTGTTTGCAGAAAGCCTGGCCAAGGCCAGGGGGGATCCAGCACAGGGGAGCGCTGAGCCCCGGCACCATCCCCACTGCCACAGCCATGGGCTGGCCCTGGAGGGGTCCCCATGTGCCTGACATGGGGCTTTGAGCGGGGACTCACCCGCCACCTCAGCTTTCCTCCCCTCATTGCACATACTAACCTGCACCAGGCTTAATGGCCACCGGATTGACCGCAGGTAACTCCAGGTTGGGTACCAGCTCATATCCTTTCTCTTGCTGTTTTCCTTTGCCTTCATGGTACCTGCTGTAGATGCCACGGCCGGCGGAGTATCCCCCCAGGTAGGAGCCCCTGGGGCCTGGGGCTCTGTTGCCAGCTGCACCTCGCCCTCTGCCTCGTATGCTGCCTGCTTATGATAACAACACAGAAGAGGGTGGTGAATAAGGGAGAGCGACAGCCCCGCAGGGAGCACGAACAGCCCCAGGCTGAGATCCGGAGGCATGTGCTTAGAAATGAGGCAGCAGAAATTAGTTTTGTCCGGGTCTTAGTGACCCTGCTTAGGAAAACAGAAGAGTTTGGCCTTAGAAGCACTCAGTAAGCCTACGCAAGTTTTGCTCTTGATGTTTCTGACCATACATTAACGCTTATTTATACTGATGCAACTGTCATGGCCAGTGTTACGGGTGTAACGCACTCAGCAGAGAGAGAGGGGCTCCTCCAGGGTGATGTCTATGCCGTAGGAACAGCTTCTGCTCTCAGCTGTCCTTCAGAGGAGACCCAGCCTCTCAGCTGGCCACAATGGGACCCTGCAGAGACCCTGCAGAGATGACCCAAAGTTGTACCTGGCCTTTAACCAACTTTGTCCCACCGTTGCTTGTATTTTTACTAGTGTTGTTTGTTTTCTTTGCTATTTTATTAGTAATGTGAATACACCCCATCTCCGAAAATATTGCCTTTATTTATCTTAGCAACTCCACGCATGTTACGACAGTACTTTGGATGCTGCGGTATTAAGGCACTCTACGATGGCCTAATTGAATATTTAGACTGTCAGTGAACTCCTTGGTAGTTCATTGCAAGTACAAATCTGGAAATTGAGAAGCAGCTGAAATTCTTGGTCAAGTAGGGTTAAAAATATTTCTGGGTTTACGTGGGTGCTTTAAGAATATATTCATGCTGAACTGCCTGTTATGTGGAAATATACATTAAATTTCAGGAAACTATAATTCCTGTAAGTCCAGGATAATTGTAATTATAACACCAGTTACAGCTGCTAGGGTTTTTTATGAATAACTGTTTTTTGTTAATTTTTAATCACTGTAACTGGTAACTAATTGAAGTATACATAATAAAAGAATTATAAGAATTATTTTGCACTTATGTGATTCCTTCTGCTCATAGTTCTCAAATTACTTTATAAAGGACACAGCACTACTGTCATTTCAATGCAGAGGACAAATGAGACCTGAAGAGCTCCCAACTGAGGCTTTCGCTGACATCCTTCCCTTTGGATGACCAGGTCACCATACCCACACCTCCAGGAGAATGCAAAGGGAGCACTCTGTCATGATCTCCAATACTTAGGATCCTGCTCTTTGGAAGGAGGTGGAAGCTGGAGTCCTTGGACTTGCTCAGCCTTAGTACAGCACTCATAAAAACCAGATCCCTCTCTTCCCCATTCTGTGCTTGGTCCATTAGCTCATTCTTAACCATATTTTTGATGCCTCCCTCACACTAGCCTGTATATTAGCAATTATTTATAGATAAATACACTTTATATACTCATAAATTAAAATGAGACTGAACAGAAATATGGCAAAAAGATCTATAAAAGAGTGTTTAAGAAAAAAGTGCATAGCGCCAGCTGTCGTTTGGCTCAGGCAGACCTTGGGTCGCACCAGCCTGGGATAAAACCTGCCCATCGCATCCCCTAATCGTGCTTACTAACCTTTCACAAAGTAATCTCTGTTGGGCCCGATCAAGGCATTGTACGGATATCCATAATATGCTAGTGTGTATGGATCACAAGAGTAAACATAATTAGGTTGCTGAGTTACTTCAGGCGTTGCTGCGGCCCCTCCTTTTGCTGCTTTCTGGTAGCGAGTGTATTGCTCCTTGTCTACTGGCTTGGCCAAGGTAACCTCCAGGCATGAGCCTTCCAGTTCAACACCATTAAGGTTGTTCATGGCATGAATGGCGTCTTCCCTGGTTGTAAAGTGCACAAAGGCATAATCACGTATTTTTTTCACCCGCTCTACACAGCCAGGGTTAAACTGCCCAAAGACCTTTTTAATGGTGTCCTCTGTGGTCTCAATCATTAAATTCCTCACATAGAGGATTTTAACAGTCTCCATGACATCTTCATCCACATCTATCTCTGGTTCTGCCCAGTCAACAGCAATTTGGTGTCCCCACAGCTGGATCCTTCCCGGCATGAGTTTCCTCCGGGCCATTGCCGCTGCTCGATGACTCTCATACTCCACGAAGGCGAAGCCTCTGTTCTTCATCTTGTCTGCAGCGCTGGCATACACGATGACATCCAGCACACCTTCCGTCACCTTGGCGATCTCTTCCAGGATCTCCTCTCTCTTCTTCATCTTGGGAATGCCTCCGATGAAGAGCCGGCAGTTATCCACACTGCAGCACACACCCAGCAGCCTGCCAGGGCGGATTTCATAGTTGTTCAGCTCTCTGACGGCACGCTTCGCCTCGTGCTTCTGCGTGTACATCACGAAGGCGTAGCCACGGTTCTTCCCATCAAAGTCCATCATCAGGCGCATTTCGTAGATGCGGCCGACAGACTCGAACACGGGGACAAGCTCATCTTCATAGACGTCACGGGGAATTTTGCCCACAAAGACTTCACAGCCACGAGGCGGGTGCAGGCCCTCCCATCCGGGAGGAGGGCCGCCATACTTGCGTTGCCCATTCTCCTGGATCATGCTATACCCAGTGCGCTCCATGAGGGCCAGCAGAGCTGCCTCATTGGGTGCACCAGCAACACCTTCAGGGACTTTCGTGGTAGCCACGTTAGAGGAATCGTTGCTCATCCTTGCAGTGGAGTCCTCAGCAGTCATGATGTCAAACTCATTCACAGCCTGATAAAGCCTGGGCAAAGGAAAAAGGAGGACACTCATTAGAAGCTGTTTTAGCTACCACCAGAATCCCACCCCTATCTTTTTTCTTCCTGTAGTTGTTCTGCAAGTTTATTTTTCAAACTGGGACTAAGGCTGCAGAAAAGCAAATGAGTGAGCCACACCAGCCTGAACATCGATAGTGCAGGGGGAGCGCAACCTGAATGTAGGCACAGCCCCTCTTTGAGGGAGGTGGTTGAGGATGACCTGCCAATATCACCCTGGCACCAAGAGCTGCTGCCACGGGAGGCTGAAGTCACATGAATGGATGCCACCAAGCACCTCAAAACCTCAAGACCCTAGGGAGGCTTGTCTCCTTTTTGAAAGGGTAGGAAGGAGCTGACACAGGATTGGGAAAGGGAAAATATTTCATGAAGCCAGTGGTTCTTACCTCCAGAGCCCTCTCCTCCCTCTCAGTCATTCCTCAGTTAATCCATCTACTCCTAAACAGTGCGAGTACCAGGTGCCATACTCCACCATGAAAGATGGCAAATGCATGAGAAGCACCAGGCACAGTTTCCATCTGATAACAACCCCTCACTCCTCCAGGCCTTCACAGTAACTGTTGAGTAGGAAATAATAAATGCACTTTAGCATCGGGGGGACCAAGTCTTGTTCTCTTGTGCAAAGGGCAATCTGGCAAGCTTCTGAGTTGCCTGCTGCTTGTGGTACAATGTCTGATGTGTTTGTCTCTTCCGTTATAACAACAGGACTTCGCAAAAGCTGAACAGAATCACTCCCTTATGACAGGCAACTTGCTTTAGAGCAAGTGGCCGGCACAGCCCTGCAAGCCAGCAACGGGAAAGCAAATCTCAGAAACCTCATTCTGCATTTGAACACATGCAGAGAGCAGGAAATGCAGACATACAGGAGGAGATGACCATGCTAATGACCACAACTGCAAGACAGTGGGCTTCCTCTCTAAATAAAACACTTTGAGACTCTGAGAGTAGTTAATTCATTGACTTTTAAAGCTGGAAAAGTCCATCAGACCATTTAATATGAGTGATTGTATATGACATGGACCATTACATTTTATTGTTATTTGCACATTGAGTCCTATAACATTTATCTGAGTAAATCGTATCTTCCAGAAGGACCTTGGTTTTAAGGAATCAGAGACGTGTAGACCTCACCACTTCCCTTTATGACTTGTTTGCTAATCACCCCCTCAGAAAAGCAAGCATGCTGTATTTCTCATGAGACTTTGTCTGGCTTTTGCTTCCAGCTAGGATTGCTTGTTAAACCTTTCTCTGATAGACTGAAGAGTCTTTCAAGACCTCTGCTTTTGCCTTATGAAGATGTTTAAGTTGTGTAATCAAGCCACAATTCTGTCTTTTTAATAAAACTTGCAGGGTGTACTCCTGAATTCCTTCACAATCCATCATTTTTTCACCTAAAATTGTTTTTGTGGCTCTTTCAACAGTTCTCTAGGCTTTCAGCCTTTTTAACCCTTGCTACATACAGGGATGAAGATCATCCCTCTTTCTTCTCCCCACATCTCTGTATCGCCAAGGCCTGTTTTGCCACACCTTCTCACTAGCAAACCATGTGGAGTTTATTTGTCAATTCTAGCCCCAAATCCTTTCCAGAAGCACCACTTGCTGGGGTTATGTCCCATGTGGCAAGCATGCCTTGTGTTTGTTACTCCTAAATGCCACAACCTTGCGTTCAGCCCTATCCCAACTGCTTTTTGAGTAGATCCCACCTACTAAGTGAGTGCTACACCATTGGCTTCTTCTCATTGTTTTTTACAACTCCATCAGCCTCTGCATCATCCACCAATTTATTTGCCGTGATTTGCATTCATGACCAGTTTGTTGATGGAACTGTCAAAAAACACTGGCCCGTGTAGGAAACTCTGCAAACCACCATAAAAAATGTTTCAAATCTGGGTTTGACACGCTTATTTTCCCAAAAAAAGGACAAAGCTTCAGCCAGATTTATTTATTCTGTGTGGTTGTGTTATTCAGTGGGACACAGGTTTCTCTCTGTCCCTCAAGGACTCTGCTATATACCCTTCGTTAGAACGATTTGGCCATTTTCAGTGCATTGGTTACCATGCAGGCAGGTCTTTCACTAGTACAGTAGGCCCAAGCCTACAGAAATATGGGTGCAAATTTTAGGCACCTAAGTCTGATTTGTAAGGTCCAGAAAACCCATTTAAATCCTAGTAACCTTAGCACTTCAGATTTTTTTCAGTAAAGCTCCTGAGCTGCCCAGAATTGTGCTGGTCTGTATCCAGAGATGCCTCTGCACCAGCCAGGGCAAATGGCACTGTGCCTGGTTCAGTTTCTAAATGCATTTGGGATTGGGAAACCAGACCTCTGAGCCTCCATCTGTGGTCCTGCAGGTGTGTTTGGGCCATGGGTGTTACATGCTGATGTATGAGGGCAGAGGGAGAAGCAGAGAAGATGGAGGGCAGTAATAGTGATGCTGATGCCCAGGCAATATTTTAGAAAACATAATTTCTTTGAAGCTAGGTCTTTCATGGAAGTGCATCAGTTTTGATAGCTTCTTGCTTTAAAATGTTGATGATAAACATGTTTCTCTCAGATTCAAATGTTCCCCCTTTTTAATGTGTCACAGTCAGACATTTTCATTTTACTCCTGGGAATTATTTGACACAATTAAAAAAATTAAGGCAGAGAAAAACATTTTCATTTTTCACTTGACAATTTGTTCCTAAAAGTGTGACTTCACCTTTCCCTGAATGAACAGAGTTTGTTAAACAAACACTTTACAGGGGCCACTGTTGGCAAGTGAACTACTTATCACCCCAGGTTTGGGTAAGTTTAGAAATGAGTCATTACCATCAGTTTTAGGTCAACTTACAAAATAAAAGTCTCTGTATTCTATTATCTGCAGGGCTCAGTCACTGGGGCTATAGTCTAGAAAGCTACAGATGGGCACCGGGACTGTGGAGAGAGGAGAGATGGAGAAAAGTCTCCCCTGCTCACCAGAAACCAGCTGGTAATCTCTGGCTGTCCAGGAACTGGCATGTTCTCCAGCACTTTGCATTGCACCAGCAGGATGGTTTCTAGTCCTGGAAGTTGTACTTGAAGCTGCTGCTAAGCACTGATAGCCACCTTTGCTCCAAACACTACCATACACTGTTTGTGATAGTGAATAATTAAAAATTCTTTGTGACCCTAAAATGCATTTGTCCCAATGTAATATATTGGGAATTAAGATTCTTGATCAAATGTGTTTAATTTTTTTCTGTGCAGCTCCATAGAGCTGTGTTTCATATGTATATACTACCTAAGGCAATTATAGAGCCCATATAGTCCTACTTGATGTAGCTAAATACACACTTAGCGACAGTCATTGTCATGTCATGTAGCTACATGACACAATCAACACCTTCACAAAGTTCAGATATCATCTGCCTTGATGAGAAAAAATGCAGGCGTGTCTGGTCTGAGAGCTCTCTCCTCCTGTTGTTACTGCCTCACAAAATGGGCTGCCAACACAACCTAACCTTTTCGTGTTGAAAAGCAATCACTCTCAAGAAAATTGTTTCAAAAATACCTATTTCCAAAGTGTTCAACCCTATTTTTTTAGTCCACAGTAAATTTGTCATGAAAACTTGCTACCATGTGTTGTAGGTGTCACACAAGGCATGAGCTAATACTGTGGGTTTAGTGGCCGTAATAAAGCCAGACTGATTTCAGTACATAGAATCATAGAATCATTTAGGTTGGAAAGGACCTTTAAGTTCATCAAGTCCAACCGTTAACCTAACACTACCAAGTCCACCACTAAACCATGTCCCTAAGCACCACATCTATATGTCTTTTAAATACCTCCAGAGATGGTGACTCCACCACTTCCCTCCACCAAGTGTGATTAATGCTAGAAGAGGCAAAAATGTAAGCTACATTAAAATGTAGTGTCTTGTGAAATTTAAGTGCATGCTTGATTTCTAGTCTCTGAGGAGGAAGGTACAGCTGATCTCGATGACAAAGATTCATAAAAGAAAGACAGACAAAAATATTACTTGCTAATGCAAAAGGTTGTGCTCTGGAGACAACTAAGTTTTAAATGACTAATTATCATGACTGACTGAAACAAGAGAAAAAGGTAAAGCCTGCTTGATTGTTCAACGCCATGTTAGATGGATGGCTAACGGCTGTCAGCCTACCAGGAGCCAGGCTTGTGAGCCCTGCAGTTCAGCATCCCTGCTCCAAGGACTCTCCCTCATGCAGGGCAATTCTCAGACATACACATTTCACTGAAAACATTCAAATTTCTCTTCCCCTTCCTTACGAAACTCCTTCCCTGGTGCCAATCAGGCAGGTGTAAAAAGTTCTTGCCCTAAACATTAATCACCTTCTTTTTAACATATCTTTTGTCACATTGCAGCTCAGAATATTAAGAAGGAAACTTACTGTGTTGGCAGTGACTGACCTAAAGCATACTGTGAGCGGGCTGATTAACTGAGGGAGGTTTTTTATTAAATAGAAATACCATGCCTTGATTAACAACAGCGCAGGGCCTAACGCTGATGTCCCTTGTGCCAGGGCAAAGGCAGCTCAGGGCCCCAGTGAGAAAGCGCTGCCCACAGTCCATATAGCATCTTATCCCTGGGCTTGCCCAGCACTGGGCAGTGCCCGGTGAAGTTACGCGGCTACCTGCTCCTCTGTTGATCTCAGTGTGGTAAAACAGGCTTTTACAAACACAGGGACACAGCTGGTGTCCTTGTGGCAGCAACCACGCATCCACTCCGTTCACATGCTCCTATAAAATGGGGTTGTTTATGTTTGTGCTTAATTCATCCCTCTAGATTTGTGTTACATAGATTTAGTGGCAGTCACATAGCATGGGGATGGGTGCCCGCACCATGGCAGGCGGCAGCAGGAGAGCCCAGGGAGACCTGCTGGCTCTGTGATAACTGGAAGAAGGAGGGGACGGGGACACCCACACCTCAGCTGCAGACCCTGGACCGTACAAACTCCTGCTGAGCTGACTCGGCCTGCCCTCACGGACACTGCACGGCCGCCCGCTTGCTTCAAGAAACCACCACAGTTTTGCATTTTAAGCCACAGCTGCTGCGGAGGGAAGATCGGTCGCTGAAATTTTAACTGAATACACCCTGTTGACAGAGGGAAATAACAGCTGCTGGTTTAAAGGTGACCTTCCTAGTTTTTCAGTTGAAATAATAAGGGCAAATGGTAATCCTGCAGCTGATGTTGAGCAGCAGCTCTGGAAGCACAGCTGCCGTTAAAGCTCTTTATTTTTAAAAGCTGACTCTTCTCATGGCAACTTTAGATACATAAAATGTATATAACAACAACAGCAGCTTACTAAGAACAACCATATAATGTTATCCCAAACATCAGATATCCACAGAAATGCTCTTGCGGAAAACCCTGTTTGCCTGTTTACGGATTTATCGGCTGAACAGTAAAACACAGGGGCCACGCCAATGTGAAATAAGGTGGTGGCTCGAGCATTGCTTCAAGCGTAATGTGCAAGTTACCTCCCCTTTTAAAGATAACTACAGTATCACTATACGTCAGTTTTCTTTTTCTTGGCAAGACTGTCACTCCTTTCCTAAAGATTATTTGCATGAATGAGCTGAACAAAGCCAGTGTCTTTGGGGCTGTTACTGGAGCTGAGCCATGACGTGCCCGACTGCAAGACCCAGGGCCAGCCTAGCAGCAGGGAGCTGGGGTGCAAGGTGCTCCTTCCCAAACTAATGGCAAAATAGAAAATCCCACCTCTTTCATGAATGTGCCTAACGTAGCCACGAGCCTCGCAAGCACTTGCTGACATCCCATGTGCATCCTGGCAGAAGGCTTCGCCCTCTGTTTGCAATCAGCTTAGGAGACATCCTGCTGGAAGCAGCATCGTTGGCTCCTCTCCATGCGTAGTGGAGACAGAGGCCACGCAGGCAGCAGATGAGGTGAAAAAAGGGTCTGATTTTTGGTGAAAATCTATGCAAAGGCTTTGCCTGACTCCAAATTAATTTATACTTCAAGTGTCAAAGGCTAGTCCTCCTTGTGGTTTTCAACAGGAGCTGGACCACAGCTTGGTTCCCTACCTGCTGTTGCTAATGGAATGCAAACGTCTTAAGTGGAATCTTATGGTGGGTCAGTGCAAGAGAGAGTGCAGCATTTCAGCACGGCTTTTTGGCTAGGGACCTTTTCTGAAAGTCTTTCATACAGGAAAGGGAAGGTTACTAGGGATGGATGGTGTCTTCAGCCTTTTAACAAAAAAAGCAATACTTGAGGCCAACAGGCCATGACGTCTGCAGTGTGTCAGACACATTGCTTTACCTGCAGCTGAACTGGGTGGAGAAGTTACCCCAGGCGAGGTTAAACACTTTGAAAAGGTGGATTTTCTTAGTCTGGATCATTTTGGTAAAACTCTGTAGAGAAAGTGGTGAACTGCATCAGCAGACCTGAAGGGACAGGAACAACAGTTGGCAAGAGACTTGAGTAGCTTGTGATGAGCAGCTTGGGAGAGTAATCTCATAGATCATATCAGCACTAATTATTGACAATGACATGTCTGTCTGCTGTGCAAGTTATCCTGCTGCCAGCACTGCTAAAGCACTTGATATTCTCATCATCATGGCATGCCTGAATTACGGCAATCAAACTTGTCCATCTCCAGCTAGGGTCACCTGGGACAAGCCTTTTGGCTCAGGTGCTGCATGGGACCCAAGGAGATGCACATGCAGCAGCATTTGCTGCACCACGTCATTTCCCATGTGTGTTCAGGCATGAACATGTACAGCAGTGGCTCTCTGCCCACTAGAAGTACTATACTGAAATGTAGAGAGAAACAGTGTAAACCACCTAAGGAGTGACTCTTCAAAGAAGGAACATAAAGAAACAGAAAATTAAGGGTGATATTTCCAACAGTACTTAGCATGTAGCACTACTCCCCCTGACATCAGTTATAAGACTCCAATGGCTTCTATAGGGGTATATTTAAGACAGTGATGAGCACTACTGAAAATCCTGCCTTAAAAGTCTTGCAGGGACTGATTATGTCCTCCAGGCACCAATCAAAAGCAATGCATTTGGCTTAAAAAACTGTAAAAAAAAAAATATAAATCTGTTCTTTTACTTCTTATTCCTTTTTAGGAGGGCAACACATGAAATTATTCTGTAAGGTAACATCCTGAATTTTCCCAGGTTAAAACTTGAATGCTAATCAGATAATTGAACACCTGATTTGTACAGTCAACAAGTGGCTACAACTTCAGACTAGAATTTGAAGGTTAAACTTATTTTCGTCACTATCATAAAGAACAATAACAGTCACAGATGTAATTCTCTTAGCCATATTATACCAGTTCCCTTAGCCATATTAATCTTACCTCACAGCAATTTTATATACAATTTAAGAAATGGAGCTGAAATTATGATTCCCCTACAAAATAAAGTCACCTTGTGTTGTGCAAACTTCCTGCCTATTCTGTTATCAACGCTTTCTGCTTCCTTCTAAGGCATATTTAATTTGGAGTGTGATTCTGCAAAGGCTGTCAAAGATTACACTTGTGTTATCCATAAGCACGATCAGTGCCCAGCAGTGAACATTCCCAGGATGGAGGTCCCTCAACGACCTGGCCTCCTGGCCTAGAAACTGCAAAAATAGTATTCAAAGAGATATCAATGATGACATCTTGAATAATAAAGTGAGAAAGCTTTCCTGAGCCTGGCACTTTACTTCTTGCCATTGCTTTTTGATTATCACAAGTGAAAATTCTGTTCATGCATATACGGTTTTCCCATGGTGAGAATGAAGCAATGCTAATGGAAAAGTAACTGATGTGCCAAAGCACCACCAACACCTAGAGCATCCTACCAACACGGTTGGTATTTTCCCTGCTTCTACAGTGTGAATTCTGTGAAGGTAGTGTGTGTTTCTTGAGTGTTTTTCCGCTACTGCAGTGCCAAACCAGCCATCTCAGCTTAAACCACTTCTGAAGGAAGTTTGGGTAAGCGAAACCCAGCCTCCTCCCTTATTTTATAATGCACTTTGCTGCAAGTCATTCAGAACTTTGTCCCAACAAGTTGTGCAACCCATGTGTTGTACTGTTTGCCCCAGCTCCGTCTTTTACCTAGTCTAACTCAAAGTAATTCTATAACTCTCAGCTATTTCGATAGGACTGGTTGCTGGCTGAGGCTGAAGTTATTATCCTGCAAGATATTGAAGCCACATGTTGAGGAAAGATGAGAAGATGAGAGATGGGTTGTGTAATCATTCTTATCAGCTTTCCAAATCAGGAAACAACACAACCCTTCCCTTCTCCCCAAATTCCCATATGTACATCTAATCCAAAAAGTCTGTTATTACCATGGTCAGACAGGAAAATGTGTGACATATAAATAAAGTGCAATGTAGTCACTCGGTACGTAACAAGTCTTCCCTATTCTGGATGAGCTGTACTTGATGAGAAACTTTTTGCGACATTTGTTTTCCACGAATGCGATTAAGCAGTGTTCTCTGCGGAGATGCTGGTACAGACAGGTAAGAGTGTCCTCCTCATTAACTGCCTGCTTTAAAAAGAATTCTTTCTAAGAAAAGAAGTGTTTCATTCAGTGTGGACTAGCTGCTTGCAAGCTTTTGCGATAAGACAGGAAAAGCAATCTTCTGCAACTGAAAAACAAATCCACAACTAGACACATCTGTTAATTATTACACAGGAAAGATAAGACATTCACCTATTTCACTTCTTGCCTCTTTGAGGAAAAATCTTATATATGAACACAGTGATTTAATTCGTTCGTTCAAAATGCCTGTGAAAGACTTTGCTGAACTCTGGAGTGGGGATATGCATGCATGTGCTTGTGATTTTTCTTTGTTATTATAATGCAGAACACTCTATCTGTCTGTCTGTCTATGTAAACATTACAGTAACATGTTCCACCCTACAGTGCAATTGAGAGTATCTAAAAAAGTTCTTAAACTACAGTTCCCTTTCCAGCCTTTCTGATCTAACTTTTTCACCTAACTCTTCTGGAGATCCCAGAGGGAAGCGTAACACATCCTGCCTGTTCATACAAAGTCTACTTGCTCAGTCAATTTTATACCAATAAAAATAGCTTCAAACTTTTCAGTTCACCCTAATCTTACGCACTATTTTTATTGCAACATTCTCAGTTTTGTGTTCACCGTGTGAGCACCGCTACAATGGGGGGCCCAACCTGCAGCCCCGCTTTTGGCTGGAGGCAGAGATTTCAGGGAAAGCTGAAAGTGGCCCACCGTGTTCCCCGCCTCAGGTCACAGAAATGAAAATCAGCATAAAGCAAACTGCAGTTGGGATGTGAATGTTTGCTGCCTAAAGTACATTAAACTCAAAGACTTTGGCTTAGTCAGTGACTGGGTGTTGTTTTTTTTTCTCCTTTGTGCACTGACATTTGACCCGTTTTATAATATGCACCTTGCACTGCTGAAATCCAGTTAGTTATTTATTAAACTCAGGTACCAATGGCTGACTTGTACATATCATGCTTTTAACTGCCTGGCGTTGCCCGTGTGCGGAGGAGAGGGGGATGAAAGGCAGTTGTCTTTGCTGTGAAATTCTGTTGTATCCGCAGAAAGGAGCTGCAAAGTGCAGCAATTTGTACCTGACCTCTGATCTAAGAAATCTGTACAAACCTTTGAACCTTGTATTGAAATTGAGAAACAAGGTTTACAAGTACAAGGAAGAGATTTCCACCA
Organism: Nyctibius grandis; assembly: GCF_013368605.1. Classification (NCBI taxonomy): domain Eukaryota; kingdom Metazoa; phylum Chordata; class Aves; order Nyctibiiformes; family Nyctibiidae; genus Nyctibius; species Nyctibius grandis. The sequence goes on from NC_090663.1 coordinate 27,643,251, forward strand.
CTCGTTACCTGTGCCCAGGGTTAATACTATAAATTAAAAAAAATGTTTAACCAAGGCAGGGACTCTCTCAGGAGGCACCATTCCTGTGCTGAGTTAATTCAAGGCAATTTAAGTCTACTGAAATTACAGCACGGCTGGAAATAACTAGGGTTTGGAAATGAAATTTCTGTGAGCTTCGGAAAAGGAGTGGGGTTTGAGACAGATGTTATTTGGAATGCACTTTTTGCTGACCTTAACTGGGATTTTTTTTTTCAATTAAAAGCTGAAGAAAGAAGACAAGCAACATTTGATTCAATATAATTTCTTCAGCAAAGAATGGAGCTGAAATGCAGAATTGAATAGAAATTATTAAAAAGAGTAGCAAAATGGCTTCTCCTCTGTTAACTTTATTTTTTTTTATCCCACACATTATCTAATCTTGATTATACAGTGCAGAGCTATATGAGAAACCCATGGAAAAATAATCAAACCAACAACATTACAACAAGCTCTTGATAGACAGTCATATGGCCTTGTCTTGACGAGCAAAAAGGACGTGTTTTGCAGTTCTGTTAGATTAACCGTGTTAATTTAATTACAAAGCTCTCTCAGCTCTTTCAGACACTGGCAAGGTCCTTGGTACAACATCATCAGCTAACACCAACATGTGCCACCGTGGACTGTGTTGGGTGTGAAGGCCTTCAGAGATCAGCTGCGATGACACGATTGAAAAAGACGCCGTTTCTGCAACCCAGCCTGTCAGGCCATGGAGCATTGCAAGGGATGGCAGTAACGTTTTGCTGTGACATCCTTCACATGCTCCAAGCACTGGCTGTCATCCATGGTAAGTTTGGGTGTGCAAAGAGTGAAGGAGCACTTTACACACACGTTTTGAAGCACGGCTTCAATCCCAGCCAGCTCAGGACAGGACACCATTATACACAACTGCTGCATCTGGTCCACATGTGAATGGACAATTTTGTCATTGGTTTTAATTGAACCTTACTTACAACAACTACATTTCCTTTTCTTTTTTTTTTTTTTAAAAAAAGGTTCTATATTCAACTGATTTTTTCCAGATTTAAGTCCAAACGTCACTATTGTTATCAGCACTGACCCCAATAAGGCAATAAATGAATAAATAAATAAATAAGGGTGAACAGATTAATGTCATGTGTCCTATGTCATATACAAGCCTTAAATGTTTCACATGCTGCTTAAGCAGAATATGAATAGAATAATATCAGAACTTGATTTTCTTAAAATGACATAAAATTTTCAGTATGCAGAATGAGTTATATAGATTAATTTGTATTAATAATACTTGCATATATACCCTGCTTGCTCAACCTTCCTAGCCACCTTCAATCTACAAGCCCCAAATTCTGTACCTAAAGCTGGTAATTCACTTTTAAACCTTGATTTTTATGTCAATCTCTTGAAAAAGCAGAACAAAATACCAGGCAGCACAAACAGACAACAGCAGAGACAGACCAGTTGAAAACACATCAGGCAGTTGTTCAATGGCTACCTTTCACTTCATTAATTTAAGATAGTAGAAAAAATACCTCTCAGACATGATTTCGTTTTCCTTTGTCTAAAAGATCAGTGGTTTAGTTTTCACTGTTCTGACAGTCGCTTTGCTATTTGCTACACAATTCTTTTAGATATTCACATCAAGCTCATAGTTCAAGCTTAGAAGTGGTTGCTTCCTTCTCAAAAAACTCTTTAGGACCCTCTAAAGGAAGGCAAAACCCAAACCCGATACCTTGACAATGACATGCTTTCGGTCTCAACTCCCTGATAAATGAAAACCAGATAAAAAGCCCTACAGAGCAAACAAGATCTCCCTTACCTCTCCGGTCCCACAATCGAAGTGCGACAGGTTAAGAGGACTTGCGCCTTTGCCCAAGCAACCTTTCTTCCTAATGGCAGGAGCCGTGTAACCTGGTTATACAGTTTATGCATCTCTTTATTGGCCAGCGAGCGTTAGCCATTTAAATTCCTTGGGAGTCATTTGTTAAGGGCTCTTAGGCTGAGGCTAAGTGGGTGGGACGGGAGGGAGACGGGATGTTAGTGCTGCCAGACGCAGAGAGCTCTCCAAAGGGGTTTGAAGATTAATAGAAAACCATCTGCAACGAAGGGATCTTTGGAGGCAGGGCTGGGTCCCACCTTTGGGGAAGCACAGGGAAGAGAAACCATGACATTTTTGCAGGGAGGAGGAATTTGAAGAGAAAGCTTTCGTTCAAAATTCAAAACTTGGAAAAAAGGGAGTGAAACATGTACAAACAACTCCTTCCTAGCACAAGGCGTTGTGCAAATAGCTTGAGTTACTCACAACAGATAAGATAAGAAAAGGGCATATTTTGCTTGACAGCATGAGGTTTTTTCAGCGAAATCTTGTTTTTCTTCTTTATATGTGTCTGGCAAAATTATTTCAGGCTGCACTGAATCAATTTACCTTTGGATGTAAGAAAAAAAAATGGTCTGCATCTCCTGGAGTGAGAGGTAAGTTTACTGATCTCAGCAGCGGCGGGACAGTAGGAATAACTCAGTCTGTGCCATGTACCCAGCGTGCAGCATTTCAGCAGCAAACACGGAAACTCAAACGTGTTTGCTTGAAAGAAAAAAAAAAAAGCCTGGTACAGGAGTAAAAGCACAGGGGTGGTAAAACATGATTCATGACAGCAGAAATGGTCTGTACATAACAACAGAGCATTAGGCCCTGGGAGCACTTAGGCAAAGCAAACAACACACCTTCTCAAGCAGCCAAGAGGAGGAACCGCACCAAAACACTCTTGGGATGATGGATTTGTCCAGTTGGCAAGCAGTGTGCACAACCAGCCGGCGGGAGAAGAGGGAGCAGGGCATGCCTTGGGAGACGACTAATTTCTGGGAAAGGACACTGCCCGGAGAAGGTGAAAAGCAAACAGCATATCACCGAAGCAAAACAACTACAGCTTTCAGTCCTTTCCCAGGTTTTTTACTGGCATAGCCATTCTTTTCTTCATTCTCTTTTTTTTCAAAAAAGTAAAGCTTGGTCCAAATTGCCAGCCAAGCCGCACACAGGCAGCAACCTCAGGGCATCCTGGTGTGGAAGGAGAAGTGTCTTATCCTCTCAGCTGACGGTCTATATACAGGGGTGGATTCTGCAGAGGAAGCAGTGTCAGTTTTTATCAGATGGTCCTACATAATAATTTGTTCTTGCCCTCCAAGTGGTTTTATCTGGGCATGTAAAACTTAGAGACATCCTTGTACTGCAGAGTCAGAGGCTGGTCAATAGAGAAGAGGGGTAGGGGAGTCAACGGGTGTAGAGATAAGAACTCCAAAATTAGAAGGCTCCAAGTTAGCCAGAGAAATGTGGAGGATGGCAAAGACTAGCAAAAGAAGCACCTCTGTGGCAGTTTCTGAGAGCGCACAGGAAGGATAGCTGTTCTACTTGCACCGCAAACCCAAAGGGTGATTGCAATCACCCTGTTCTGGCTTTTTATACTTGTTTATCCACAGTACTGTGGCCATGGCGTGTTAGGCACTGTACAAACACACCTGCAGCCTGGATCCTGGTTCCAAAAAAGCTGCAGCCCAAGGCTACTGTACAAGTCTTTCATCTTCATAATTCCTCTCTGCAAATGTTAACTCATTAGCTACGAGAGCTGCAGAGGACCACGTACAGCTCTGCTGGCAGGGAAGCTGCAGCATGGAGATTAAGTCATTTGCCCAAGACTGTGGAAGGAATCAGTCTCAAATCCAGGGATAAAATCTAGGAGATTCTGCCAAAATTAGGTCCATACCTCAATTCCACTGATCTATATAGGGAAGTGAGTATAAAATATTTACCTGGTATAAGGTCAAAAAACTCCCCTCCACCAGATTAATTAATTTTTTAAAGTCAGTATCCTTCTCTTTACTTTGCATTTTACTGTTGGAAAACAAACCAAACTTTTAGCCATCAGCATTGTAAAGCGAATCCTATGAGCTACAATCGTGCATGTACTTGAATGCACAGGGAAGACCATTCTGGTGTAAGCGGAATGAAAAAGCACTGATGCCAGTGAGCCGATGGGCTCATTTTTAGAAGGCTCTTCAACATACCATGTCAATTAGGGTCAGGTAGAGAGGCTGCTCAAACCCTTGACTTTCATTTTATACTTTCACTTTTAGCTCCAGCTTGTTGTTTGTTTCCAAGTTATGCCTCAAATATTGTCTAAAGCAACGAACATCAGCAGATCAAGCTGCTGCAGGGTATTCTGAGGTGTTAGCATCCCCAATGCAGCATTTGAAACTAAATACATTAATTTGTCCTGCAGGCTATGCTTTTATAGGGAACCTAAGAAAGTTGGGCAGCATACTGCATGTCCCTCAACTTTCCCTGGCGTTAGGCACCTACTTTCCTTCAGCTTCAAGCACACTGCGTTCATAATGATTACATGACTTTATATGCCTCTTTATGACGACTCTGGCATCGTGAGAGGGATACACCTAAAGCAGAGTGGAAAAGTGTTAAGGGCAGAGCCATCCAAGCAGCAGGGAGGATGGGTTCTGTACACACACACACGCTCCTCTCCTCATACAGCATCCACTGCTCTGGTGTAAGGATATAAACACATCTTCTCTCCTAATGTACAGCTTGACTGCAACAATGAAGTGTCGCCATCCATTACAATAAAACCATAAATATTTAGTTGTTTCGGCCAAATCCTAAGAGATGTGAAAGAGAACATCCAGACCACTCCATGCCTATGTTTCCCATAGACTTTCCATTTCCTTTTATTCTTTCCTGTAGTGGGATTACACATCAAAGGTTTTTCCTAAATAATTGTCCTAAAGTGATAGAAAAGGCTGGACATTTGAAGAAAAGAAGTGAGATTCACTGGAATGTGCTAATGCCTATTGGATGGGGACTTGCTCCCTGACACAGAAAAGGCTTTCAAGGAGATAATGTGCTTCCCCTCGGCTGGCTGTCTTCTACAAACAGACACACAATCTGGCCTCCACTGATCAGGTGCACTGGGCTCCTCCACGCAATGACAAGCACCAATAAAGCATTGTTTCTGCTCTCTGAGATTTTTACAAAGATCAAACCCAAATGCTTTGGGAGATCCAGAGGCTAATGACAGGCTCATCATTTTATTGGGGTGGGGTTATTCTCTGGATGAGAGTGAGTGTTTTTGATGATCATGGTAGGAAATTGGCTTTCACGGGGTATTTCAGGGTGGCAGCTTGGCATCATGTGACAGTGCAGACACGTGAGCAAGTGAAAGGAGAAGAGAGAGTAAGGAGTGAGCAGTGGGTTGGCTTTTATGGTTATATTTGGTCTTCAAAAACTACTGAGAGACTGTAGTGGAATGAGAAGGGAATGCGCCAAGTGAAATATTTTACCAAAAGGACACATGAATTTAAGAGCGACCTGCAAGGTCTCCGATTTCAGTCTCAGAAAGTCTTTACAGTTTTTCAGTATATTCACATATAAGCCCATCCTCAGCCACAATACAGCCACAAAAATTAGGGTCTCATTATGTAACAGACAGCCTTTTTTTCCCTTTTCTTTCTGTTCCTTCTCTTTTTAACAAAACCACTTTGTGTTTGGTGGAACAGGTTCCCACATGTTTGTAGAACCATTTTATTGCCTATTTGAATGTTTAAAGAGACAACACCACTTTATTTAAATGAATAACATGTTATTATACACCTGTCCTTACACAGAGTTAATACAGTACAATTCATTATTTCCTGACTTTCATAAGTTATTGCAGACCAAAAACTGGGGGGATCCTTCAGAGAACATACAGACCGTACCACAACACTCCTGTTTTTTTACAGGTGGATACACATCTCAAAACAGCTTTACTATATAATCTCCAGAGATTTTCAGAGGTATTCAGGCACCCAGCTAGACACTTGGAGACAACAGTTTTCCAAGTTCTCTCACACAGAAGCCCTTTCCATGCGTAACCTGAGTCAGTGCTTTGACCTTTATCTTGCCACATCACGGAGGATTCCCAGTAAACGCCCTTGCAAAGGTGGACTACCCTCCTGCTCTGCCAGCCCCAGCCACATCCCCCATCCCAACATGGAGAGGACAAACTCACAGCCCTGAAGGTGGAGTCCCACCGGGGGAAATTTGGCCAAGGACACCTTGGGCTTTCCCCTTTTGTTTTTTAATCTTAGGCTGCTCTGGTTCATGGGCAGCAAGAGTTGTCCTGATAACCTTAATGGCCATTAGACAAAGTTTTTGTTTTATTTTTAACAAACACTTTAATTGTCATTCTGCAATGAAAGCCAACACAGAGGATCACCCTGGAGAGCAGGCTCAGTTTCCCCAAGTGCAATTTTGTGCTTTCATTTAAACTTGAAAGCAGGCTTTAGATTCCAAAATGTAAGACAACAGATACAGAATAAACCCATGGAGTGCAACAGTTTTTAATTAGCACATAAAAAAAAAAAAAGGAAACCAGCAAACCCAGAAGTTTTTTGTATAGCCACAACCATTACGTTTCTGTGGCATGTTTGCTTCCCATTAAATTAAATACAAGGTGGGTTCTGGATAGACATATCTACAAGGGAGGTTAATATGATTATTGCTTTTCAGTCCCTGGGTAAATAAAACACTCTATGGGGAAAAGGTTTAGCCCTCACTAGCCTGATGTGGCTGCTCAAGACCAGTGTTTCACACCACAGTCTCACAAAAATGTTAAACTGGTGTTGCCAATGTAAGGTCCCACTCCATCCTTCCCACAGCCACCCCGTGCAGCCTTCACTTGTGCTGTCTCAAGCCTTCTTGCGGCTGCACCCTGCACACATGCTGCCTGAACACCTGTGCTGGCAGAGGGGAAGAAGAATGTGGGACTGGTCCTTCTGCCAGCATTGCTGGCTTAAAGCATTTATGAAATCACCAGTGTCGAGCAAATCATGGGAAAACAGGGGAAAGATTTCTTTTGAAGCCTACTGAATCTAGTTTCACAGCACAGCTCCACTCTGGAGAAGCCGATGGACTTCACAACAGGGTAGATGAAAGCCTTTCTGTAACACCGAGGAGCTCACCGAACCACCCAGACAGATCAGAGGGCAGAATAGCAAACTGTTACTCTTTATAGGTTTGGATATAGCCAGTGAATTTTAGTGCTGCAGGTATCGGGAGGCTGAAGGTACTGGAGGAATCAAGGAGGGAGGCGCAGCATGGTCGTGTGAGCTCCACGGGTCACTGAAAGGCACCTGGTGGCCACCTCCTGTGGCTAGCAGGGATATCCAGCCAGCCCAAGCCAAGCATGTACCAACCAGTTTTGATAATTAAAAGGTTCCCAGCAAATAACATTCTCACTGGTTCCCTCGGGGCTTTTTGCAAAGGAGAGCATCACAGGGTTTTGTGATAGATGTTCACAAAAGGGAGGACAAACTTATATTTACAGGAGGCTTCCAGAACCCGGGTATGAAAATGAACGTGGTTAGCACACGTAACCCTTTTTGCCTCTCCTCCAGCAATTGCTCTGCCCTTTTACAGGTTGCAGCAGAATATAAGAATATTAAGTGAAAGAGCTTTTCCTCCAGCCAACAGGCATCATCTCTGGTTAGGGCATAAGCTTTTCTGTTCCAGTTCTTAACATCTTATCGAAAATAAGACAATACGCATCACTCGGAAATTGTTTGTAAAAAGAGATTATCAGATAAGGGAACTGACAGTTTCCTTCAGGAAGACAAATTTATTTTTCTGCCTCCCAGTAATACGAAGGAAAAAATTAGACTAGAGGAGACTGAATGAGCTGCAGGGGAGTTCACTGTATCCATTAACTCTGGTGTCTCTTACATTACATTTTATTACATGTTCACAGCTTCTGTGTCTTAGAACACTGATTTATTGTCAGGATTAGAAAAAGCAGCTTTTGATGGTGTCGGCAGAGTCTGAGCTGCCATGCACAGAAAAGGCATCGTTACCAAAGTCGTCTGCGTTAAGCAGACTAAGCTTTGTACCAGTCCTGTGCTGCCTGAATACCTGGAATGCGACTTTATGTTGTAAAAAGCTGCTGTGACTGAGTCACCCATCTGCGGTGTGTGCTGCCGTGATTCGGGAGCAGGGTCACACCTCTTGGCTCATCGCCCTGCCTCGGCACGGCACACTTTGTCCCTGCAGCCCCACGCGGATTTGCCCATGCCGTCACATGCTCTCGCCTTACCTAACCTCACCCTAGCGCCCCGGCTCCTCCTCCACCAGTGTTTGCATACTGTCTGCTCCTCTCCACTGCTGACCTTTGCTACAGGCAGGCAGGATTTGGGCTGCCAACCTCTTTGAGTTTTCTTCTCAGCAGCCAGCATCATACCAGAACCCAGCTGCAGGCATGCTGCTCCCGAGCCACTGTGGCTTGCTCTGGTTTTGTGCTTGTTTGAGCTATGCAACCAAAAGGACTCTGCTGCCAGTCTCAGATGTGCTTCCATGGCAGGGGAAATGGAATGGGTTTGCCTGTTATTCCACCAAACATGTTATCTACAGGACAGGCAAGCCCTAGATCTACGTCTACACCGAGCCACTTGCACGGTGCAGAAACACAGTGTAACATAAGTGGCTCTTGGTATGAACTTTGCAACCCTGTGGCAAAACCACCCACTGTAACCAAACAGGCTTAAACAGTAAAAGGGCACTTTCACCTTCGTGGCTGCACCTGGGCTGGGGCTCACCACTGGTGCGGGGCTCTCGGGAATCACCCCCCTGACTGCCAGAGCTGCCCCAGGTTACCCTGTGGGGTACAGCTGGCCTAATTAAACTTGAAAGTGCTCAAGGGCTGTGTTAATGAGCAGCTCTTAGTAATCACAGGAAGGTGATTCTTTTACAGGTCTACACTTCTGCTATAAAACACTTTTCTCTCAAAGAAAGACCTCAGAGCACTGTTGACAAAACTTACCTCTATAGATATTTGACAAGATAAAACAGACAGTGTCTGTGATTTCAAGGACCATAATTGCTGAAACATTTAGGAATGAGAAGAATGGTCTGAATGGGTGCAATTATTAAATCCATTAGTTAAATTGCTCCTTCCCTTCCTCCACAAAGAAAATGTTTCTACAGTGACCTAGGATCTGCTGCTCTTCAGCCACTCACACAGCCTGAGTGGGAGGTATATCTCATTCAGGACACACTTAAGCCCCACACTTCCTGTTTCTAGGGGAAGGTTTGTATTTTCAAGAGGACATTTCCAAACTGGCAATAACCAAACCCTTGAGTTCAGACTCAGAAGCTGCATGAAAAGGTCCTGAGACAGGAAGATCCCTTTACTTTGGCTAAAGGAGGGTTGGAGACACAAAATGAGCTCTTCTGAGCAGTATCCATGCTCTCAGCTCTGCCCTATTTATCTCTCATATTTCTTCCTTTCTGCAGGGCGGGTGTGTGTAGACCCTGGGACTGCCCAGGGTAGGCATTGTGGGCAAGTCCGCCTTGTTTTGGGGGGAAGGAGAAGACTTCAGCTAAAAGATTGTCTGCTGTGATGCCTTTGGGTCCAAGGAAGAGACCCTGGCATGTTTTATTCATTAGCAGAGATACAACTGATGGGAACTACTGTCCTCAACTGTTGGGCATAAATAATGCTCTCCATGCACCTGAGATGTTAACTCTTTGCAAGGAGGCATCTGTAATTAATTAAAGAGGAAATTGCAGCTTGTCAGCAGGTTAACCAGGTGACAAATGACCGTAATCCCACAGAGATACTCCCTTGTTTTGAAAAAACAGTTAAAATCTTCTCAGAAACTTTAAAAGGTCAGCGACTTTACCCTTCTCAAAACCATGCAAGGTAAACTCCTAAAGGAAGCATATTTAATTGGTGGGAACACATATAGGTTGCATTTTAAAAGTAAGCATGTTACCAAATATCCAGAGAAAGAGCTGCTACAGTCTCGGTGCAGCTAAGATGGTTAGAATCAGACCTTTCTGGGGTTGAGTGCTGTCTTCAGAGCACCACTGGAGGTAAGCAGAGACCTACGTTTGAGGACGTTGCCCTTCCTGCTACATTGCTGGAAATTATTCCAAAAGAAAAAGGAAGACATTTTTGTGAAGTCTGTCCCAGTCTTACCCTGTTTGATTCACCAGTACATGATTTAGCACAGAATCTCTGAATAGGAAAATTTAACATACTGTAGTCTAGTACACAGATTAATGTGGCAACAGCCAGGTTGTCACTTGTCCTTCACCTGTCCAAATACTTAGACTTCCACATCACCCTTGAGGTCTGAATTTTCTATCTGTAGAAGGAATTATTTGCTCTGTTTATATCTAGGGGTGTATCTGAAGAGATGGTTGAAATTTTGGTGGTGTATAAGTTTATCTGAATGAAGCCAGTTCACTCGCCATGCCACATCATCATGTTTGACATGAACAATGTTATATCAGGGATTTAATTTGACTTCTCATATGTTTCATGGTATGAAACTGGTGGTATGTACAAGATAGCACATACCAGAAAATACAAATAAAGCCATCAGGTGGGTGAGGTTTCCCTTGTTTTGATCTTTGGCCTTTTTAAAATGAAGCAAAATCTTTTTTCTGAAGATACGCCACAAGACCGATGAAGGTAAGGTTATACTGATGATTTAAATTGCTTTTCTTTGGACACTCTCAATTATTTTGGGAATAATTTTTGTTAAAAATGAAACCTAAGTGGATTAAAATTGCCTTGCATGTAATTTCCTCAGTATATTGATGATGCCAACAAAAGTAATTTCCTTAATGCAGTTACCGAGCTACATCACTTCAGAGAGGAAAAAATGTAGTATTTCGAGTCTGTGCTTTTACTCCTGAAAAGACCATTTAATACATGTGAAAAGGTTACTTTTAGTCTGTTATTGATCACCTTAGAAGATCAAACATAACGTTAAAAGAGCAATTGCGGAGTGTGACGGTTGCTGTGCATGCTGTGTCCACCTCCACGGCGCAGGGACCTGGAAGAACAGGACCCTCCACAATAACTGCCCATTTCTAACAGAGATACTCAGTTGTGCTCAGAGCATAGTCAGCTTCACAAAAGAAACAACATACCCATCTAAAGCATAAGACAGTCTCTTGCATCCAGTGACTAGGAAGACAGATTTCTCTGAAACAAGGATTTTCCATGACCACCTCCTCTATGAACGCTTACACTGTGTTTTAGGGCATCTACTACTGCTCAGGAGGCTGAAACAGGTGCCACGCTGAACAGGCTCCCTCTTACACAGCCTGCATCCCTGCCAAATACCATAGGAAATATAACCATGACCAGAACACCACCGCAGGGTATGGTTACTAACCTACAGGTCGCTCCTCAGCCGTCTGGCAGCAGTAGGCTTGTGCTCTGCTAAGCAGTCGTGTGCCTGGTGCCACCGTCGTGTTCCCAGCACCCAGCCACCTATTGCTTCAAGACCTCAGCCAGGGACTTTGTGGGACACGGAGAAACAGCAGGACAGACCTTGTGCTTTCAGATGCTCTTTTTCTGAAACTATCAAGGGAACCTAAATCATTACAACCCCTAAGGATGACTGGAGATAATTAAAGGGCACTTTACAAAAGGTTCCTCCCTGGGTACACGGTGATCGTGTTTCGCCAAGAGCAACCAGCTTCTCTCCTACCTCCTCTGGCCAAAGGTCAGCACGTTGAAGCGAACGAAGTCCAGCAGTAGCTCATGGTTAAACGGCTAAAGCCACCCCGGCTTACCACAGGTGCTCCAGAAGAAAAGCTGCTGTGGCACTCAAAGGTCACAGGTATAAACTACTGGAAAATTTGGAAGGGGAGGGAGTGCATTTCGGCACAGAAGACAAACAGCATTTGCCACTGTAACTGAGCAAACAGGCAATAAATAGCCTCGTTGTCTGTGCCTCGGAGTTAATTTCCCTGTTTGCACATCCTAGCACTTGCATGCTCTTCCTGGTTTTGCTGACCGCGTGCTGTTCCCAGCCTGGTTTCCTAAAAACGGCCGCCCGCCCACCCCAGGTGTACGAGCTCGCACGGTGGCTGCCAGCCCCCGTTCTCCCCATCCACCACTTCTGGACCTGCTGGCCAGCTGCAGCTGAGCAGCGGACGGAGAGAGGTCTCAGAGCTCACGCAGCTTTTGGAAAGCCAGTGCTAACTCAGAGAGATGAGGTTTGTACACGGCTGAGGGAGAGGCAGTTCTAGCTGAGATTTTCCCTGACCCTGAGAAGCAGTGGCCATTGGGGCTGTACAACCTGCGGACCAGGGCACCCACGGCCCCCAGCAGCCACCCAACCTGCAGGAAGGGGTGCAGAGACGAGCAAGGGAGGAATGCAAAGGGTGGGAGGATGGGAAGAGCTGGGGACACGAGATGGAGCTGGAATTGCTCTGCATTCCTATGGCGATACTATAGAAAACCAGACTTAATAAGTTCTGCTATTCGTAGATCAGCCGGTTATAATGATGTTAAATCCTCCAGTCCTTGTCTGTCAAATTCACACTGAGATAAGTAGGAACTAAGTATGCCCAAGAGCCTTTGAAGACTGTGTAAGTGCCTAGATATTGGCCTGGGGAGGTCTGACTTTAAATACCCCGTCTTAAAAAGACAACATAAAGAAAAAAATTCTGTCTTTCAGACACAAACTTTAATCATTATATTGCCCAACTCACAGAAACCTTATCAATAAAATTACGCAAAAAGTACACATCTACCTTCTAATTCTGAATAAAAATCAAATTTCTGAGACTATGTTACACTTTCATTTCATTAAGCATATAACATTTTTTAATTAACCTAGACCCTAAAACAGTACTTCTGTCTTCAAAACCACTGAATTTAGGCTTCCTTAAGTACACTACAGATACAAATGTAAAGTTACTGGAATGCCACAGAAGAAGTAATGAAAACATCTGAAAGTGTGGCCTACAGCAGAGAGGGAATAAAAAAGGATTTTTGCATTCATGGAATGGGGAGACATGTGTGGAAAATCCTGGCTGCTGCTTTTGCTATTTTCAGTTCATTAGTAGAAACGTCATCTCTAGAGCTGCTTTCCTTCTTCCCTCCTTCTCTAGAAAGAGAACAATGCACAGAAGGAACGTAATGGTTTGAAGGAGAAATTGTTTTTCTTTTATCTTTTTCCATCTTTCAGTCGCTCTTTATAACAGTGCTTAATTTCAAGGCAATAGTAACAAAGGAGACATATTCAGCAAGAGCTGACCTAATAAAACAAGCAAGAAACGCCTAGGACAGGTAGAAATCTGAAGAGTCAAAGATGCCCTTTAATAAGGATGTGTAGGGGAACAATCCCACTAGTTGTCTGCCTAGTGGTTTGGAAACCTCTTACAGCTAATGTACTGCATACTATTGTGCCTTTATTTCAGCGAAGGGAAAACACAGTTTATTTATTATCCCATTATAAGGCTTTGTTTCTGGTGTCCTTGCTCTCAAAAGCAGCAAAAGCACCAAAACAGTGTATTGTTTAATATCAAACAATGCTCTTATTTCTCATCAGAACAGGGAAATCAGGTCTTGCTCAACTGCACAGCCAGAAGGAATGTAACTATACATTTAGACTAGGCTTATCAAAGAAAATAAGGAACAACATGAAAGCAGGGAAAATTTATAATAGGAGCAAAGGGAACCCATCACCACCTGTCAGGAGTTTCTCTAAGTGCCTGTCAATGTGGGAGCACAATGTTTTACAAACCCTAGTGTCAGTTATTAGCTGAGAAAGAGGAACCGACAGCTAGAGATGTGGTTTGGGGAAAATGAGTATGTTGCAGTTAGGTGGCAGAGTGGCATGCAAGAGCCCCAGCTGATGTAGCCAGGGCACAGGTTGCTGCTGGGGATCTCACATCTCAGGTAGGTTCTCTGCCCTCCTGGCTGCTTTGGAGCGGTTCTTTCTCTTGGTTTGGCCCAGAAATCACATCCTGGACATGAAAGTTTAACTGAAACTGTGAGATCTTCTGAACACTTTTGGTTCTAACCATGTATGGTCTCCACCAAAACTATGTTTTGTTTAAAAAAAATTTCAAAAACCATAACATAAGCACATAAACCCCTACTGAGCACTCATCTCTTGTGGAGGAGCTGCAGATACTCCCTTCTGAAGGAGTATCACATTTATTCCTTCAAGGAGAAGGCGGAGAGATTCCCAGTGGAGGAAGGGCTGGACCACTGCCTGTGCTGCACCTCCATTTGGCCTGTGAGAGAGCAGAGGAGGGTATATTTGTCCTTTCCATTGCCCCAGAGTGTGAAACCCTCTGCCTGCTTTGATCCTTGGAGCAGCTCAGGGCAGTCCCATGCGCTCTGCACACCTGCACCAGGCGATAGCTCAGTTCTGTGGGTCATCCTCTGTCCTGGTCTGCTGAGCATCCACACTACATCAGTGCTTGCTTTTGGGTCCTCTTTTGGACAGAACTGACCAGCTGTTACCGAACAAAGCCCAGAGGTGGCTCCAGGGACAGACACAATGGACTAGCCTGTGTCAGGTATGGTTGCCTGGGCTGACGCAGCACAGCCTGCCAAGAGGATCCCAACACCCACAGGTTTCCCTGTGTGACTCTGTGCTGCAGCCAAATGCACACCCTCAGTTTCATGACACTCCTCTGCCACACTTCAGGAGCTCACAGCTAACAAAAAGCATATGAGAAATGATAATTACGCCTTAGGACTAGGAGGGTCATCACAGGCACTAGAGGAGACCCAAGACACATGTTGAGTGGATAGGCCAGCCTGCTCTGGAGGGGTTGGTGAAGCACCACAGCTTCTGATACAAATAATAAATTTATATTAATTTAAATTAATAAATTGTCTGCTGCCTACTTTCTGCTTTCCCCTAAGCAACGCAGCATAGTTAGTAAATGTAAGTGAAAACTGCTGGTTACAAAAGTTACTCTAAACAAAAATAATGTCCAGTAGGCTAAATAAATTTGGAAATCTGAGGTGCAAGCTGCAAATATTTGGTGTCATACCTTCAAAAGACTGTGTGATTCTACTGCAACCTGCCAGGAAAAACCTACCCTGGGCTCAGGTGAGGCAAAACTTGTTTTCCTTCTGGTCACTTGGGAGTGGAGCAATTCTCTGAAATGGAGGCCTACAGCTGGAAGGTTATTTCATTTATAAATGTGAAGAAACTCACATTAAGCATTGGAGCATTTCGAGGGAGGTGTAAACATTAATATAGACCGTCCCATGTCTGCCCCCCTCATGCAGGCATTTACACTGTAAGTGGTTTAAAAAATACCTAAACAAATGAAAATGGAGCCTTCCCTTGGGAAAAGACAGGCAAGCAGAGGGGACAGAGACACCTCAGGGCACAGCCCGCCACTGAGAGCATCAAATCGACGAACAACAGGAAGGAAATCTTGTGCTGTTATAGCTAGGTCGTACAGAAAGCGTCCCACTGGTAGCAGGTGAATGGGAAAGTCATATTTCGCAATCCGATCTCAACAAGGGGGTCATGCTTTGGAGATGAGAGGCTGTGCAAAAGAAACGAGCTATTTTTTAAAAGTCAAGCCAAATGCTTAAAGAAAACCTTCTAAAAAGTAGCCGCCAGCACAGCTGTGTTTGTGCGTCTATTCACCCAGCGAGTAGCTGGCTCGTGATTTTTAGGGCAAGTAATGATTCAACATCGTGACCCAAGCAAGAAACCGGAACACCCCAAGAAACGATTTTGGCAAGGGTGTATTTAATGAGTCAGTGTGTCCTGTTAGCTGATGGCGCGTTTTTACATGGTGGGAGTTATTTTAGTTGTGGTATAATAACCTGAGAAGCTGCAAAGCGTTGAATGTTTCCCCCTTCAGTACCAGCCCAGTCAACACCTGTCGTGTTTTTGCGTTATGTCCCCCTCAGCAAGGCAAAATCGCTGTCTCTCCATACCCAGGTCCCCCCATACCTGGGGATGGACCTGGGTATGGAGCCACCGTGCACGTGCCCTCTGCACAGCTGGGACTGTGAGGTGGCCTGCAGCTCTCTTGCCCTTTGCTGTGCGTTATCCTTGCTTTTAGGCCAGGGGAAGGGGTCACATCTTCCTGGTATTTATGTCTGTTCTTTTTCACATGAGCAGCCAGAGGAATAAATGAGAAATAAAACATGCTCGTGAATCAGACATAAATCCTGTTTGAAAGGCGACTTGAGCAGATGATCCAGACGGGTACATTTGTTCTGGTGATGGTTTTCTTAAAAAAAAAACCAACCTCCCAGCCTCTTTGCTCAACCCTACATTAGTTTTCTAAAAAAGCTCAAAATATTTGACCCTATCCATCTCTTACTGGCAGAGCTGACAGGAGACTTATACACACTATAAATTAGCTGTATGACAAAAAGCTGCTACTCCCAAATATTTCTATAAGCAAACAGGAAAATCTATTGCGCATAAATATACCACCAATGTAATATGCTCATCTGAGGTCTCAAAAAGCTGCCTTCACAGCTAAAAGGCTTTAACATTTATAAAGTTGCTTAATTAAAAAAGTAGTGGGGTTTTGGGTTTTTTTTAATCAGATGAAAGTTAGATCTGGAATGGCCAAATGCCAGTTCCTGAGCTATGTGCAATGGCTCCTCTGTCGGGAACTGCCATCATCTCTAACATCAAAACTCCACCTGCAGATATTGGAGTATTGAGCATTAACTGTCTTCCAGAGTCAAGCTGGTCACCTGGATTAAAGAGGAGAAGCAGAGAGAAGTTGCATTCATTGACTTGCTCACGAATCTGTTTGTCAGAGCCTTGCAGACGCCCCCCTTACACAAACTCACAGACCTTGCATGCTAACAGTCTGAAGGACAAAAACCAGAGATATTTTCAGTTTCTCACTTCCCTTAAGAAAGACGTGCCTGCTGTCTTAACACAGAAACTAGTCTATAAGCTAGAATAACCCTTTTTTAAATTACGTGGACTTCACTCACAAAAACATAACAGTAACTGTAAGTAATTTACATAATTACAACTCTGGAAAACCTGAGTTTAAACAAAACAGCAAACTCCCTAGAACTGGATTGAACAAGCAGAAAAGCTAAAGAGAAGACACAGATCCTATCTCCCATAGCCTGGCCTGTTAGCACAACTCTATTCCCAAAGCACTGTCAAAATTTAACTTCTTCAAAACAATCTTTTTTCCCCTTCTTTTTTTCCATACATCTCCAGTATACTCAAGAACAAAACCATCAGGCCTCAAAGTTCAGCACCGTGATAAACTTAAGTGCCGGTTAATAACTTGCCAAGCAGAGTGATAATGGACTCTGGGCACAAAGTCTATCGAGGTTGCTGGAGAGCGCTACATACCCAGGGCTAATGGAGATTGGCACCATGAAGTGCTGGTATGGGGTGCTAACACAGAGTCCCTTCCCTTCATCAAGTGGGACTTTAAGAAGGCTGCTTGCCTCCATAAGGGAAGAAAAGGAAGAACTCATGAAAGCATGAGTTTGCCAATTTTGCTAGCGTCCACCAGAAATTCTAAGTTTTGACTAGGAATTATTATTATGCGTGTTTTTGAGATAATTCCTTCTTGACTTCTTTTTAACTAGTTCTTCAGTTTTCCATAAAACAGATCTCTAATCAGACTCCCAATGCAGCAAAGTATCTAAGCAAAGGAAAACAGTTTAAATCTCATCGACATTAACACAATTACAATGTGTTTAAAATGACACAAGTGCTGGCTGGAGTGGACCCTACCTGCCTCTCCCAAAATGTAGCCAGAGGTCTCAGTAACCTTCCTACCACTGCAGTTAATGCACAGAAGAGCTTTCACTGTGTTTTCTGGCTGCCTTGATGACACTCCCAAGTAATTCAACAATCTTTATTGAAACTTCCTTGTTTAAATGCAAATGAAGAGCAGAGCTGAGCCTACAGTGTTGAATGAACACAAATTGAAATGTCTTAACCGGATTTCATTCCCATGCCTTCCCTCTTTTCTTCCGCAGGGGAGATGTGTCATCACAAAATTTAAAAGAAAGCTCTCTGTGTATCCTGCTTCTGTTTACAAAACGCTGCTCACCTTTCTATTTGTCATTTTAAAAAAAATAACGAAAAAGAAACACATTCTTCATCGAAAAAAGTCCTTTATGTCTGTGCAGAAAGCAGTCACTTTGAAAAACGCTCAGCTGCAGACACGTACGTTACTCCAGTTAGCGAGAGTCATAGTATTTGTATCCAACATCAGCATTAACTCACTAGCCATTTACATCAAAATATTCTGCAGCAGAAAATAGATTACTACCTAGAGTGAAAAAACTTAGCGTATAGAACAGCACCATATTTAACAGTTTTGCATGACTGTAGTTTTAGTGTGGGCTATCTGTAACTATGGTGGTAGTACAGAATCACAATGATGGTCTTCACCCTGGCTAATCAGAAAGAAATTCTTCTATTCAGTATCATCGGAGTAACGGCACAGCACAAAATGGACCAGGAGGGTCTCTGTTGGCTTTAGTCCAGGGTGAAACCCCATTAGGGCTTTGTGGAAGAGGACTGTAGCCTGCTGAGCCTATCAAAATATGTCTCTCTTGGATTTACTGACCATTCCCTTTATTTCCAAGCTGTGAAAAGGAGGGAGCATATTGCCTGTAAGCCTCTGGAAATCCTTCCTCTCGGGTGTGGTACATCTGGTATTTTGGTGTACAGAGGATATCACAGGACACTGAAGCATGAAGTCTTTCAGAAGTAGAAAAATGAAGAAAAGGGAGAAATCAAGAAGACAGTGTTATTTAGGCCTTTTTTATTGCTCCTCAGCACTATTATCTCATATTTCCCATTTCCCCCCATGCTCACCCTCATTTCATGCCCTCTCCACAGAGAACTCTGGGATCAGTGGTGCTTCTCATTTGGGTAGATCACAGAATCACAGAATCACAGAATGTTAGGGATTGGAAGGGACCTCGAAAGATCATCTAGTCCAATCCCCCTGCCGGAGCAGGATTACCTAGATCAAATCACACAGGAACATGTCCAGGTGGGTTTTGAATGTCTCCAGAGAAGGAGACTCCACAACCTCTCTGGGCAGCCTGTTCCAGTGTTCAGTCACCCTCACTGTAAAGAAGTTTTTCCTCATATTTATGTGGAACCTCCTGTGTTCCAGCTTGCACCCATTGCCCCTTGTCCTGTCAAGGGATATCACTGAGAAGAGCCTGGCTCCATCCTCATGACACTTGCCCTTTACATATTTATAAACATTAATGAGGTCACCCCTCAGTCTCCTCCAAGCTGAAGAGACCCAGCTCCCTCAGCCTCTCCTCATAAGGGAGATGTTCCACTCCCTTAATCATCTTCGTGGCTCTGCGCTGGACTCTCTCTAGCAGTTCCCTGTCCTTCTTGAACTGAGGGGCCCAGAACTGGACACAATATTCCAGATGCAGCCTCACCAGGGCAGAGGAGAGGGGGAGGAGAACCTCTCTCGACCTGCTGACCACACCCCTTCTAATACACCCCAGGATGCCATTGGCCTTCTTGGCCACAAGGGCACACTGCTGGCTCATGGTCATCCTGCTGTCCACTAGGACCCCCAGGTCCCTTTCCCCTACGCTGCTCTCCAACAGGTCTGTCCCTAACTTGCACTCATACATGGGGTTGTTCTTGCCCAGATGCAGGACTCTACACTTGCGCTTGTTATATTTCATTAAATTTCTCCCCGCCCAACTCTCCAGCCTGTCTAGGTCTCTCTGAATGGCTGCACGGCCTTCTGGTGTGTCAGCCACTCCTCCCAGTTTTGTGTCATCAGCAAACTTGCTGACAGCGCACTCTATTCCCTCATCCAAGTCATTAATGAATATATTGAATAGTACTGGTCCCAGTACCGACCCTTGAGGGACTCCACTAGATACAGGCCTCCAATATGTGTGATCATCTCATGCTCCTACCTACGATACTGGTTTTCCAGCCATTGTGATTATGCCTGTACTTACAGCATTGCACAGTTTCAAACAGTGTTCCCTTTGCTAAGGGATTGCCACCTGGCTGCTGACACAGAGCTAAGATTTGTGCTTCAGGACTGATTGACAAGAATTTTTAAGTAAAAATGAAGTAGTAGTAATGTCTCCAGTAACTTCCACTGTACCTAATCCCTGCCATTCGTGCTGATGGTACTCACCACCAAGCCAAACAAGCTTCCATGCAGTAATCCCAGGCACTCTTCCTACATTTTCATGTAGATGCAGTGCTTGGAGAGACTTGTAGAGGTCTGTAGAGGTCCATAGGGACATCATATAAATTTTTAGTACTGCAGCATGAGTTTTACCCTGGAACTCCATTCAGACCCATCCTTGCCATTATGTCTGTTTAACGGCCCAGGCAGGCACAGCCCTACCAGATATAACATTTACTCACAAGCACAGCCTGATGAAGCCCCTTTGGTATGCAGTACATAAGGGCAATGTAGTTCCTAAGGACAACATTAGGAGGAATAAACATGATGCCAAGTAGAGAAGGGTTTGCAGAATCAAGATTTTAGCTATCATCAATCCCACCGACTGACACCAATGGACTAATTCCATTAAACTCAACTTGTAGCTGCCTATCCATGAATTTTCTATTGTCAAGTCCTTAGTTTCAGCTTTATTTATAAAGTTGTCTGCCCACACAGAGCTAACTACAGGTGTGGTTTGAGCATCTCTGGAAGCCGCTCAGGTGGAAGAGCTTCATGATAGAGTGACTCCCCTGAGTCACTAATGCTTGGAGAAGCATTAACAAAAGTTAACCAAGTTAGAAAAAGTTGTTTCTGTGCATTGCAGAATGTTTACATAGCGATTTTCCCTTTAAAACATCCCAATTTTTCAGGTGAAAGCATTCAGTTCAGTAAAGCTTAGCATGATCCCAGCTGACAGCCTGTCTCAGGGCTGCTGCTGGAGCTGCTTTCAGTTGCAATTACAAAAACTGCCCAGAGGAAAGAAGATCCAGGCAAGATGTGCATTTTTTCTGGAGACTGTTAAAAAATGCATCACTGCTATAGTGCCATCACTGCTATAGTGCCACAGCATTTGTCCGATAATATCTTTGCAGGAGGTAGGAAGGACTGGAATAATGACTGTTCTCTGCAACTCTTCAGAAAGGATGAAAACTCAGCAGAGGCTTCACATCTGCAAAACATGACTTCCTTCACTCATCAACCAAAAGGTTTTAGTTTGAACAATACATTTTCATTTTTAAGACAAATACTCATTAGATACAAGAGAGGCAATCTGACGATCTCTCAAACTTGATTCCTTCCAAATAAGAAGGTTAAATGGCACTGCAGCTTTTGCTCAGTGTCTTTTGTGTTTCACTCGCATAGCCTGGGAGATGCAGGGAAGAAGACCAGTAGATCCACATGAGTCAGGATACTGTAGTATGAGAAGAAAGCCTTCGTTTAGTTAGCCATTAAAAAAATTATTTCTGCTAAAATGATTATTGTTTCTACTTTTGCCTTCCAGTGTGTCAGCAAATACTGTTTGATATTGACAACTGTTGTTAAATATTGGAAGTAAAGGGAAACATTGTGACCCAGCACCGGGGAGGGGAGGGCAGGGCTGCCATTCATTTGGATAGATATGTTTAATCATCAGCTATACACTGCACTCTGATCTGTGCAACATCTGACTTCTAATGAGAAGTTCTGAAAGTTATTACTGAAAGCAACAAATTATGTAAAGAAATATTCTAATTGAAAGTACACATCGCAAAGAAGAAAAAACTAAATCAAGATCTAAGCATTCATTTCTCATTGACATCATTGGGAACTGCATATACATGCATCCAGCACAAAAAAATTTTGGTAATTAAAATAATTAAAGTTATTTCATTTCACAGAAATTATATTTCATGTTCAGCTGCAATTGATGGGTTAACACTTTGTGTTATTTTAGCAAAACTGAAAAGCTGGGGTTTCAATGCATTCCTAGTACTTATGCTCAGCTGGAAATGTGCAAGGGTGAGTTTGCTTGTCTCTAGTCACTGTTCTTTATGGTTTGCATTTTACCTGATCATTTCATTCACCACAACAGAAAGAGGAAAAACAGTTTATTGTCACAAAAATATGCTTCTGCAACTGTCTCTGAAAAGGTAAATTGTTTCCCTCAGAGTACTCTTACTCCTATAAAAGGCAAAAATCCCCCAGTAAAGTCACACTTCTGCCTTAAGATAATAAACTAATTAAATCTAACATTTTAAATTGCTCCCAGAGTAGCACGAAGGAGATATTCTGGTCACGTGTGTGTTGTACAAGTGGACAGCTATAGAAAAGACTTTCTAATATGCAGAGGGAGAAAAGCAGGGAACCACATCTTCACAGAAGGAATGAGTCTCCCAGGTGCCATGTGGCTGCTGTGTCACAGGAAAAAAATAATGACTATGAAGGTCTCCACCTGGGGTATGTTCTTAAACAAAGGGTCCAGCACAGCGAACCGCAAGTAACCTGGCTGATACAGGTGATTCATTGTCAACGTCTTTGTAATGGGGAATCAAGGAAAGCGATTGCAACATCTCACCTGTGGTGTGTGGCGTGATGGCGGCTACACAAACAAGTACAATAAACAAAGAGAGCTGCTGGAACAGCGCCCGAGTGCAGGAGGTCACGGAGCACACAGCCTGGATGCTCCTTATGGCACCCGCCTGGTGACAGCACCGTCACCTGCCCACAGAGAGCAGGGACCAAGGCTGCTCCTGACCCTGCAAGGGCACTGCTCGGCACGTGGGGCCCTGGCACACGCAAGCAAGCGGGTAACCCTGACGCTTTCTGGGGAGGAGACGGCAGAGTTTTGCCATGTCCCTGCTAATCTTCTGTAATTCTGATAGCATGGGGTTTTTTGTTTGGTAGTGCTTCCTTTTTTTTCCATCTGAATAATCAGCACCTCTACTGATCAAGTATCACTCCTTTCCAAAGTATCTGTAGAGATTATTCCTATTTTAATATATCCCTTTACTATGGGCATTTCACATTCAAATATAAATCTTTCTTCTTTCCCTTAAAGGGAAATTTGGAAAAATGTCATGGTGAGATCTCTGTGGGATCCATTATATTTTATTTTGCATAGGTCTATCAGTAACGTCTGTGTCACAGGAACTGCCTTTAAGGATGACAACAGACTTCTTCTTAACCAGTGACCCTGTAACCAGCCTAGGCTAGTAGTTATTCTCGATCTTTTCCACCTTGTATATTCCAAAAAAGATTTTGCAGATCAGGCTGTCCTTGTGACTCCAGTGCAGCCCTGCTCCTTTCAGCATATGTACACAGGTTTAACCAACTGAAACTTGGCAAACAGCTGTGCTGAAAATGCAGCACATGAAATGAAATCTCCTCGCTTCATTTTAGCACATAATGTGTTATTATTTACTGAAAGCATTTAAGTTGCTCATAATTTGCAGATAGTTGTGACTTCCTTGTCCTGAAACCTGTCTATTTGATGACATTTTTCCTTGATTCCTTGATTCAGAGATGGAAAGGGATTGGAGTTGCTTGGAAAGAAGTCCTCCATAGTGCAAACAGGACTCGAAGACTGAACAGATTTTGTCAACAGTTCTATTCCTTCAATTTAAGCCACATAATCTCCCTTATAGTCACCAGCTAGAACCCTAGCTTTGTATGAAAATAGACAAGATAACACTGTCATCACTGTCTTTTGTTTTAGATATTTATTTTTTTAAATTCAGTCTCTGTGAGCTCCGAGATAAGATTTGAACTCTTTCTTAGTTACTGCAAAGGAAACTTCTACATCAGTCCAACTTAGTGTCAAATACTGGAACTACTGTTCCTGCGAGGAGAGGGCAAGAATCACACATCAGCTATGACACACGAGAAAATCACACGCTTTAATTATAGTCATGCTTTACATCTATGAATTCACTGACAGGCTGAAACTAGAGTGCAGCCTTTACCAAAATTTTTCTTGAATCATATTTCAATCCTTTAAAGCAGACACTTGTGGGAATCCAGTTTCTTTGTTCTCCAGTAATTTTTCCTGCACTTTGCTCTAAGAGTTTTAGTACTGCTAAGAACTGAAGCCACACTTAGACTACTTTTAATAAAGTAAATGTGTTACCACACTTCAGTACCACCTAACACCACTGAACATTTACTGAACATTAATAGCCTGTCATGTGCAAGCCCGGTTAGCAAAAACATCAGGAAAATCTGTCACATCGGGGAGGGCTGAAGCAAGCAGCAAGCACAGCTAGGGCCCAACACTGATAAACTGGAAGCAAGAATTTTTTTAAAAATTCTCTTTCTTGCTTTGCACACAAATCATACTGTAAATAAACTGTGAATACTGACTACACATCAGTCACTTCACACCAAGCCCTCTGTGAAAACTCCCCTTTGAGGATTACTTGAGAGTCACCTGGGATGTAAAAGGTGATTTCTGGGGAGTCACCGTAGGTAGTTATATAAAGATGCATCCAGACCAGCAAAGCACACATGGACGATGGTTCCTGCATGAACAAGTCAGCTTCCATGGTGTGGTAGAAACTTACAGTCACTGAGCAAACATAAAACTATCTGTCCAGCTTCACCTCTCTCAGTGGCATATGCATACTAGGAACTTAAATCCTGGTATTTTTTCTGTGTCTACTGCCTCGGAACATGGAAAAAATCTTGCAAAAAATTAGTTACTTTGCCTATTTTTGCAAAGCTCATTCGAAAATCAGCAAGTATTTTTCAGCATGAGTCACTACTCACATCCCTGTTGCAATAATTAGATTGCACATTTTCATTAGAATCTCTGACTCCTGTTCCTACCCTTCAGTTAGAAGATGAGCAGAAACCAGCTGGTTTGAGTTTTATTAGAAAACCATAAAGTTTTCTAAAGCAACTATGCATTATTTTTGTTTGGCTGTTTTTTAAATGAAGATACACCAAAATGAAAACGATTAGCTAATCAAGCATGGGTTAATCAACCCGTGCTTTAGATGACACCATGCAGTCAACCACATTTGACTCAAGCAAACTGCAAAATAACAACACTAACTACTCTTCTGACTTCTAGCAAGCGAACATTTGGCAAACCTTATAACCAAGCACCGTTGCCTTTCTGCCTCTCAAAGCTAGGAAAATGGAAGTGGAAGACGGTACCTGGCTTGCTCCCGTGGGTGCTGGCTGCCACCGGGCTCCTGCTGCCTGCCTGCCCGGGCAGCCCAGTGCCTCCGCGGCCACGACTGCCTGCGCGGGTCAATGTTTTACCAGGCTGTGAGCACCTCACTGTCCCACCCTCCCTGCAAACACCCCGTGGGGAAGGCAGCGCCGGGGGCCACGGGGGCAGAGCCAGTGCCGAAAAGGTCGCCCGCCCCGTCCTGCACAGGGAAAATAAAGCACAAAAAAAAGGGGAAACCTGCGAAGAGGGAGATGTAGGGAAAGCATGCCACGAAGGAAAAAAAAAAAAGCTACAGAAACTGTTCTATTAATAGATAATTTGTGGCAGGTAAGTCATGATAACCTTTCTCTGTATTGTTCTAAGGCTGCGTGCAAGCCTAGGCGTGTCTGGCTGAAAGCTGAGAGGGAGCGCTTAATTTATGGGAGTACATAAATTTCCAAATAAATCTTTGGCATAAGAGAGCAGTCATTCAAATGACAGCTACAACGTCAAAAAAACAAAATGACAACAAAAAGACCTGAAACAGCATGATAAAATAATGCAAATGGAGCCTAAACATGAGGACGAGGGAAAGAAATGGCCGAGGCAACCTGCAAAGGTTTACCTTGCAGGTAGAGGCACTGCTCCTGCGTCTCGGCTTCTCGGGAGTGCCTCAGAGTTGAAGTTCTACCCGCGATAGCCAGAGCTTTCCCATTCCCAGCAAGTTAACAATTACAAGCAGAGGGCAGCCAAAATGGGCTGGCAACCAAGCGTGGCGCTGACAAGGTGCCGCTGCTGCTCCCTGAGGAGGAGAGGGCAGCTGCAGAGCTTGGGAAGGACACGGAGGCTGGGACTCGGTGGCTGCTCCCAACCTGGCGGATCCTTTCTGGACCTGGTACACAGATGTGTGCTCAAGGAGGGGCAAAGGGAAAACCTAGGCTACGTTGTGTGTCCTGGATTTGTGATATTGCCTTGTCTGTCATGGCCTTTCAGCCCTGGTTTTGGGAAGAGTGATTAATTTTGTCTAACCTAGGATCTTTGAGCAGTATGTATTTTAATGCACGTGATTAAGGAGAAAATCTACGTCACCGGCTGCTCTAGTTAGTCACGTTAGCTACTAAAGCCTGCCACATAGTGCATGTCCGTGTGCTGGGTTTGGTGTTGATCTGAATCTTGTACGGCCTTGCACAGGGATGGGGTTGTCCATGCTCAGTGATGCTGGGCTGAGGGACACCAGCCTAGTCTGGCCAGGTTGGAGAGGCTTTCTCTGCCCACTGGGCACACTGCAGTGTACTCATGGGTGGCCAGGGGCACAGCTGTGTCCAGCTCGTCAGCCGGCATGCACGTGTGACACTGTTTGTTGGTGCAGCAACGTGCTGTGGCTGGGCTCTAGCAGAAGTGTCACCAAAAGCAGGAGTCCATTCCCTGAGCCAGGACTCCTGAGGGGTTTCCTCAGAGCCCGGGGCCTAGAGCAAGCCCGCAGGGGGTGATGCATGGCCAGCCGCTGTGGCAATGCGAGCCCTGTGGCTGCAGCCCACGCTGCATGCCCAGTGCACCCAACACACACCAGCCTGCTCAGCTCTCCAAGGTGCCACCATTTGCTGTGGGTGCTTTCAGGTGTGGTGTCCCCTCCTGCCTGTCCCCTCCCACACTCACCTGCCCTCCCCTTTTGCCTGGAAAAGGAGAAGCAGAAGGGGAATCTCTCACACATTTGGTATTTAAGGCCACCATGGCAGCAACCTGTGACTCCCTGGTAGGGCAGGCTGTTGGCACGAGCAGAGAAGGCATATGGACTTCCCTACAGCTGCTAGACACAATCCTGCTGCTGTAGGACAACCTGCAAGACCTGGCAATGTCTTTTGCATAAGCCTTATTAATTCCCAACTGCCAACTTGTATTCCCTCTAGATAAAAAACCCTCACAGCTGCTTTACAGCATCTGCTCCCAGCCTGTGAGGAAGAGCACTGTGACGAATACACAGGGGAGGGAGAGACCCATCTTCATCTGCCAGCTTCTCAGGCTTGCAGCAGGACACTTGTCACATCACGTTAGCCTCTCGGTGCCTTGCTGATACCCCAGCTGTAGGTGGAAATAGTAACAACCTGCTATTCCACAGAGCTGCTTTGAGTCTCAGCTGTGGCTATCACCTCTGAGATCCCCAGACAGAGAGAGAGGTCTTATCTGAAAGAGCTTATCTGCACTTAGGAGCCTGACTAACAACCTCTGGGGAGCAGGAACTGCTCATAGCAGTCTTGCTCCACCTGCTATCGAGAACTGCTCCCAGAGAGATGGACTAGGTAGGCAAGGAGGGAGGTCCAGCCACGCTCCTTCTCTCTCCTCCTTGGATAAGGACTTCACTCAAGGTCTCTCAGACAGTCCCAACAAAATCTGTCAGGAAGAGGTCATGTTTCTGTGAAAAGGTCTGCTTTTGGCAACTTGGCATTTCTTGGTTGCAGAAGCGTTTCAGCAGAAGACTCTGGAGGAGTGTTCCCCACCCATCTAGATCAGATCTAGATTTTATCACTGTTGCATTTCATGTCATGACACTGCTGGTCCAGTCTCTGGCAAGGTTGGAAACTGAGGCTGCAGTGGTGAGATTTGGAAGTGAAAGAGTTGCATGCTGGTACTTGAGTTATGGAGCCAGCTCAGATTTAGTTTGCCTGGCAGTGTAGACAAGGTCACTGCCTGTTATGGGAAGGTTGTACAAATACTCACTTTTCCACGGTGCTAATACTTCTGTGATACATGTTAGCATGGTACAGGCCTAAGAGAGTCAAATTGTGTGTAGTATTGACTCACTGAGGCTAAAGGACTTCAGTGAAACTCAGTTATCAGTCCCAGCTGCCAGGTGTAGCTACCACAGAAAAATGATGGCTCTACTATTGTACAGCTGAAGTTGTATCATGTCACCCTGGACAAAGAGAACAGTGGACCATTTGATGGGTCGTCCCACTAAATCTGCCCTTGTAGATAAGCTGATATAATGCAACAGAAACCAAAAAATTTTTCCATTGTTGCACAAGCAATAAGAAAAAAAAATTATCTTCCCTACATACCTCTGTATAGCTAACACCTTATGAAAACTCAGTCTTTCATTCACACAAGCTTGTGCAACCTTTTCTCTGGTTTTCAGAGATTAACCTCTAAACGAAAATCATCCAAAACCAATGAGTTTTACCTTTCTTTGTAAGAAAGTGATAGCAGAAGTGATTTTTATAGGGTGTTAGATCTGAAAGCAACTTGCAAACATGAATGACTGGGTTAAGTACCGTTGTGAGGCATTTCCCTGAAGTGTTGATGCCTTTGGCTCTTCAACAGACTGAGATAAAGTAATTTCCCAAAGGTCATGCAGCAAGATGGTACCATGCCGGCAGTCAGCTCTGCAGATATCATTGTGTTCCCAAGATGAGTGCAGTTGGCTCCTGGCCAACCTGAGTTTAACATGCCTCTCCTTATTTTCTGCTCTCAGAGATGAGGTTTTCACAACCGAGGGCTCAGAGAGAGGCGGATGCTTCTCAGGAGGCCAAGTTTGCCCCTGTGTCGCCTGGTCCAAAGTTCCCCGCACCACGCTTTTGCAGATAACCAGGGGTGGGTTTCTGATTAACGCACCGCTGACAGAGGAGACTGTGACCCATGGAAACTTGGCGTTTCAGTCTCTTCTCAGCGTGTGACCTTTGTCACAGAGCACAAGTTTCAAGGGCAATGTAACACTTGCATATTTACTTACTGCAAATGGAGGAGGTGCTGCGTTGTACAGCACACGGACTGTAAAGTCAAAGTCAAACATTAATTTAGTACAGACACCGTATAACTTCAGGTTGGCTTGGGAGCAAGTTAAGTAAAAGATATGGATATTAAAAGTCAAAAAGCACCTAAAATTCACAGGCTTTTCGGCAAAGCACTTTCAATGAAACACTACTTTACTTACAAAGTGTTAGCAGCACTACCAATAAATGGATCGAACAACAAAGCTAAAACCTGGGGATCAGATAACAGAAGGGGAAATTTCTATGAATCTTAAGTGGGGTTTAATTTTGTTCCAGACCTCTTTCAACAGATGCATTTGTATTTCACCCTGCATGGCAACACTAGCTTTGGAAAACAGCATGGGCAGATCCAGAGGGGCTGCTGCGGGGGCTTTGGAAACTTCATATTCCCAGTAAAGAACCTCCTGTATATGAGCGCACGGTGCTGTCAGGAATATGTTCAGACCCATCCCTAAGCAGCGTGTCGAAACCACCTCCCCAGGAAATACTGGAGCAGCACCGATCGCCTCCAACAGGAGCTATGTCCCCTCCTCTGGAGCAGAAGGACTAGCAACTACCTGCTGCAAAAGAAGCAGGTGGGAGGGGAAAAATAATCGCTGTGAGCCGTGGAAGATCTTTATCGTACAGGAAAATAGCAGAGATGTGAAGCGTGAACTGAGAGGGCTCTTCGGCAGTGGCCTGAAGGTGGCACACATGAGGACACCTCTCCAGCTGTGGCTTTGGCTGGGTGTCTGGGCTCTAGGAAATCGTACCTGGCCATGCCAGGAGTGCAAAAGCTACAGCCCTGACATGCCTACTCATCCCTTTGGTCCATTATTTAGTATCTTGTGCTGAGATTTCAGAGCAAAATGCCCTGTAGATCTTCATCTACTGCAGAATGAGTCCTCAGCACTGGACAGACAAGGTACTCCTCCAGATGGTAAGAGGAAAGAGATAGCAAGGGAACTATTTACAAAATGCTCCTGCTAGCTGATCCCAGAACTGTTTTGCTAGTAGTTTCACTGGGCAGAGTTTCAGTCATCACTGTTCCCTTGGAGGGAAGAGACCTTGCAAAATACATGAGATATGTAAGAAAACTTGCTCAAGATTCACAGAGAAACTGAATGTTGATGGGAAAGAATATTGTGAGCAGTTTCTGTAGAGCTGATTTGTTAAACACCTGGCTAGCAAAGAATGGGCAACATTGGTAGAAAATCATATAATGCCAGGCTAGAAAACTCCCTAAAAAAAGAGGCTTTATTCAAAAACCAAACCACCCTGTCCCACCTTTCTTGTTCACTCCCTTATTTGCAGCTGTTTTTTTTTCAAAAATATTATTTCAAAACCTTATAATCCAAAATTTTCAGGGAGAATTGTCTATTTTGACTTTATCTGTGCTTTGTATAACCACACTATGCTAGTGATTTAGCAACTTCACTGTGCAGACAAATATTTCAAAATATTCCCTTCTTTGTAGCTGTTCAACTGCTTTTACATGTATTGCTGCATTGCATGATGCCACCCACAGCCGCACTTGGGAAAGGCTTGTGTTGGAAACGCGATGGTTTAAAATCACAGATGTGCATTCCCCATGGGTTTGATTTTAGTGCAGAAGTCCCTCAGCTAAGCTGCTTCTAGAGTTTCCCTGATGTGACAACTACTGAACAGAGAGAATCTCAAGCTCGGTGTTTGATGGTGCTGGCTAAAGTCAGGATCCCCACTGGGCAGTCGGGGGGTCTGTGTGATTTGGGTGCTTGAGCAATGTCCCCGTAGCATCCCTGGTCCCTCGTGTCCTCCTGTGCAGGCACCAAAATAAGCCTGAGACGAAAACGGAGCCCCATAGATTACCTGGGCACAGGTGTCACAAGAGGAGTTGCAAAGACCAGAAAGATTTTATAAATCAGACCTTTTCCCAGGGAGGCTGGTGTGGCAGCCGCTACCTCTCAGACCGGGCTTAAGCCCTGCAAACACCCACCCAGGGCATCGGGGTCCCCAAGTGCCAAGCGACCTGCCGCAGACGGGCAGGGGCTGCGAAGAGTCCTTTGCAGCGGGTGCTGTTTGCCACATAAATGTGCTGCCAGACATCAAAGGCAGGTAGAAAATATACTACAATAAAGTTTTTATAGGTTTCTGTGACTGTTGTTTAGAAAATGTACAAGTTTGAAAAATTAAACAACCCTAATATCAGTATAGTGTTTTTACTAATTTCATCCTTTAAAGGAGTATTACTAGGAAGAGAGATTTCTTCCACTTACATTTCAGTTGGCATTTTTAATTACTAAATACATATGTTATGCATATGAATTAAATAATGATAAGACACAGCTTGGTACATGACATTTTTTCCCCTGTAGTTCCTTTAAGATAAAAATAAAATTGCTTATTTTATACAGGAGAGTACTTGAATCAACATCTATAGGCTGTCTGCCTATATCTATCTATTAATCTACCTATGATCTATCTTTCTATCAAGACACATTCAGAATTACAATGCTTTGGGACATTCAACTGGGCATGCGGAGCTGTAAAAAGTAAGAATCTCTAATAAAAGAGTATATATGTGCTGTTAACAATGCCTTAATTCTACTTTCCCGGGCTTTAACATTGGAACTGAAACTAGCCTGTAGCCGTTTCAGCAATGAGCAGTCGTCTTAGCACTGTCCTTAGCACCTTATGCAAAATCTGGGCAAATATTTGCCATCTAATTCAGTGTCTAATATTTGATGACATGAAACATCTTCATCAGATTCTGCAAGTGAGCCAGTTGCTTTGAATGAACCCCAGAAGATAAGTAATGTTTCTATTTAAAAATAATGCTAAAGAAGATAGTACATTTTATAGCTGAATGGAAAAGCCAGGTCTAAATCATCATTTGCAGCAAATACGGCCAAGCAGATGAATGAAATATTTTTTGATATTTGCGTTGCTGAGAATCTCAGAAGAGATGCTGATACAGATTGGTGGACTTGGTAGTGTTAGGTTAATGGTTGGACTCGATGATCTTAAAGGTCCTTTCCAACCAAAACAATTCTATGATCTCTGTGAGGTCAGTTCCTGAGGACTGTACTTAAGTATTTTGAAGCTATTATTTACTGCTTAATTATCTCCATGCAATCAAAAGCATTCCTCAGCTTTGGTACACAGATGCCTTTTACAGCATGTCCATCTCATCACCAAATTCAAGGCACAAGAAATGACATTTGTAGATGAGTGGGATGAAGGTCTAAAGGGCTAATCCACATAGTGGACCTCTTGCTTTGTGGTTTTCCTATTGTCTACCCATGAGAGGTGTCCGGCTACCTCTCCCTCCTCTGCTTTGGGGAAACCCCAAGGTGGAGGGAGACTTCCTGAAACAGAAACAGGTAGCAGCATGATGGACAACCACAAAAATTTCAGGAAGATTAAGGATGCTTAGGATGGAGTCAGGGACTTGATAATTGTCTGGAAGGAAGTTAATAGAGAATCACAGAGATTAACAGGCGTGGTTCAGGAGGAAGAGGAGTTGTGAACTGCTTACGGGGCAGGTGATAGCTGGAAAGGAAGGTGGAGCAAAGCTGGAAAGCATCTTGCGTGTAGAAGAGATGAGAGGAAATCCATAATTTCTGAAAGGAAAGAAAAAACAGGATGGGGTAACCCAGCTGCTGGGGTGAGGTAAGGTGTTTTGAAGGGACAACTAATGAGACATAGTAACGCTTGTGAGAAAGGAGAAAATGAGGGTTGAACTGAAAAGAGGAAACAGTAAGTACAGAATTTACAAATGCTGGCTCTAAATAAGTGTGAATGAGTCGGGTAAAATAATAGTGTACTGTAAGGACATATCCAAAAGGACAGCCAGTCCCTGGGTGAAGGAAACATTGGTGGGTCATCTGCTTTGAACCCAGGCATTTGGCACCACTGTACTGGCTGCTCGCAGACACACTGGCACAAAGGTGAAAGAGATGGAGTTCACCTAGAGAGAGAAGAGGAAAAGAGCCGGAGGTGACAGAGCAAGAGGGCCCGACTACAGAAAAACAGGGAGATTAGGGC
Organism: Nyctibius grandis; assembly: GCF_013368605.1. NCBI lineage: Eukaryota > Metazoa > Chordata > Aves > Nyctibiiformes > Nyctibiidae > Nyctibius > Nyctibius grandis. Next base: position 27,675,955 of record NC_090663.1, read on the forward strand.
CAAAATGGTGGTGGAGCTGGTCCTGGGGCAGGGGTGCAACGAGGAGTGGGAGCTGGAGGAGTAATGGTTCAGAAAGAAGAATGAAACAATGAATCTTTTTCCTGTTTATGATAAAAATAGCCCCAAGCAGATTTTCTTACTTATTAAAAGTCTTCGCATAAAAGGAGCCTAGGAGAATCAGCAATAACCTCTCTACAGGAGCTACATCACATGTGCAAATAAAATATCTTGCTAAACTTGTTTCTTTTCCTATGTAAGGGCTAAACCCAGATATCATTTACTCCCATGCACGCACAACCAGTAATACTTTATGCTTGTAGTGTTACCGTCCATTGTATGAAAGCTGGAGAATTGAGTAACACAACATTCTGTACCAGAAAAATGCAGCATTTAGCCAGCATATCAGTTTCCCAGAGTAGTTTTATGGTATTTCTATTTTTTAGAGCTTCTGTTAATGCTCAAAGTAGATCTGTTTTTCCATGCAAATGAATGATTTAAGGGAAAAATCTGTAATGCCTGCTCTGGCAAGCACATTGATGCATTTTCTGAGATCAGTGGCAAATCTGCAGCCTGGCTGTCCCGAGGCTCGCAGCATGGCTAGTGGGAAAATCCTGATTCAAACTCCCAACTTATAAAATCCATCTTGTTCCTACGCATGTTTTTAGAATTCAAAAACCTTTCACCGGATTCTGCAAAATTCACATTGTAACCTTTCAGCTTAGGCAGACACTGTATTTTGAGAGCTGACATACAGAACCCTACTCTGCCCGCTACTATGAAATCAGGAGCTGTTGGATACATGTATTTCAGTGAAAAAAAGTGCTGTCTATTTTTAAGCACAGGCGCAGCTATTTGTGGTTGGCTGGGTCTCAGTCCAGCTTACCTGCAGGCTACAATCCAGATTTGAGGCTTGGATTTGATTTACGTTGAAACTGGAATTACACAGTTTGCTCTCATTAACTTTTGCGCAAGACAGAGGGACCCTCAGGACCAGCTTGATCTTGCAAGGCTTCTGCTTAGAACAAAACCTCTCTGAGGACAACAGTTTGTATTTGAGTTGAGCTGCATCTGTACTAGAGCCAGATCTTTGGCTTTGTAGGTTCAAAATGGTCCTCTAACCAGTAAGTATTTAAACACCTGAAATGAAAGGATGCATTTGATTGAACACAGCTCCATTTATTCCATGTGGATATTGAAGAGTATTGAAGTTTTGCCCATGTTGTGAACTCCTAGTTGGGTCATTTTTATGGTACTGCACATCCGTCATGGACAGATGGATCCTTTTGTTTTGTAAACATGGGGGAACAGATATATGGAAATTATTGTTCTGAAATAACACATTCAGAGAACTAAATGGATGTTACAGACCATTGTGAGGAGAGATGACAAATCATATTTTAATGATTAACAACACTCCAAGCATCACCAGGTTATGAGAAAGGTCTTAAAAGATGTCTTAGGAAAGACTGCTAGGTGGCTGTCTAAATCAGCCAACACTAATAAAATATCAGATTCTGAAAGCAAACAAGCCATGAGCACTCCGGCAGCGTCGAGAAGTGTGAAAATGGTACCGCAAACCTGAAAACAGGATTTTTTCATGACTGATGGCACTGTACTTTTTCTTTTGCAACTTATTGCCTCAATCTAAACCCAAACTTGATTGGTATTTTGGAATAATCCTGAAGTGTTGTGCAGTTATAGTCAGCATTTCATATTACAGTTACATACTTGTGGGCTTTTAAATGCTATTAATGGCTTACACTTGCACAGCCTTTCCCTAGAAGGAATCCCAGCTCACTTGCTGAAGTATTTTCACATAGTGTTTTCACCTCTTCTGATATACAGACAGCTCAGAAGGAGAACACAGTGTGAAATGATTAAAGTTAGAAATAAAAAAAAATACTTGGTTTCACTAAGATTACTGGGAGCATTTTGAGAGATAGAACGCATTTATCTGGTATCATGCATTAGCCGGCTACTCACTAAAAAAGTAGGGATGGCTATGCCTGGGAAACTGAGTGTCTTGGGTACTTCTAAAGATTTTTTTCTTACTGAAGTACAGCACTGTCTCCAAGAGCACCAGCAGCAAGCACCATTCATCCTGGGAAAAGTCAGAAAGCTCTCATCCATTTGATTATTAAAATGAAAAGAGGATCTAGATCAGGAATAGTGTTTCCATACCCTCATCCATTTCTCATTTAGGAAGCAGGGACACATGACTCCTCAAAGGTGATGAACTGCAGAGGACAAGAACAGGTCCAACACAACAAAGAGCGACATCTCTGCTATGTTTGGTTTGGGGCCAGTCAAGGCTGCGTCTGCAAATTTCCTATTTGCCACTTCTATTTGCTTCACTAAAAATAATAATTTATCTCCAGCTAGACAGTGGGTCTGTCTGAGCCAAGGTGAGAAGTGCTACTGCAGTGTCTTTTGCAGAGCTACGGCACACAGCCGGTGAGAGCCTGCCCTACCAGCCGGCACCACCTCCGACCAGCCTCATTCCTCTCTGCAACCTCATTTCTGGGTCAGGGCACCGGTTCAAGAGCCGGGCTTGAGAGCCTGCCATGCGGGCGGATCTCCTGCAGTCCTCCCCCCACCCTGGGGTTCCCTTCCAGCGTGGCCGGGAGGATGCCGGGAGAGCGGCAGGCAGCTGGGGAGCGCATTGCCGCCCCAGCCGGGCCGAGCCGTAACCCCAGCACATTTAGGGGAAAGGTAAGGTGTTTCTTCACACCAGGCTTCTCTCAGGAATGAAGGCAATGGCATGTTGGAACAACGTCACTCCTAGATATAAACAAGTGAGGGCAACTCAGCTAGTACAAATAAACAAATGGAAGCAGAGAGGGAATCAAAAATGCACCTTTTGGATTTGCTGCGATTCTTCACGTGCACATTTGACACTTAGATGCTATTACGATGGATGCTACAGTTCACTTATTGATTAAATCCCAGTTACTGAGCCCATTTCTAGCTCTTGGCTGATGCCACTTTATTGATAGGTTGAATACAATTTCATTTGCTTGCTGTTAAGTAAATCATCAGTGTCAATCAACATTTTCTTATGGTGCTAAGCCCACAAAAAAACGTGCACCAGGCGGAGTGGTGATGAATATAAGCCTCTGGGATCACACTGTGTGTGAGCCTGAAATTCCAGGCTATGAATCAGTCTGCGGACTGTGTGGCAGAGCCTGCAGTGATCTTTTGCAAAAAATGGCACATGGATTAACACTTGCTGAAACTTAATTTCCGTCAGTGTGTCAGTCAACATTTTGGGTGTTAGCATCTTGCTGATTGCACTTTTTGTTAAAGAACAGAAAAGAAAGTGGTAGCTTGCAGGTCATTTGGCATGCAGATCTGCCACCCGTGATACTGTATCTCTGAGGGGGAGAAATGAAGGAGAGATGGATTTATACTGAGGAATTGCCACTGTTTAAACAAAGCACCCTCCATCCCTGTGCTACTTGTGGTGCTGCTGGTTGTCAGGAGCTCTGCAAGCTTCTGGGCTTCTGCAGCCAGTGGAGCTGCTGGTGGGTATTCTGAGGGAATTTATTTCTAGTGAGCAAATAGTCTAATGTGTCCCATGCCCTAGGTTAGCATCACTTGGGTGCCGTATGGGACCAGCCAACACATGCAAGTGTAGTCCTGGAGTCTCTATTCCTTCCACACTGTTAACTGGAAATGGGGGCAAGGGAGTTGCATTGCCTTAATTCTGCTAAAATCCCTCCCTTGCCGTCTATAGGCCCATATGAAGTACTATATGCAAGGAAGGAAAGAAGATAAATGATGTTCCAGAGAAGGTGAAAGGAATTCTGCACGGCCTCATTAAAAATGCATATCCCTGGGAAACAGATTTCTAGAAATTGAACTTTCTACTGATTTTATTCCAGTCAAGTGAAGAAGGAAATGGTAGGACTACGGCAGTTGCTCAAAAAGAAATTTTACCCCCTTTCATATTATTGGTGACATTCTTTTAGAAACCTGTGTCTCCATTTTTGCCTTGTGACTAAGATGCAGAAGAAATATCCAAGTTAAATGCCCGCATTTCTAACTCAAAAAAAAAGATACAGTGCTCAGCCATGCAAATTAACGTATTGGTCAGAATCCACCGAGTTGTCTGGGATATCAGATTATGATTTGAGACAACTTCTTTTAACCTAATGAGTCTGCATTCTTCGTTAAAGCAAATTAGCATAATTCCACGACGGTCAAGGTAGCTGTACTATTTCAGATACGTTCTTATACCGCGCTTATCATCTGAGGGCTTTACAGCAGAGCTTCAAGCAATGTGACTAATATCAGGAATAAATTGCTTTATCCCCTCTGAGACAAAACCTAAAAATGCTATCACAGTTAATACAACTTAAAAAATGCAGATACCATTTATGAAACTTTTTATAAAAGTCTGTATCGCAGGCAGCACAGATATGTACAGATCTCAAAATAAAGCCCATATGAAAACAGACCCGAACTCCCTGCAGCCAGAGAAAGGAAACTCACAGCTTACAGCGACAGGCATTTGCAAACACATTTGACACAATTCTCATACTTCTGTGCATGTATGTGTGCACAAAATCTGCGGTATCACTTTTGTTGCTTTTTAAAAATTATTTAAAAATAATTTAACAATGTGCTCATCATTGCTGCCGTATAAAAGAGGAGGATAAATAATGCTTTTTTTTCTGGTGGTCTGAAGATAAGCAAGTTAATTTAAACTACTGGGTATAACCTTTCCTGCTGTATGTTCTCAAGCACAAGGGCAATACAAGTTTCGCTGTCTTGCTGTGAAGGGTGTTTTGCTTATTTAGAGGATAAAGGAAGAACTTGGGGTCATTTGTTAATCCAGAAGTTTTGCAAAAATTATTTTAGTTTCATAAAAGAAAGCACAAAGCTCAATTTTGAGTCTTCCTATGCACAGAAAGAGGGGCAAAAGGGGGTAGGGGACACAGAGAAGAATGTGGTCTCGGCTAAGTCAGTCTTGTCAGGCTAGTTTAACAGGGTTAAAAAACCTCCTAGCGTAAATAACTGGGAGCACTACAGCATATGTGGGTAGCATGGCTTCAAAGAGTTTAGCCTGCATCTTACTGGACCCCCAGCCAACACACACCATCATGCAACACTCCTGCCACTGAGCCCTGCTGTCTTCCTCTGCATCTGGTACCTATAGCCATGGTATAGCTTGAGGGAGTGACCTACTTCCCCACAGGTACTGTGGTACCACTGCTCCCTGCAGCACTCTCCCCTCCAGCTCAGGCACAGATGGGAAGACAGAACACCTTGAATTCATCTACACCTCAGAAAATCAGCACAAAATTTGTTCACCACCCAAATAAAAACATTAAGAACAGTGCTGTTAGTTCAGATTTTTGGGGCTCATGTAGCACAGTAATCTGTCTGCAGCAGTGACCACAAACTGGCACGTACAGAAGAGCAAGAGCAGGACAAGTGTATGTGATCTCTTCTGCAAGTCCTCTTCCAGCCTCCAACCACGTTCGGCTTGGGGGACTCCTTGAGCCTGATGTAGTTTGCCCAGTGGTGGATCCCCCTTCCAAGCACTTGCCCAGTCTTCCCTTGAATGCCTGCAAAAACTTCTGCAATTATCACACCCTTTGCCAAAGAGTTTCACAGATCTAGTATTTGCTGCATGAAGAAACATCTTCTTTTGTTCTGAAAATGGCTCCTACAGCTTTGTCTGACAGTTGCTACCTCTTGCATTGGAAAAGACTCTGAGCAGCTCACCTCCACCCACCCTCTCCACACCACCTAGGATTTCCTAGACCTGAATCAATTCACCCCCAGGGTGGTCTCTTTGCCTGAGTCTGAATCTACTCAGCCAGAAGATGAGTATCACACGTATTTTTCAGCTTCTTGTTTCCAAGGGATTAGGGAATTTACTAAAATGTTCTTGTTGCCCAGGCTCACTGCACGTCCTCACTGCAAAACTTCACCCCACACTCACTGGTTGGACTTTGAATGTGCTGAATGTAACACTCACACAAAGCTCGGTGTGGGCCAATAAGCCCAAATATTTAATTGCCAGTGTGTCCATGCTCTAGCAAGACATGTAGAAATCCACGCTCCTGCTTTGGTAATTGGTGTCCTGGTCACCTACAACCCTGTTGCCTGACCATGAAGTCCAACAGCTGCCCTCCATGGGCACATCCACAGGCAGACCTGCCCCGCAAGAGCGTTCATTCAGCAAACTCAGATTGCTAAAATAAAGCATGTACGTTCCTAAAATTGAATGGACATTTGGAAAAAATAGGGTTCTGCCTTCATCCAGTCTCTACTTCTCATGAATATTGTGTATCATCTTCTCCTTGGATACTGGATTTATGCAGCCTCCGCAGCTTTGTTGCACAGCACTCAGAAACCCCATCTACTTGATAATTTTTCCAAAGATACTAGTTTCACTGGCTCTTGGTACTCTGTGAAGTAGAAGCGGATTTTGCTTTATTTGGTGTACTACACTTGGGCTATTAAAGATAAGATCCCCTCATTATTTAGATGCACTTGCTATCTTTTAGTTATACTACCTGACATCATGTTTCCCTTCCATCGCATTATTCTGCCAGATTTTCATTTGGCTCATGTTTTAATTCCAGTTAGCTCTAAGAGTGAGCCAGAAAGTGGACTTTTTAATAATACGGACATCACCAACACTTTGAGCATTCATATACTTACTGTTATCTGCAAAGGTCTGCATGTGATGCTACTGAGCTGAATAATTGAACAGACTGGACTCTGTGAGCTTTTCAGTTGCCCTCTGAAAGCCAAAAGTTCAGGATGAGCTCAGCACATTTTTTTAAAAGCTGGCTTCCTAAGGAACAACTTCTAATATTTAATGTTTTTGCTATTTTAACTTCTTTCAGTAAGTGGTCTGTAATGGAATTTCTGCCTGATCATGCAGGTCTTGTTCAGGCAACACACTTCCGATTGATTTTACATCCATTCATCAGAATGATTTGCTTTAAAACTGATTTTATGTCTAGCTAGAATATGGTCAAATATGACTTAAACCAAGTGCCCTGGACTTAGCACATGAACCATATGGCTACCTGGTTTTCCTCCCGTACTGGGACAGGAGGGCATTTTTAATTGTTTACAGCAGGGGCAGCTCATCATAACCACATCTGTAAAAAAACAGCTTAGCCAGTTGTATCCCTCACAGGTCTATGTGTGCTAAGGCATCCCAGGAGCGGGTCATGCCCTGCTAACTAGGCAGAACTTCCAGGCATCTGCTCCTCTACTAAGGCAGGGCCTCCTGGCTCAGTACTGGCATCCTAAAGAGGAGCAGCTGGAGCCAGGAACGAGTATGTAGAGAATATGAGGACAAATGTATTAAATACCTTAGGTTAACTGGCAATCAGTTGAAGCTGATGTCTAGGCAAGCTCTGAGTATGTTGCAAAGTCAGGGCTGAAAATAGTAGATGCTGAGGGCTCACCTCTCTGCAACTTTAAAGAGAAGATGCTGGTATTGTTCCTCAATTATTTACTTATTTATTTCTACCCTGTTTTGAGATGTTCCAAAGCAAGTTTAAGATGAGAGCATAGGCCAAAAGTAACTCCACGGCAGCACACTCAATAGGGGTGACTTGGTCAGCATCACTTCCACTGGCACAGGCGTCTTGAAAACTTCACAGTGACAGACACAGCAGAGGAAGATATTACTGCTGGAAAAGTGCAACAAAGCGATACTCCTGCTAGCCACCACTCATAGTCTTCCCCTCCAGTCTCAGCTGATCACGATATTGCTCTTTTTTAGAATCACAGGATCATAGAATGGTTTGGATTGGAAGGGACCTTAAAGATCATCTAGTTCCAACCCCCCTGCCACGGGCAGGGACACCTTCCACTAGACCAGGTTGCTCAAAGCCCCATCCAACCTGGCCTTGAACACTGCCAGGAAGGGGGCATCCACAACTTCTCTGGGCAACCTCTTCCAGTGTCTCACCACCCTCACAGTAAAGAATTCCTTCCTAATATCTAATCTAAATCCACCCTCTTTCAGTTTAAAACCGTTACCCCTCATCCTATCACTACATGTCTTTGTAAAAAGTCCTTCTCTGGCTGTCCTGTAGGCCGCTTCAGGTACTGGAAAGCTGCTATAAGGACTCCCTGGAGCCTTCTCTTCTCCAGGCTGAACAGCCCCAACTCTCTCAGCCTGTCTTCATAGGAGAGGTGCTCCAGCCCTCTGATCATCTTCGTGGCCCTCCTCTGGACTCGCTCCAACAAGAGTTGGAGTTTCCCTCAAATCCCTGCCTGAGGAGCAGTGCTGAATGCTCCATGTAGCCCCACAGGATACCTGCTGAGAGAGACTGCTGGAGAAACAGCCTGGACCCGAGAGTCACTTATGTACACTCATGGGTGGGCTTCTCATGGCTGTGGCTGTGGTTCTGCAGCAGAGCTAGTCTCAAGTTAACAATTACGTGTTAAGCGTATTATGCAAGCATTCACTCCTCCTTTTTCACCGGTGTCCTTTCTTCCGCTTTGTGATAGCCACTCCTTTTCTCATTTGATTTCACATGCCACAGGAGCACTGGTCCCATGGGCACCAGCGTTCCCTCCCCAGCCTTGCCTGCCCCGCAGAGTGACCCAGTGCTTCCTGGGTTAGGACCTGTATGCTGCTCGAGCAGCCTTTCTTCTGGATTCAAATTACTAAGATCAAAAGTTCAGCAGGTTCAATCCTCGCACAGTCTGCTAACGTATGTATTTGTTTCAGTGACCTGCCAGATCTTCAGCAGTTCTACCAAACCCACGAGAAGATCCTCGTCTCTCTTCAGAGCTGGCCTGACTTGTGCAAGCACAAACAGAGGGGCTGCTTTGGAGGGAGAACAGAGACGGGGGCTGGCGAAGGATCACGAAACACTCTTTGGAGCCAGCAGCATTAAAGAATGCTGCCCACTTATGTAGAAAAACTGGGTGCCAGCTGCTCACCAACCCTGTTATTCAAGTTCTGCAGCCTGCAGCAAAGGGCTCCTAGAATTAGCTCTCCCAATCTGGTGGTGAGGCACCTCTGATGTCTGAAAGGGGTTTGCCTTGAGGTTGTTAAATACCTGCTCCATGTGATTGGGATAATTAAAAGTTTTTAGCCAAACAAATCCCTGTTTGTGAAGGTATAAAAGCTAAGAAGATTAGATGTTAGTTAAACTAGACATAACTGAGAAACAAAGTTGTTGCTGTTAATTCTTAAAAATGCTACGCTAGTGCGTGCGGGTGAAAGGAGTGGATAACAAAATTAATCTGTGTAACGTAAGTCTCAGATGACAGTTAAATCAGGTATATTCCATAGAAAAAAGTGTCTCCCTTGAATCCAATATTGCCAGGTAACAGGGGAAGACTTTGTTCTACACGTAGAAGGCAAAACCAACTTTAATTAAAATTGTTTGATCTCCAGTATTCTTCTTATAAAGGAAATGTAGGTATTTTCTATTATTCTATAGATTTACTACTGTAGCACCATTGGCAACGTAACTCCAAACTTTCATCAGAAGGATCGTCTGCTACTAAACCGAGAAAGCGGCCGGCTCTCATTCCTGTCGTACTGACCAGCTGGGAAGTCAGTGGCTCTCAATGACTTTCCACCCTGTCCTTCCAAGGGGGTCTCGGTTATAAAGAATTGGCTTTGTTTGCATTTCCATGACAATCAGAAGTCAACTATTTTCTTCCCCAATAAGGGACTGCTTGCAATAGCATCCCCAGTAAGGACAAATTAGGGAAAATGGAATTTAGATCCACAGCATATTGGTGCTGAACAAATGTTTCCTCCCTACCGAAAAACCCACCAAAACCAGACCAATAGAGCCCTCAGACTCCTCCTCCCACTCTGAAAACACACTCTTGTCTTATGCCTGCTCAGAAATTCTTGACGTTATTCCCAGCGAGACGGTTTGGTTCGGCAGCAGCCAGCAGCCCTCACCATCAGCATCTGCTGCTACCTGTCATTTTGCCTTGTTTCACTGCTTCTTCCTGGGCAGACATCCCACCGATCCCAAGGTTTTATCTTGATGGCTCCATTCTCCCCTACCAGCCTCATTTGAGAACACTTGCTAATGCTGGTAGCACTAATTATACTTTTATTTGAACGTAAATGCTTTGCTTGGGGACATAACAAGTATACACCTGATTTTGGAGCCTCTGAAAGAAGGCTGTCATGCTGATCAGTGCCAATAAGGAAGGGGGAGATGTAAGAACTACCTCCACAGAAGTACATTAAGTTAAATCACATCAGTGAGCATTCCTGGGCGCTGAAAACCAATTACACCCTTTAAGGGCCAGAACAGCCCCTGACACACTTTGGACCAATGTCATTTAAATACCAGTTGCCCAAACCAGAGGGCAGATACCACTCTCCCAGGCACAGGCTGGGGGCTAGGATGAGCTCTGGATCATTCCTAACACACAGTTTGGGTGCAGCTCTTTGGTTTTGGAGGGCGGGAGAGCATCCTCTTCTGGAAGCAACCAGCCTCCGTGCCAGGGAGCAATTCTGGGCATGTTTAATTTACTAGCAGAGATGTAGCTAATGGGGAACAGAGATAGAAAACCAAACCCCTTCTTTAACAACCGAAATAAAGAAATCTTTTACATCTGGAAATATTGAGGCAGATGATCAAATAATTAGCACTGCAACAAGTTTGTACTGCCTGCAGCCAGAAGAACTGCTCTCTATGGAAGCAGGAATGTGATCGAGCCTGCAAAAACGTGATAAGGGATCTATACCTAATATTTTTGGATGGTCTGAGTATGTCACAGATAAGTTTCCACAGAGCTGAAAGAGCATTCAGGATTGAACTCCCATGTAAAAGCTCCCTACTCAAGCCATCTGCGGATGGCTTGGCCATCAAGTGCCAGTGTCACATCTTTACTCCTTCTGGGCAGGGGAAAGTATCAGAAGTAGAGGTGTGTAAACAACCTTTTTCCTTTCTGTCACAAGTTTACCCTGGAAACAACAGTAACAAAGATTCTTTTTACTCAATTTTCTCAAGAAAATAAAAAAAAACAATTTCAGGTTTGTTTTTTTTCTGTAGTGCTTCCTTAAAATTTCCTATGATTTCCACATAAGGTGCTCCAAATTGAAAAGCTGAAATATTTTCCTTGGAATTTTTATTTTTACACAGATCAGATTGTTTTGCAAACTTGACCCAAACTTACAATTAGTTCTATTTTTACAAAATCTTTACTTTTTGCTGTGCTGTTTACACATTTTTTTTCCCCAGCTGGAATCCTGATGAGCTTGCTTATTGTAAGGCAAAAAAGTAAAGGTATGGATTTCTATGCTGATGTTTCATCACATGTGTGAGTTGATGCTGGCTGTAGGTATGAAATACAAAATTAGTATATACAGATCTTGCTGATCTAGTAGAAGGATTAAATAACACATCTTCTGGCCCTTTTACAGAAGGATGATTCAATCAATCCGTAGGTTTCTAGGCTGCTACACAAGATCACAGCCTGATCACACATGTATGATGGCGTAAATAGATGAATAATAGCAACTGCATTTTCAGTCCCACCCACATTTCATCTTATTTTTTTAAATCACGTAACACCTACACACAATGCTTGGCTAAGACTGACAAACAGAGAGCACAAGAAAATCAATATATTGTTTTCTGTGTGTGTATCTCAGGAGGAAATAATAGCTGGAGTTTCTTTTTCTTTTTTTTTTTTCTTCTTTTAAGGAAATAAATCTGACAAAACAGCAGGCAACTGGTGAAAGCCATTAGTTGCCATGGGATTTCAAAAGGTAAGTCCTTGCACAAGTGCACGTGGGATTGGACTAGAGTGGGAGACAGCTGACCTGCTCTGAAATACTGCTGTCTGGCTTCCCAGTCGTGCTGCGGGCGGCTCCAGCACACGCCATGACTTTGCCTCTTTTGAGAACTGGAAGAGTATTGCCCTTGACTTGAATGGAGGCAGGATCAAGCCCTACCCAGAAAGTTTCATACGCTACGTGTGGTATGTGCGTGCCAGCATTATGCAACGGGGTGAAAAATGAAAACCTGTCAGGCACGGAACTGGTGCACTCAAGGACATACTGTTATTTGTTTTGCAGCTTTGCCACTCTTACATGGATTAACAATGTGCCATTGATAGCTGCCATGATAAAGTCAACCAAAATGCCTCATTTTTTACCTTTCAGAACACGATCTACACTTTTGAGGGAAACGGTTTGCTTGGTTTCAAAGTTTTATTAAAAAAAAAAAATTAACTGAGAAAGCATTTACTTTTTCCAGCCTTCTCTCTCCACTTTTCCCGTCCTTTGTCCCCCAGCTAACACAGGAGCAGTTTGAATTCACCTCCCAATTCCTTTATTATTTATTTTCTCAACCAAGTTTGTAGGTATTGTAAGTCGCCAACCTTTGCTTTCTCGAAATTCTTTGGTGTATTACCGCATAGCAGAGTGGTGTGACAAGGATAAAGAGATTAGAAGTAATTTCATATAACTCCTTCTTCTGTCAAAATCTGCAGAGGGCTTTTACTGGTAACTCCGAGTGTTGCTGAAATTCTTCATTAAAAACTTTCAATATGTGGGCAGGAAATCTCTAAGCGCTAAGACACACAGTAACCAAAACAGAGGGAGAGAAGGAATATTAAATCAAAGCCTGAACAGAGAGAGAATACAGAGGGAAAAAACCTGCTCAAGTACAACAATAATAACACACATTGTCTCCAAGGGGGCTGACACCAACTCAGCTTTGAAAGCCAGAAAACCATGCACTGATTTTCACAGTTACAAGTAATAAGGCATAACCCATGCAGACACAGGCTGTCCTTGCCACCATTAGACAGCCAAGGTGGCTGTGAGCTGCTGCTGGATGGTCACTGCTGCAAGCTACCGTGGCTCACACAAAATCCAGGCTGTGTTTTCCCTGTGTGTTGTACCAGCACGCTTCACATGCTGCCTTTACAGGAAAATCCGGCCAGCAGATGAGGAGCTTTTCCTGGTAAGGTGGTCAGGTATGACCCCTAGTTTTATTGGTGTGGGAAAGCAGGGGAGAAGCACAGGGAGAAGAAGGAATTAAAAATGATCTAGCCAACACAGCTGGACCAGCCAACGCTTGCACTGCGGACCTGACCAAAGCGTTAAAGATGAAAAGAGTGCAGCTTGCATTCTCTATGATTGTCCCATTAAATGAACAGAAGAATGGACAGACATGAAATGATAAGGACAGTCCTGCACTTTTTGAAAAGATACCATCATGTGTTATAGAGCTATTGTCATGTATTGTAGGTCTTCTTCAAAGCTGGTGACCTTGCAGAAGAACAGAGAAAATGCCAATGAGCATGGGCAGGAAGGGAACGTACCGCTACCATGCCGGCTTAGGAGAAGAGTTTAAACTCTGTGTCCCCTATTAGAGGGGTGCAAACTCTTCCTCTGCATTTTTTTTTTTGGGTCCTTTTCTCTGCTTGTGAATCATCCACCCACTAGCTTTCATGAGCATGTTCACAATGTGGGCTTGCTCAGAGAAGGCTGCAGCATGATCCACTGCGTTTCAGCCCACTCGGGACAGGAGGTTTCATTCTTATCTTCAGCCATTTGCTACGCGTGAGGGTGGTTGCTCTGCATGCTTCGTTTCTGATGCTGGATTTCAAGCTGGCTGACCAGGGGCTGCCTTTCCCTCCGATGTCTGCAGTACCCAGTGCAACGGGCATCTTTCGCTTGTCCACTTCTGCTTTAGAACAGTATATTAAAAGAACCAAATCCTTGCCGGTTCACATTGGCAGGGTCATTTAATGTATTCAGGTTCTGATGCTGCACCTTTCAAGTCACAGAAGATTTTGGGATGGCTCTAGGGGAGGGGAAGCAGCCCCCTTGCACAGCTGTGCCTCAGCCCTAGCCTGTCTGAAGGCAAACTGCAAAGCAGAGAGACAGCACTGTGCGCTGGGCACCTCCGAGTCCACAGTCCCATCATCTCAGTCTCCTACCAATCTCCTGTTCCTCATCTGAAAACAGCTTACCTTCAGGTAACTATCACTTGCAGTTATCATCCACCAGGAAAAGGAGAGCCAAACACCCTGGCAGCACAAGGTGCATTGCTACATTTGACTCCTGCTTTTACAAACCACTTTATTAAACAGATCTCTAGAAGAGGTGTAATGTGGTGGTCAGAGATGTGCTGGACATACTCCCTAAACCAGGAAACGTCTAACACTAGGACACCTAGCAAGGGTAATATCCCAGTCCTCAGCACTCTCCTCACTATTTGTCTTCCATAATGTCTTCCTTCTTTATCCTCCTATATTTTCTTATCATGGTAAGGACACCAGCTTCATTTATGTTTTCCACAGGCTGTTTTTCCAGCCACAAGGGTGTCAGTGAAAGAGGCTACTCCTGCAAGATACTGGTCACCTGCTCGGTTGGGCCAGGCTCACCACCTCTCCAGCCTACCAGCAGGGGTGCCTGTGGGACCATTGCACCCAGAAGCTTCCTGAAACCAGCCCCTAAGCCAGCTCAGTTAAGAGTGTGGGTGACTCCTGCCCATGAGAAGTCAATGCTCGCTCTTACTTCTTTTACCCCACAGACGTGCAGGGATGTGGATAAAACACAGAAATGGACCATGGAGACGAAACAACATCCTGGGATCCCCCCTTCCCAACCCAAAACTAATCAGCTGTTGGTGGTGAGGATGCGTCTTCTTATGGGTTCTCCTCCTGGCCCCGCAGCTCCACGGCTATGCAGTGGCAGGATGCTGGCATCTCCCTGCCCCAGCCGCTTGCCTCTGGGCATGCACCCCGACACAGGCTCTCCAGTCCAGAGGGGACTGAAGCATCGGAGTGCTTTCCCTGGGTACCCTCCAACCTGACAGATGGTACCACTGCCCTCACCCCCATGTTTCAGTAGGTGAAGGTCCCAGCCCAGGACTGGATGGATGCTGCAGACCTATGCATGGGAGAGTGAGAGCTGAAATGTGCTGCCCACCCTGAGAAGTGCCAGAGGTCCCCTGGAGCACCTGTTATTTGGAAGTTGGGTGCTGCAAATTGGATCCCGCACTGCTTTGGACCCTCACGGGAGACAGTGGCCTCCTCCGCTTGCCGTGCAGTGCAGAGGGTGGCCCTGCTCCAGCAGAGAAACTGGGCTCGAGCACCAATGGTGTCTGCTGTCCCCCCCTCTCTCCCGGAGACATAGGAGGTGATGATGCAGCGCCTGATGCACTGCGAGAAAGAGGAACTCATAGCTAAGGCAGATAAACAGGCTCTTGATTACTGCTTTCTGTCCTCCCTCCGCACGTGGATCCTGTGCATCATTGGCCAAGTCATTTAAACCAAGCTTTGTACAGATGGTCACTGACTGCATGTTCCTTATTTTTGGGTGGGAACATTTTCTGGTCTGCAATTTGCTTGCAGAAGTGAAGAGCACTTAGAGCTTCAAGTGAGTACACTGGGAAATGCATTTTGAAAATGTGAGTCTTAAGCAAAACTATGTTTTCTGGAAAACAGAGTCATAAGGCAAGCAGAGTGACTGACATACTGCTAGCTGAAGGGCAAAACAAAAAAAAAAGGAGGCAATTTATTTTGCCCCAAGGCAAACATTTCATTTCTGGATTCTCAACCCCATTTTTATTGTTAACTTTGGTAAATTTTTAAAATGAAATGTCATCCTAAAGCAAAAAAATATTGTTGCATTATTTCGAAAATGTGGAAAGAACACTTCAACTTTATTTCTGATCACCCAAAATAATCTCTTAGCTTGACATAAATCTATAGCTAGAGCTTATTAGCACATTTTTCAGTGAGGATGACCTTTAACTAAAAAAGTTGCCTTGTGCCTGGCCCTGGCATCCTAAACTGTACAGTCAAAACTACGGTAAACTTCTTAATTTATATCCTGTGTCCCTATTTTTTTAGTACATAAATACCAAACAGTTGTTGTGCAGATCATTGCATTATTGTTTGTAAGTACTTAAATGCTGTAGAGATGAACACCATTAAAAAGCCAAAGAGTAATAAATCTTTCTTCAGAGAAAAGCAATGCAAGAGCATGAACCATTTATGTCCTGAACAGCAGGAGAAAAAAAACATAAATTGCTCACTGACCACCCTCCTTTTCATACATGGTATATGGCAAAGATCCTACAAAAAAATCAACAGTACTGAATGTGTTGAAAAAACAGGATCATACTATAATCATACATACCAGAAGGCAAATTAGGATTGTGCAGACTATAAATCTGGCACTATCTGAATTACACACTTCATATTTTTTCTAAGTAGGATATATCCTGTGCACCATTTCCAAAGCTTGTAGGTATTTTTTTTTGGATGCAAACTGAAACCCAACCCCAAATTCCATCATGTGGCATCCTACTGACGCGTGTGTCACCCAGAGGGGTAGCACATGAGATTTACCACATGGATTTCTGCTCCGCGAAGTAACTGAGTAAATCACGGAGGCAGGGCAGCAGTCCAGCCCAGCATTTGCTGGCAGCAGCAGCAAAAGAGGGAAGAGGCAGGAGCAGGGGACTCCTTCCAGCTTCCCAAGGGAAAAGTGGTGCTGGGAAAAGCCCCAGATTCATATCCCCAAGTGCACCGGCTCGAGCTCTGTCCAGTCTCCTTGGATGACCTGCCCCATTTCCCCTCCTGCCCTTGTCTGATACCAGTGCCCCAGGCTCACACCACTATCTCCCTCCACTCGTTACCCCTCACTATGAGTCCCTCTGCCTGGACGGCTCTATTTGCAGCCCCCTATGTCAGACCCTGCCCCCAAATGTGCTGTCTTCCTGCCCAGCCACCAATTCTCAGTCCCTTCCATTGGAGTTGTCCCCTCAAATCCCTCTTTCCATCAGCCTTCTGACTCCCCATCAGCTTTTCCAGGCAGACAGCTGTCTTCCTTCTCATACCTCCTTGTCCCTCTTCTCTCTCTCCTCTTCCCTTGCTCCTAGATCCAACCTGCTCTTCACAGCCCCAAGCCCCACTACCTGTTTCCTTGTTTCCTTTACCTTTAGAAGTCCTAGACACTGCTCCTGAATTCAGGGGCAGTGAGCCTAGCAGCCTTGTGCCAGACCTGCAACTAAAGTCCTGCTCAGACTGGAGCATATGCAGTGTAAGCAGTGGTTTCTGGGACTTGGATATTAAAAGTTGAAGTTTCCACTAAACACATGGAAACTGTGATTTTCAAAGTTTTATATCCTGCTTAAATCTGGGTACCTCTGCACAAGAGCCACTTCCCTCCTAAAGGTCAAGTCACTGCCCTAGGAACAGGTTGTAAAAATTTGTAAAAAAGCAAATTCTCTAACTTTGATTTTCAGAAATGGCCAAATCATTTTAGGTTAAGCGACTCTTGGGCCTCTACCCAGGCAAATGCAGAACAATTCACATGCCTCATTTTGCCATACGATGTTTCAATCCAGGGACTTAAAGCTTTGCAAAATTATGAACAAATGAAAATAGTCTCCTACTAGAAAAAAAAAAGCAGAGCTGCTCTGCCTTCTTCCTTTTACACCTGCCTGTACAATGGGAACTTTTGGATGCAGTCTCATGCATTTGGAGCAGTTACAGTCGCAGATCTCTGTAAGTTATATTGTGTGCACAGTTTTTTCCAGAGTGGGCTACATCAGTTGTATTTGTTAACACTAAAGCTACAGGCCCTTTCGCAGTGCATTTCAAACTGCTTTTCCAAAAGCAGTGATCCAAAGCACAAACGTGGGACTTGTCATGACCAGCACCCTGGGGACTCCCAGATCTCCCCCCTGGCCCCAGGGTTTCACAGTGAGCACCGCTCACCCTCTCTGGCAGTGGGACTTTGCTCTCGCTTCACAGGGGTACAACCGGAGCACGAAACGCAACCTGCTGGGCAGCTCCCCACCCTCCCTTGGTGGCCTGTGCCATTGGTGATTACAAAGACCTACGTAGCAGCAGAGATACTTCCCAAAGGCCCCCTCTCCCCGGGGCTGTGGGGCTGCTGAGGACAGTGTAGGAAGGGGAGCTGAGGCAGGGAGCCCAGGGGCTGCCAGAGGTTTGGGTTAGGTGTCCAGTTGGTCAGCACCTTCCCACACCTCTCCCTGGGGCTCTCACAGCACAATTGCCTGTGCATAACTGCCCAACCCTATCAAAATGGAAACATAAGCCAAACACACAGAAAAGCCCCTGAGATTTGCCATAGCTCCCCAAAAACTGGCCATAGCAGATCCTGCTGCAAGACCTCACAACCCAATGGGTTGTTCAGCTATACCGGCAGAGACCAGTAACCACAAAACAGATATCCATAGCAACCAGAAACAACCCATTTGACCGTACCGTCGTTAACTCATCCATGCTGTTTTCTGTGTCAAGGCAGGGACATGAACCCAGGTTTCCGAAGTTTTATACTGGTGCCTTTCCTGCAAAACCAGTCATTTGCATACTTTTTGCTTCTTGCCTGGCTTGTTCTACATCCTGTTGCACATATAAGTACAATAGTATGTGTGAACTCAGAAGAAACTTTTATTTAATAGTGATTGACATTTGCAAGAGCTTTAAGAACGCAATGATTTTGGCATCGGTTGCTTTCCAGGTAAGGATTAACAAACCAACGAGTTAACAACTAACTGATGTTCTTTGTTTAAAACAGGCTGCATTTCAAAATGGAGGCAGCTTTCAGATTTTTTGCAGAAAGATTGTGCTTTGATTTGGAAATAGGGAAGCCAGCAAGGATTGCAACACAGAACAGATAAGATTAGACACAGAGGAAATGTGACAGAAATGGTTTGGATCTATAGAAAGAGCAATAGAATGCTGTTCACCTCACATCGTTCATGTTACAGTGCTTGTTTTAGGAGCCACAGAGGCAGTGCCCCCTTGTCAGAGGTAAGGTAGAAGCTAAGCCCTTCCTGCATTTTGGCATTGTGGCTGGAATCCCGATTTGAACAATGTAGAAACACAGTGAAAATGAAAGCCTTGGATGTCATTCAGAGCTCCCGACGTTGGTGGGGAGGGGGTTCATCCCTTCTGCTTTCCATGGTACCAGCATCTCTGCATCCAGCTACGCAGTGCTCTGAATTGGCTTGCGTATGCCCTGGTGCTCCCCAGACCCCTCGCTTAGCAACCCCTCACTTTGCATCCTTGCAAACATGTGTCCTGCTCCAGGATCCCCGGCCATGGACCCAAACTCACTGATGGACACAGGCAGAGCAAGCGGAGAGCGTGGAGGCCCCAGAAACTGGCACCCTTGCCAGAAGGTGAAGGTGGACATCGTAGGATGGGGCAGCGGTGAGTCAGTGGTAGGCGCTGCATGATGACTGCCGTATCGCGCCGTATCGCGCCATATCGCGCCGTATCGCGCTGTATCGCACCATATGGATGGAGTCCAGCCACTGAGCAGTTTCAGTCTTGTGGTTTTGGCTGAGTTTTGCTTTGAACCCAGAACTTAGAAAGAAACTCGCACAACAATGACTAGCAAGCTTATCTAATCCTCCTTGCACCGGCCTTAGCTCTGGAAAGGGTTTGTCCAACCCGTTTGTGGGTATTCCTGGGGCACGACTCCATGCATGGGGACAGATAGCCTCATATCTGCCCTGTGGTAGCATGATTGCAGCTTCCAAACTGCAGCAGGTTCCTTTCTGATTACTTTGGAGTACAAGAAAAAAAGAACAGACAGTTGCCTATGTATTAAAAACACCAAGGTGTGTCCAAAGATACTATAAACTTACACCCAGCTTACAATTCCCCTGTGCCTTGGGTACCCACAGCATTCCCGCAGAGACGTGGTCTTTAAGTGATTTTCACTATTACCAGTATGAAGTTTTATTGCTTACAGACACATGGCATTTTTCATAAAACTAAGTTTATTACGCTGCCCATAGGTAAGTAGATTGCACTGTCAGCAATTTTGCTTTCATTTTCTTGGGAGACCATGTATTTCTTACACAACTTATTTATTTGGAATAAACTGTTGTGTCTATAGGAAAATATAAAGAGAGATGCTTCCTGCTAGCAGCAGGTGCATTCCTATCACCTCTTGTATATATGTAGTATGTTCTTTAACAGCTTGTCTCCTATGGCACTCCTCAAGAGTTCATTTCTAGAGTGTTTCACAAGAGGAGAGGGAAAAAAAAATGTATTTCCTATCAATTGGTGAGGAAACTATGGCACAGTGAGGGAAAATTATCCTCTCAAGATCATCCCCCTAAACCAGAGACAAAGATGGTAACTGAACACTGACAGGTGACTGACAGTATTTTGGGAATTAGAATGACTGGAATTGGAACCCAGCGCTGAGACTGATTTGTGTTGATACCTGCTATGCATACACAGAGAAGCCTACATCTGTTTAGAAGCAGAAAGGTATTCCCCAAACAGCTGCAAAGTTAAACGTACCAAAGCCTTGTTATCTGCACCTATAGAGGTACAGAGCACTTTTACTGACTTCACTGAAGTCAGTGATCACTGATAGCAGTGCAGAAGAAAGGCTACTATTTGTACAAGGAGTACAATAACATATAAATATATAAAATGAAAAATATAAATGTTTATATATTTATATAAATATACAAATATAAATAAAATACTTTTCCTTCTCTCTTTTTTTTTTTTTAAAGCTCTGAGATCTACCGATGGATAGGGGCCCTGGAGACAGAGGATAAAAAGAAGGCGGAGTTACTGAATGCCTTCTTTGCCTCTGTCTATACTGCTGGAGGCTGTCCTGAGGAGCCCCGGACCCCTGAGGCCCCAGAAGAAGTCAGGATAGAGGAGGAATCTGTCTTGGTAGATGAGGGCTGGGTCAGGGACCAATTAAGCAACCTGGACGTCCATAAATCCATGGGCCCTGATGAGATGCACCTGCAGGTGCTGAGGGAGCTGGCGGAAGTCATTGCTAGGCCACTCTCCGTCATCTTTGCTAAGTCGTGGGCAATGGGAGAGGTGCCTGAGGACTGGAGGAAAGCAAATGTCACTCCAGTCTTCAAAAAGGGCAAGAAGGAGGACCCGGGTAACTATAGACCGGTCAGCCTCACCTCCATCCCTGGAAAGGTGATGGAACAACTTGTTCTTGATGCTGTCTCTAGGCACATCAAGGATAGGGGGATCATTAGGGGCACTCAGCACGGATTCACCAAGGGGAAGTCATGCTCAACCAACTTGATAGCCTTTTATGAGGATGTAACCAGGTGGATAGATGATGGTAAAGCTGTGGATGTGGTCTATCTCGATTTCAGTAAAGCGTTTGACACGGTCTCCCACAGCATCCTCGCAGCTAAACTGGGGAAGTGTGGTCTGGATGATCGGGTAGTGAGGTGGATTGTGAACTGGCTGAAGGAAAGAAGCCAGAGAGTGGTGGTCAATGGGACAGAGTCCAGTTGGAGGCCTGTGTCTAGCGGAGTCCCTCAAGGGTCGGTACTGGGACCAGTACTATTCAATATATTCATTAATGACTTGGATGAGGGAATAGAGTGCACTGTCAGCAAGTTCGCTGATGACACAAAACTGGGAGGAGTGGCTGACACACCAGAAGGCTGCGCAGCCATTCAGAGGGACCTGGACAGGCTGGAGAGTTGGGCGGGGAGAAATTTAATGAAATATAACAAGGGCAAGTGTAGAGTCCTGCATCTGGGCAAGAACAACCCCATGTATGAGTACAAGTTGGGGACAGACCTGTTGGAGAGCAGCGTAGGGGAAAGGGACCTGGGGGTCCTAGTGGACAGCAGGATGACCATGAGCCAGCAGTGTGCCCTTGTGGCCAAGAAGGCCAATGGCATCCTGGAGTGTATTAGAAGGGGTGTGGTCAGCAGGTCGAGAGAGGTTCTCCTCCCCCTCTACTCTGCACTGGTGAGGCCGCATCTGGAATATTGTGTCCAGTTCTGGGCCCCTCAGTTCAAGAAGGACAGGGAACTGCTAGAGAGAGTCCAGCGCAGAGCCACGAAGATGATTAAGGGAGTGGAACATCTCCCTTATGAGGAGAGGCTGAGGGAGCTGGGTCTCTTCAGCTTGGAGAAGAGGAGACTGAGGGGTGACCTCATTAATGTTTATAAATATGTAAAGGGCAAGTGTCATGAGGATGGAGCCAGGCTCTTCTCAGTGACATCCCTTGACAGGACAAGGGGCAATGGGTGCAAGCTGGAACACAGGAGGTTCCACATAAATATGAGGAAAAACTTCTTTACGGTGAGGGTGACCGAACACTGGAACAGGCTGCCCAGAGAGGTTGTGGAGTCTCCTTCTCTGGAGACATTCAAAACCCGCCTGGACGCGTTCCTGTGTGATATGGTCTAGGCAATCCTGCTCCGGCAGGGGGATTGGACTAGATGATCTTTCGAGGTCCCTTCCAATCCCTAACATTCTGTGATTCTGTGAAATGCCAGGATCTGGCTCAGATTTCGGCCTCCTCAGTAAAGCCACAAGCTGAGGCTGGTGGAACAGGCTCAGCCCTCCACTGTGGTGTTTTACTGATGGGATGGACCCCACAACAGTGCCAACAGCCTGCTCATGGCAACCCCACAGCCCAGGGACTAGCAGGAGGGCAGGTAACACACCCCTCTCAAACCACTGCCGTGTTTTAATGGTGCCTCTCTTCCTGCTAGCTTACCACCACAAACCTGTCTTTGGGAGGTGACAGGAATCAAAAAGCCACAGTTAAAACTCCAGGTAATGCTGTAGCTAGAGTGAAAAAAGCCCCGGAATTGCTCTGTGAGCAAAAGAGACGTTTGGCCCAGGCTTTTCTCATTCTGATGAGAAAGCCAACAGCCAAGGCCACCAGTGCCTCCAGTTCAGCAATATTTAACTGCACTTAACTCAGGGCTTCTGGCAGTTCATTCCACATCCCTCAGAGCTGTAGGTGTTATACAGTGCCCCATATATCAACTAGACAGTGAGATGATAAACTTTCCCGAGGCAGGTGGCCATGGGAATGGCCAGGAATTTGCACAGGAATTTTGACAGGAATTTTCTTACTTAGACTCATAAGGTCAGCAGACAGTGAAAAGTAAAATTGTTCGTCAGTCTGTCTTTCTGCTTACCAGGAATGCAAGCTTGCAGATGAATATCTGCAGAAAAACAGAAAGTTCAAGAGAAATAAAAATTGAGCATGGGAAGACACAGTCTCTGATCTTCTCAGCACCTCAAACAAGGACCTGAAAACACCCGTCGTAAAACACAGGTCAGAGAAAAGACCTTCCAGTATCAGGAAGGGCTCCAGGGGCTGCAGGCTGGCACGTTACATGGCAGCGAGGAGCAGAGCAGCCACAGATGTGTTCAGGAGCTACTGCCCATCTCAGACCATGTTCCTACTGATCACATGCCATGGGAGGCAGAGGGCAGAGCACCCTCCCACCCCACCAGACAGCCCTCGCCGCCCCTATGGCACTTGGGAAGGTTTGTTCTGCACACCTACAGTCTGACCCGTGACTCACACAGGTAAGATGAGACATGGGACTTCAGCATGTGGAAGAAGCATGTAGAAGCCTTTTTGTTTATTATTGCTCAATACAATCAGCTTCTATGAAAAACACTTTTTTTCCTTCCTTGCAGGACAGCCATGGTCTGTTTGGACTGTGCCCAGGTCGAAGCTTGCTCCTGGGCCCTGGGGTTGTGCAGCACCGCTGGGTACGTCTGCAGCCACCCTGGGCTTGGGTGTCGGGGTGAGCAGACAACCTTGTCAGCAGCATCTCCTCGCAAAGTTTACTTTGTAAACACTGAGTAAGATACCACAAATGGCAGCAACAATAGGCACGTTCAGATCTCCTTGATCCAACCTGAGGCACCTCCGGGTTCCCATCCATCGAACGTGTGCGGTCAGCAAGTCAGATAAGGTGGGTCTTTTCTTGCCCGCTTCATGAGGCCAAGAAGCCAAGCACAGAGTCACTTTTCAAGAGCCACAGACTGTACTGCAATCCCTAACGTCTGAATACACCCACCCATGAAATCTATCCCTGCTTGCAGCTTTACCTGCGACTATGCTCCCATGAGCTTCAGGCACCTTATTAGTGCTATCTTTAATGGGAATACTAAGGACAGTGAAACGCTCCCTGTGAGGAGGAGCACTCACATTAGGATTTGGGTACCACTGCATGAACTCTGGTGAAACTGCAGCATCCACAGCCAACAGAAATATTACTGCCAGAAGCATGCACATGATGTGGACATGGCCTAAAGTCATGTTAATAATGTGAATAGTTTATTAAGGCAAGCTGAACGTGCTCTTTTGTTGTAAAAACATCTTGAGGACACGTCCCTGCATGCACGTTCGTGTTTGACTCTATCATCTTCCCTCCTTGCCTTTGGTGTCTTTTTTCCCAGCTCTGGCTCTTCTTCTCTCCCCAGCCTTGAGACCTCTTGCAATCGCACCCTGCATGCTGCCTCACTCCAGCACACACTCCAGCTTTAAAGACCTTGGTTAGCCACAGTCTCTTCATACTTCCCTTCAGGTCCTGAAACCTCATTGCTTCAGCAGCAAGGCTTTCAAACCCTAATGAAACATCTCTGTCTCAGATTTTCCCTACTGGGATCAGGCTATACTCAGTGAGTTGATCTTTTCCTCCCGTTCTC
Organism: Nyctibius grandis; assembly: GCF_013368605.1. Lineage (NCBI taxonomy): Eukaryota > Metazoa > Chordata > Aves > Nyctibiiformes > Nyctibiidae > Nyctibius > Nyctibius grandis. Next base: position 27,700,405 of record NC_090663.1, read on the forward strand.
CCTCCTCCTCTTTACAAGGATCCCTCATTTCTCATTTACTCCCTTCCCTTCCCAGCCCTGCAGACACCTCCCCTTCACCCAAGTCCACCACCAGTTTTTGATTCTCCATTTTTCTCTTCTCACTGTTGTTGATTTATGTTGAAGACTCGTATCGCCCCCTTGTCATGCTGTGTCCATCTCACCTATTCCCTTCCTCTGCTGCCCTGATCCTTTTCTCATAAAAAGGACTGTTTATTTGGCATGCACTGCTCAGACTCCAGGCTCTCTACTGCTGAATTTTCCCTGCACTAACCTTCAAGTGGTCCCATTCAGCACCATCCATTAGCCTCCCCATTGTGTCCCACCATTCAGCCTTTTTGTAATTTCCACTCCATCAGCCCTGATGACTTCTCTTTTGCTTTTAACCCTCGCCTTTCTACCAAGTTCAATTGCAAATTCTCCTTATACTTCAACTTCCTTCAATATGCTTTCCCATAATATCCAGCCCTGTTGACGCCCCTCAACCACTTTTTCTGCTGTCTTCTGAAAGACTGTCTGCTGGAAGCCTAGCCATCACTTACAGCTCAACATGGATAAAACAGAGTCCCTAATACCCCCATTCTCAAGGGATACCCAAAACCTCTTTTCTCTCCTTTCCGCAGTGACAATTACCACTCTGTTTGCAGGCAGGGCACAGATTTTATTTGGGCAGCTTTGCTTTCAAGGTACAGCTAAGATCTGGTGATGCTTTCCGCTTACACGTCAAAGACATTGCGTATTCTATCTGTCCTCATAGCTAAAACACTTCTCCACGGTCTCATCCTCGCATTAACTCAGTAATGGCGACATCCTTTTCTCTGCTTTTGTAATTGCAATCTTGATCCGCTGTTTCATCTTCCAAATACTATTACAAGGGTCATTTTCGCAGCCTGATGCTTTGCGTGTGCCACTCATTTTTGTGCTTCTGTTGACGAGCTCTCCATTCTCTAACAAATAAAATAAAAGGTGTCCTTACACACAGCGCTCGCACAAGCAGGCAGAGCTGAACGGCAGATGGGTGCCTTTTGTAGCTTTTGAACACCCACTTTGTGCTTCCCATCAGGTACCTTTCTATTTTCCCTTGTACCTTGTAATTCCTCCCTGGGACTACCTCCCTGGTCGCAACTGCAGAAAAGCTTTGCTCATCTCTCTGAAATTCCTTCTAAAACCTCTCCGTTGCTGCTGAAATAGTGTCACAGCAGCCAGGCTGCCAGCGTGCTGCGCCTGCTCTGTATCCATCTGACCCCTCTCATCATTTCCTTGTGCTCCACCCCACATTTAACCCATCTCTTGCCTCTCGATGGGCATTTCATGCATAAAGCTTGCATGGCAGTGACAGTCCTTCCACTCTGCTTGCAGAGCAGATACATACACAGCAGCAACACCCAGGTCAGGAATCCCGGGTCTAAGACAGTGCAATAATTAACGACACCTTTAATGTTACTGAGAACTTAACTTACTGAGGCTGAACCTACACCCTGACTTGTGGTGGAGCTTACTAAGTTTCTCTCACAGAAGACAGAAATGCAGAGGCAGTATTTCAGTCTATTTCAAAGGTAGAACTCAGGCATGTCCATTGGGTACTCAAAAAGCCCAAACATGAATGCAAACCCTGAGCTACATCACTTGGGGTGGTGCTTCTCCAGAGCAAATCTCCCAATGGCCCTCACGTTGGCAAATAGGGCAGAGAGCATTTCGGTTGTCAGTGGTTGGTTAAGCCATGCCCACTTTGGAAAAAGCTGAAAGTTACTGTTGTCTCATGATTCTTGGTCAAGGATTCTGATGCATTTGTAGTTTCTTTCCATCTTGTGCCAAATAAGCCCTTCTGGGCTGATTTAGTCTCAGCTTTATGATGTAGCTAGGTAAAACACAATATCCAGACTCTAAGTATATTTTGTAAAACACACTCTTAAAAAATATCAGAAACCTCTCTCTTCTTTTCAAATGAAATCTTGCTTGTGATCATGGCAAATGAAAGACTGGGAAGGATAAAAATTCCCTCAAATATCAGGTAGTCAGCTTTGCAGTCACTAAGAAGTTGCTTCGCTCTGTTGAGTTTGCTGTGTCACCAAAACCCTATCGGCCATAGCTATACAAAGCCTGCATTGTCTCAGCGAGGCTACTGAGATGTTCCTGATCTTGGCAAGAGCTGGGTGCACCCAGAAGCATTTTATTGAAAAAAAAAAAATTACAACAGCAGAAAGAAATATTATTTTAGGCCTCTTACTGGAAAGATAAAGGTCAGAGTCCTTCTTTCTGCTAAAGCAGCACACAAAAATATCCTGTTCACAGGATCCATTTTACAACCTTGAAAATTGCACCTAAAAATCCTCATATGAAACAAATTTCAAAGTGACTTGACTACAATATAAGGAAGGATTTGTGAGTTTAGGTCATCGGTAATTCAGAGATCTCAACTTCCTGACAAAAAGAGGCAACTACATACACCTGTACACAGGCATGGAGATAGCCCCTTCCTAGTTAGTCTGTCAGATCTGCTTCCCTGCTACAAAGCAAACCTGATATTTATGTTCATCTAAAAGTCATTGATTTCTTATTTCCAACAGGATGTTGCAACATTTCTTCACAAAGAGCACATATTTTCCCCTATTAAATTTCTCAATAAATCAGAGCAATGTTGATTTGGGAAACCATGCACAGATGATCAGGGCCAGCAGTTTGAATGAAAAAGCCGGGATTATATTATTGCTTTACTTATATGTGTAGTATAACATCTGCTGCTGGAGTTTGTCACTCTAATAGTGCTATGGGCTCCTATGGTAAACCAACAGGTGTTTGCATACCCACTCCAGAGTAACCCCTGGATCGTCTTCTCTAGCTGTAGGATATTAATACATTTTGAATATGTCATGGCCAACCCAATGAATACGACTTCAGGATGCACTTAAAACCATGAAAATCAATTTCACTGGTTGTCAGAGCCAATAATAAGTCTATGATGGTAGAACTAAGAATTGCCATCTATATTGCTGGGATTAAATATTTTTAATCAGCTACCAAAAAAGCATCATTTCCAGTTTTTACCCAAGCAGTCTTAATTTTCACAGGGGAAAACACCTGACAGTGGAAAAAATATATACTGATGAGCAAAAGCCAGTCCCTCTGCCTTCTGTCAGATGCTCTCACAGCTTTTGCAGAAGAGGGTGTAGCATTTCACGGAGTGGCAGCAAAGGAGCGAGGGGGCTCTGCCAAGTGGAGGAAGCCAAGACCCTGAAACGTGGGCAGCCCCAAAAGCAGACCCAGTGCCAGGGAGAGCCCTGCTTGAAGCCTGCTGGGCAGGGGCTGTGCAAGGTCAAGGTTTCAGACTGAACTGCCACTGAAACAGTATTCCCTGTAGGCTCTACCATCTCTGCTGCTTATATTAAATACTTTTATTCCAAGGTTTTCAACATTATTTTAATCTGGTGTATTGAAGGCAGCACATTCCTTCACTTTGTAAAACTTCAAACAAAGATTTCACATACCGAGCCACTACAGGGACACACAGAAACGATTAGCAACTGTGTTTACGTGCCAGCCAACTCTAAATATTTCCCTAACAGCACCTCAGGCCAGAGCCTTTGTCTCAGAAGAGGTTGGTACCCAAAAGCAGGGGAGGGAGCTGGGGTCTCCTGGGGCCAGCCGGGAGGCGAGGTAGGAGCACTTGCCCTTGGCTCCCGGCGGGATGCACAGCTTTAAAACAAGCAGGGAGAAAAACCTCTCCAAGGATGGGAATATGCAGGGGAGTGGGGGGAGAGAGAACGAATAATCGAGAAAAGTGTTTGTCTCTTCATTTATCTCCCAGACAGCAGTTTGTTAGCCTTTCGCACTCGTGCTACCAGTCTGCTGGACACCAAACAGCGGCGTATTCCTGGCGTTATCTCCGTTGCCTTCCAGTGCTCCAGTTGTATACCAGGCTCTGCTTAACTCTGCTGGTGACCTCTCACCCCTGCGGCCTGGCACCTGCATCACGCTGGGCTGGGAGCGCAGCCCACCGGCAACCCTGCCAGCAATCCCACCGGCAACCCCACCAGCAACCCCACAAGCAATCCGGCTGGCAACCCCACCAGCAACACACCGGCAACCCCTCTGGCAACCCGCCGGCAACCCCACTGGCAAACCCGCTGGCAGCCCGCCTGCGCCTGGCCGCTCACTGCCTCCGCACTTGCGAAAGACGCCCAGTTCCCCCTCTCACATCATGTGAACTTGGCTCAGCTGGTAAAGAATAATTGCAGGCTTGTCCAAATTATCATTTGCAAAGTCCAGGAGGCACATAAAGACACCGATATTCTATTTGTCTTAGCCTCAGGCGGCTCATTTCAGCCCAGTCTTACGCTCCTGCGCTCTGCCAGGGCAGCCCAGTTGAGCTGACAAAATTTAGGAGGGATTTTGCAACTTGTTAGGTCCCAGCCCACCTTGAACTATTACAATATTTGGCTTTAGCTCAAAGTTTTGTTTTAAATTCCTAAGAAGAAATGAGCTGTGTAGCTTTCCCTCTAAAACAAAAATCAGCTATTATTTATTTTAACATGAATAAGGAGTCCCTGGTATTTCTCATCTAATCACACATACCTCAGTGCAGGAGATGCTTGACCTCCTGATCAATACATGTATTTTAAACAGTCATAAGAAACTTTTTCCAGATAAGATCCCATTCTTATGCTAATGTCTATAACAGACTGGCAGACAGCAGCCTATCTCAGAGCCGTCTTGACACCTCCCTGTCACTTGTGCCACCACTCTGCGTTCTGCACAAATGACAGTATTTTAAACGCTGAAAAAGAAGAAACACCCATACAAACAAAATACTCCTTCCAAAATTTACTCCAAAGACATCAGGCACGTCGCACTGCGGTTTTTCTTTGGCATGGAGAAACATACACTTTTTAATTTAAAACTCTCAGATCTGCAGATCGCTTCTCGTTCTGTCCTTATTTAATGCCTGCTTCTGCCTCTCATCTCTCATCTTTCCTCAGAATAACCAGAAATCTGTCACTTGGAAACAGTCACCAAAACTGCACCGAGAATCTCTGCAGTCCTCTCCGTTTGCCTTTTCCCCCTAAAAATATTTTCAAATGTATTTTTTGAGCGAACTTCTGTCCTCTTCCCTTGTCAACCCACTCACAGAACGGTAACCCTCACGGAAGGGCAGAGGAAGAGCAGAGCAAACCGAAAAGCGACCGTACCTACCTGGAGCCTGCCTCAGCGCCCAGCACCATCCGCAGCAACGGCAACGTTTCAAGGCAGCAACCTAATGCATTTTCCTTTCTACCGGCTGCTAAATGAGAAGTTGAGCAACTCCTCACACCGCTGCTTGGAGCAACAGCTCTCCCAGCCTTAACCCCCTCTCTTGGCTCTTTGCGCTTTTTTTTTTTTTTTAAACGGTGTTTTTGAGCACTAAAACTTGCAATTAGTACCAGTTAAGCTAAAGCCCCTGCTCGCCCCTGCCCTAAGCCGCACATTCCAGGGTGCTGAGCGGGACGCTGAGCTCCTCGGCGGCACCACGCAGCTCTTCCACTCCCAGACCCAACTTTCTGCCTACAAACTCGATAAGGCTGCAGGAGCTTGGGAACACGCACTGAAACTCGGACAGGGGAAAAATTGGGCTCTCATCCCCAGCCTGGGGTTTTTTTTTTTATCCTCCCCCCCTCTTCCTCCTCCCTTTCTCTCTGCACTCACAGTAGCAAGGTTGTCTCTTGACTACTCCCTGCCTTAAACTCACCAAACCAGATTTTTACTCCCAACACCTTCCCGTAAATCTGAACTGAAATTTTACCCTGCTCACTGAGCCTTGGCTGGCTGAGGGCCAGTGCAGCATTCCTGTTGTTTTAAGAGGGCAGATAAAAAAAGGAAAAAAAAAAAAGGAGAAAGAAAGGAAGAAAAGAGAGAGGGAAACCTGGAGAGATGCAAAGGCTGGAAGGAAGCAGACTTTTAGAGTAGCTTTACTAAAAATGCTGTGGGAGGGAGCAATTCCCTTTTATCTTTAAAGGGCTGAACAAGTGATTTCTTTTTGGCAGTGTCAGTCATGAGAAAATACGTTCCTCAGCCATCTGCATCCTTCAGATGGATGGAGATTTGAAAAGAAAATAAGCTGCTGGGACTCACCTGAAGGAGAGCATCGCCGGCGTCAGCATAGCAGGGAGAGGAGCCTGCAGCTTCGCCTGGTCCGCTTAGCCCAAGGCAGCGGTAACGCCGGTTAAAGAAGTGCCACATTTTACCCTTTTCTGACCTAAAGTTACATGTGGTTTCTAGAAAAGGAACAAAAGAGAAACCAGTTTATTAAAAAAAAAAAAAAAAACAACAAACCAACAGCCAAGCCTTCTTTTAACCGCCGGGTGATCCCTCTGACCGGTGTCTGGAAGGCTTAAAGAAACAATGAAGCAAGACTGTAAACTTTCTCACCCCCTTTTACATTACCTGTCTGTGCCTGGCTATGGGCTTTGATGTATTGAAACAAATCACAAGACTTGTTTATAGTAAATGAAACCAACCAACAGAGAGATCTAATTCAGACTTGTGACTAAACAAACTGGAACAGGAAGCACACACCAGCAGATTTTTTTTTAAGTAGTAATTCCTGCTTGCATTGTCATGCAAGAGAAAAAAAACACAAAAAAATAAAGGGAAAAAAAAGTTTTCAACTTCTCCCTTCAGTCACTTTTCTTCAAATGCAGTTATTTTTTTTGTTTGGAAAACTTAATGCAGGCAATGTTTCATCACGTATATGCAAATACTTAACAGAACAACATTTACCACCAGTAGTGATCTAAATATCTTATTCATCGGTTTGTTTCCCTGTGCAGAATGTTTCTGCAACTGATCAGTCCCACCCCCTTTCCCCCCACCCCGCCCCCCCAATTAACGTCTGTAATCGATGACCAGACAGAGGCTCTTCATCTAGGGTAGCTGGACAAAGCAAGCCCCAACAAACTGTGGGTTAGCAGTCCTGCAAGTTAAATTTTTAAAGAACAAATAACATTGGAGGTTAAAGCAAGTGACAGAAATTAATTCTTCATAATTCCTCCTAATGTTTTAAAGAATTCTTTTTATTCTTAATTAATTCTTAGGAATTCTTAATTAAGAATTCTTCTTAATTCTTCTTAATTTTTAAAAGAAATATTCGGAGTTGAGTACACACTGCGCTGCTTTGTTACCGTTCTATTACCTATGCTTTTTGAAAGCCGTTTGTCTCTCTAAACACCTATTTCTCTAAGTGTATTAATTTTCCAGTATAGAAAAATCCCACAGGTTTTACCTAAGCAAATCCACCTTGACTCCCTAAGAGAGTTTTTCTTCAGGCAAAAACTGATGAATCAAACTACTATCGGGATAGCAAGTAACGCCACACAGCCAACTATTGCAAAGTTCAAGTTAGCAGTGTGTTCTCTCCAAACTATCGTAATTCATAAGTTGATAAAGGAACGTGATTCCAGTCTTAGCAAATGCATCAAGCATAAAAAAATCTTTCAGAACTTACCACTATTAATGAGCAAATAATCACGGGGGAAATTGTCATCAAATACTTGAATTAAAATGAGAATTCAGAATTAGCTGCAAACATTTTATGCAGTTAAATTCTTTAAGGAAAAATAGTCCAGAAAAGCAAATAATGAGGGACTTAGTGGAACAAAAATCTCTTACGTATTCTAGCATCATCTTCCTTAAATATGTGGCCCATTTGTCCTAAAGCAAGGCTTTTTTATAGTGTCTTCATCTGGTAAGTTTGCCAATGAAGTCCCCAGGAAATCCGTCTGATGTAGAGAGAGTTTATGCTCCATTTGCTCTGTTTAGAGGAGCAAAATAGGCATTACTGGCAGAAATACTTCTTTGCCAACATGTACAGATTACTTCTGCTAAATGAGAGTCTCTGTTATACAACGAATAGTATAGAAAATGGAAAAACATATGAATATACTGCCCTGCGTGTCCAGGACGCAGCTACACTACCAAGAGCTGTGGTTGCACCAGGGCGGTAAAGCTGACCTTTGTAAGGTATGCTGCTAAAAGTGCGGCTCTGCCTGTTTTACGGACTCTTCACATGCGCTTGTGGGTCTCATCTCTGACTGACGTATCTCTGAAAAACAAGACATCCTTGTCAGTGCTGGTCAGATTGGATTTGACCTCCTCTCTGAAAGCTGGTTCATGCCTTCCTTCCTGTTGGAGGATTCAAACAGGTTTGCTTTGAAGATACCAAAGATAGGAAAGAGGTTGACATTTTCTTAGGGCTGTTCAACTGCAGATGAAGACTGTTACAACACGTGGGGAGTCTAGTTAGAGCTAACGCCAGGCAACAACTCATCTGACAACTAAAATACCCGTTACAGCTCGCTCTGTCTCTGTGCGACAGACACTATCCATGGGCCCCGGTGAGACAGCAAGGTACCACACCTGTCTGCACACCCTTGCTGGTACAGGGATGACCATGACACATCTGGTCACAGCTTTTTAATGGATTTCCAAACTTTGGTGAGGACAGCGATTTCTACACTGCACAGCTGCCAGTGAAACAGTAGTGCAAAACCTCCACTATTTATTGTTTGCGCCAATGAATAGAGTATTTCCTACTGTACTCTGATTCACAGATTCCAGTTCAAATAACAGGTAAATGTTGCCAGGTTGGTCCTGACATGCACTTTCCTTTCTCAGTGTACAGCATCCATTCAGACGACAGCAGCAATTCAGGGAAGTCTCTTCTTGACCACCAAATGCTGGATCTATCACAAGTTGAGATGGGATGAAAGTATCCTCGAAAATTTATGATCAGTTGTAGTGACTGTTGCCCTTGGGGGTTCAGGTGATCTAAAATTAAATGTTAGATATAATTGATCTAATGGCAGTTTGAGCCACTTTTGACATCAGAATATCTTTTCTCCATCTGTAAGTCCCAATTTTTCAGCTGACAAAGTTTTTTAAGGGGTTGTGAGCTATTTACATAGGAAGGAAAGAGTGACCCAACCGTAATTTGCTGCAGCACTCTTCAGTCTATGGGTTAAAATGAAAGAGCAGTCACAACCCTGTAGCACCGAGCAGAGTTTTCCTGTTCCTCTGCCAAACCATGGTAGGGTTTCTGACAAAAATAAAAGAATTTAATGAGTCCATAGCAAAGCAAATTAAGCTAAGTGCAGCATGATTAGTCTGTGAACACTAATCTTTAAAGGCAACAGTATTTGATTAAGGAAGGCATCCTCCAAAACTGATCTTAAAATTGAAATAAAAAATGTCTGGCTATGAACATTCAATGTTTTGGAGCTAGGTTTTTTTTTTGGGGGGGGGTGTGTCTCCGTTTGTAACGCTTCCTTCTGAATATGGCTTATTGTGGTGTCAATTGTGTAATACCTATTGTAGAGTTTATCACTACTGCCAAGAGCTGACTTTACTGCAGCAAGAAACTGCATGTTGAAAGTTTGGCAACTGTGTTTCATTCAGAAGATTATGAAAAACCTTTTTTTTTTTTTCACTAATTGGGAAACTGAAAAACACAAGTGAGAAAGTGTGTTACCCAGGAATGAAATGTTTCTAAATATCAGAAAACTAATTGGAGAAGTAGAATACTTGTTACTTCTGTAAAAAGAAAAACTTTAAAAGCCTCTATTTCAACTCCAAACTTTTGTTTAAGCTTTCTAACACAGAACGTTTCCTACTGCAGGTTAAATATTTGGATATAATTCAGTAAGCAAAGACAGTCTGCAATTAAGTCAGTCATGTTACAGTCATGTTACAGTTAAAGTTGAAGCTTGGAGAGTGAACATTTCTGAGAGTGATCTGTGGAATACTGTCATTTCCTATGTAAAAGATCTCGGTATGCTTAGTCTGTGACACAGCACCTTCTCCTCCAGCGACGTCTTGCAGGGAGCAGATTTGGGATCCCATTTCTTGGGAAGAGGGGATGAGATGGACAGGGGCAGATAATGAGGGGGGTAGTGAAAGGACAGAGAGAGCCCAGCGAAACCCTTGCAGATCTTCGGACTCCCAGGACCACCCTGTCTTCTGTCCCATCCACCCTCCTGGGAGCTGTCTGAGGCCAGCGTAGCATCAGGGCAGAAAAATCATCCCTTCATCAGCACAGCTGAAGGTACCAGAGCTGGCTCTGTCTCTAGGTTTAAATGCTTCTGTCCAACAAAGCTCCCCATGTCATAAACACACAGCTTCTCAGAATGTACGGACAGATTTTTTGCTACTGGTTCCAGTCTAGAATTATTAAACTAACTCCTATCACTTGGGATGCACACAGACCTCCTGTGGTTTGGATATAATGCCTTTTACTAACAAAACTGACTTGGTTTGAGATCAGTTTCCACCAAGAGCAAAAGAGTGTAATATAAGAGAATGAATTTCCTTTCAAAGATCAAATCCAGACACATAACTTCATGAAAGGCATCACAGACTTGCACAGAAGAATTTACTTGGAAATATTTTATGAGTAGGTGAAAAATCTTGTCTCTTTTTCTCATGTGGTCATGAAAACACCTCATCACATTGAAAGCAGAAGTTTAATGAAATATTTCCAATTACTCTTGATAATCTGAATTATAAGGATTATAATTTGAATTATTAAGAAATTGTAGCAACTGACATGATTTCCCCCATCCTTTTGTCCTCTCATATTTTCTCACCTGTGTTGTTTTCTCTCTGATACTTCCATGCAGGCTGATTGCAACCTCTGTTGCTGTGGCTTCCCTCCCTCCCCATCATCTCCTCCCAGTCTGTACGTCTTGCTTTCCTACTTGGTGGTTTGACCATCCTACCCCTCTCAGCAGCCTCGTCTTCTATCTACACGCTTTTCAGATTCAGGCTTTCAGATTCAGACTTTCATTTAAACCCTTAATATCTCAGCCCTTCTCATTCTCGTCTCCATCTCAGCACTTCGCCGCTGCTTTGCCACGACTCCAGCAGTGCCAGCCCAGGTTACTCTAATGTTTGCTTTTCTACAAGTAACCTCATGCCAGCAAATATTCCCTGGGGGCTCCCGGAGCCAGAGGGATACATTGGGGCACTTTAGTTCAGGGATGTCTGTGTGACGCACCTTGGCTGCATGTAAACACGCCCTTAGATAACCCTCACTGCATCTCCAACCAAACCCACAACTCACAGGGTGCTGCAGCAAGCTCCTGCTCTTCTTCCTTCTCGCCTTTAATAAAGCTCTGGAGGGACGAGAGCTCTGCACTTCCACATAGCCATGGGCAGCACCTCCTCCAGTACAGAAATAATAATAGTAATGTCGTTTCTGTTATTATTATGCTGACCTCTCTCACATATGTGAAGTGGTTTTCCAGTCCTTGTAATAAAATGAGGACCTGAAAATGCTAGGGTAAAACCCTGTGAATGTAATGCTGCTCTTCTCTCTTAATTTCCCAGCTCAGAAGAGCGGATAGTTTGCACAGGGGATCTCAGAGATGTCTTCTGCCTTGTGGATGGTTGAGAATTCACAGGTGAAAACTTGGGCGCTGTCTTCATAGCAATCATACAGATCTCTAGCTCAAAACTGGAAGCCGTTGCTGGTGAAATCAGAAGCTGGGTAAAATCACAAGGCTACGTGGTCCCATTTAACCCTGGCTAGGAGACATACTGAGTGCTGGTCTGGTATTTGCTCTGAAGTCACTTCTCTTGGAAGGGAAGTGAAACAGGCGAAGTGCAGCAGAAGCAGTTCAGCAGGAAATTATCGTTATGTACCGAAGCAAGCTCTAAGAACAGAACAAAAATCAAGCCAAGTAGAATTCAGCTCTTTATTAATCCTTGTAAAAGGGGAAAAGAAAACAAAAGAAATTGCCTAAATTCACAGTTTCTGTCTCTCAGTATACAGAAGCAGCTAGGTCTGAGAGGCCCCCAAGACATCAGATATCACTGCCGTGCGTGTAGACACTTGTGTGCTCGGCTGGGTGTGAGTTTGTGTAGAGGTCAGGGGAACAACTGGGAAGGTTTGTGCCTGTGGGAGGGGGGAGGGAGGTGTTCACACACATCCCATAATAGTCATGGGTGGTTAGCAGAAAAAAATGTACTCAAATGACTCAGTGACTAGAAAATAATGGTGAGAGCTGAACCCCCTCCACTCTCCGATGGACAGAAGTACTCCAGCAGGACACAGGACACAGGCTATGGGACTGTAAGAGAAAAAGGAACCCATCAAACAGGAAGGTCATCCAGATACACGCGATGTCTGTCCCACATAAGCCTTATGGTAATAAACACTGATGTTCTTTTTGACCTAAACAGCCAGGTAAAATTAAAAGGCTTTTTTTTTTTTTTAATTAGCAATTCGCAACAAAACCAGGAACATTTATTGCAATTCAGACTACTTGCAAAAATATTTAAGTGCGTGATTTCTTGAACACAAGAAATCAAATAATGGTGAAATAGTTTATCTGCAGCAACAGAGACACTAAACCAGAAGGCCCCTCTGCAGGCTTTTGGTAGGACTGCCCAACTGCACTGCTGTACACTGTCCAGCTTCTTCTCTGTTCTGTGCATTAGCTCGCAGCTTCTGAGCCCTGAGTTGTCTCCTGCCGATCCACTCATGCGAGAGCAATATTCTTGACCTTCTAACCCTTGCACCACTGGGGCAACGCTCTAGTATTGATGTAGACCAGGAGGCCTCCCATCCCCCTGGGGTGAAATCGGTGTGCTCAGCTCGCTCCCTGCCATGCCTGTACACCAATGCGCGCAGCATGGGGAATAAACAGGAGGAGTCAGAAGTCCGTGTTTGGTCGGGGGTTATGATCTCATGGCAATTACAGAGACTTGGTGGGACAACTCGCATGACTGGAATGTGGTCATGGATGGCTATGTCCTGTTCAGGAAAGACAAGCCAGTAAGGAGAGGTGGTGGAGTTGCTCTTTATGTGAGTGAGCAACTAGAATGTATTGAGTTCTGTCCAGGGGCGGATCAGGAGCGAGTTGAGAGTTTGTGGGTGCGAATTAAGGGGCAGGCTGGCAGGGGTGATACTGTTGTGGGTGTCTATTACAGGACACCAGATCAGGATGAGGAGGTTGAAGAGGCCTTCTACAGGCAGCTGAGAGCAGTCTCACAATTACAGGGTCTGGTTGTCGTGGGGGATTTCAACTACCCTGATATTTGCTGGGAGGCCTACTCAGCCAGCCATCCTCAGTCCAGGAGGTTCCTCCAGTGCATTGATGATAACTTTCTGATGCAAATGGTGGATGAGCCAACTAGGAGAGGAGCGTTGCTGGATCTTATTCTCACTAACAAGGAGAGTCTGGTTGAAGCGGTGAAGGTTGAGGGCAGCCTTGGTTGTAGTGACCATGAGATGGTAGAGTTCAGGATCTCATGTGGCAGGAACAGAATAGCTAGCAGAATCACAACCCTGGACTTCAGGAGGGCTGACTTTGGCCTTTTCAAGCAATTGCTAGGGGAAATCCCATGGGACAGGGTACTAGAAGGTAAGGGGGCCCAAGACAGCTGGTTAGCATTCAAGGACTGCTTCTTCCGAGCTCAAGATCAGAGCATCCCATCAGGTAGGAAGTCAAGAAAGGGTACCAGGAGACCTGCATGGTTAAACAGGGAACTGCTGGGCAAACTCAAGTGGAAGAAGAGGGTGTAAAGATCATGGAAAGAGGGGCTGGCCACTTGGGAGGAATATAATTTGTTGTCAGAGGATGTAGGGAGGCAACTAGGAAAGCTAAGGCCTCCTTGGAATTAAACCTTGCAAGAGAGGTCAAGGACAACAGAAAGGGCTTCTTCAAATACATTGCAGGTAAAGCCAACACTAGAGGCAATGTAGGCCCACTGATGAATGAGGTGGGGGCCCTGGAGACAGAGGATAAAAAGAAGGCGGAGTTACTGAATGCCTTCTTTGCCTCTGTCTATACTGCTGGAGGCTGTCCTGAGGAGCCCTGGACCACTGAGGCCCCAGAGGAGGTCAGGATAGAGGAGGAATCTGTCTTGGTAGATGAGGGCTGGGTCAGGGACCAATTAAGCAACCTGGACACCCATAAATCCATGGGCCCTGATGAGATGCACCCGCAGGTGCTGAGGGAGCTGGCGGAAGTCATTGCTAGGCCACTCTCCATCATCTTTGCTAAGTCGTGGGCAACGGGAGAGGTGCCTGAGGACTGGAGGAAAGCGAATGTCACTCCAGTCTTCAAAAAGGGCAAGAAGGAGGACCCGGGTAACTATAGACCGGTCAGCCTCACCTCCATCCCTGGAAAGGTAATGGAACAACTTGTCCTTGGTGCTGTCTCTAGGCACATCAAGGATAGAGGGATCATTAGGGGCACTCAACATGGCTTCACCAAGGGGAAGTCATGCTCAACCAGCTTGATAGCCTTTTATGAGGACATAAGCCGGTGGATAGATGACGGTAAAGCTGTGGATGTGGTCTATCTTGATTTCAGTAGAGCGTTTGACACGGTCTCCCACAGCATCCTCGCAGCTAAACTGAGGAAGTGTGGTCTGGATGATCGGGTAGTGAGGTGGATTGTGAACTGGCTGAAGGAAAGAAGCCAGAGAGTGGTGGTCAATGGGACAGAGTCCAGTTGGAAGTCTGTATCTAGTGGAGTCCCTCAAGGGTCGGTACTGGGACCAGTACTATTCAATATATTCATTAATGACTTGGATGAGGGAATAGAGTGCACTGTCAGCAAGTTCGCTGATGACACAAAACTGGGAGGAGTGGCTGACACACAAGAAGTCTGTGCTGCCATTCAGAGAGACCTAGACAGGCTGGAGAGTTGGGCGGGGAGAAATTTAATGAAATATAATAAGGGCAAGTGTAGAGTCCTGCATCTGGGCAAGAACAACCCCATGTATGAGTACAAGTTAGGGACAGACCTGTTGGAGAGCAGCGTAGGGGAAAGGGACCTGGGGGTCCTAGTGGACAGCAGGATGACCATGAGCCAGCAGTGTGCCCTTGTGGCCAAGAAGGCCAATGGCATCCTGGAGTGTATTAGAAGGGGTGTGGTTAGCAGGTCAAGAGAGGTTCTCCTCCCCCTCTACTCTGCACTGGTGAGGCCGCATCTGGAATATTGTGTCCAGTTCTGGGCCCCTCAGTTCAAGAAGGACAGGGAACTGCTAGAGAGAGTCCAGCGCAGAGCCACGAAGATGATTAAGGGAGTGGAACATCTCCCTTATGAGGAGAGGCTGAGGGAGCTGGGTCTCTTTAGCTTGGAGAAGAGGAGACTGAGGGGTGACCTCATTAATGTTTATAAATATGTAAAGGGCAAGTGTCATGAGGATGGAGCCAGGCTCTTCTCAGTGACATCCATTGACAGGACAAGGGGCAATGGGTGCAAGCTGGAACACAGGAGGTTCCACATAAATATGAGAAAAAACTTCTAGAAGGCAAAGGGGACAGTTAACCCAGAGTGAAATAAGGGGAGGTGGCAGGAAGCAGGTGTGGAGAAGATTGTGAGGCCAACCTAGAAGTTCAAAGAGAAACCAATACTAACTCATCTGTTCATTCACTAGATTAGCATTTGTCTTTGTTAATTAAATTAACCAGAAAGAAACTTAGATCAGAAGGAATTGCTTCAGCTTAATTACTGCAGACCTATTACTAATCAAAGTAATCAATAATTGAACATCGCCTTCACCCAGGAAATCAAATACAAATTCAAACCTAGTTTTTATTATTTCGCAATAACCAGTTTTCCAGATCTCGTGCCACCTCTGCTGAGAAGTATGAGTTGCTGCAGATGCAATGACTTACACTGCCTGGAAGCCAGCCGGGACTTACCTTCAGCGCCGTGTAATGGACTCCACCATCCCTGCCAGACTGCTCCTACAAAAGCAGAGAGTTTATATGAATTTTATAGGCCTTAATTGTTTGGGTTTTTTTTAATACTATTACCTTTGTAATTAGTGGTTTGTTAATAATAACCTTGACAAAGCCAAAATATCTACTGGCATTATAGACAGAATTGTTTTAAGCAGGAGAGACGGAGAGGAACGTGGTGCACTGAGTCAGAAGCACCTCCCCTCTAGCTAACACTGACACGACTGCGTTGTTAGCAGCACTTTCTGCTGCGATGGCCAAGGTGCTTTTTGGGTTTTGTTGGGTTTTTTTCTCCTGAGTAGTACTCTAACTTTTTCTCATTCTTTTTTCTTCTATTTCCGCAATCTTTACTACATTTCACTTCTTTATTTTTTCTCTTCTTCCCAGACATACCCACCCAGCCCCAGAGTATCTCGAAATTCACCAGTTTAACTTGCAGGTAGCAAAAACCATAGACCCTTTCCAGTGAGATGAGTAACAGGCAGCGTGCAGGAGCAACTGGAGAAAACAAGAACTAGGCTTTGAGCACCTGTGGAAAGGTTGCAGGCAGATACCATGCAGAAACCCAGAAGGCTCTGAGAAGTGCCTATTCCCTCCCATCTGCTACCGCTCCTTTAGTACAAGCTGAAGTTGAGCCGACAGAGAAAAATCATGTAAGCACTCCCAAATGTAGTTCAGGTCAAGTCATCTAACTCAGCATAAATAGTCCCTGAGCTACCAGCGAGGTGCTCCTGGGGGCAGCAGGGAAGGTAAAGCCTATCTATCAAGGAACAGCCACCACCTGGGAACAAACCTGAGCTACTGCACACAAACTACTGCAGTGGCACCAGCTTCATGACATTGCACTTCTGTCACACTTTAATCAAGCAAATTTTCACCAACTGAAGTATTTTTCCCCTTTAGAAATCAGGATCTTTATTAAAAAAAATAAATTTTCATTAAAGTGTGCTCTTGTTCTTAATTTCCTTGCGGAGGATAGAAAGAAGAGTAATGCTGACAATGGCTTTATGGAAAGCTAAATCTCTGAGATACGGTGTTTTCATTCTTCTCTAACATAAATCTGTTTCCACTGAAGCAGATAGTAAAACAGTAGTTATATTACGCATCATTGGGTTGAATTCTAAGAAAGATCATTGGGTTGAATTCTCTAAACTAACAAGGCAGCAGGACACCTACTGCAATCCAGGCTTCAGTCCCAGGCTCATACAGTACAGATATCACAAAAAGCATAATTTTGCACAGGGCGCCTGCCATTAGCAGGTAGCGTCATAGTACAAGTGAAGTGTGGTAATGCTCGGAAGAAACTGGTAAAATATTCCTGAAAATTTTACATGGCAGGAGAATTTTGCACACCTATCAATGAGCTCTGCTTGCAGATGGAAGGATGCTTTTTTTCCTAGCTGATAGCTGCAGCCCTGCAAATAGCTGCCTATTGGAAAATCAAGCTGGGGTCCTTTCTCCTGGTGTTATCACAGAGTCACAGTGCTGGAAGAGACTCTGAGAGGTCACCCTGTGCATCCCCCTGCCTAGGGGGATGATCGGTTATTCCCATGCTGTTTCTGACAGATACTTGTCCATTAATCATCACAGTTAATAATGGGCCTGGACACCACGTTGTGCCCAGAGTGCCTGCAGTGGGGGCTGTACAGGTGAATGCGATTAGGATTTATTAAGCTCCTGCTGATGTACAGTACTGTAGGAAAAGGATCCAGCTCCCTCTGCCTTACCTGTGTTGGCTTAGAGGAACAAAGAAATCCAAAGGAGAGGGGAAGGAAATAATCATTTATACTAGCAAAGAGCCAGGATTCTGAACACAAAGGTACTTTTTGTCTTTTTTTTTTTTAATTAGGATCATACTTTGTAATAGTGATCATGGGAGCAATGCATGACACTTCCTAGCAGAAATCACTCAAATTCCTGCAAGAATTTCTGCAGGATGCAGTGGTTTCAAGCATAATGGGCTTAGATCCACAAATTTACTGCTTGTAAATTATCAAGACTATAGCAGAGAGATTCCCAGAAAGAAAATTCACTTGCTATCATTTCAGCATCTGTTTCTGTGACACCACAAAACCTGTAACCACCGTGTGTGTGTGATGGATCCAAGCAGAAGGCTTTGCCGTGCCAGATGCTGCCAGGGAGTCATGCCCATTGGTGCTGGCAGTGCTGGTCCACAGATGAGCAGGTCCAGGTTCCACACTAGAAGCTGAAGGTAGAAGCCAAACCAAGAGGTGTCCACTGTTTTGAATTGTCCCAGGTTCTGACCATGCAAGAGAATAAATCACAGAATCACAGAATCACGGAATGGTTGGGGTTGGAAGGGACCTCTGGAGATCATCTAGTCCAACCCCCAGCCAAAACAGGTTCCCCTAGAGCACGTTGCACAGGGTCGCATCCAGGTGGGTTTTGAATATCTCCAGAGAAGAGGACTCCACAACCTCCCTGGGCAGCCTGTTCCAGTGCTCTGTCACCCTCAAAGGAAAGAACTTTCTCCTCATATTTAGATGGAACTTCCTGTGTTTCAGTTTGTGCCCATTGCCCCTTGTCCTGTCGCTGGGCACCACTGAGAAGAGTCTGGCCCCATCCTCTTGACACCCACCTCTAAGGTATTTGTAAGCATTGATAAGATCCCCCCTCAGTCTTCTCTTCTCCAGGCTAAACAGACCCAGCCCCCACAGCCTCTCCTCACAAGAGAGATGCTCCAGTCCTCTGATCATCTCTGTAGCCCTCCACTGGACTCTCTCCAGTAGTTCCTTATCTTTCTTGAACTGGGGGCCCAGAACTGGACACAGTACTCCAGGTGTGGCTTCAGTAGGGCAGTGTAGAGAGGGAGGATAACTTCCCTCAACCTGCTGGCCATACTCTTAGAGGATAAATATGCTAGATGGGATGTCAAATGGCTGAAGGAATGTCCTTTGCAGAGGGAGAAGGCCTAGAGAGGGAGGAGAGGCAAGGAAGGAAGGTGAAGTGGCTTATTCAGCTTCTTCTGTTGTTTTGGATAAGAAAAATATTTTCTTCGTACCAAGTCAGAAAAAGCATTTCCTGATGTCTCGCTGTCTTCACTGCTTTTTTTTTCAGCACAAGCAGCTTTCTAAAAGGCATTTAAAAATGTGGGCGTTGGTCGAGGGCATGTGTTCAGGCTTCACGCTGCCTCTGTTACCGCAGCACCCAGGCACTTTCCATCAGGGATGCTCCTTCTTTGCCGAGGGTGAGCTTCACTCATGCAAAGCACCATTGCACAGAGCAGGCGGGGAGCGCAGGAGATGAAGCAGCACGAACCGGCAGCCAAGCAGAGCCTGTGAGGGCTGGCAGCAGGAGCACCCATATGCAGGAAGCCAGTCATGGGTGCCGGATTTAACCCAAACCCTTAGACAGCTTTCCTTCAAGCATTCAAGTCTGCAAGGTGCTTTCAGGTTTCCCTCTTCTCCTCCAGGCGAGTCTGTAGCCGGGTACAGCCCAGGGTTGTGCTCCGGCCACCGCTCAGCTGCTGTGAACCGACTGGGTTTTAAACCCATTAGCGCTGCGTGAAACAGCAGCGAAAATATTTCTCTGAGTAAATGAAGCAGCAAGGGGGACCTGGGGCAGGATTTGCCTCTGCTGTTTCTGAAGTGTAAGAGGCAAATAGGGACTTCACACTGCATAGAAAATCTTACCCAGGTAGAGCTGATTTTACTTTTACGGGACTAGCTGTTAATCATTTCAAAACTTTCCTATTTATGCCTTTTATTATGCTTTTAGTGAGAACAGGTAAAGTTTTGCTGTGCAGTTGCCTAAACTGCACAAATCTGTTTGTGTGATTTGTAGAACTCTAGGAAAACAAGCTTAAGAAAATACTGTAAATATTTTTAATTCATGTAAACTACTCCACTCACCAGTAAGATTCAGGCCCATGCTTCTCCCTTGCTCCCAAGCCTGAAGTGAGCAATGAGGACAGCGTGGGGAGGGGAAGGAGTGATGGGTGCCTGGGGAGGGGAGAGTTGCGGGGCAGGGGGCCATGCTGCCAGAGGAGGGGACACAGGGTGGCCGTGCCGGGGGTGGCTGCTGCACGGCCACCCTGTGCCACCCTGTGCCACCCTGTGCCACCCTGTGCCAACCTCCTCAGCGTGTTGTTTGGCAATGGCTAGTGTGGGTGAGAAATGTAGGCTGCACCTTTCTGAACCTGTGGCGAAGCCACTGTCCTTGCACGCCCCGAGACAGAGCGGTATTTCTTGTCCCGATTGCTAAGTGGTGAATGTCCTCTTTACCTCCCCCACACAGCGATTTATGCAATTATGTCCTATTAGGACACTCCAAACAGACAAATTATTACGAGCACACACAGCGCCCTGGACGACCTGAGTGAAATCATCACAGAAGACTTGTTTGCCAGGGGTGTAGAGCAGCCCTTGCAAGGGGGGACAGCAAATGGCAGCTGCAGTAGTTTTTACACCAACGCTGAAGAACGGTATCGCTAACGCATGTCTTACCAGACAAACTTTACCAGGCTGATTCTGAACTTGAAGCGAAACGGGGTCAACTGCACCTTCGTACTTTGTGTTATAAACAAAGTCTAGGCAGCGGCACCCCGTGACCTGGTCTTTTAGGGAGATGACCATCAATGAAAAACTCTTATGAAGAAAACAGCTTCCACCCAATCTCTCCATTATGTGCTGATTATTTTTTATGTTCCCAAACTAGGGTTTTTTTCCCTCTTTTTTTTTATTTCCCCTCCCCGTTGCTAATGAGCACTTGAGAATTTGATTTAGCTCCTTGGAATGACTGCCACTTTCTGCTAGAATGTTAATCTCTCTAAACCCATTCAGCTCCTCTTACTTGGAAGTCAATCACCTGGAGCCTGCATTTCAAAGAGATGCTGGCTAAGGCACTCACAACAGCAGAGATGTTTTGGGACAACTCCCACAGTTGGGAGTAATCTCAGGAA
This sequence comes from Nyctibius grandis, assembly GCF_013368605.1. Lineage (NCBI taxonomy): Eukaryota > Metazoa > Chordata > Aves > Nyctibiiformes > Nyctibiidae > Nyctibius > Nyctibius grandis. The sequence continues at coordinate 27,721,071 of NC_090663.1, forward strand.
ACTCAAAGCTACTAGACGGCAAACAGATTTGTGTTGTTTCCCCGAGATAAACAGAACTGGAGTCATCCTTGACAGAGACAAAGAGCACAAATAGGGGGGAGACAGGAGGCTGTTGAGCTGCAGATCACACAAGGGATGCTGCACTGGCATGTGGCATCAGTTTCTCCCGGGCACAATCTTTAGTTAGAGGGAAAATATACCCAGGGAGGACGTAGGCAAGCAAGCACAGAGGAGATATGCCAGGACACAGACAGAGGTAAAGCTTTAAAGCATCAGAGGAGGAGTCTGACTTTCCAGAAGTAATTAGAGAGCTGATTTATTTTGTCTTGTACTGGCCATTTTTAACCCCCTGTTTGGAGGGGGAGACAATGCCATCTTTCATAAAATCCCATATTAAATGTAGGAGATAGGGGTGTCACCAGAATTGCTCCTGGGTATTGCTCTGCATTCGTTACATAAGAAGGATGTTTCACCCACTGTACACCCCATCTCTGTCACCATCTTTTCACTCCCCGTGCAATTGTCTGATGGCAAACCTTGTACAAACTATACCCTTGCAGAGAGAGGAGATGTGGAAGATGATACACAGAAATCCTTGTTTTCCTGCTGAAACCTATACTGAAACACACACACTTTTTTTCTTTTTTAACATGGGTTTTCTCAGCCACTCAGAAGTTAAGTGTCAGCTAAACCAAGGGAAGAGATTTTATGATAAAGAGACAAAAAGCAATTGCAATAATTTAATAGGAAAATGGTTGCTTTACTGCTCTCCAGACTGGTCCTGTGATCCCATGTGAAAAAGCACATTTTGAGAATAAGCAAATATTCAGAGTGGTTATTTGCTCTTTGAATAAAATTTCTAGTTCTTTCTAAATAAGAAATGTATCTTTAGAGTGCATCTCTAGAAACCTTATGAATGATAAATGCATGAGGAAGGTCACAGAGTGTATTTTGGCAGCATACACAATCCTTTCTGAACAAAGACAGCCCGAGATGGAGCTGGGCTTCATTCAGGTACTCGTACATTTGCCTGCCATCATAGTTCTAAAATGGGAGAACACAGAAAATTAAAAGTAAAAACCACCATTATTATTATTGATTCATAAGCAAAATGGAAGATTATGTCCATAAGGCTTAGAAGTAGCATCTATGCTGAGACCTGATGTTAGAATTTCTTAAGAAGGAACTTGGAAAAGAAACTTGACCAGCCTTATACACTCATTACAGAGTATGATCAAAAGTATATTTTAACTGTAGCGTATAGGTCGGGAGTATGCAAGCACTGTAATAACCTAGTACCTCAGTTTTGAAGTAAACTTTCTTAAAATTACTTATTAGTTAGCAAAAGTGGTCTGAAGGATTTAATACAGCAATAACAACATGGTTTCAAATTCTACTCTAAAAGATTTTTGTTGTTCACTATGAAAAACTACATTTGTGAACTTACTTCCAATTTTCCATAGACTTCAAGAGGAAAAACTGGGTGAAGAGCAATATTTTTCCCCTTCGAAAATCTCAGAAGAAAATGATGGATTCAAACCTCTGCAGTTACCAACAGCAAACCAACTGCCAAGTCCCTTGGGGGAAGGCCTGGTAGCACTTGCACCTGCTAAGCCTAAGATCATTGAAGAAAAGCAGCCAAAAAATGGCCATTTTCATCTCTTTGACTGCCAGGATTATTCCAAGAACAAGATGTTTCCAGGAATGAACCTTTGCTGGAAGACAGAAAGTGAACAAAGTGCAGCCAGGATGCTGAGCTAATGTGGATGGCTGGCCTTGTTTTGTGAAGCCAGAAAAATCTTCCTGCTCATGTTGCGACCATGCAGTAAAGAAAATGGTTTTCATGTGTGAACAAATGCCTTCTCCATTTATTTCTATCAATGCTTGGTGAAGGGATGGCGAGATTGTAGGCACCTGTAAAAACACATAAGCTTTCTCAAATCCTGTCAACTGGAGAAGCCATTTTTTTGAATTAACGTGTCCACAGCTTATCTTCATCCCAAAGGTTTTAAGCTTTTTTTTTAAAAAGTTTTAACAATTTCTGTTTGATTTTAATTGTCTGAGGTCTAAAGAAAATCTGTTTTTCAACACATGAGAGTATTCAGAGCTTTTGGCAGTGATGGAAAGATGACAAAGCAAAGCTTTTTAATGTCTGGATGAAATAACCAGACCTGCCAAAAGATTCCTTTGGGAGGTGGAGGGTGGTGGAGGAAGAGCGATCTTCAGGCTTTTCTCCGTCTGTCACTGCAGCTGAGTGACAGATGAGCTCCTTGCACCACTGACCCGATGCTTGCGTGATAGCCATCTCACATCCCTCTGCACAGGGGCAGCCACCCTGGGCTCTGAAGGTAGAGCGGACGCAGGTCCCCCCGGCCCAGCCAAGCCATGGTCCTGCTGCTAGTGCAGCCTTGCCATCACAGAAGGACTAAAAGACCTTTTATATTTGGATTACCCAAAATACGGCCATCCTACAGCCTGCTTCAGCCAAGCTGTTTGCTTTCATGATAAAATGAGGCCGGCGTACCTACATTTTGCTTGCAAATGCTTGGAACAAGGACTGACTTTGAGGGAAGGCGCACTGGTGAAAGGTATGGGGAGTGCTATTAGATATTTTGAATCTTACTTGCATTGCTTTGTTTTGCCTTTTTTTTCAGATTCTCAGAATTTTCTAATGCTTCTACTTTACCTGTTAAGTAAGCACAGGCACAGGCGGTGCTTAAAGCTCTTGCCAGCTTCACTCTGTTGTAAGAAGTGCAAAATAAATGATTTAGCCTGTGCAAGAAAAAGTCAGTGGCTTGGCAGTTAGACTGGCAAAATAATTCTTTGCTCTCTGTTAGACCATATCCTATCAATAGACTATGTTCCTTAGGTGCTACTGTTACAAACTATGTTGGTAAAGAAATAATTCAGCTGCTACAGGCTACCTCGGTAAAAGGCTCTGCCACTCAACAAATGACACCTTCCTAATGCAAGCAAGGAGCTGTTTAAGCTGTCACTCCGCAAGGATATTTGAGGTTTCTAATTATTAAGATCTTTAGAAAGTATGTCAGCCACAGGCTTGAGCTTTCAATATTTTGCATGAGTCCCATTCCCTGAAAAGTAGAGGTTTGTTGTTAAAGATGGTTGTCAATGACCGGGGTTAAGCTGTAAGCTGATCTGGAATTTTTTTAATAAAGTGCCTATTATTTGCAGAAAACCGCTGAGTAAAGCTGTTTGTTTATATAATGCCACTCTATATTTAAAAACATCATAATGATGTAGAGTTAGGTATACATTTAACTGTGAGATCTTGCAAAAGTCATGCAAACTCCAGCATGCAGTACTAGTACCAGTTATACTCCACTTGTATGTGTGGCTGTTAGAAGAACTGAAACCCTAGGGCAGTCAAACGTGACTACCTGCAATTTGCAGGTACATTCTTCAACCCCAAGTAGTTTCAGATGTCCTGAATAACAGCAAGATCCAGCAGTACTGTCTGAGGTTAAGAGTCTCAAAGCCTTCATACTGGGAAATCGTGTTCCTGACTTTCAGCTGACTGAAAATATCCAGATATAAACTCCTTCCAGATGAATCTGACATCTCTGACACAAACTCCTCATCGGGATGGCTGTCTTCTGCTTATACAAACCTCATGTCTGGAACCTGACCTCACTTGCATTACTGACAGAGAAAGGCATTCTGGAAAAAAACCTCTGCTATGATTTTCTTCCATGCATTCCAGCCTGGAGTTTTGAAACCACAGGCCAAATTCCAGCCATTACCACTGTCAGGAAAACCCAGAAAACCACTGTCTATGTGAAAATTCCTATATTCTTTCCCACACTGCTCACCAAAGTTACTAGCAGACACTAATCACATTTGCATTGGGATGTAAAACTTCTGACAGACAGAACTATGAGTTGCAAAAAAGCAATGAAAAACAGAAACTGGTAAAATCAGGAGAAAGGGAAAAGCATAGCTTTTGGGGGAAAAGAAAAGCTTAGGAATCCTTTTATTCTAAATGTCCCCCTTCTGGTGGCAAACCAAGTGAGGTCCAGGCTCCAGCCTAACCTGGTGAAGAAGGAATGGCAGGCACAGCCCAGACATTTTCTTCCCTCTCTGCCAGAGCAAGCAGGGTTCCTACGCCTCTAGCCTGATGGGACAATTGAGCTTTTTACCACATCCTGGTCTTCTGCCACCCCTGGGAACCCAGCACCTTATCTCGGGGCAGGTCAGACCTCCTGGGTCACAGCCAGGCTCCCAAGTTCTCCAAGTAACCACTGGCTGCGCTCAGGACAGCAGCTCACTCTATCTGCTCCTGCCTCTAACCAGACCTTCAAGCCCTTCCCAGAAGGAAAAGACTTTAAAAAAAAAAAAAAAGATTTTGTGAAGAAAAACAACTGATTCCAGGGTGCAAAAGTTACAAGCTCAAAAATAGATCCATAGGGGACTGGAGGGAGACACTAAGCAGAATACCCCTGTGAGCACTCACCACTCCTTGAAGCTGTCCAGAGAGGCAGTGGCCACCACCCAGGGGTGCTCTGCACAGGGATGTGAGAGGACAAGGTGTGGACAACACCCACAGACACTGAGGTGCCCCATGCAGCTTCCTCCTCCGGGTGGCACGTGTGACCAGCCTGGCCAGGGCCAGGAGAAGGCTGATGAGGAGCTCCTGCAATGCTACTGCTGCCAGATGCTGGTTCCTTTTTTGTTATTAAGGGCCTAAAGATCTTTTCAAACCCTTTGGCAGGCCACACAGCGGCCCTTCTCCCCCAGGGTTATCGCAGGTGAACCCCCATGGTGTCATCCCGCGAACTCCATGGTGTGGCTGTATGAAATGGTAGGACAGGTCTCCTGTTTCCCTGATCTGAGTTGGAAAAAGCTGTCTGGGAAGAACTGGAAGAAGCAGATGCAAAGTTAAAAGCTTTCTTTTCCTACCTGCTACACCACCTGATTTTGAGAGTGAAAATTGACACTGTTTTAGTACCTCGATGGCAATGCAGAGCTGCTCAGAGCAGCAGCTGTCTCTGAATATGAACTCTTCAGCAGAATACAAACTCTGACAATGTAATGCTGAGGCCAGAGAACACCCTTTGAATTTAAACCCTTTGTATTTAATAGAAAACTGTTTAAAAACCCTATATGCATGGCTATTTAAGGCAAGCCTATTAAATCGGACTTAATAGTGCTGTGCAGAAACAATATAACTCACAGATTTCAGGTTACAGGGAAATAACCCTGTCTTCCTCATAATGAGTCATATCGTATAATAGTGATATAACTCATTTGGGTGACACAGTAAATGCTAATCCCTGGGAGCAAGAGCGGAACAGAGGGGACTCCAGCCTTTGTGCCTTCCCTGAACACCCCAGGAACAGCACAGAACACCCTGAGCCTCAACCCCCAAATGCAAAGGATTGCTATCAACTAGGACTAGATCTCAGCAGAAAAAAAAAAAGAAAAAGCTTAGTATTTCCTTTACAAAAGGCTTTAAAATGATCTTTTTTTTTTTTCTTTTTCTGCAAGCATTCCGTTTACTCCACTACATATATTCAATACAACCAGCTAGCCATTCCCATAAATACATCAGCAACAGAATTCAGAAATATGGCTCTCATGAAAGGCTTCAGACAAACCAAACAGGTGAATAAAAGCTCAGTAAGGCCCTCTTTGGCCTGATAGCTCTCTTTATAGATAGGCTTTTGTTTAGGTTCTTGGCATTTTGCAAAAGAATCAAAGGAAATCTAGAAGATGAAGTTTTCTTTCTTTTTTTTTTTTTAAAACATTTTTTAAAGCATTCAAATGGATCGACTGGGTATAGATCACTTCACGCACATCAAAGAATGGAAACACAGCTATGCAAAAAAACCCTTCCATTGTAGAAAAACATTGCTTTCCAGTGTTGCAGACGCATCATTGTACTAAACAATAGTGTCAAATTCCAGATAGAGCAAGCATTTGTGAAGTGTTTGGGGAAACTTCAGTGAAAGAAAAACATAAGATGTACAAGACCTAGGGCACCTCTTTTAAATTACTTCTGAGGGCTGTAAAAACTCACTTTTACAGCTTTTTTGCCTTTTTTTTTGAAGCTGGGGTTTTGCAGACTGTATCCACTCTCCTCAGAACCCTCAGCTGGCTTTAAGCTAATGATTGTGCTTATTTTTGATGAACAATAGAGGAAACTTCTAACCAGCAGCATTACTTCGTTTCTTTTCTTTTGTGCTGGTTCTTGAAAGATAGATTGTGAATGTGGACAAGCGAGCTATTCACAGTCAGCTCTAGTATGGGTTCCACAGATCCAGAGGAGTAGCAAAGGCCTTATAACAAATCCTGCAACACTGTATATAAATTTGAGAAGGTAAATAAAGCTAGTGTTGTAGTCTGATGGAAAAAGAGCATGTGCTGAGTCTATCAATGTCAGGTGAAACAGGTCCAGAAATTCTGTGCCTTTCCTCCACATATATAGTAAAATAGGTAATCCATGAACCGGAAGGTTTTGAAAGTCTTGAATGGCAGAAAAACATGTTGGTAACCCAAAAAATGGCATATGCCACACTGTTTTGGCAGCCTTGGGAGTTCAGCCACTGCTGCCTACCAGAGGAGACAGAGAAGGGGACACCCTCTGAAAGAAACAGAAGATGAGTGCTGGGGGAGCCTCCACAGCAACCCAGAATTTCAGCTTTGCCCCTGTTGTACATTATGGCCCATCACAAAGGTGTGGATTTTCCTGCTAAGCCACATCTTGCAGGTGAGACCAGTTTTAGCAAACAACATGTAAACACATCAAATATACATAGAAAGGTGACAGTCCTTCCCCACCTCAAGGTATTGCTCCTAGTCACATGCAGTCAGTGGGAGCTTTGATAAATAAAGGCCTCCACAGATCCTTGAGTGAGTCAAGTAAGCTACCATTTCTTGTTTTCTCATCTATATACTGGCATAATAGTACATTAATTAGTAATATAACAGTCTTTCCTTGCTTAGGGGGCTCTTATGTGACCCAACGTGGTGAAATTCTGTCATGTTATAATGCTGACTGAAAATTCCTGAATTTTGACTTAGAGTGGCTTAATTATTTTCAACTGGCCAGATTTTGATGAGCTATAAAGCACCAAGCACTTGAGCATTTCTGAGCATTATGTGAAAGACTTGTTTGGGGCTTCAAATTTGCGTCATTGTGTTCCTGAGGTGGTGTAAAGCAGTCAGAAAATCCTCTGGAAAAGGCAGCCAAATATTCATGCACAAGGAATTAACATAAAATTTTGGGGACCCCGATAACTAGAAGGAATGTCCTATGAGGAGCGGCTAAGGACTTTGGGCTCGTGTAGTTTGGAGAGAAGGAGGCTGAGGGGCAACCTCAAATTCACTATGCATTGAGGCAGAAAAAGTTTGCAAGCACAACTTTCGTTTATTTGTCATGGAATAAAGATCTGGAGAACAGAAGAGCAAGATCTAGATTGCTTGTACAGTAGAAGCAGTGAAGGGCTGGATTCATTGAAGCTGGCCCAAGGAAGCACAAACATTGCGTCTTCTACCAGCAAAGCCTCTGCTGGCCCATAAGACTTTCAACTCTGAAACTGTTGAGCTTGCTGCTCCGGCCGCCTTGGTTGTGTACTGCCCCAATAAGGGTACGTAGCTGCTCGGTCAGTTCTGGAGGAGATAAACATGGATTGTTCTTTTGTTGCTTTTTCTCTTGCAAACCTCTCCCCCAGGTGGCTCTGGCCACTGCCAACAGTTCCCTGAATCCTCTGCTCTTCAGCAGAGGAGGGTTATAGCGGTTATATCTGGTTTGCAGTTTTGCAACTTCTGAGTAATTTCTAACCGCCTCCTCTTGAATTGGAAACGCAGAGATCAGGAAGGCGGGATCCCTCTGCCACTAAGGAATTTGGGGGAGGGTTTACACCTACGGAAACCTCCACCTGTAATGCCATCACCACTGGGGACCTCCAAAGTTAAAAGCCCAAACTCCTCCAATTTGGGCTAAAGCAGCGATGCTAACAGAACCGTCTGCACCCTGGTATATTTTTGCCATGACGGGCACAGAGACGAATGGATGTTTTACTCATTGACCCAGTACAGTGGGTCTGACTACTAATGACTGCTTTGGAAAACAGTTCTGGACCCTGCCTTTTCTTCCACATCCAGGTTGCACTCTCCTATATTAAAAGCCACCACAAAGAACCCTCCAAAGCAGTGGCGTCCAATATTGTGCCTCTTACACAACCTAGATGGTCTGAATATGAAAAGTGAGGAGCTGCTGGCACACTGCCATACTAGCAGAGGAGAAAGGGGAGTGAAAGGATTTTCTGAAGGGCAACGAGTTGCGTGGCAACACGCAGCACATGTTACCTGTAAATAAAAGCAATTAGTGGCAGGGGCAGGCACCAGGTTCTGTGGCATGGGGAGAAAAACGGAGAAGAGGGACAATAGCAGGAAGACAGAACACTCCATGCTGCAGAAAAGAGGCGGAAAAACTGACATACATTCAGTACCTCTATGGATTTGCTTTGTGAGAACGTGAAACAAAGGGAAATGCTTTGATGCTCAGCTTTCTGGATCATTAAAAGCATCCTGGGAGTCATTGTGATTGTTATCCCCAAGTTCCACCAAACAATTAATGCTCTGCCTTCTCTTCATCTTAGAAAGGACTGGTTTGCTAGTTTTGTGGCAAAAAAATGAGGAGGCATGTCAATACAAATGATGCACAAAAAGTGCAGCTGAAAGTTCAGTAGAGATCATAGTTATGTGCATTTTAAGGTTTTACTTAATAACAACTGGCATTTCAATGATTCCTGCTAAACTAGCAAAGTCTTCACCCTTGTGAAGGTGTGCATGTGTGCATGCACGTGTGTTTGTCATGATTTAAGGAACGCATAAGCAATTTTAATGATTTTCAAGGACATGACTACATTTTTGACAACGCCAACATTGTACTGCTCATAACGTCAGAGCAAAAGTGCAAGTGCAAAAGGTTATGAAGCCAGATCACGAAACTACCTTTCTTGGTTAGCTACTTGGGTACCCATGTAAACACACTTTAAAAAAAAATGCTAGCAGGGATTTTAATTGTGGTTGTTACTTTGAAAACGTTAATGCTTGACTCGGCTTGAGAACTCTGAAGAATAATAACTTTGCTCTTAAGAAAAACTTGAAAAATGAGGTCAGGTACAGTCCAGGCTGGTTGTGATTCCTCAAGAGTAATGTTACAAATGAAAATAACTCCAAGCCCAAATATATTATGAATTACCTATCAGGGAGCTAAAGGACACATAGTAAATGAAGATAATTAAAAACTGTAGTAAATACAGAGCAGTAATTTTCATTTTCAGGGGAAAAAAGGATTAGGGACTCTCTATCGTTGAGTAGACCATTGTACAGAGACACTCCATTAAAATATACTAATCTTCCTTATTCTAGCAAGAAATGCCAGAATAAGACTCCACGCCAGATGGAGATACTCATTCACTACAAGAATCTGTGTCAAAACGTATTACTTTTGCCATTCTTTTGCTCAGTATTAAAACCAAGAAGTTCTGGTTTGTTAGATCTAGCCGGTTTGTTGCAAGTGTGGGGAATGCAACAACAGATACATTTGAGGCAACATTTCTTGAGAAATTCGATGCAGTTGACTGTAAATTCTCCCCCTCCAATTCTAGCATAAAAAGATACAGGCATTATTTCCTTAACAATGTTATCCATCAGCAATGATAATTTAAAATGTTAGTCCATGAACATATATTTTATTGCCTTTAATTTGTGAAATTGATCTAGAATCAAGCCAAACTCAGAGTTTATCTGACATTTGATGATACATTTCTTATCTTTTAAAATCAAACACCATATTATACTTACTTATATCTACTTATATTTTTATTAGCCATGAAAAGAATGCATTCTGTTTACATCCACATCTATTTTATATAATTAGAACATCAGTGATTAAAATATTTGTCCAAGCCCTAGACATTTTCAGAGAGCAAATTTGGGATCCTTATTCTTGATTAGAATCTAATAAATAATTATGTTACAGAGATGGATGATTACTGATTGCAGACCTTTCAGACCTACATATATTAAAGCTAAATCCATGGAGCAGGATCACTGCTCTTAATAGATGCTAAAGCATCGCCTGTGATGTCTTAAGTGGAAGCCTGGACCTATACTCAACTTATCCCACCTTTCAGGCTGGAGATAAGGAGATAGTTGAAAAAATACAAGTGATGAAAGGGGAAGGAAAATCACTTTCTTTGTAGTCTGAACAGGGTGACAGATAAGTTTTCTTTCAGGAGTGAGTAAATAAAGGAAGGAAGGGCTTCCAGAAAAATGAGTGTGAGGAAGATAATGGTGCACATTCATCCCTGTGTCTCAACTGGACTTTGAAGAAGGACTGAGTCCCTGCATTTCCTGATGGCACGTTAGCTCAGGCAGAGAACCTGGAAAAAGGCAAGTTGCCCTGTCTTTTAAAAAGTGCAGATGTAAGATGATCTTCAGAAGCAGTGCAATTCCTTCCCGATAGCATCAAATGTAGATCCACATTCTTTTTTCCTCGTATTTTCAAATGCCTGCATTTCAATGCCCAGCCTGTGTGTGTGCATGCAGTTATCAGGGTGCAACTGCACCAGATTTACGCCCTCAAGCTCCACCTTTCTGTTTCCAGCCTAAGATTCTTGCTTGAAGGTTATCAGAAAAGTTATGAAAAAAAGATGCCAAAACCACTGGATCTTCAGTTTCCTACTTAAACACAAATATCCACAACAGTTTCACAATATTTTACTTTCATCAGGATCTTGGGCAGGCAGACGTGGGGGAGTTCCTAGAAACCCCCCTAGCATGGCATATGTGCTGCCGGTCTCCTTACATCATCTCCTCGTACAAAAGCGAGGTGATCCTGCCTGGTGAGGCAGAGATGGCCCAGCCTCCTGTTTTCTTCCTTTCCAGTTCAAGATTTACATAGCTCTGTAGGGACTGTTCCCAGCCTGGCTCCTCTGTGTTTATCCCATGTGACTGTGTCCGTTTCCACCTGATCAAATAGCTCTAAACAAATAAAACATATTTACAGTGACACATGATAAAAGTTCACCCTTTTGATTAAAGGAAGGAGAGGATCAGACATTACCACCTAGTCTGGTACAAAAAGCTTCCAGAGTAAGCTCTGGTTTTGCATCACCCATTCTTTGAAAAGGAGATTTCTCTGTCCCAATCTGACTGAAACAATTCCTGACTGTAACAACTCTGTGTGTAGCAAGACCCACATAAATTTATCCCTGGTGAAGTGGTTGCTAATGCATCCTTTGACCATGTGATGAAGTAGGCAGATAAGACAAACTTCAACTCAGTAAAATTCTGCTACTTTTTAATCTGGATTTAGGAGCACATCAGGCTGGTATAATCAGTAGACAGAAGAGCAGAAGGAGAGTATGGCTGGAAATTAATACATGCTGCAAACTGTCATGTTGAGTCTCATGACCATGGCCCTGGAGCTTTCAGGAAGCATTGTGCAAACCACCTGAAAAAGCCTATTTCAGAGGCAGTGCTAGCTGTGAAGTTCTGGATCCATACCTAAACCCAGACTTTGCTGAAGTATAGATCTGGGTATTTTTTACCTGGCCTGGAGGTTGCTTCCGCTCTACAGTTTAGATGCACACCCAATGAAGGAGGTCATATTATAACAGCCTATCCCAGAACTGGAAGCTCTACCAGAGCTGCACGTCACATGTTTATAAATCACAGAATTGTCTTGGTTGGAAAGGACCTTTAAGATCATCGAGTCCAACCATTACCCTCACACTACCAAGTCAACCACTAAACAATACCTCTAAGCACCACATCTACTTGTCTTTTAACTACTACCTCCAGGGATGGTGACTCCACCACTTCCCTGGGCAGCCTGTTCCAATGCTTGATAACCCTTTCTGTGAAGAAATTTTTCCTGATATCCAATCTAAACCTCCCCTGGCGCAACTTGAGGCCATTTCCTCTCGTCCTATCGCTTGTTACCTGGGAGAAGAGACCTACACCTGCCTTGCTGCAGCCTCCTTTCAGGTACTTGTAGACAGCAACAAAGTCTCCCCCAAGCCTCCTTTTCTCCAGGCTAAACAACCCCAGTTCCCTCAGCCACTCCTCATAAGACTTGTTCTCCAAAAAGCACAGTATCCAGCTATTGGGGTCCCAAATAACTTTATATTAATTCCTTGTGCATGAATGTCAAATGCTTTTAGGATCTGGCCAGTTATTTTCCTGTTTATTACAGTGCCCAGCTTGGTGAATGAAAGATAATATGTCTTGGTCTAGCAAACGCTTAATGAGAGGGGGAAAAAAGATCACTGTTAACACTGCGCAGTTTGAGAAAGAGACATGAGGACCAAAGATAATGACCAAACCAGCCAGCAAAACCTAATCAGAGGGAAGTTATTGGATAAACCTGATAAGAATAATGCCCGCATCCTACAGAGAGCTTTGCACTTGCTTAACTTAGAGCATGTAAGTTGTCTATTTGCTGCCATTGTTCTCTGTGTCTACTTGAATTCCTACTACCCCAGAAGTACAAAAGTGTTTGTGGGCACAGGGGTAGGAATGAAATCAAACTCTCACAGACAACTTGTCACAGGATCTGATCCTGACAGAGTGCTACGGTAAGATAAATGAACAGTAAGAAACAAACTTCCATGAAAAAGAGCAAGAGTGTAGACCAAGATATGACAGTAGGATGAATACATTTTAGTAATGAAACAAACCAATGTACAGGTAAGGTATGGGGAAAATTATATACTCAATAGGTGGCTAAACTTCCTTTTATCCATAGTTAAATAACTATTATAATGCACAGGCAATGAATTTAGGCTGCCATTTTAATTTCCTTTGCTTATGTTGCGCTATTCTGTTTGTTTAAAAATACTGCACTAAATAATAAAAAGCTAAACAAACCTGTAACTTCCCTTTCAACCATATTCATGTCTCTTCTAGGATTGCACAGCTGTCATGTATTCAGTTGGTAATGACTGACAGCGGAAACTCCAAAAATTTAGTATTGAAGAGTACTCAACATCAGGGCCTGGAAAACACTAATTACGTGATAGAACTTTTACTCCTCCACAAAACTGAGAACAAACCAGTAGAAAAATGTCATAAATGTCTTATATTTGACCTGTTGCACAGTAGCATGGACAAAGGGGAACTTGCCTTACTAATGATACCAGCTATTTTTCTTTAGGATTGAGTTTGAGAGAAATTGGCTGCATTGTTCCTACAACTCCCCTTGCTGGACAAGTGGTAGAGATGCATGGAAAAAAGGCAGAAGAGAGTCACTCCTTGCTCTCTGTGCTGTAAGCAATTGCCAGGACCAGTCATTTTCCTGAGCTGAATGAAACCTTTTGTCATTTAATAAAGGGAAATGTCTGAAAATACCTGCAGCCATAATGCAGAACTAAAATAGTGCAGTTGTATGCTGCCAGTCCTTAAGAAGAAAAATGTTGCCTTCTGTTTTGCATGCTTGCTAAATGCTCCAAGATGATCCTATAGCAAGGAAAAAATACCAAAATGCACTGATAATTACAGTGATATACACATTAGTCAGTACCAGCCCAGACATTTAGTTTCACAGCACTCAGATGACTAGTTGAAAAAACAACTCAAAAGTCAGCATCGCTATTATGACCTCACAATAATGTTACCATGATCAGTGGGACCCCGAATGTTGACCCTTTTACCCAGTCAGCCCTCTGAATCTAGTTACATTTCAGTTCATGACCCACATTTAGGAAGAAACGAAGTCTGAGAAGTTTGCCTCTTAATTAGCACTGTGATTTCTGCTCTGTTTCAGAAATAGCAGACCCGTGGGCTTTTTTTTTTTTTTTAACATTTAAAGTGTTCTAATGGAAAGGTTGTGAAAAGTGCTGAGCTGCCAGTCCTGAGGACTATCATGTACTATTTACCCAGAGGAAAAAAGCACCTAAAAACTAGCCTTAGCTTTGCCATACTACATTACAAAGCCTTCAGCAAATTAGTTTTTCCTTTGGAAAACTGCATATAAAGCTACTGATGCAGGAATTCTAAAATGCTGCCAGTAGTTCAGGTCTCTCTCTATCTTGGTATGTTTTCCTGAGGTGTTCAAATATGTAGAGACCCTCTGCATGCCTGCTAGTTTGAAGTCCTCACATAAGCACTCTTTCCATGATAAAGCTTGCAACGCTTTCTTCCTCCAATGTGGTCAGGCTAGAGAACATTATCTTCTCTACCAGGATGCTGCCAGTGCATGATGAGTTTCTCTGCAGCTAGTGGTATCTTTTGGCCTATATTTGCCACCCTCTTCTTCACAGATCTACAAAATCTAATTTAAAAAGCTAATTAAAATGGCTTCTCTGATGCTGTAAAGCTGGGCATATTCATCCCACCAGAGGCACAGAAGAAAGGCTATATAATGTTAACTATATAATTTTTCTACTGGTTTTGTTGTATTTATTAACCACTCAGCACTTTAATGTTTTGATGTATTTCTGAGATTTAAATAGAAAATGCATCTGTAAAACTATGAGGGGGAAGGTGCATTTTCTAAATTTAATGTTAAAATGTTTAATACCCAGCAAGTCGAGGGACACTTAAATGAAATGATGAGGTTTTCACTCTACTTTAAATAAGACCAAGCTCTATGTATACTTTTGTTAAAAACCCGCGGTGAATGACATGGAAGAAATCAGACACAAAATATTCACAGAAAAAAATACCAGAGATTCACAATGCTATGGCTCCCAGCTGTATGCTAGCCTCTCTGAATGTCTGACCCTCTCAGTCCAGCTGATGGAAGAGAATATACGGGCATTTTCTATGGTCCACGCAAAACCCTGCAGCTTAGCTGGAACCGCCTTACACAACAGCTTAAGGTGAACCATCAGACTTCGCACTGAGAGTGTTCGTGTGTGCCGTTCCACCAGTGGTATCTGGCAGAGAGGCAACAACAACTCTGAGGGTGAGAGGTGTGGTTAGGAAGGCATTACCTCTAACTCATTTGTTAAATGAACAGATGTCTAAGCCTAGCTTTACTTTTGTGATGGACACGTGATGTGTCCCTACCAAATGCTGTATATAGGACAGTGAGATAAATGGAGAAGTGAGGGCAAGAAAAATGAGGCTATAGTCCACTTTTCGTTTGTCCGTGATGATAGGAAAAAAAATACTGAATTTTGCCCAGACATGAGCCAGCAACACGTAGAGCTAACAAGGTGGATGGGAGAAGTCTCTCATGTGACAATGGGTCCTCAGCCTAGCTTAGGATTTGAAAATGCAGTGAGGACCTGCAGTGTCAGACTTCCAATCCACATGTCACGTACATGGAAACACCTTTACGTTGTCACGCGCGGGTTTACACGCAATGTGAGCAGTGACACCCAGTGCCTTTGTGCCCCGTCTGGCGTTGCTCACTAGTCTTCCCTAGAGGGCCGGAGTAAGGCAAAAAACACAGAGCAACACTATGGGGAGACTTGAAATGCCTGTTACCCTGACCACACTGGTGCTGTTTTGGAAATGAAGCGGCACTGGTTGTCACAGCACAAGGGCAGGGCTCCCGGAGCGGTCAGCCGGGACGCGGCCGGGAGGTGGCAATGCAGAACTGGAGACCAGGCTCCCCGGCCATGCAGGCTCCGGAGGACGGGAGACAGCTTTTCTTACGCGGATTACAGCTCTCAATCCGCATCCAAGCTGATTACAGCTCTCAATCCGCATCCAAGCTGATTACAGCTCCAGCACGCCCAAATTTATGTAGACTGATTTATACTTTGCATTTTGTGATGCATTATGCCGCAGATGACAACTTTTTTCCCAACAGTCTGATTGAACCAGTTAACACTGAGCACTGAGCTACGCAGCCATCGCTTTAACGCCTGCGGAGTTTTCTGAACCAGCTAATGATGCTGTTCCATTTGATTACAAGTGATATTTTTTCATAGCAATTGAAGTGATGGCAATGGATCAGAAAAAAAAGAGAAAAAAAAAGCAGACTGGCATGTGGGGCTCGGAGAGGTTCTGATTAAATTAAGGTTAGTTAGAGAGAAGCTTAATGATTTATATCATATTTAAAAATTACGTTCCAAATATGAAAAAGTTGGATCTGCAATTTTCAGTGTGGGGCTGACTCTGAATACTAACACCAGGAATCACATTAATTCAGTTCCAGGTGCAGTTTGAGCTCTGGACTTCATGAGTTGGCCCTAAGTCTGCTTTAACCATGTGCTGTGTCTCCAGTCACAGTTTCTTAAGAGTGAGTGAGATCTTACCAAAGTGTGTGCTTTTCTGTTCTCAGAGATCAGAGCTGTCATTCATTCCTTTGATCCAAGACTTTCAAAGAGATGGGGAAATTTTCTTATTTGACTCCAGGGCTTGGATTCCAACAGGGAGAGATATAAAGACAGAACAAGGAGAATTTGGATATCTGGCGTTAATGCAATCAGATAACGAAGATGTCTGATGAAACGCTGCCAAATTGACCATGTCATCTATTGAATTTATAGACATCTTTTGTGTGGTAAATTTAATGTAATGTTAAAGAATTTTATTGTAATGTTTAATTAAAAAATTAATCTGCATTATTCTGGCAAAGTTCAGCTTGGGAATATTGTTTTTCCTCTGCATTTTTTTTTATGCTAAGAAATAGCAGGCAGTATATTTCCATTTACAAATGCTTCAATTCAGGTATCAGGATGCAACTGTGATCTGAGGTCTGCGAGGCAAACTTAAAGAGTATGAACACTGCCAGAAGTGGTGAAAACATTCAATTCAGCACCAAAATCAGATCAGGTTTTAACTACTATTAATTGTTGTCTTGGTTGTAATGAAACTACAACACAACTCACTAGAGTAGCCCCCTCTGCCACAGCTGTCCTGTCCACACATCCTGGGAGCTTTTACATTGTCTGAGGTTATTGACAAGCAGAAGCAGACAAGTATCAGACCTGAAATCTGTAAAAGAAATATGAGATTTTTGCCCTAAGTTCTGAATGTGTTGTTGGACTTCATGCTGTCTACTTGAAATGCAAGCTTGAGAGACTAAATCTGGAAGGTTTCTTAGGAGTAGCGTGATGCCTGTTCAGAAGACAAGGTTCAGTTTCATCATTGGAATACTACTGAAATTAACATCATTGTAATTATTTCTCATTTTCACTGATATACCTCAAGTAAAAAATTCCCCTACTTAAGTGGCACAAAACTGCTGGATGAATATCCTCAGGCAAAGGTAAAATGCTTTCCATTTGTTCCAGTAACCTTTATTAGTTTTCCTAACTGCCAATCACCTGAATGAGTAAATTAAGAAAAGGCGCAATTCCATGTAAAAGGGACATGTTTAATTCAAACTGGCTGAGCTAATGTAGTATTTTGCCTGTCTGGGGCTTGCTATGATAGTAATACACTGCTGAAACCAAGAGGAGATGATCTGAATGAACAAGACAGGGATTTAATAAATGAGAAAAGAAAGATTAAACAATAGAGGACTCTTTCTGTAACTTAAATATAAACTTATTTGAGATCTTGTTTCAGAAAAAAAAAGGTGCTTAGACTTGCATTCCTTTATTTTCCTTTCATTGATACTTCTACAGATCAAGGGAAATTCAGAGGTACATCTAAAATTGCTGTCAGGAAGAACAAAGCCTCCAAATTGCCAGTAAATACATTGATATC
This sequence comes from Nyctibius grandis, assembly GCF_013368605.1. Taxonomy (NCBI): domain Eukaryota; kingdom Metazoa; phylum Chordata; class Aves; order Nyctibiiformes; family Nyctibiidae; genus Nyctibius; species Nyctibius grandis. The sequence goes on from NC_090663.1 coordinate 27,738,714, forward strand.
AATCAATCAGTGTTTCATTCATCTGTGGAACAAGATGAAAACTCAGGGCACTGCAGTCGTTCTGTTATGATTAATACTATCACTGAAGTTTCTAACAACTGAAAGAACAGAGCAGCAACAACCTTCTATGTCATTTTACAAGTTAATGTTACAATATCCTTCACCAGCATAGCAGAATGAGTGCTTCACAAAGAATTTAGTAGATGTAAAGCTTTGGAAAAAGGAGATGGATGACAAATGTGAAAATACTCTCAAGATTTTATCTTCTCATTCTTTTCTTAGTATTTTTCTCTTAGTTTCCCTGCGGTATTTTGAACAGAACTGTTTATTCTCCTATGAAAAGCAGTGCATCTTATTCCAACAGTCTCGCCGGGAACCCATAATGTTTGAGATTGATTACTAAGTTGTGAAATGCTAATGTACAGAGTGTTCTTTAGCTTGAACCAGACCAGCACACAGATGCAGATTCAGTGAAATTTTAAATGGAAGCCTGATGGCTGTTTTGATTTAGGACAGATAAGCACACTGCTATTTCTGTTCCAGTAAGTTTTGCTCAGAGAGCCAACATGATCACAGTAGTGCGCAACGGCATTCAACAGCTCTAGCTACTAATGTTAACGAATTTAACCACTCAGAATACATAACCTTATCACCAACATCCACTAAGTAATGAAAAAAATCAAATAAGCCATGAAGTCAAGTACAAGATATACTCAGGTCAGTCCTCAAGGAGAACAGTGAGAACTGCATAAATCCTTTAATGCTAAAACGACAGGGAAGAAAATTGTCGTCTTCACTCCATGTTGGCCATCCCAATATTGAATTGATGCCTTTGGCCTGTGTGGAAAGAACCAAAACCTATCAGCAGCTTGTAAAACTGATTTTCTGAGCTTGTAGCTTATATGTCTCCATCTACTTTGACAGTATGATCACTTACATGAGGCACATGCACTGTTCCTCACCTAAGGGGCTGTTATTACATGCATGAAATGGGTTGGAAGGTTATGTTTTCTAAAACCTACCCCATTTTATAGAGTACTTAAACACTGCAGGAAACAGGCCATGGAAGTGCCAGACTTTATATCAGGTCATTGCTGCTCTTCACTCCCTGTAAGGGACTGGGCACACTGAGGAACACAAAGAGAGGAAAGGATAGGCACTGTGAGGACAGGCTCCAAGCCTTAGTGGTATCTGTCCTATTACACAACAAAAAGCCAAGTTTGAAAGTCATTGGGGTTATGCAGGTTACCTGTTTTACAGACAACAGGTCTAAATAAAGCCACTAATCTGAGATGTGTCACAAGGCACCCAGTAACAAGCTGCTTCTAATTTCAGGTTATGTCCTGAGCAACATTTAACTCCACCAAAAACAGTATGTCTCCTCTTTATCCTTCTAACTTTGATGAATGCTCTTACGTTGCCCCTGCTTGTTGAGTGAATTAAATTCTTTTAATCTCTGGTTGGGAGAACTGTTTCATTTCTGTTTGTTCAAGAATATGAAAATGCAACTGTGACTTGTCAGGACAAAGAATGTGCCTTTTTATTATCTCTGTTTGCTAGGCATTGGTGAAAACGCAATGGTCATACTAAAAAACTTGTCAATTCATGTTATTAACAGACTATTTTGTTATTATTGCTGGAAAATTGCGACAAAGTATTCAGAAGGGAAAAATGGACAATTTCATGCAAGGGCACTTATCATGTGAGCTGCAAATGGTAAAAAGCAATAAACAGGAGCACAGTATGCTTCTTATTCCTATGACTGCATAATAGATCAAGTAACCTCATCCCCAGCCAACGATTTGATGATGCATATGCACTGCCACAATAGCTGCATCGAAATTGCATTGCTTAAGAAACACTTTTCACAAATCTGTTTCACGTAAAATATATTTGAGAGGGAACTGATTGATCTTGTGAATAGGGCTGAGTGAAGTTAATTTTGAGACTTAAAATGCGTGGCAGCATTCCAAGGAGAGTTAGACTCGTGGCGCTCTCTACAATATTCTTATCTGCAGAGTAGTGCCAGTGATTTCTGAAACAGGACTCAGCTTCATCAGCAAAGAAAAATAGTACAGGCACCGTGATGAATGCTCTTAATCAGAAAGATGTCCTGTAACAAACAGGTGTGTCTTAAATTGCAAAGTCAGCATGTTGACATTCAATTGAGACTCAGCTCTTAGATGAATAATTTCCAGTAGGCAAAGAAAGCAGGAAAATCATGACAAAAATGCTCATTTTCTGCCTTAGATTTTAGTTAACAGCCTGATCCTGTAAAATCTAAGGGATTGTAACAGGATTTCTTACAATATGTACCCACATTGTTCAGGGCTTGAGCCCTGGAAGTATGAATCTCTGTCTTTTTAAGCTTTATAGTTTTTTTTATAATGTTGCCTAACACATATTACAAATAAGTATGCTGTTAGATGATTGCGAGTCACAGGGAAGACTACTGGAATGCACGGCTTGTCTGCTAAATCACCCCAACGTCAGGCGTGGGTACCCTGTATAAACAGGCGGAGTTGTAAGAGCTCTTTGATCTGGCAGACAGGTCCTCTTAGTTTTCTAAGTAAGGGGCTGGGGTCTCAGTTGGAGATGGAAGGAATTTGAAAACTGGAATTCCCCTCCAGAAAAAGGAGGAAAATTTAACCAAGCTCAGGTGGCTTCTTGGGCATATCATTGATTGTGCTAACAATAAAACTGAACACGGTGAAGTGGGTGCTTGTGGACATTAGCAGCATGTGTGTTCGCTTGGTTTAGACACACAGATATCTTAATGTCTCATTTAGAGTTTATCTTGGCCTTGACATATGATTCATATAGAAGAGGCAAGGTCCAAGGAGAGACACAGACAGCAGGGAATTTGGATTTAAGGTAGAACTAGCACGCACAAGATTTTGTGGTCTCTGTAACTGAAACTTTGCCATAATAGTAAGAGGGGATTACAGCAACAGAGTGGAAAAGCCAGAGTGGGGAAGGGAACATGCACAGCCCCACAACACCAGTCCTCCCATGCAACTGGATGCTTACAATCTCCATGTGAATGGAATGACAATTATTTGGAACAACTGGCATAATGAACTAAGGATCTTAAAGCTGACATCACTGGTGGACATTACCTGGACAGAAGCATGGGGCACAAAGCCTGATCCTGTATCACTGAACTCAGTAGGAGTGTTTAAATTCAGTTGAGTGGATGCAGGTAGTGAGAGGGAAGGCTGCTGGGCCCCCAGGAACTGAAATCTGCCCTGACTTCTAGTGTGCAGGGGTGCTGGAGAAGACCAGGTGGTCTCACTTCTTTGCATCTGCTGAAGTTGTCCTAGACATTCAGATTGTCTCTGAACCTACATTATAGGAGAAAGGAGGAAAACAGACAGGGAACATGTTGTGCACCACTTTAGACACATTCCACAAAAATTGTACTAACAAGGCAGGTTATAATTTCATTTGCAAATGTGGTGACGTGAACAACTCTTTTGAGCTTCAGTTCATTACGCATTTATAGCTTCAGGGCTTTCTATTCTATATAGATGTGCTTACCTTTGTACGAGATGATGAAAATTAAATGAATCGTTGTTTATGTCACTAAGACCTGAACATGTTGTCCCTGACAGGTGAAAGAATGTTCTGTCTTACACCTTGCCAAACCGCACAACTACTGCTTTTTGGTGTCAGATTGTCTGACTGTGCTTTACTTCTCTGTACTGTATCTCCTTTATCTTCCTGGCAGACATCTTTGCAATTTTATTAGTATATACATAAATCAACATTGTTTTGCACAAATGGTTTCTATGGAATGTATGCAGTACTTTTGTTTTTCTTGATAAACATTGGCAACTGAGATGACTTACATGCTGAATCCTTACATTTGAGCTGTAATTAGACTACACAGGGAAATACTTGTATTGGTAATTGTTCTCTTGTTCTTAACTTCAAAGAATAATACTATAAGTGTACTACATTTATTTTAAGAACCTCTCAAAGGTTTTTTTTGTATGAAAATGTCAAACTTCAGCTTTGCTAAATTATATTATTTTGAGAATTGTCTATTTATGCCAACAGGAGTTTTTGCCTGTGATGGAAATGTCTATGAAAAGTATCTGTGAATAGAAAATCACTGTTGAATCCTAATGTTAGCAGCAGTGATTGCGGTATTAGCTACAGGTCATAACCATCAGAAACATGGAACTCAGCCTTGCATTTTTCTTGGTAAATAAACAATAGAAATGCATTTATGTAACCTATAAATCAATGAAATTGAAGAGGTATGTTTTATTAATACCCTGACTGCTCTGTTTTCACAAAAAATCTTAATCATACTATTTGAAGACTTGGAAAGCTACGGTCACTAGTGCCAAAAAATGTTAATTACTACTGCAATGATGGCCATTTTACCTTGCTTCTGTGGGACTAGAAGCCCCACTATTCTTCTCTGCTCCCTCTTTTCTGATAGCCCCTGGGTAGAAACTTTGACTCTCTTTCCTCTGTCTCTTACTCCTGTTATCCCTGAAGCAGCTCATATTCCTCCAGTCCTTTTACAAGCCTCTACCCATCTTATTAGTAGCAACTCTTCTGGTGTTTGATGTCCAGATTTCTTCCTCAGACCTCATCATCAGCTTTCCCTTGTCCTCCACAGTTCAAATTGCTAAAATAATGCTTTATTTAGCCTACTGTTTTCTGGCAGGTTATTTGTTAGTCTCAAGCCAATTCCTGTTAGTTGTTCTGTGCTATTCTGAGTCACAGTCATGGTCCCCCAAGCTGCAAAGTAAATGGTCAGAAGAGCGAATGGGGAAAAATTATAACATTCCAGGTCAAACTAAACCTGTTTTTTCCTTATTATAAAGCATAATCCAAGATTTCTTGTAATTGTTATAAGAGAAAAAGTAAATAAAAGCACAGTTTACCGAGTAAAGAAAACAACGGGGCAACTTTTCCAGTAAACAGTTGATCATTGTGAAGCTATTAGCAATTTTTGGACTAATTTGGTCATTAGCTTTAAAAAAATACAAACCCACAAACCAGAAAAACTAAATGTCAAAACTTGTTTTTTGAATGAGCTCCTTAGATTTTCGGCTGGAGTTGCAAGTAGACTAGAAAAGCAAAGGAGGAAGATTTGTTTTTTCACCTTTACTTCCTCAGACATTAGAGTCAGGAATTAGTTTGTGTATGGTTAAATAGTATTTAAGGTTGAAGTTATACTGCATCCAGATTAACTTCTAACTCTAACCAAAGAACTAGAACTTAAATCTTCCACTTCTGAGGTAGGAGAGATGACCCTAATCAAGATACAATGAATATTTCAGAAATTCATGGTAAGTGTAACACTTCAACAAGAAGGAACGACATAAAAGAAAAAAAGGAATTTAAGGTAAGATCTTGTGTGCCTTTCTCCAGTATAGCTCCCTAAAGGCTTTAAATTTAACATGTGGTATTCATTAAATGGTTTGAAAAGGGAACCAAAGACATTTTTGAGTAAAAAAAAAATATTACAGTGACTCTTAGTTTTGAATCATCACACTTCTGAAAATTTCTGCAACAAAACTTATTTTCAGTTTGACTTAACCCACCGTTACTCACAGGGTGTTTAAAAGAGAAAACTATTGAAGTCTTTGTTCTGTTACCAACTCCCATTTGCTATATAATAGATCTGTGTACACATTAATTTTGCAACTTGTGTTGGGTCAAATAAAAATGGCATCCTTCCTCATATATTTAATTAGTGTGTCTCAAAGAGCTATCAAAACAGAGCAACAACACAAAGGGTCAGGTTCCATAGCCACCAAGAACAACGTGATGCTAAATACAGACGTGCCCATTACACATGGCATCCTGGTAGATAATGTTAATGACTTTGTATTTACTTAAAGTAAATTATTTACTGATCTTTCATTATGAAGAACTTCGCAAGCTAGTGAGCCCAAGTTCCTGTGAATGAAATGACTAATGAAAACTTCTACAAGGTGAGAGATTTGGATGAATTGAAACTCATACGAACAGATCAACTAGGTTTTGATATACCTTGTCAGTACCTACCACTCCATTTGAAAAATCAAATATTTGATGTTTCTTGATTTCTTTGAGAAATTCAGCATTTCAGAAATCAGCACTGACAATATCAGCAGGTAAGATGCTTGTGGGCATGACCAGTTTGGTAGATTTTGGTCTCTTTGCCTTTGCATAATTTATTATACTTGGATTGTAATATCAAAATAAGATAATAAGAAAGAATAAGATAAGAAAGAATGTCCTTGCATGGAAGTATAATTGGTGAAAAGATAGAAAGGGAAGGTGTGAAGGGAAGTCATCAATGGAGTTCTGTAGTAATTCATATTGGGATGTTTTTTTTGTCGTCCAGCAACAATCTGGAAAGGGAGGGGAGCAATGAGATGGGATAGTTTGCTGATATGTGACAGTATTCAGAGTACTGAGGATGAGGGAAGGTGTTAGAAATAGGGTCAGAAAGACCTTATGAGACTGAGTGGTCAATAAAATGACAGATAAAAATCCGTGCAGATAAATCACAGAATCACAGACTTAGAGAATGGTTAGGGTTGGAAGGGACCTCTGGAGATCATCTAGTCCAACCCCCAGCCAAAGCAGGTTCCCCTAGAGCACATTGCACAGGGTCGCATCCAGGTGGGTTTTGAATATCTCCAGAGAAGGAGACTCCACAACCTCCCTGGGCAGCCTGTTCCAGTGCTCTGTCACCCTCAAAGGAAAGAAGCTTTTCCTCATATTCAGATGGAGCTTCCTGTGTTTCAGTTTGTGCCCATTTCCCTTTGTCCTGTCGCTGGGCACCACTGAGAAGAGTCTGGCCCCATCCTCTTGACACCCACCTCTAAGGTATTTGTGTTGGTAAGATCCCCCCCAGTCTTCTCTTCTCCAGGCTAAACAGACACAGCTCCCTCAGCCTTTCCTTACAAGAGAGATGCTCCTGCCCTCTGATCATCTCTGTAGCCCTCTGCTGGATTCTCTCCAGTAGTTCCTTATCTTTCTTGAACTGGGGGCCTCAGAACTGGACACAGTACTCCAGGTGTGGCCTCAGTAGGGCAGTGTAGAGGGGGAGGATAAACTCCCTTGACCTGCTGGCCACACTCTTCCTAATGCACCCCAGGATACCATTGGCCTTCTTGGCCACAAGGGCACACTGTTGGCTCATGGTGAACTTGTTCACCAGGACTTCCAGGTCCTTCTCTGCAGAGCTGCTTTCCAGCAGGTCAGCCCCCAGCCTGTACTGGTACATGGGGTTATTCCTCCCTAGGTGCAGGACCCTACACTTGCCTTTGTTGAATTTCATTAGGTTCCTCTCAGCCAACTCTCCAGCCTGTCCAGGTGTCGCTAAATGGCAGCACCGCCTTCTGGTGTATCAGCCAGTCCTCCCAGTTTTATGTCAACAGCAAACTTGCTGAGGGTACACTCGGTCCCTTCATACAGGTCATTGATGAATAAGTTAATGACACACATAGGGGAAAAAAGAGACCTGGCTTCAAATACTGGCAAGTGAACTCTGAGCTGGAAGTTGTTACTCAGGAGCAAGACCTCATTCCCTCCATAGGCAGTGCCATAAAAGTATCAACTCAATGCACTGTACCATCTTTGAACCACCAAGTTCAGGTTTTACCATATAGTGTCCTTGAGTAGTACTACATATAGTTTAAACCATCAGCTTACATAAAGAAAAGCCTAATGGCTTCCTAATACTCTTCTTGAATGAAACAAATTCATCTAACAAATTTGACATGATTTAGCCTAACAAACACACTCAAGTATTACAACTAGTGCAGGAAGGAAATGAGATTTAACCTTTTATTCTGATTCTTAATGTTCTACTCTAACTCTGTCAGCAGTTCATTCATGCACCACTTAAGGGGCTGAGCCTGCATACTGGCAAGCCACTTCAGCTTCCACTGAATAAATCCTAATGAGATTACTCAGCTTCTAGGACATGCTAAGCTTCATGAAGAAAGGGCCCAGAAGAAACACAATAGTATTTCCTTTCTTTCTCCCCCTCCATGAGTCAGTTGAAAGTATCCAGGCTAAAGAGCCTAACTTAAGATATGAAGGAGTTTTAAAGGTGATTTCAGTGAGGAGACAGTAGCTAAAAATGTCAGAGACAAAAAGGAGATGAGATGGTGGTGCTAATATATATTTTTTTCTTTCAAAAGACAAACAGTTCCAGGTACTGAAAATTCTTAGCAGAACTCTTAGCAAAAAACCCCCAGAGTTTCTGTATTCGCAAATGAATGAAATGAATAAAACTTTCTAGGTTTGGTTTATTTTTTTGGCTGTGATAACCTTTTACTTTCAACAATTTGGGAGAAAAACTTTTATTAATGAATATGAATTAATCCAATGGACAAAATGATTGAAAAATTACTAGGAAAATAATGCCCTCAATTACATATGCAGCAACTATTTGCCAGATAACGCAGATTCACACTTCCACAAATAACAGCAGAATCTGACCCTGGTCTCGATGTCCCTACAGTTCAGAACATCCTAAGACAGTCATAGTGGATCAGCTCCACTAAATTAACCCACCAACTGATCAGCCACCTATTGCATGCACCTCTACTGTTACATGCAGCAGGGTAAAAAAAAATATTTTCTGACCCCTACAAGCCAAATGTCTGCTCCCGATGTGTGATGTGTGTCACATCCAAATGTCCTCCCTGAAACTGTAAGGCTACAGTAAACATCCCTGTATGCTGGTTTCCCCGTTCCGCAGAGGGCGATGGCCAAAGGCTCTGCGCAGGGATGGTTTAGGTGGGCAGCTTCCCCTGGCAGGCCCCTGCACTCACCCGCCCTGGCAAATGCAAGGAGCCCCACAGAAAGCTGAGAACGTTACCATGCAGGACAGCTTGCCACATGATACTCTGTCCAGTCCTACAAATCCATATTATTTAATTTTTAAAATTATTTTCAAATGTTAATAACAATTTGAAAATACTTCAGTGGGTTTCTGGGGAATGATATTTTCTGCAGAAGAGGGAAAACAGCCTTCCTGACCTTTTGGTTCCTCTTTGTCCATATTCACGTGGCTTCAATGTATGTGGCCTCTTAGTTTTGACTTCTAACACAGTCAAACAAAAATGAGACAGACTAATCCATACTAATATAAGAGAAATAAAGTTCACTAATATTGCATTCTAACAAACGTAAAATAAAATCACTGATGCAAGACATTTCAAAATGGCAGCTTTTAATGAAGTAGTTTGCACAGGTTCAATTCTTGTCATAAGACCTCTCACTTTCTATGCTTGTCTTGAAAACTGTTTACAGAAACAGCACTGTGCGTTCAGTTGATTCAACAGTGGCTTGGTACCAAAAAACAAAATTGCTTTTATACTCATATTTTTATTTTTTTTAATACATATATGCCACAGGGACGAAAGGATTTTGCTTGAATCTTTTATTGTGTATTTTTGAATTTAACAATCCAGATGATGAGCCGTTAGAAGCAGCAAATGCACTCAAATCATATTTCATTTTCTAAACCAAGATGCTTCATTAATACTTGTGCTGTATGTATATAGAAGTACATGATACATATGAGTTTAGCAGTGTCAATAAACTATATGACAAGAGGCTTTCTCTTAGTTCCAGACAATCCTAAATCACATGCTTGGAGCAGAGAATAGTCAGACACACTCCTCAGTGGGTGCTCAATACTCAGAAATTGTGTACATTCATATTTAGGATACAGAAGACTTCCCATCCCACTCCTTTAAATCTGGCTCAAGAGCCTACCATCAGGAGCAGCGCTGCTCCAAACAGTTCTTATGCACAGGTAACCAGGAGGCTGAAGGCTGCAATTTTAAAACAGCTCTCTCTGCCCAAGCCAGCAGAGTCATGCTTTACAATATGGAGTTCAGATCATCAGAAAAACAGAATTTAAAAATTCTCATCAGCATCTCTCTACTGGTTCGGCCATGTCCTGCTTCGTTATGATTTAAGTTGAACATTTGTAATGATTTCATATAATCACTGGGCATTTGAATAGAAAAACTACTCATCCTTCCCAAGTCTTTTTCCAAGTTTCTGTTCATATAAATCTGAAGAAATTATTTTAATATTTAAACCATTCAGATACTTGTGAATGATTTGGTGTCTCAATTTACAAGCATGCTTTCGATGAATTTAGATGTACTCCACTTTGTACTACAAGTGCTTAATCCCTTACTTCCCATACAAGAAGAAATCCTATTGCCTTTAAAAGCACGACTTGATTTCCATCGTCTTCCTCTTCAAGACCGTCCTGTTTGCAACTAATCTGCCAGCTCTGAATTCTCTCATTATTTTCTGTTTCTCAGTGCAAAGGCCCAAATATAAAGTCAGGAAGAACCTGAATTCAGAAAGTCTGGTAAGAAGAAGGGAATTTTTTTTCTGATCTTCAGTGGCAAAATAATATTCGCCTGAATAATACTCACCTGAAGGTGAAATAATATTCACCTTCACTTTGAAGGTGAAAGAGTAGTACACAGAAATGACAGTGGCACTGGGCAGTAATTTCCAGTCAAGTCTTTTGAAAAGAGCTGCCATATCTATTTGGACAAAATGAAATAAACAGCACAAAAAACTCGTTTCCATTTATATTGTAGCTAGTGTAGTGCCCTGTTGATCCACACAATCTATTAATCACGTATTCCTCCACTTCATCAGGAAGGATTCAAGATTTGTTTGAACTGCTATGTGCAAAGTTTACCCAGCCTACTTGGCTTGCTTTGTAATTAATTGCTGCTGTCGCAATTGCAGCAGCATTGCTGGAGCACGTAGAAGATCCAAACTAGAAAGGTGTCTTTGTCCTATCAGCAAACTAAGGATTGTTTTTAACTCTCCAAATTTTCTAGTCCTGATGCACACGATTGCATAGAGTCGCAGGTTGGTTGCATGGAGTTTGCGTAGATATCTGAAAATATAGATATCAGAAAGGGATCTGGCTAATGTCCAAGTTTCAGCAGGGATAATGAGCGTTGGCTTGTGTGCTTCAATAGAGCTAGTTCCCAAAAACTCTGGGACCTCACGATTTGTAAATCACAGATGTACTAAGAATTGTACTGAGCTTTACAGTCAACCTAGACCAAAACCCAGGTTACTTAATTTTTATGCAGTCCTACTGCAGAAGTGAGTCTGAACCTCGAACTTCCCCATGTAAGAGCACGCATACCAACGCTTCTGAGAGGTACCAGGCAGGATTGTTTTGGAGAAATGACGCACCGAAGGTCATCACAGATTTTAACTGAATCACAGAGGATTTTGCCATTTTCCCTTATTCAGGAGAATTTAAAGATTGCCCATAACAGCACTGATGTAACAGGAACAAAGTTTATGGGGAAAAAGCAGATTTCTGACAAGGTCATGGTTGATTTATTGGTTGATTATTGGAAGAATTTCAATAAATGCTTTTTTTTCTTTGAAAAAAAAAAGTCTGGGAACAACTTAAAAGCTTGATCCAATTATGTGTTTCAAGACTCTGAATAAAAGCGGAGGTTGAGACAGCTAAAACATTATGAGAGCACGGTGTGCGGTAATAGCACCCTGCTACTTCCAAGTGCAAGTGAAACCCCAGCACCTTATCTCAGGCTACTCCTGTATTTGTGGGATTTCCAGTCCTGTGACTGATGGTGTTTTGATGCAGTTAGAAATGTGAGAGTAAGTAAGATTTATTTTTTAAAGTGGTCATGGAGTTTGCAAGAATTAATGCCGTTTGGGGATTTTTTTAAAAAAAACACAAAGTTTTTTTTAAAAAGCAAAACAAAGCTAGAAAGGGAACGTGTGAGCAGCTCTTGCTCCCGAGGCAGGGATTTCTGCAAAGGTCCAGTCATGGCAACCCTTAGGAAACTCATCTCGTAGGCAGACGTGCTGTTGCCAGGGTGGATCTCGGCGCTTTGTTGTGCCTTCTTAATTACTCACGCGACTCTCAGTGAATCTCTAAAGGGCAGGGCTCGGTCTGGCCCCCGGAGATGGAGCCCCGCCCTGCCACGCCCCGCCAGGCGGCCAGGCGGGACTAGGCAACCGCGGCACCGGCGCCGCACGCCCCCTCGCATAGCGACCTCCCACCCGCCTCCACCTGACCCAGTGCCCCCAGCCCAGAGTGGGGGCTGGTGGCAGGGGGGGCGGGCAGCGGGGGAGCTGGGTAGGCGGTCGCCCCCCTCCCCCGCGCCGGAGGACAGAGGGTGGCGGTGTCCCTTCCCGAACCGAACTGTCCGTAGCCCCGGCGCGGCCCGGCCGTGGGGCCTGTGGGCCGGGCAGGGGAGAGCCGCTGGCTGGCGGGTAAGGGTTGACGGGGACGTGCGGGGTCCGTCGTCGGGGTGCGGGCCGGCGGGGGGTCCTGCTCCCCTGCCCGGCAGGGAGCGGGGCGGCGTGGGTAACTCCAGCCGCGGCAGCGGGGCTCCAGCGCCCGGGCCGCCCCGGCGCGGCCCGGGGGAGCCCCTCAGGCCCGGCGGCAGCGTAGGGCAGGCCGCCCGCGGGGGCTGCCCCTCCCGCAGCGCCCGGCGCCGCCGTCCCCCGCGGAAGCGGCGAGCGGGAGCAGCCCTGTTAGGAGAAGAAGGACCTGGGGTTACTGCTGAGGGGAGGGGGTGTAGGACTCGCCCCGTCCGCACCTGTGTGTCTTTGGGGGGATCGGTTGTTTTCTAAGGCCTTGCAGCCCAGTGTTTCAAGAAACTTTTTGCATGTTTATGCAAATATCTTTTTTTTTTTTTTTTTTCTGTGTGGCTGTTTGTACTGTGAGTTGATGTGGACCGCTTCTCATAAATAAAGCGGAGCTGAGGAACGGTCTCGTGGCTGGCTTCCTGACTTGCGCTAGTCCTCCCTTCCCTCCAGCTTCCTCAGCTGGAGTCGGGGACAGTAGCAGGTTTGCGATCCATTGAAGCTCTGTATCAGACAGTCGCAGCTGATGTTAGAAAGCAGATATGGTTATATATACCCATAAAATTAATAAGACAAAAACTGCAGTATAGGGCTGTCGAGCATTTAGTGTTGGTGCATGAGGAACCATGTCCATGCTCACAGATCCACTTCACGTGAATTCCTGTTAATGTGAATTAGTACTGGGTGGCCAGGCTGCCTGCTGTACCTGGTACAGCACAAATGCTGTGGTGGTGTTCATTGTTTACCTCTTTTTCTGAACTGTATAATGGTAGAGGCTACTGAAAAAGGTGATAACTGAAGAAACAGGAAAAATACATGTATTGGTATATAAACAGAGGAAGTAGTGACTTCAATGTGGGGGTGTGTGTGGAAATCCCCTTTACTATGTAGTGAATAAGTGTCGTAATTCTATTCACTTGAGTTTATTAAGTCAGAGCTTGAGCCATTCTTCAGGCTGAGTGTTTATGATACACTGGTTAACTTCCAGTTTAAGTGAAGTTACATATAAACTGGGAACATATTTTTTATTTGCTATTTATATTGCTCTATATTGTGTGCCACAAATATTGTGTTTGTCTAGTGCTGTTAGTTCATAATTGCACAACTGTACAGTCTATGGATAGCTTCACTTGAAACTGAGAAATTCAAATAAATTAATTCAATTTTTCTTAATTCCATGGGCAAGCATACTGGCTAAAAGGGGAGTATATCTCAGGTATTGGGAAGCAATGATTAAACCTCTCTTACAGATTTAAACCTGCTGGTCTCAAGACAGTTCTATTTGGTGGGCATCCTGTGACAGTACCTGACAGGTGCCTCCTGTATTACTCCTTCCCAAATGGCTTAGGGAGTGAGAAAAAGGTTACCTCAAATGTCTTGTTCAAGAGCTTTCTCAGAGCATGAGCATAAAGTCTTTCTTCTCTCTCACCCACATTCTGTTCAGGTGCTCTTCCAGTGGCTTTCCTGTGGGCTTAGTCTTAGACGTGTTGAATGTTTCAAATACAGAGCCTGTGAGAGCAGCCGAGAGCTCCAGTCTTTGGAAAAAAGACAGGAAAAAACATTGTTCCTCCACTGTGAAAGCCTCCAGACCTCTTACTTTGCACTGCCTGGCTGTAAGGCAATATAGTCCAGTGTAGTTCCCCAGCTGCCTTTCTAGTTCCCACCCTACTTTTTGAAACCTGCAATCTTCTTATCTTTATTGCTATTATTTGTACTCAGATAACAGCAGCTCTGAGATTCAGCGTAGTTCTTCCACAGACAAAGGCAGGGTCTTTTCTCCCTTCTCTAGTTCTTCCCAGCTGAGCTTCATATTAATCAAGCTTGGTGTTCTCTGCTTGGCACAGAGTTCAGTAATCGAAGCTATAGTCTACAGAGTTGCAACCATGCAGTGTGTCTGTGCAGGGCAGAGCACTGCCATGTCATCTTTATTAAGATAATTAGTCTTTGGGGAAAGTGTATTCATCAAATCATCTTAATAGCAATGTGTCTTGCAGGTCAGCAAAAACGGCGTGGCAAAGAAGTCACGAAAGGTAATGGGGAACCCTACAAGTCTTGAAAGGCCTGACACCACAAACATTAGTTCACTTGCTACATATTCTAAAAAGGAATATTTTGTGTTCAGCTGGAGAAGGGGTTTGAGCTCCAGGTCCCTGTTAGATGCTGTCCTCGTTTCTGGGAAGTCATATACATGTTTTCTGGTAGAACATCCTGAAAACATCTATGATTTTTTTTCCTTTCTAAGCACAAGAGTTTCAGTTTGGTATGGGTAATACGATACTGTATTCTAGTGAAGTATAGTGCTTTCTTTTGATAGAAAGCTGCTTGTTCTGTTTCAATATGGCTTCATAAAATAAATTTACATTTGCTCTATAGATCCATCAGTGCTGCATCTAACACTAGGGATGTTGGTGCTTGGCTTCCACCAGAAGCAGCTGTTTGTCTGAGGCCCAGGACCTCTGTAAAGAGATGGTAAAAGTTGCTTCTGCAGGATTAGCAGCTCTTAGTTTGGGGGAGTGGATCCTGGGAGAGGAGAATGAGATGTGGCCTCCTCCAGATGAGCTGCCGGGGTTCAGGAAGCAGCCCTGGCTGGTTGTCTGGAGCAGGCTGGGCTGGGTGGACACTGACTTGTGCCAGTGTTGGAGAGGGGAGGGATGGGCCGAGTGTCACCCGTGTAGGGGAAAAAGAGTTTGAACAGAGGAATGCTGGCTCAGCATGGGGCATTTCATGGCTGCCTGCTGGAGAAGTAAAAGCTTGTGTTCCTCATTTCTCTTCCAACCCTGTGTGCTGCCATCCTCCTTCGCCACCGTGTTTTGGGTGATGGGGGCAGGAAAGGGGAGAGGACAAAAGGGAGCTGAGCGAGTACATCTGATCCAGGGAGAAGAGGTAGTAATTTATCCTGAGGTATGTGGGGGAGTGCAGGGAAAAAGCTTGAGAATGGTTGTACTGAACTAAATTATGTAGCAAAAGAGAAGATGCTTTCTGTTTGGTCAGAGTATCACCTTTTTTGGATTTTTTTTTGGCTGGCAAAAAGGACAAATTCGGCTATTCTGTACTGTTAATCCTAAAATATTCAGAACTATTTGTCAGTACGAGATCCATGCCTATCTTTCTGTGCTACAGCTGCTAGATTCCTCACGGTTCTTTTGTATTATTCTTCCCCAGACAGGAAAACTAGTTTGGGTTTGGTTTTTTTTTTTTGAAATCTTTCCTCTGTGACTAAATTTGTCTTGGCTTAGTTAGCCCTCTTCTGAACATTTAACCTGACTTCTAAGCCTCCAAACATTGTCATAAATGCATGTTACAGCAACCAGAGCAAGTAGGGTAAATCCAAGCACTTGTGATGGATATAGTTTAAGTGGGTTTTAGGTGGAATTTAAGCAAATATTTTTGGATTCAACTAACACTGGGGCTTTTTATTTTTCTTTTTCTTGAAGCCCTAGTCCACCTCTGGGGAAGGTAATTTTTATTTTATTGTTTATGTAAGATGTGTGGAAGATTTAAGAAATGCACATGGGCTTACGGAGAATTGGATAATATCTTCAGAGACTGTCAGAGTGGATTTCCTGCATTTATAAAATGGTGCTGTTTAGGGAATACATTAAATACATTAACACTTAGGTGATCTCTATTATCCATTTTAGGGGCAAATGCACAGTTTAGTGGACAAGCATGTGGAATTCACTGCAGCTCTTTTCAAGATGGGTTCTTCTTTGAAAGAGATGATGGCTGCTTTGGAATTTCTGTAGCATCTTTTTATTAAAGGAGAATTCCCAGTAAGAGATGCTATTCCGTCTGCAATAATAATGCTTCTTATTAGACACAGAGAATCAAATCTCTGCATGTAGTCTGTTTAGCATCATTTATTGTAAAACACTGGCCTCTTTGAAACAAGTAACCAGTCTTTGTATCTGCATTAGTGAAAATATATAAGGCAAGAAAACTACTATAAATACTTCTCTAGTATATGTAAGATGAGAGATGTATAGAAGTATAGTTGATATATGTATTTGCAGGATTAGAGCCTAAAAAAAGAAAATAAATTCTATTGAAAACCTGAAAATGAAGAGAAAAATGTATTCTAGTGAAAGAAAATTTCATAATTCAATACAAACTTTGTTTTTTGCAGAGGCAGCAGGATTGTGACTTGCAATTTACACAATCAGCAACTGGAAAAATGCCAGGTTCTAAAAGTAACTTGGTGTCTTTACATGAGGATGTTATAAATGATACTTCAGACTTGAGTGAAATTAAAATTTCAGATGAAAAAGGATCTGTTGAAAAAAGAACAACTACTCTGATTGAGAAGAATGGCTATCACGACTCCATATACATAAATGCAGCTAAGATTTTTCAAAGCATTCATACCAAAAAGCCTAAGGATAGAATATTGGTGCGGTACGGTGATGACTCGTTATCTCCCATGCTAACTTTTAAAGATGAGTATTGCCAGCGTGTATCTTATGAACTGGCTTTCAGTGCTCTAAAATGTAAGTAAGTACAAAACTTTTCCAAAAAATTGCCAACAGAAATGATACAGCAGAGAAAATATGTAAAATCAAAGTGTTTAGTTTCTGCCTGACAGCAGAGATCTGGGGAATGTTTTATTAAACTACAGGTTACTACTAGAGCACTCCTATCCCTCAAATATCTAAATATATCTAAATATATCTAAATATATCTAAATATATCTAAATATATCTAAATATATCTAAATATATCTAAATATATCTAAATATATCTAAATATATCTAAATATATCTAAATATATCTAAATATATCTAAATATATCTAAATATATCTAAATATATCTAAATATTGTTAGCGTTTTGTGAAGTCAAACATTTAAATTCCATGCTTTTTCCTATAAAGGCATTATGTAGAGTTGTTACTTTTTGTGATTGAATTTGCCTTTAATTTTCATGATGTTTAAACTTTCAGCTTTTTCTTTAGTAATTTATAAGTTTTTATTTTTCTCCCATAGAATCTTGTAGATTTCATAGTGTATATTGTCAATATTTTCTTTTTTTGCAGATCAGGATCTTCTTGAAGAAATATTGTTAGATAGTTGTGTTTACTCCTGCCAGTCAATAGTAAGTGAACATTTCTGTGAGGAAATACTTTTGGTATTTTCTGAGTTGATGTAATTAGAATATTTTCTGAGGATTCTGCGACATTCTTCAAAACAACATTTGTTGTTTTGAACTATATGGTAGCCTGAGACTGAAATATTGCTGTGCTTTTTAGTTAGTTGTCTGAAACATCAACCTCCAAGGTACTAGATATGTTGTTTGTGAGATTCTTATTGCACCTTACTGCTGGGAATCAAAACCTTCAAAGAAAGAAGGTGGGAGAGTGAACCATAATGCTTACTGCAGTGTAATACTTGCTCAGTGATGTTGTCCATGAGCCAGTCCATGTATTTTATACAATATTTGTACTTGTACTGGCAAAAATTAGTCCAGTTTACTCTCTCAACATGCTCTCCTGCTTTGGCATGAAAAGAAAATCTAGAGCTGGCAGAGTAATCTGCTATTCCTTCCAGTTTAGTGTTTGATGCCTTTGAGAATTACAAGATGAATTTGAACTGATGTTGTGGAGATTGATGTGAGCAGGCAAATGATCTATCACATTTGATTTTTGGCTTCTTTTTGTAAGGAAGTAAAACTTATGTGGTAACATTTTGTGTTTGGTGTTATTTCCCTAGTAACTTGAGTTTTCTAGCTAATTTTGGTCATATTTGTGAGAAGGCTAGAATTTTCAAAGGCATAAGAACTGTAGGAATTTCATGAAAAGAGGTAGACGAGAGTAACTGAAGTGCTGTTATTTACTGTCCCTAAGAAGGAGATGCTCCCTGTTTTAAACATTTAGACATGGGAAGGAGATTTTACATACATCCCAACTGCAGAATGGTTATTATAACTGAGCTTATCGGTTGTTACATACCAAAGAATCCCAAAAGAGACAAATTGATAGACTAAAAGTTTTTGTTGGCTTAGCTGTTCAAGGAACTACTTTATGAGGAGAAAATAATTTCAAAGTCTAAATTCTGATAACATTAACAGTTGTTAAGATATAGTATATTGTCTCTGTGTATGGAGAATGTTTTTAATTCTGATAAGCTAAGTAACTTCGAAGTTGTGTATTTTAGTTTTTAAAAATTCTTCAGCGTTTTACTAACTGTCTATGAGGAGTTACTTTCATAATTCTCACAAATAGGTGTTCCATGGGAGTTTTTAATGCCTCTTACACGGGAGACAGACTGCTGTTTGGTATGGATCTTTTTGCAGAAGTAAGGCATGCTTTGTGTCACTTTCTCTAGCCAGTTGCTTTTCTATTGCAGCCAGATGAATTAACCAGCTTGCTTGTTGTGATGCTTTATGACCTGCAAGACCGAAAATTTAAAGCACGAGAGATTTTTGGTGAAGAGGAACCTGTAGCAGAAGTTCAGAAAATAGAGCGTTATTTATACAGGTATACATGCTAAGGACTTTTTTTGTTGATGTATATATTAGCAGAAATACAGATTTGTATAACCAGTGCCTTTTTTTTTTAATAATTGTCAATATTACAGATATCTTTCAGCTTCAAATTTTGAAGGCTTTGTTTTTATTTTTAATGAGAACCTAGTCTGAAGAGAAACTTTCATATTTCTATAGTTAAGAAAAATACAGCTAACAAACCATCTTTACATTGTGGATTATTTTGCTAGAAAAAGGTATCTTATTTTGGAGTTGTTGAAACTTTTTTCATACGATTTTAGAAAAGAAATGAAATACTCATAAATATGAGTGTAATAGAGTCAAGAGGTGATGGAATGGAATAACATCCATTTATTTAGCAATACTTCTATTATGGAACTTTGTTAAATATTTATTATTATAAGTAATTAGCACAAAAGAAGAGGATATGTGAAATATTTCAAGTAGTGTTCAAGTACTTTTTTCATCAGGCTGTTGATGAACTCAGCAGGCATTTGTTGGACAAAATTGTGTTGCTGCTGGATTTAGAATAGCCCAAAAAGTTCACGACTATCATAAGTGCAAGGTATTCCTGAAGGGCAGAACGTAATATATCTTGACATCTGAAGTAGTTCACCAGCAATTTTTATTTGCATGTATCAAGATAATACATAAAGCTAGTGGGAAGAAAAGACTGGGAATATTTCCTCTGCCATTTTCACGTCATAATAACAAAACTGACTCCTGGTTGCCATCATACTTGTGTTGTTTCTGTACACATTTAGAGGTCAGCTTTCATCAAATGCTCATTCTGCACATATATGTATTTATATCTTCAAACATACAAAAAAATCTGATGATTGTGTTCCACAGGTTGCGGTTCCAAAACTTATTTGCTTTTTTTTATCTGTCTGAGAAAATTCATGTATTTGAGAGTCATCTGCCATAATTCCAGTCCTGTGTGCATTTAAATAAAACAGTCTTAGCTATGTACTACTACCTTGCATCTGCTGTTGTCTGGGGTAGAAAATGTCCTATAACTGTATTTTCTGTAGCAGCTTGCAAAACGAGGCCTCACTTTTGTTTTTGGTTTCTGAGCAAGATAGTATTGTAATGGAAAATAGTGCACGTTAATAGCTAGTGTAAACATTTATAAAACTTATTAAACTTGTGGTTATGTTTTTGTAGTTTTAGGACCAAGTTGGCAGCTGCACTAGCAAGATGTCGCATCAGACATGATGCTCTTTCAATTGAACACATTCTACCAGAAACCATACGGAAGCAGGAGCAAAGGACTTCTGGTTTGCCTTTATGTGTTTGGATAAACACATTTAAAATCAGGTAAGGTCTTTAAAGTATCATCTAATATAGACATTTTTACATATGAAGTGATATAGTTTGCTACATACTTGTTTTAGAATTTCCAGGTTGTATTATTACCAGTAATTTAAGTTTCTGATAGTAAATTCTGCTTAGTCCAGTGACTTTGCTTTATGTTTGTTTGTAGTTTTATATATTGCAGTAATGGTATTCATAAACTGTAACAAAGTTGTGAAACAGTTTTTCTTACTATTCTGTTGCTTGTATGGGTCTATCACCAAATAAATGAGGAAATAAATAAAGTTAGAAAAAACTATATGGGTGAGTAAACATGTGATGAAAAATAGAGAAAGAGGAAACTTCTTAAAAAGTGGGTGTATTAGTGTAAGCCATAATGTTGGCAAAGGGTGTTAAGACAGGTACAGTACTTAATACTGGTGTTTATTCTGTAGAGATAGTGTAAACTTGAAATAAAAATACATTTTTTCAAATCCTTATATTCGGTGGGCTACTATATATGTAACACTGCTGTCCCTAGTTCTGTGCTGATACATGAACCATACCAGGTTATCCTGTTGTCTCTTTTGTTAGACAGGTAATCCATTTTATCATGTTTTCAAGAATTTTGTTTTCATAGTCTTGTCTTGGACCAATGTTCTGTGCTTAGGTTACTGGCTCTTCAAGATAGAGAAGGTGTCTTCCTCTGTTCGTGATTTTGCAACCCTTAACTAAGATTGAGCTGAAAGCTGCTGCATTGACGCTACGTTTAATGTACCATATAAGCTTATGGCACTGTTTGAAACTGCATTTCAGCAAACAAGTCTTAGTGTATATACCTTTAAATCTTTATGATATTTGAATTGCAAACCTCAGCATTTACACCGTTACTACATTTACACAAGGATTATTTCAGATATCAGCCATTAAATTCATTGGCCAGCCAGACTAAATTGAAAGCAATTGAAAGAACGAAAATATTCCAGCAGTAAATTTGCTACAGTGTCTCCTGAGCACATGGACATTTATGCTTTGATGCTTTGAATCATCCTCTGGAGATATGTACCTCTTTCTTAATATATTTTGTCAGACTTATTAACTTAGTTGTTTCAAACCAGAACTTACATGCCTAAAATAGAGTGAATTCCCCTCCTGCATTAGACAGTGTTGCATATTTATTTTTTTAATATATATCTATGCACACACACATATATACACACATACTTAAAAAATAAAAGACAAAAATTTATATTATCAATGTGAACTATATTGTTTAAGTAACTCTTGTATATTTAATGGCCAGAGTTGTATGTTAACAGCCTTCAAGATGTTTTCAAGGATTTGAAGAAGAAGGGATTCACAAGAGTTGAATCTGTGTCAGACTTCAACTGTTACACGTATTGTATGGACCAACATTGCCATGATGTGTTGGTTTTTCCTTCCTGTCTTAAAGAAGAGCTGCTTAATTTAGATCTTTTTGCAGATTGCAAACTCTTACTGCAGGTGAGTTGATGTCACCCTTGAGTAAAATGATCTGCAAACTAAAATAATGCTTTGCATTAGAATCAGGTCATGTATTGTGTGACTGTCCTATTAGAACAGTCAGGCAGCAACATACTCTTGTAAGGTTTTGGAAGCTTTTAATAATCAGAAGGTTAGAAACTTACTAAATTTAGCATGCAAATGTTAATGCTTATAATTGACAGCTACAATTAAGTTAGTAAAATGTTTTAAACTTAATCTTAAAACTGTTGAAATAAACATCAGAAGTGGTCAAAGAGGCAGTCTCACTTATGAAAATGTGAGGAAGGTTTCTGTGTAACTCTACACGCATTACTCCCAGTTAGTAGGTAATGGTATGCTAATATTATAGTACCTTGTCCTCTTCAACTGCATATTTGTGATGGAATGATGACGCTTCTTTGTATTTTGTGCAGTGTGGTTCCTAAATCTCCATAAATCCCACTGGTCTTTTTCCTGACTTGCCATCGTTAGCCTTTCCAGGCAAGATTGGTCGGAGGTTCCTGTTGTAGAACAGTGGTTTGGAGTAACCATGCAGCAACACAGAACCACAAATTATCTAAAGTGTCTAATGATTCTTGAGTGCTTAGCAGAAACATTTCAAAGGGCATTTTCACTTGATGCTTAGCATTTTCTGGAAATTTTAGCCTCAAAATTTATTACCCAACTTACAAAGTAATTCAGTATTCAATTTCAGTATGTATATTTTTTGAATAGAAGACTTCCAGAAAAGAACTATACATGACAGCCCTATAGGTCACAGGAACAAATGCTGAGTATTATTACTTAAGAATATTCAAAGTGAAGAAACAGAACCCTCAAAAACTCCATCACTCTCTGGTGGAGTAGGATGGTACTTGAATGCTGTAAGTGGATACGTAGACATGGACGTGAACTTTCTTTCCCCTTCCCCTTTATCATCAGTGTTTGCCAGATTTGGTGCAAAGCATGGTACCTGTGGTCCATATCTTCAGTCTTTGTGTTGTAATTTGATGGAGATAATGTTGGATATATCTCTTTTTCTCTTCATCACCTGTAGTATGAGATCATTTTCAAATCTACCTCTGTGTTCGAATTTCAGCAAAATCTTGGTCTTTGATCTGTAAGGGCTTCATTTCTCCTACAATTATTGCAAAGAGCTATGTGAATAGTTGCATTTCTCTGTTAAGCTGCCTCGGAGGATGAATTCTGCATTTTGTGGCCTATGTTTGTCTTTTCTGGCACTGGCTGTTGCTACAAGTTCCTCCTTATGGAGATGATACACACATTCTTTTCACCTACAGATATGATGCTTTCTTATGCATTAGTTAGAATTAAATTATTTAAATTTAGTGAGTGACAATAAGATGTTTGGTTTTGCACTTTATTTAATTCTATATTAGCAGCTATCCCTGATTAGTTTTTCTCCTCCCTTCTTTCCTGTTTGTCATGAAAACAATGAAATACTTTCCTAATTTGGAAAAGAAAGTTGGCATTCATAGAAACGAAATTATTTGGTCATACTTAATTTTTGTGTCATTATTTTCCAGGATAAGTCTCGCAGCCTTGCTGTACACTCTGCACAAGTGCTATTGAATACAGGTGACGACATTATGGTGGCTAACGTAGGTTCCCATCTGACCATTGCCCATATGTCAGTGCTGACAAATTGCAGCATGTCCAAAATTTTTGTTTGTGGCGTGAAATCTTCAGCAAAAGCAGCAGAACTGGGAAGCTTGTTCAGTCACATGGGATGTGAAAGTAGGTGTTAAACACTTGGTATGCATGAAGTATTGTAATGTAGATGTTTGTGGTATCTATAAGTATGGTGTAATTCTATCAGAATTCAGAGATCCCTTGTATGAGGACTTGGGGAGGGCAGTAACAACTTATTTTTTGTCACAAGGTGAACTGACAGCTTTTCAGCTACAATCAAGTTAATCAAAGGTTGCAGATTAACCGTGTCATAGATGCAGGCTCCTGAAATGTCAGGGTGAATTTTTTCCATATAAGTAGTTACTGTATAGCAGTTGGTGTAGCTGGTAGCTGGGAATTTTGGGGTCCATTTATTTGGTGTCTTGGCTGTTGCTTTCAGTCTGATTTTCAGCTGTTTGAGAGTGTTAATCCAAAACCCATGCACTTGTCCAGTTTCCCCAGAGGACACGATCAGAACAGAATGCAACAAGACTCTGGAACCCCATTAGCCGTCTTGTCAGTGGAAGATGCTAAGGTCTAGCTAGTCCTTCAATCTGTTTGAAATCAGTGGGACATACTTTGGAAGATCTGGGTCTAGCAGGCTCTAGCTCTGTGGAAGTCTGTGTAACACCACAGTCTCTTCACCTTTACCACATTAAAATTAGGCAGGCTTGTTTGCGTGTAGAACTGTCGAGTTTTTCCCTTTTTTCAGATATTCAGTTGTTACATGAAGACTTTACTGAGATTGAACCAACAGACCTGAGACTTCAAAACGCAAAAGTTATTTTGCTGCTACCACAATGCTCTGGACTGGGTGCTGGCAATCCAATCGACTTTATTGTAAATGAACATGGAGGTAACTTTTGATGCAATAGCTAGCTCATGATTTCTGATAGAAATAGTATTCAAGTATTGTGGTCTGGACATCGTAGCTGCTTCAGTAAATTGTATCATTTTATAAAATACCCTTCTTTTTAGATTTTTATTTTTAACTACTACAAAATATATATATTAAATACCTTGCATAATTCTGTATGTGTAATGTACTTGCAGGCTACTATGGAAATACGAAAGAGAATAAATAAATTACACAGGTGATTTTTCCACACAAAATGAGCAAGAATGTATTTGGCCTAGCTTAGGATTCTCAACAAGAAAACAAAACCTTTCTAGGTGGCACTGAAGGATTCGGAGCATTTTGTAAGGCAATTTCAAGTCAATAGTATGAAGTTTGAGGGTTATTCTGGGGAGCAGAGTGTATATAGCCTTTCTTTTAAAGTAAAAAGACTATAGGTAGAAAATTTATACCAATGAGTGTACATAATTTTCCCTTGATTACATGCCTTTATTGACTGTTTGTGTAAGTCTCTTCACTGTACAGTTTTCTTTAAATAGAAACAAATAAGAGGCAGTAGTAATTACAGGTAAAGAGGGGAAGAATAATAATTTCAGCATTCCTTGGTATTGTAATTCATAGAGCCTGCCTTCCTACTGCACCAGTAATAATCAATCAATCAGGTCTGTTGCCAAAGCATTTTCTGCAAACAACCATATTTTAAGACACTAACAGAAGTTGCATTAATAAATTTACAACTCTTTGCATTTAGATGCAGGATTGCTAAGAGACCTTTTCCAAGGATCTGTATCTGAGGATAAACTCGGTATTCTTGCTGAGAGGCAGCTTAATGAGTTGATGCATGCAATGAAATGTAAGTGTGCTAGCTCTTGGATTGCTGGGAGCACCTTGTATCAATGGAACACCACATCAATGCCATTGTACTGCCAACAGTTTTTATATAGTTAAAAATGCACTGATTACTCTATTAATTAACAGTAAGTGTGTAACCAAACCCCCTAAATAATGATATCGTCAAGTTTAAAGGTATACCTGTGTTCTAGTATTCACCAGCCATTAACACAGTAATCTTCAGCATTGTGTAGAGAAGCGGCTTACTGGCTTAGTCATACTCTGCGTTGTAAAAGTTATGAGTGTAGTCTGACTCCATCTGCACGCTGCCACTTTCTTCCCTTCTTCTCTGGTAGCTGTGTGAAAAGACTGGATGCAGTGTGAATTTCTGCTGAAATCTGCAAATATTTGAAAAGATTTTTTTTTTACTAAAAAACACTAGAGATTCAGTACTAATGTGTGCAGGAGAATGTATTTTATTGGTAAAAAATAACATCCAAGCATAATTTCTATGCTGATTTCAGTCCTTAGTAAACTACTGTGTATATGAAGAATTTGAACAGTAGAACAATTTTGTTTTGTAGTTAACAAAGTACAAGCTATTGTTTATGGCACTTGTTCGGTTTACCCAGAAGAAAATGAACTAGTAGTGAAAAAAGCACTGGAATCTGGAGTGGAAGGAAATAAAGTACAACCATACAGGTATGGATTGAGTAGTTTTGTCTATGGAAAAATTAAGTATAACTTTAAATTGTAGCGTAATTCTTATCCCAGACTGATCTGTGTCTTGCATTAGATTAACATTTAAAATATTTTTTTGCTGCCTCTGATTCCATTCCTTCTGATGTTACAGAGTACTAAGTAGCATCCTTTCGACTTTCTCATCTAATATTTTTGTTCCCATCTGAAAATCCAGATGGGAGGAAAGCATCACTGGTTGGAAATAACGTTGCGGTGAGCGTGGTGAGCTTCTGTTGCTTTCATCCTGTCAGTACTCAGAGAATGAAGCTAGTTTAAGATAAAGTGGAGACTAGAAGTCTGGGAACTTGCTAGCATGCTCTCAGCTCTCACCTAGAATGATCATTTTCAAAGGAAAAAGAAATCATCTTAAAATGTTAGAATAATATAGAAGAATAAGAACCTCTGCTGTAGGATTGTTCGTCCCTGTATTCAGATGAATGACTTCTGAGGGAACGGGTTACAGTAAGAGAACATCCTGTGCAATCGTAACAAACACAAATATGTATGAAAAAAAGTATGTGTGTTGTGTACTTTACACGTAGTTAAAACCTGTCAGCTGGAGCCATTGTTAAAAGACTGATGGGTACTTTCTGGATTTTCCTTTCAGTCACAGTAGATAAATGCAAACAGTTGGCAGTTGCTTGCACGTAGATACAATAGTTGATTACAGGATGCAGGTTAAAAGAGTTTATGTTGCCAAAAGCACAGGAGAGTAATACTGTATTTTTAGATTTTATACTATCTTAGATGATGTTAATGACTTGGCCATCATGGGGAAAGGTACTGTGGTTCAATATATCATTGAGTGTATTTAAATTTTGCATGATTTTGCACGGTGTTAACTGTGGCCAGTCCAAAGAATTTTAAAAAGAGGTATGTTACGCATGTTAAGATACAGTACAACAAAACACATCTTTCTTGCAAATCATGGATTTAAAAGTGCAGCCTGCTTGAAATTTTATGCTAAAAGGCGTGAAATCAGAGTACATCTTGCCAGTGATGCTATGCTAGTCCAAAAGCATTTATCGACTCTTGCTGTAAACTGTGTTTTCCTTTGGGATTTGAAATTCTGTGAAGTCTGTCATCCCTTGACCTCTATGCAGCTATTACTCTTTGGGGAGAACTCGGGGGACCTTGGAACATAATGGTCTCTGGATTATTCGAACACAAATAATATATAAATTCATGATATATATAACAGAATTTATATTAAAAAAATTGAGATATTTTTTTTTCCTGGAGCTTTAATTTTTTCAGAAAAAACTTCCCCCCTTTTCTAAAACACCCTCCCTCCCTCCAAAGCCAAAACAAAATCTATTTAGTGCTTTGCAGAAACATCATAAAACTTGTCATACTACTAAATTATACTTTTACTTTCAAATACGAGGCAATCTCAGATGGTAGGAAAGGGAAAATAAAATTACATGAGGATTTTAGCAGACCTGAGCAAATTTGTGATTGAAGACTGACCGAACTTCATAAATGATGATCGCAGAATCAGTTCCTCCTTCACTGTCATGCATGTCTTAGATCTTTTCATGCCTTATTCTTGCTACAATAAAGCTGTTGGTAACCAGCACAAACAGCAATAATAGAGCACCATAAATAAAATATATAGTGTGATTGTGCTTGTCTTAAGGTGAAAGCTCAAGCCATTTAAGATGCATTTACTACTTAACAACAGTTCCTCGTACGCTTTCCTTAGAATTAATTAGGTAACTTACTTGACTAATAGAATGCAGGATAGAATGAAAAACTCCGTTGCAGAATTCCTAGCCCCTGTGTTCACAGTAGTGGCTTTGAGAGGCGTATTATACTAGTAAAACATCCTGTGTGATCATCACAGGTCTATGTAATATTAATTTCCTTTTCTAAGAAAACTGAGGGCTTTCAGGAAACTCTTACACAAGTTGTGCTTAGGTGTATTATATCTTTTGGAATTACTCTGCAGTGCTGGAGTGGTGCTGTATGAAATAAGGCTGTGCTGGAGTTTGGGATCATACAGCTGGTCTTAGGGCTGTGACATCGTAAAGGTGGTTTCAAACATGTACCCACTGTCTAAGCTGATCTTACATTAAGGATATGACAGTTTATAGCAAAGGCTTTACCATACATAAGGGTACACATTGTGAACAGGTGTGTGTAGAGGAGATACTAAACCATTCATGCATTTCCCATTGGCCTATCAAATTGAGTTAATTTCTGCATCAATTTTCAGGGCCAGACCCTCTGTTAAAGGGATTCCTGGTAACAGTAATCTGTATACATCAATCAAAATGAAGATTATTACTTTTTTGCATTGAATGACCAGATCTAAAAGCAAAAATCTCCTGTGTGTCATAGGACATAGAGTTTTATTTAGTAATGCAAGGAGGATGTGAGCCTTGTAGTCTGTTTTACCAAATTCTGAGGAATGTACAAAAAAATCCAGATTACGGTGAAGACTTGGGAACAAAGAGTTTTGCAGACTTCCCATTAGCAACGGACTAGCCAGCCAGATCAGGATATCGCTCACAAACACTGAACGCGGTTCTCTGTGACCATCTTTGAACAAGCTCGGTCACCAGAGGATCAATGGGGCATTGAGGAGGGGCTGGATCTTACAGTCCTCAGCAATGCGAAGAGGAGGGGGTAAAAATTGCATAAGGACATTTTGATAGCATTTTTCTGTACTGAAACAACTCAGTACTAATTTAGCAGCATTATGAGCCAAGTGCTTGAGGCCTGTTTATGATATCCAGGGATTACTGGAATACAAGGAGAACATGAGAAAAGGCTAGTTCTTCCTTCTTCACTGATGTGATGCATTGCAAAACTGTAAATTTGAAAAAACAGCACTCGATTATTACAAATAGGCAGTTTTTTCTAACCTAATATTTTTAGCTTAGATTATGAGCATATACTTAAGAACTCAAAGGCAACACCTCTACAGTGTCTGCGTACTGCTCAGTGTTTTCAGAGCATTCCCCAACTTCATGGGCAACTTGATAATCCAGTAATTGCAGACCTGAGTTGTTAATTATGTTTATACATATTTATTATCTGGATACATATTTATTATCTGGTGGTTAATATACTTACTTATTGGAAAAAATATAATTATTTCTAAAAAGATTAATTCTCATGTCTTCCTTGTCTTTCAGTTTTTTAAATTGAAGATAATCTCTATAAAACTCAGTGAAAGACACAACTGGAAATTACTTTTAGTATATCCTCGTTTATTTCTCTTTATATCCTTAAACATTATCTTCTGGTCATTTGATTATTTTCTACAGGCTTATTCCTCCTGTTTTTAATACTTGTTCCAATTCAAAGGCTTCCATTGAAACTTTTTTCAAAATGGAGCCATCAGAAGTTTCCAGCGGTTGTTTTCTAGCTATTCTAGCAAGAGAGGTAAGCTAAGAAAATTCCCATTTAAAAACATGTCACAGGAAAAAGAATATTGCCATTTTTCCACAAAAGAATATATGAAATGGAACATTTTAAAAAAAAATTCTTGGCTGTTTTTTAGTTGTCTTAAGAACAAAGAATAGGCGAGCAGTTGAAATGTGCCACTTCCAGAGTTTTATGCTGAGCACAGCTTTCCACCATGTGCCTTTTTGTCTGGAGCTGTTCGTGATCAGAGCAGTTCCTTGATCTACACCAGTGCTTGGAACATCTAGAGGAAATACAGTGTTGCTGTCACACCTTGGAATGAAATACACAGCTTGATTAGACTCCTGATAAATGCTGTCTAGTAAAGTTATTTGTTATGTCTCTACATGTCACCAAGATTTGCCAGCATCCAAGCAGACAGTGTCACTGTAGGGATTAAGACTTCATTATAATTTGAATAAAATAGGAAGGAATATGTTTCCTTCCAGAACTAAGGTGTATGCAAATCGGGCTTGAAAGGCAGGGGGCTTTTGCTGAGTAAACAGGAAAGTCTTGGCATGATCCACAGAATCACAGAATCAATCAGGTTGGAAGAGACCTCTGGGATCATCGAGTCCAACCATTGCCCTGACACCACCCTGTCAACTAGACCATGGCACTAAGTGCCATGTCCAGTCTTTTCTTAAACACATCCAGAGATGGTGACTCCACCACCTCCCTGGGCAGCCCGTTCCAATGTCTAATGACCCTTTCTGAGAAGAAATGCTTCCTAATGTCCAACCTGAACCTCCCCTGGCGAAGCTTGAGGCTATGTCCTCTTGTCCTATTGCTAGTTGCCCAGGAGAAGAGGCTGACTCCCACTCCACTACAACCTCCCTTCAGGTAGTTGTAGACTGCAATAAGGTCACCTCTGAGCCTCCTCTTCTCCAGGCTAAACAACCCCAGCTCCCTCAGCCGTTCCTCGTAGGTCAGACCCTCCAGACCCTTCACCAGCTTGGTCGCCCTCCTCTGGACTCGCTCCAACACCTCAACATCTTTCTTGAAGTGCGGGGCCCAGAACTGGACACAGTACTCAAGGTGCGGCCTCACCAGTGCCGAGTAGAGAGGGACGATCACTTCCCTAGACCAGCTGGCTACACTATTCCCAATGGAGGCCAGGATGCCATTGGCCTTCTTGGCCACCTGGGCACACTGCTGGCTCATGTTTAGCCGGCTGTCGATCAGCACCCCCAGGTCTCTTTCTGCCGGGCCGCTTTCTAACTGCTCTTCCCCCAGCCTGTAGCGCTGCATGGGGTTGTTGTGGCCCAAGTGTAAGACCCGGCACTTGTTCTTGTTGAACCTCATGCTGCTGGTCTCGGCCCATCTATCTAACCTGTCCAGATCCCTCTGTAGGGCCTTCCTACCCTCCAGCAGATCCACACTCCCACCCAGCTTGGTGTCATCCGCAAATTTACTGAGGGTGCACTCAATCCCTACGTCTAGATCATCTATAAAGATATTGAGTATTGATATATTCCTGAGGAAGGGATCCCTTAAAGGGCTACTTTGCATCTCTGAGCATCAACATTTTCCTCTTGTGTCTGAGAAAAGCAGGACTTTTTTCATCAAAAGAGAAATGGGGGGAGCTAATTAGAATTTCATTGGAAATTAAACATAGGAGATCTTATTTGGTTATTTGTACCACTTTCTGTCATACTCCAATTACAGAGCTTGAAAGAAGCTTGTGTCTTGGGGGGAGTTAGAAGAGAATTTATTAGAGTAAGAGAATCACACGTGAAAAGCCTTTCAAGTTACCTATTATTGACCTCTTTCTTTTCAATGTAAAACATTTTTTAACCTGGCTCCCTGAGCTAATAAGTTTTAGTTAATCATGCTGTGTACATCTGTCTACCATATTCTCCCCCTCCAGAGAAACAAACACTTTTGTTTCAGGTAGTTGATTTGAATCATTTTTGTAATCAAATTCTAATGCACAGCAGCAATTGCTCCTATGGCCAATTTTTAGGCAATTCTGGAAATGGACATTTTCTGCAAGGCAGAAAACATGTACTTATAATTTAAACTGAAATTTCTGGTTTACAGAAACCCTCTCTTGGCTAGTTGTAAATAGTTTCTTTCCCATTGCTTCTCTTTACATATTTGGATGTTGACCTGATTCCTAGTTAACCTAGTTTGAGAGTTCCTTGCTTATGTATTATGAGGGATTTTCATTATAATGAAAATTATTCATGTTTAATATTATTGATAATATTTCTGTATTTTAGTAACTTTCTGATACCCACACACTTTATATATATATATATATATATACACACACACGTGTTATTACAGACACGTTACAGAGCAAGTCAGTGTGGGAGACGTGGTACAAAGTCCACAGTTCAGTTTCCCCTCTTCAGGCCTGTAGAGGGCAAAGGCTCTGAAGAGCAAATGCTCAGATACCTCTTTACACAACAGTCACATTCTTAATTTCTTGAATAAATAGTGTGGTTAGCATTTATCACATGTGACTGAAGTCTTTCTGCTAGATTCTGCCATAGTTTTCTTGTGGAGTAAATTCTGAGGAATCTGGGATTAAAGTATTGAGTTTGCAGCTGTGTTGTGGCTTGGATTTATTGTTGTTGCCTTTGAAATTTTCAGAAAGATTCTTCTGAAAATGTGTCTGTTAAAGACATTTTGGCTCGTGCTGCAACAAAGGGACTACTCAACAGCGTTGTTCTAGAAGAATCAAAGGAAGAGAAGAAAAAGCAACCGCAAGTAACACAACGTAGAAGTAGTATCACTGGTAGTGGTGTAGAGCCAAAGACTGCACAGTTCCTGCACCATCAAACTGTACCTAACACTAAGGCTGAAGTTTCAGCGTCTAAAGCAGTCAGTAACATACAACAAAAGAAGGTGAAGCAGACAAACAGCTGTGTTCCGCTGAAGAAATCTATCAACCCTGTTTCAGACACAGCTCTGCCTAAAGTGCTGAAGCACAAATCTCATTTGTCACCTGTGGGCAAGGCCTCTCAAAGACACACATTTGCTAGAAAGGCACGTGCAGAACGTGAGAGGGTTGTACTGAAGCCCGTGGAAATTGTTTTTCCTCCAGTGATAACACCATATGTGAGTCTGCAGGGAAACAAACCCAGGATATCAACTCATCCTTGCTTTCGTGGCTGGACTGGGGCAAAGGGTTTGAGCGGTAGGATACTTCCCCCACCCCCGTCTAAAGGGGTCAAGCCAACTGTGCTCAGCCATCCTCGACCGTGGCTGTAAGACTCTTCAAACTTTGTCCCTACCTTTACACAGAAGGTAAAGATTCTTGTATGTATTAATCAATACACTTAGGTTACAGTCTGTCTTTATGCAGAGTAATCTTGCTGTGGGAAACAGATGTATTATGGGATATTTGCATGGAAATACCCATGTTAGATAGCCATTTTGAACCAGTGATGACACTTTAAAGTGAATGCAGCACAGCTGCATAAGACTGCTAGACCACTGGGGGAGTGAGGTCAAAACACTATAGCTTTTTGCTATACACTTTAAAGTGACAAAGTATACAGGCTTTCCCCTCCCTCACCTGCACAGATCTGTAGGAATACTCAATTTCAAATTGATTTTTTTTTAAAGTGAGACTGCATTTTTTTCAGTGGCTATTTCTCTTTACAAGTGCTAGATACCATTTTTGTAAGTTACTATTTAGACTGGGACACATGGGAAGTAAGCCTCGCACAGTAAGCCAGGTAGCTTACCTTCATTTCTAAAACTAGGTGTGAACTTTTGTACAGGCAACTGGCCAAGTTCACCAAAGCCCATGCACAGGCTTTCTAGTACTGACTCCCTTGGTTTCTACTCAGGTGTGCTTCACAATATTAACAATGAAAACTAGATAAAATATTCTCTTGCTAAAAATACTGAATTGTCATCATAATGTCATGTCAGACTGGCATAGCTCATAACTGCTTTTCACCAGCTTTCTTAACACAGACAGTTCTTAGCTGAGAAGAGCTGTTACTAAGTTATTTTTATAAAGGTTACTGCTAGTCAGCTGAATAATGACTGAACACAGTAGTCTGTCTGTCTTTGGAAACAGCCGTGGGCTTCTAACCTGCTCCCTCTTGCTAGCAAATATAAAATAAAATAACTAAAATATCTACAATTGTCTTATAATCTGAGCAGAGGATAAAAGGGAAACAGATACTTTTAACAAAAGTCTGATTTAGTGTTAAATACGGACAGTATAAAGAAAGAAAATGGCAAACAATGACAGAATGGCAGTAAGAGGAACCTCAAGAATTGTATTTATTTAGCTTAAACTGTTGTAGCCATGAAACAAAGACAGTATAGCAATATAGAAATTCAAAGGTAGCTGTGGCCCAGAAGAGAAATTTTCCTCTAGGCAATCATTTAAGATCTTTGGTAAGAGAGCTGCCAGTAGTGCCTGCAATATGGTATCGAATCTTAACCTGTTTGACATACGAGTCTGGATTTAGACCCATCCAGAGAACATGTTCTAACATTTCTCTTTTCTTCCTCACCCACAGCAGTCAATGTAGCTGGATCAGCACTACCTTTAGAAGAAAGGATGTGATATTACACCCACGGTGTAGACAGCTGGCTCTTGCTCATCAGATAAATATAGTTGCTTCACTCCATCAGTGAAAATTTCTTTTAATGTTTTAATCTGAGCCAGCTGTCCTATTCAAAGGCATCACTCACCTGCTGCATATCCCTGTCAGTAACACACACTCCTTACCTGTTCCAATAAAAGGGTGAATTCCATCCATTCTTTCTTCTGAACAAATGGTAAGAATAGATCTAGACCTGTGTGCTTGCAATGTATAGAACCGAAAAAAAAATCCCCATTTTATTTCAAAACGATCCTGAAGGAGGAGAGATTCTACATGGTAGATAAAAGGAATGGAAAGTAAGATTTTTTTTTTTTTCCAATATGGTTGTTAAATGCTTAAACTCAGAGAATCTGCAGTTAGAGAACTGAACTCTTATTTTTTAAATAAAAATCTGTATCATTACTTCTAAAAGAACATATATTTGTCTGATGACAGAATTTCTGGGCTACTTATGTAATACACATCATGATGTCCCACAATCGGCCTAATCTTGCTTTCAGGAGTTTGTGTCTTTGAAGTGTAACGGAGGCTAAACCAATTCAAATCTTGGTGTCTTACCAAGAATATCAAAGAGCTGGTAGTGAAGATTTTGATTCTGCAGGTCAGCAGCTTGCTTTGTATGCACCGAACATCACATGGTGGCAGCATCTGCGACTGACTTCAGACGGCTTGTAGGTAGCAGCCTGTATGCTCAAACACGTGATTATTTTTTACAGTAAAACTGTATATTCCGTAACTAATTTTCTTTAATCCAGTTACCTATTCGTAATTTTCAACCAGAAATTGTTGATTCAGCTTTCCAGATACAAGTGTCCATTGTACTGCTGTTGCCTCTAAATCCCCCGTATGGTTTTCCCTCCCCTCAACCACAATTTGGATAAAAAGAATTAATTTCCCAGTTTCATGGACCAGTAACAGGTGAGACAATCATTTTATGCAGCTAAATTTATTCTCAGAACAGATTACATTTAAGTGTGGAGAAGTGGTCAACAGCAGGAAAATTGTCCTTTTCAATGTCAGTCAGGTGCTTTATGTAAGACTGAGCTCTGCTAATAAACAGGGGGTGTGTTTCCTTCTTTCTTACTGCTGTGAAAATAAATGAGACCTGCTTTTGCTGACTGCACAGCACAAGTTTTAGCAATGTATTACTTAACCTGCCCAAGAGGGGAGTAATGGGGTTAATGGTAATGCTGAAAGGCTGAGCCCATATTAGCTGTTGAAATAAGAAAGTTCTCTTTTCCATGGGTGATTTACTAACAATTTTAGATCCTAGTTAAATTATCTATGAAATGCTTGATAAAATTAAAAGAAAAGGGATGTAGAACTCTTAGTGACGCAGAACTGGCGTAAGCTATTGGATACTCCACAGCTTTTCTTCCTCTGTCATGAAAGGGCGTGTTGTTCCAACAGGTACAGGTGACTCTGCACACGAAGTACATCACTAAAAACTCATTTCCCCGTGAATGGATTCTGTGCCCTTCCACACAGTTTTTGTTACTCCTGTTTAACGACCCTGTAGGAGGCCTCCGTAGCCTTGTACGTCCCATGCCCCCTTGCTCCCCTTCAAATGAAACAGTAAGTGGCTTAAATAAAACCTACAGCCAGCACTGCAGATTTCAAAAGAAAGGCTTTTATCTCTTAGTCCTTGACTCTGAATATACATCTCCTTGCTTCTGCAAGGGAGCATAATAATGACAGGACTGACGTGTGATACTTACCTCTAACTTACTACTTGCATTGAAAAGATTAAGAAATTAGCTTTGCTTTACATGATTTTTCTACAGACTTCGATAAAAATGTGACTACAAATAATTACAAACCCTGCCTTTTTTTAGGCAACCTATAGTATACAGAGTGGAGAATGTTACAAGAGCACGTCCAGTAAAGACAATACATCAACATAATAATGCAGGATATTTCAGTAAAAATAGAATAAATAAAATAAAAATATTTTAAGCTGTATTTAACAGGTTAATTTAAAATATGGCATCAGACATACAAGGCATAGTGAACATGGCTGCCTGCCTACAGAATCACTAGGTATTACAAAAAAAATGCATAGGTAACCGAACGGTCGCTGTAACGTCAACTAAAACAGTGGCAGTTGCTCAAACACACATACCCCATACATACTTTTTTGGCAATGGTAAAAAGAGTGTCTTAACATTGTTTAACAAAAGATAACTGGCTTCGCAGTATTAGGCTCTGATGCTGCAAACACCTGGGTGTATATTTAATCTTTTGGAGAATAAGGTGCTCTACTGAAGCAAAAAGGCCACATATAGTCAGACCATTAAGCGCACTACTTAAATATTTGCAAAATCAACAACATTTTGTTAAAAGACACAAAACTCTTAAAACATGTATTGGCAAGTGACCTACGGCTTTTCAAACACCCTTCCGTCTTCTCCTCAGCCCTCCCTGCAATTGCACGCTCTGCTAGTGAAAGCTAACTAGATGTTCATAGCCTTGACAACACATATGGAGAACCACCTTTACGCTGCTGTTCGCCAAGTGTTGGTTTAGTTTAAAGAGAGTCCGGATCTCTCTTGAGGAGAATCAGCACTGTGCAGATGCAACTACAAAATTTAACTATACTGTTTAAAATTCACTGTTGTAGAACAGTTGCAAATCCCAAATCCTGGCGTTTCCAGCTAGAACTTTAAAGACACTGTCAAAGTATTTTCTGTAATTTAAAATAAAATAAAGTCAAAGTTTGAATCACTAGCGTGATGACAAAGAAGGAAACTTTTCTCTCTCAACTTCACGATCCTACCTAAGGGTACACATTGTTAGCCACCACAATTTGATGGCAGTCATGATAGGAAGTGAGTTTTCACACTGCTCCTAGCAGGCGTCACGGGGATCAATACTAGAAACTAAACAAGCATGTATGCAAGCCTGCCATCTCCATGCTTTGCGATCAGGCTTTATGGTCACTTTAAACCCTTGCTACTGCTAAAAGGGTTTGTGTCCCCTCACCTCGGCTACGCGTTCTCCCTGCCTACTTGGCGTAAGCAACTTCTCCAGCTGTACAAGCAACAGAGCTGGTGCAAAGGAGGTGGCAGGGATGTGAGGCTTGGGAGGGGAAACAATTGCTGCAGTGCCTGGGGTGCAGAATCGCGGTCATAAAGAGATTTGCCATCGGTGGAGGATCAGCTCTTCAGTGGGTGTTCCAGAGAGCTAAATTTAATTAACAACAGTTGCAC
Source organism: Nyctibius grandis (assembly GCF_013368605.1). Lineage (NCBI taxonomy): Eukaryota > Metazoa > Chordata > Aves > Nyctibiiformes > Nyctibiidae > Nyctibius > Nyctibius grandis. The sequence continues at coordinate 27,775,684 of NC_090663.1, forward strand.
AGCGAGCCTTCACCTAACACTTGCTCATGCATCAGGCTTAGTTTAGTTTAATGATTTTTCTGCATTCTTCAATGCAGAAACTTCTTGAATCATCATTCTTTTCCCCTTGTGTTCCTAAGCTGCTTTGCCCAGGTGTTGCCATTAATTTCTTTAAAGAAGGAAATAAAAAGAGAATAGTTTGTTTATACCAGTCTCTGGCAGAGTAAAATAAAAAGTGAGTTCTTGTAATAACAACCTTGACAATGTTCTTTTAAAATTGCAGTATGACCAGATTTGCAGACTTGGGAGACAGTTACAGTTTGGAACATATCTATAAATGGAGGCAAAACATTTTTAATGCTAGTTAAAAATACCTTTCATGTTCCATTTCCAATATTTGTACCAATCTGCAGGTCTAGACAGAAGCTGGAAAAGGGAGAGACTCAAGATGCATAACTGCATTTGAAAATTAGCTGGAGGTACAGTTTTAAGGGGCAATACTGGGCTGATACTGTCAGGATCTGCAGTTGTGTGTAGATCAAAGCAATTAGATGAAGCCTTTGGAGCAAAAGCATTGAAATCAAAATTGTACCACCTGAAGCACTATCCTTTTAGAAAACAAGTCTCTTCTTCTTTTGTCACAAGAGCGTTAAAAGAAATTTCACGGAATTTTGTAAATAACGAGAAACATGATTGTTCTTTTTGTGGCATGTGAAGTATTCAGCAACAAACACTGAGGTGAAGGGGGAACTGTGCAACCAGATGCTAAATTGAACACTTCATCAGATGGATAAGGTAGGGAACGTTTTAGTCTTGGCAAGATTTTAAGACAGTAGAATTACTGACTAGTTCTTTCTTACTCCTGATTGGTATGAGCCCTGCATGAAACAAATGGTATTTTTGATGAATTAATGACAGATTTAGGAGAATAAATTTAACAGCCAACAGGTACATTTGTATAAAGCTGAAAAGCTTCAGTGGATCACCCTGTGACTCAATTACTGAAAACACTTCTGCATTTTTCAGCATTGGTTTGGTATTAAACATGATTCTTCTCTAAGACCATAATGTATAACCAGGAGATTAAATGATGACACTACGATTCAAAAGCATGTCATGGAGATGTTAAAGTGGCTGCTAGACCAATGCTGACAAACAATTTAAAACTAACAGGTGTAGTTCTGTAAAAAATAAAACTTGGTATTTAATCTACAGTAATTGAATGGGAGCTAATACTTGGTACCTACTCCAGTGTTGAAAACAGAGCCAAGTGCTATAGAATTTAAGATTGGGTGGTGACAAATCCAGCTCAAGACGGTGAAACTATCAACTCGGGCATCGTTCACTCCAAGGACTTCAGTGTGAGTTCACTGGGAGGGACGTGGCCATATTCTTTTTTTTGTGTGAGTTTAGGTAATGTTCATGTATTTACAGTCACACAGACCTTCCATTGCTCATGATGTAACTCACCGACAGCAAAAAAATTATTCATGCTTCTTTTCATATCACACGATGGTGGCAAGAATGAGAGAACATGCTTGTCTAACATTGTTTCGATAAGGGTAAATTCTCAGAAGACAAAGCATCAGCAATTTGAAATGGAAGGCCAGACATCGTCAGTTCATTTTCCTTAGTGTAGCTTCTGTTATCTTCAGTTAAATATTAGGAGAATCTTCTCTCTTATGCAGCTATGGCATCTCAGTGACCGGGCGTTTCTGTTTCAAAGTGTCAATGAGGGACAGCACTCCTCTTTTTACGTTAGTTGTAACTCTTCTAGTCACTGAGTCCGCAGGAGGTGGGGGCGGTCGAACTTTCTGTGAGGGAGGTCTGGCTACTAAGCACTTCTGATACCGTAACTGCAACAAAGCAAAAGCATTCTGCAATCCTTACTGTATCCAGTACTTTCACAGAGCATTTTAAATACACTTCTAATACCTTCTCATGAAATATAGTCAAATCTCCATTTTTGCTGTGACAGACAGCCGAGCTGAAGTTAATGCGACACTGGTCTGTCAATCTGTGAGCAGAAACTGTTCATTAGCACATGACAGATACTAAATCGTACAAACAGCCCTTTGAAAACTGAAAAATAAGTTTTCTGGGTTCAACTATTCTTGAACAAGGATTATTTTCACTACATTGTCACTGGGTTGTATAACACAGCTCTGAGCAAAATGTTTTTCCAGCATTAGATAACTTGTGTAGTGAAACAAAAGATTTCTAACTTAACACAGATGTTGCAGAGATCAGGAGGGAAGATGATTAAAGGGGCATTGTTCACTAAATTGACATTTCAAACTTAAAAATGTTTGGGTTTTAATTGATTAAATATATCAGAATCCCAACTCCTATTTTTATCTGTTCTTTCTATTTCTGTCTTGAAATTAATACGATTGCAAATTTGGAAAGACAATTATTTATGGAGGTAGTGAAAAATTGAAGGGCTATTAGGTGCCTTTGAAGAAGGTCACTTACCATACAAGCAGCCTGAACAGCTTCCGATACATTGCCTGCATTTGGTTCACACCAAAACACGTGGCACTCAAAATGCTGGTTTCCTGTGTCCCTAATGAAGGCGAATGTGTGAATGTCCTTCCCTACTCCCATGAAGGACAGGAACCGCACACGACACTCCACCATGATTTCCTCTTCGTTCTGGTTATGAATCGAATGATTGATCATTACTATTGGATATTCTGTGGAACTTCACTTTCAATTTTAAGTTGATTAAATGGGGCAGGGGCAGGCACTGGTAGTATTGTGGAATTCCTTTTCATCTGGCTGCATATACCCAGTGTGCTCCGTCCTGGGCTGGATTTCCCAATTTCCCCTTCTAGGCTATCACCAGAAGACCAAGGCTTTCAGCGTGAGCACTGAGCATATTGTGCATTTCAAGTCCTGCTTGTTTTGTGAAGAAACAAAACAACACGGCTATCATGACTCCAAAACACGCTCCCCTGTCACTGGTATGTAGAGATGTTGGTTTAGTACCTCATCAACAGACAAATAAAAGGCATTCTTTGAAAGTTTAATTGTATTAATCCCTACAGAAAATCCTCTACAAAAGGACAGTGATGTGAAACACAGATTTTAATATTACTCTTGGCTTCCATACCAAGAATAAGGTAAATACAGTTTAGAATTTAGGATTGCTACTTAGGGCTTAACCTACAACATTTTAGGCTCAAAATTCCTAGAAAGGATAACACTGGGTTTAAGTATCTGATGAATACTTATAATAATTTCTATTTCTGAGGACATGTTTGAAATGGTAAATAAAGCTGAAGATGATACAAGCCCTGGGAAGAAATAAAATGCAAAACAAGCAAATGAATTCTAGTACAAATGAACTCTTTCTACCAGCGTTTCTGTGTTCCTGGTTTTCATCACTCATACTATGTTAAATGTGTTCTAAACAAGACAGTCTTCCTTACTCTTTCATTGATGACAGTGACAGTAGCATCAGCAACATTCATGGTAACTGGCATCCAGTCGTCTTTGCTAGAGGAAGCCATTAGGCTTTCAATGGCACTGTTCAGAGTATCCATTCCTAAAACAGAAGAAAATGCGATACGAAAAAGAAATACATTAACAGAAGTAGACAATAACAAAATATTTGTTTTCACAGAGTAGTACAGAAAACAGATTGTTTTGGACTCCTTATTAAAATGAATTTGATGATGGAAGGAAGGGTTGTGAAGTTGGTTTTGTTCATCTGCAAAAACAAAACAGGTGCCTCTGGCTTAGAAAAAACAGGACAGCATCTTGTTTAGCTGCTGCACCATTTCAGTTCTCTAGGGCCCTTCTCATTAGTAGCAGAGCTCACATTCCGTAGAAAGCCGTAGAAAGAAACTCCACCTTCTTGGCAGTTCCCAAAATACTCTGGTTGCAAAACACATGTTCAGATGAGGCCCTGAATACTAGATGTCTTCAGGCCTGACCGTATGACTGAAGTACCAGAGTGGCTACCCTTTGAAAATCATGCACTTAATGCTTGGCTAGCAGAGTGCAGCCCCTAGAGTTTATGCAAGGTCCTTTGGAAGTCACTTACATAGTAAGTGTTACATACCCACAGGTTTAGCTACAGGTAGCATGCCCAGGTACTGGACGTGGAACTTCTGTACCAGTTCTGTCTTTGGTGTTGGGAAATCTACTGCATGGGAACAAAAATCAATTTCTGTTTACAAGCATTCACAGCAGGGAAACCCACTTTCATTTCATCAATAACATAAAATAGTTTACCCAATAATTGTCCTCTGAAGGTATTGTATTGATTAAAATAAATTTTTACTCCCCCTGATAAGAACAATGCTCAATCATTTCCAAAGGAATTAGGGAGAACTTTGCATCACCTGATTCTTGATCTATGCTAAGAATAAGGTCACATTATATTGCTGTCATATTAAAAACAAGAAAATATAGATGAATACAGACATACAGACCTAAGTTTCACTGCAAAACTATGTAAAACTAGAATCTATTTTCAATACCATCCCTGTTAATATGTTAAACACAGTCTACGAGTAATCAATAACTACTGTCTGAGCAGACAATTACACAGGTTGATGTATGGATTAGGAATAAGATATTCAGTAGAAACTGGTGGATCCATAAGCATGTAATTTCCTGTAAAGCTAATACAAAGTATGTTTGTGCTCCTAGAATACTTTCAAAATAGCAACTATTAATCTATGACTAATAAAGAATTGCAAAGGGAACTTTCTTTTACCATGCAGTAAAAGCGTGCAAAAGACCCTTAAGTTTGATGACAACCCACTTGTACCCCTTCCCTTGGAAGGTGCTAGAGCGGATGCTGAAACCTAGGAGGAGTCCTCCTACAGCTCCTCTCTGGAGCATATTCTGTTTTTAAGGAAGATTTGGCCAATTTGTGCAGTCTCAAGTCAGGAGATATTTTGACGTGAAAAGCACAATATGTGCAAGTAGCCACAAATAAGTAAGACTCTGCAACGTTTCTATTTCAAAATGAAAGAGGAAATGCACCAGTTGACATAACTGAGCAGACTCCATTACTGCCAACACAACAGATAAAAATATTTAATTTAATGCAGTAGGAGGTTACAGTCAGATACAGTAATTAAAGACAGGATTACACTCCTGACCTCTCCACTCAACATACTCCATTTTTGGTCAAAAGCAGCATCAGAAATGAAACTACCTAAAAAGGACCACCCTAAGGATATTAGCTGTAACATACGGTACCTTGCAGAGGAACATCAAGGGTGACATTTGTCCTTTCTTGCAATGAGCTGCAAGCCATAGCTTTAGCATTCTTCCGTTCGGCCATAATCTGAAGAAGATAGTGATAATACAGCATTTAAAAAAAATATATAGTACAATAGCAACTACAAGTATAAATTTATTCTTGTTACAACCCAAGTTTCTGAAATCTGAAATAAGTCAGAAGCTACATGACTAAACAAGTTATTCTTTTTAAATAACTTTTAATTTTCCTCCAGTTTATTCACCATTCCTTAACTACATAAAGAACTTAGCATTGTCCAAGCATAGATGAAAGATGGAGGATGAAAAAAAGGTCTAGCCATTTTTATCAACAGCAAAATTGCAGTGAGGAATAATACAGCAAGAAATATAAATATTTAACACACAGAGTGTTCATTATTCATGTTCCTCTCTGATCTATCTTCTGCTGTGTATCATTTTTTCCTCTATTTTTATGTTTCTTCTGGAGTTAAAAATGTCATGCAAAAGGCAACCTGTTCCTCCCCAAAAATGTATAATATTAGCAAAAGAGGGGAAAAAATCCCACTTGAAAATAACCACTTTGGATGATTATTCCCTACAAATATATGACTGAGAAGTGACCCAGGGAAGCTAACAGAGGTTTTCCAAAGGTCATATATGAAGCATTGCTATCTGCTTCTTTATGCTATGACTGTTGCAATTAAGTTATAATAACAAGTGTTCCAGCAGATGACACTTGGTCTGAAGATGCTTTTAGCAAATTTCTCCCATTTTTTTTTTTTTAGGTTTTACATTTTGAAAGTATTTTCTCTTACAGGGACACATGATAATATCCACCCCCCCCTCCCCTGCCCCGACGATGAAAAATGCTATAGCTTAGGAAGAAGGCGTGACTCAGCAAAGAGGTCCAGTGTGTCAGTTAGCACATGCCGAGTGCTTCCCTGAATCAGGATTATGTCTATTGCTGAATTACACGGAACATGCTCTACTTAACAACACTATCCTGTTTTATTCTGTGTTACTATTAGCTACGGTTTTAAATGCTCAGTTGCTCTCTTAATCAAAATTAACGCCAGGAGTTTCATGTCATAGTTACATATATGACAGTTCTACTGCCTTTTCAATACCCCTGCATATAGCTACCGTGACATTTACTTGATGTTAACCTTACTAGATAAAAGCAGCTGTGGTAGAGCCTGTATAGCATATTTTCCCCTGCTAGACTTGCCAGAAACATCTGTGAGAATTGAGAGTTGGAGGAGAAAGAGGAGGAACATACCAGGTCTAGGCTTCTCCACTCAGCCACTACAGCAATCCCCAGTGTCAAACTTCACCAAGCACAGCCTGCAGCTCCCTGGCCAACCTGAGCAGCTCCCTGAGCCCTGCCACCTGCATGTCCTCAGGCACCCAAGCCCGGACAGAACTGTCAGGCTTTGCACAGGGCTACCTTCTGCCACTGCCTCAGGCAAAACTCTGCTGCCCAGAAGGTTCTAGTAAGGCACACTGTGTAAAACTTCACATTGTTTGTGTGAAATATCACAAGTTCAATAGCCATGTCCGCAGTGTTGCAAAAATAAAAAATTTTTAGACTACACAACTATCTACAGAGGGGAATTTGACATCACTGACTCTGTTCACTAGTGTGAAGACAAAATGTGAAAAGCAAATGACAGGCATACAGTAAATCAGGAGAATTTTAAAACCTGAAGGTTTCCTAACTAGCTTTTCTAGAAGAACTGTGACTCATGAGGAGGGGCAAGTTACACAGGGATAACTGAAGAGGTTATTCATCCCCACGGCCCACTTTTCCTGTGGTGCAAACTGACATGTTTTAAGGAAAACCAAAATGAGCAGTGTAGTATTTTTTAAAAGGGGGATGCAGCCTCAAATCCACCATAGCTCAATAAAAGAATAAATGACTTTCAAGTAGATTGGTTTAACTGCCTCTCTATAAAGCATTTCAATCAGATTTGCCTGCTGTAAAGGATGTCCTGCCTTGCTACCACTGCATGAAATGACCGTACAGAGGACACTCATGAACTGATCATGCAAGAAAACCGCAATGAATAACCAGGGAATGGTGGCAAATCTGTAAGGTAAAAGGACTGAAAAGAACAGTCCTCTCCAGTATTACAGACAACGCTACCACGAGCAGGAACTAAGATCCTTTCGTATTTGTAACTAGAGTAGCTTAAACCTCCTCTTCTCCCTGATTTATTTTTTCAAGTGGGCAGAGTAACATTAGCAACTATTGTTCTGTCTGTCCTGCAGGATAATACCATTCAAACAAGGTCTGATTTATTTACGGAGTTAACATCACCATTTATTATTAACTGAAGCTGCGTGTTCATTTTCCATTTTGAAACCACAGCTTCTTTATTATTCAAGAAAACCTTCAGTCTCTATACACACTTGTCAAATCAAAAGCACGTCATCCTCCTCAAATCTAAATGCTCACTCTCCCGTTACTCCCATCCGTTCGCGTCCTTTCCTTTACAAATTCTTTACACTGTTTCCCATTGCCAGTGATATAAACTAAACTACCACTGAGTATGATTGCTCGTTGTATGTATTAGACTCAGGGACCTCTAAACAGACGAAAGCAGCCGAGTTTAAATCCACTTGCCTTTGAGCAGATTTCGTGTAAACTTGTGGCGATGGCTTTTGCAGGTGTGTCACATCGGAACACATGACATTTCAGAATTCTTGTGTCTTTGTCTCTTGCCACATAAGCGAAATCTCTGTGTAAGCAAAATAAATTGACACATTAGAAACAAGCAAAATGAACTAAGGCATTAGAAGCAGTAGTATCTCCAAACCAGCAAGTCCTGCTTCAGTTTAACAGCGGTGTGTCTCAGCTGTCAAAGACTAAAAAACATGCCTTAGACAAAGCAGATCTACAAATGTAATAAATCCATGAAACGTATCTAAAGTTCAGTGCTTAATCCAGACAATTAAAGAGCTCATTACAGTTTCCTAAGCCCGGCAACTTTCTGAACTTACAACCTGTAATTCCAACTGCAATTGGAAATACATGGGAAAATCTATGCAAATATTTTCTTGAAGATGAAGTCGGGAGAGAATTACAGATTAAGCCAGAAAACACATGCAGCTCTTAAATGCTAAAAAATCTGAGAAACAGCATACAAGATTCTAGTTAGAGAAAAATTGTATTTCAAAGGACTGTAAAAGTGTTTAAAATATGCAGATAGTAATTAGGGATCTGGTTGCATAAGGGAGATGTGAACCTGCTGAGCTTTGCTTACGCTAATTGGCCTAAATTTATGACCTTATTTTTTCAAAAGTTAAATAAAGCTGCCCTACAAAAGAGATTTTTGCACTGTACAGGCTAGTCACCATGGCATAGCATAGCTTTCCAGCATGGAAAATGGAAGTGCCAGGGTTACGTTTATTTGTTCTCAGGCTGTTCAAGAGCTGGAGCTCTTCAGAATAAGTCGAAGTGGTATCCTGAGTCAGGAAGGAGCCTGGCTTTGCCTGGTTGCCATCCTTGCTATACCAGACTCTCTGCTCCCTGGTCTTGCACCTCTGCTTTTTCATGTCCTCTGAGCAACCACAACCCAGTCCTACTTTGTGACTCTCCTACTATATCCAGATTTCTTTGGGACTTTGCATCCCTAGCAGAGCTATGCTGAGTAGCTAACAAGAATTAGACCAGATAAGTGAGGCTGGAGCTCCCAACAGCCTCTTACACCTGAAGTCTCAGTGCTTCTCCTCTTTACATGTAACTAATTGCCAGCAAGACCCCAACTGATGAAGAGATGGGGGGGATATTCTAGGTGGACAAAAACCCATATTGTCCCTCCCCTCCTCAACCACAGGTTTTATATACAGGAATATTTCAGTTTATACTAAAGTCTGTAAATATCCTGAGCAGGGTTTAACATAGCATGGATTGGCAATTTCTTTGCTCATTGTAGATGCCCAGTGAATTGAAGAATTTTGCACTGAAGTTATCCAGGGAGAACTGAAGACTGTGGCTGATAGATAGTTGGACTTCTAGCTCTGTAGGAGATATGAACGTTGTCCTGCAGTTAAGTACCTTATCTGTATTTAATTTAGCAGCACTAGATTTTGTCATTAATGAGCCCTTGCAATGAAAGGGGCAGCTGCCCACAGCCTGGGCTGCTCACTGACAGGCACAGGTTTTTCCTCCATTTAATTGCTTTGCAACCTGAAGCCTGAGGAATAATACTTTTTTTAAAAAAAAAAAAACAACAAACACAGACCAAAACCAAACTGTTGGAAGCTGAGATTTAGAAACAATTCCACACGACAGAACCATGCAGAAACACAGTGAAGCTGGAGGGCCCCCTCCATCTCACTGCATCCCAACACGCAATGGCACGCATTAGGGCATGGCAGAGAGGCAGGAGGCAGCGGGGCAGCACGAGGAGCATGTTGCCACCTGAACCCTTCCTGCACGGGGGACGCAGCCCGCGGGCTGCAGTACTGTCCTGCCAGCATGTGCTACGCAGGCACCCTGGGGAAGGACAGTGTTTCACCCAATTGCTCGTGACTGGCAGGAAAAATCACAAAGCAATAATCCAGGAAGGTGCTGCCTATTACAGAAGATGTTCAGAGGTTTTCCAGCTCCAGCCTGACGCCCAAGCACCTCGGCCATAATCTGCAAGAGTCTTTTGGCACATTGTTCCCTTTTGCTGCACCGCAAGTTCACGGAGGTGCTGAGCTCCAGCTGGAATCTTACTCCTGGGAAAAAGCTGATGCTTTTTGCGTTCTGTACATGTGCCAATCCTTGCTTTAGAAGGGCTTCCTCCTAGCTTAATATTTCAAAAGCAAATAGAAGACTCCTAGCTGGACTCATAGTAATAAGACTAAGAGGAGGGGGTATGGCTCAGCTATGGCTTACAAAAAATTAGCAGCTATGGGGAAAAAAATGAAACCAAGTGCCACATAAAAGACCTTTGAGATTTTTGCCTTTTGATGCTCCTGAAAGATCTGCACAGTGGGTATTTGGAAATGCTGAGGCCCACAGAAGTCCCACATACAATATCCTGAGTTCTGAAGAGACCTTGACAGGTTCAAGAGCAGTAAGTGAGGAATTTCCAGACATCCTAAGCATTTGGGATTCTTGTTTTCTATGTGTTTGGCTTTAGCTGCCATTTTTTAAATGCCCTAAGTTTCAGGCTTCACATTTTTGAGTCCAAATACCTTCCCTTACAAATATTTTAACTGCAATAAGACGCGGATTTGCTACCATAACTTCATTAAGGTTTCCCCCCCTTTACATGCAAGAAAAACTTGCTGGCAGTGACCATCGCTACAGGGCAGCAAAGATGCATAAACAGCAGCAGACTGCTGCGCACACATTACTGGATCAAGGTCTGTTCTTTTGGAGTGCAGACATAACAGCTGAAACCTGTGTCCGCATTAACTTAGAATACCATTGAAAGCCATCTATGTGACCATTACATGGCTATTTATTACCATTTACAAGCATTTACCTCAAATCAATACGATTCCTTCAAGGACTTGTACACAAGTGATTTATGCATCCTTTACAAGATGATCCTATGAAGAGCATCCTGTGTTGTTTTGCCAAGTTGCCTGGACTGCGCAAGAGCCTATTTGAATAAATACAAATCTGCACAGCCCCAGGAGCACTGTACAATACCAGGATTTCTAATTGTAAGGCCACCACCTTCAAGGAGTTGCACAAACACAGAAGATAACCTGTCCCTTCTGTTAGCCATACAGCATGCTATTAGAACCTAGAACCTTCTTTTATCGTTAATAAAAACTAAGATGGGACCAAGCCACCAAAGCAAGTTATTGGGGCTTGGAGGACACAACACATTGCCAGCAAAACCCATTTGTAACAGCCCAAGAAATTGCGGTCCAACCTTTGATCAGTAGCTCTGACAATGCCCTAGCACACCACAAGTGCCCCAATAAGCTACGGTGCTTTGCTGTAGGAGACCACGCCAGGCAAGGCACCTCCACTGCACTGCCAAGTCCCTGACGCAAGGACAACTCCTGAGGCCACATTAAATCTCACCCTCCAGAGAGTTTACCTGAGAACCAAGCTCAACTGCAAGAATTTACAGCCTTAAGGGAACCTGTAAGATAATATTAAATGTGTTTAGTCAGCATGTTATCTCCCAGTGGAGGTAGGACTCAAAGGACTGCAGAGATAAAAATAAGCCAAACAATTAAAACTTTAAGCTAAATACTGAATACTGTCAGGATCAAAGATTTTGGTCATAAAGGAAAACAACTCATAATTATGCCCTTTAAGTGGGAAACCCCTTAGATGAGAATATTTTCAACAGCATTTTAAAGGCAGAGAGGTGGACTGGGGGCAGCCTGCTGAGTCTCATTTCTCTCACAAGCATAAATTTACTTTTCTGATCAAAGGAGACCAACATGGAGGGCAGTGCTGACATTTAACGAGCTCACGTGCTTTTCGGTACAAACACTTCTCTGTTCCTGGAAGGCTAATGACAGCCAAATGAACGAGCCACCACACAGAGCCCGGCTCAATAACCTCTCTGAATGGTAAGACCTGTGGTAAGGGCAGAGAGAAGGAGTCTGATGAGTGTTATGGATGCAGTATCTGTAATAGGATGCTCCAGGTGACAAGGGGGCTCAGCTGCTACTTCAGTCCTGCCACAGAAGTGCCTGCAACCCTGTTGTCCCTGCAAGAGGAGGATGACAACTGTCCTGACGAGACAGACTTGCTTTGCACTTGCCAAAGAGCAGATCCTACCCACAAAGATGTTATTTTTAGTCAAAATGCAACGTGTTGATTTTCTGACAGAGCTGGTAGTGACCCTACATATAGGCCACCTAATGCTCTACTCCATGGACTGCTGCAGGACTTTTTTTGAGATTGGAAGAGACCTTTAAAGGTCATCTAGTCCAATCCCCCTGCAATGAGCAGGGACATCTTCAACTAGATCAGGTTGCTCAGAGCCCCATCCAACCTGACCTTGAGTGTTCCCAGGGATGGGGCATCTACCACCTCTCTGGGCAGCCTGTTCCAGTGTTTCACCACCCTCATTATAAAAAGTTTCTTCCTTATATCTAGTCTAAATCTACCTCTTTTAGTTTAAAACCATTACCCCTTGGCCCATCGCTGCAGGCCTTACTAAAAAGTCTGTCCTCTTTTTTCTTATAAGCCCTCTTTAAGTATTGAAAGGCCGCTATAAGGTCTCCCCAGAGCCTTCCCTTTTCCAGGCTGAACAACCCCAATTCTCTCAGCCTATCTTCCTAGGAGAGGTGCTCCAACACTCTGATCATTTTTTGTGGCCTGCTCCAACAGGTCCATGTCTTTCCTGTGCTGAGTACTCCAGAGCTGCAGGTGGGGTCTCACCAGAACGGAGCAGAGGGGCAGAATCGCCTCCCTCGACCTGCTGGCCACACTTCTTTTGGTGCAGCCCGGGATACAGTTGGCCTTCTGGGCTGCGAGCACACATTGCTGGCTCATGTCCAGCTTTTCATCCACCAGTACCCCTAAGTCCTTCTTCACAGCGCTGCTCTCGATCCCTTCATCCCCCATCCTGTATTGATACTGGGGGTTCTTCTTGAAGAAATGTTGATGCCTCTACTGTTTGCAGCAAGTCTCCAGCCTGTGGCCATGTCTTGTCTTTGTCCTGTGGAATTCCACTCACATTGAGTCACCTTGAAGAAGTGCCAGAAATCACAGAATCACAGAATCAATCAGGTTGGAAGAGACCTCAGGGATCATCGAGTCCAACCGTTGCCCTTACACCACCCTGTCAACTAGACCATGGCACTAAGTGCCATGTCCAGTCTTTTCTTAAACACAGCCAGAGATGGTGACTCCACCACCTCCCTGGGCAGCCCATTCCAATGTCTAATGACCCTTTCTGAAAAGAAATTCTTCCTAATGTCCAACCTGAACCTCCCCTGGCGAAGCTTGAGGCTGTGTCCTCTTGTCCTATCGCTAGTTGCCCAGAAGAAGAGGCCAACTCCCACTTCACTACAACCTCCCTTCAGGTAGTTGTAGACGGCAATAAGGTCACCTCTGAGCCTCCTCTTCTCCAGGCTAAACAACCCCAGCTCCCTCAGCCGTTCCTTGTAGGTCAGACCCTCCAGACCCTTCACCAGCTTGGTCACCCTCCTCTGGACTCGCTCCAACACCTCAACATCTTTCTTGAAGTGCGGGGCCCAGAACTGGACACAGTACTCAAGGTGCGGCCTCACCAGGGCCGAGTAGAGAGGGACGATCACTTCCCTAGACCGGCTGGCTACACTATTCCTAATAGAGGCCAGGATGCCATTGGCCTTCTTGGCCACCTGGGCACACTGCTGGCTCATGTTTAGCCGGCTGTCGATCAGCACCCCCAGGTCCTTTTCCACCGGGCCGCTTTCTAACTGCTCTTCCCCCAGCCTGTAGCACTGCATGGGGTTGTTGTGGCCCAAGTGTAAGACCCAGCACTTGTTCTTGTTGAACCTCATGCCGTTGGTCTCGGCCAATCTATCTAACCTGTCCAGATCCCTCTGTAGGGCCTTCCTACCCTCCAGCAGATCAACATTCCCATCCAGCTTGGTGTCATCTGCAAATGCCACTTCCTGCCTTCCGGGGTGTTGATGGGTGCCAGGAAAGCACTGCCAGGGGCACCTGGTCCACAGCTTGGCTCAGCAAACACTGCCTCAGTACTGTAGTGGGGCACATAACGCTTCCGTTGAGCCTCTCTTGGCGCTTGGTCCTGCAGCTTCTGTAAATATTTCTGTGCGTAACTATGCATTCATAAACAAGGCTGTATAGCACAATTACTGGAGAAAATGAAACACCAGCTAGTACATCAGTTAAAACTACTGAGAGCTAATAAAGTCCTCACAGTGGTGTTTCAGACTCACACACCAGGGCTTCACTTTAAGTACCTGAACAGCTTGAACAAAGTAAATCAGCTAATTACATACGTGGATTGTGAATATGCATAAACCTTTAGACGATCAGGGCCTGCATCTGTACATCTGCTGAGACAGAGGAGGATACCTGAGTTCTTCAAAACCTGTGGTACTGCATCGCACGCAACCCTGCCAACACCATCTGTTTTCAAATCACCAATCAAAATTAGCACACAAACCGTCCTTCTCCCGTCTGACAGTGCACAAACAATACTACTGATTTCATTAATTCATGAAGTCACCTAGATGCCCATGCGCTCGCACGAGCAGTCCGACATGGCAGCCCAGTAGCCAGGACCTGGAGATGGTGGTACAGGCTGGTGGCAGTTGGCTCCTCCAACGCCAGTGGGAGCCTTGCAGCCTCGCTTCAGGCATTTCTACGTGTTGGGAAAACAAAACTGTGCTCCATGCTCCCTCTTGGAAAGGAAAGGTATAGCTTTGGGGGTTCCAGAGTATTTCCTCCCTGCAGTATCAATAACAAAGTAAAACTTGGGAAAAGTTTTGTGTTTCCCTAAGCAGGCCCAGAAGGCACCAGCTTCTTGTTTGTCCAAAGCCTTGAATACCAAATAAGCCAGAAGACTGCTCTCTGATTCTTCTTTCACTTTGGATCCCTCCTGGGTTGCTTCATCTGTAAGCCTTCATTCAACTGCAGCTCACGTGAAGCTGATGAACATTTAAGTGAGATTTATGTGCAACAGGCCCCTTTGATAATGAAGAAGTGCTGAGTAACATGTTTGCAATAGAAATTTATGGAAAAGGGCAAATGCCTTCTCTTACCATTCTCCTGTCTTTACAGCTTACTGGGAAAACAAGGGGGGAAAAAAAAGTCAAAAGCCCTTAAAAAGGCCCTGGCTGGATACAGAGCTAGCCTAGGGTTAATAGATCACACCTCATTCAGCTGGAGTCTCCTCTGTCTCAACAGGGTGTGTGTGCACAGGGAATCTGTGGGATTTGAATCGCAGCTCCTGGTAAAATTCCCTTCCATGTCAGTGGGGAGAACAGCAAGGTGTTTAGTGGGAGAATGATGAATTTTGCTGCAGAAAAAAAGCTGTATATTCTTAAAACTTTAAAACACAAGCACACCACTTCTGTTGATACAGGATTACAGAGAAGGGATACTGCATAATAGGTTGGTTTTTTTTTTTTAAATCATTTGCACATGTACTACATGATCCTCTAGGATCTTTCCAGTTATAGGAACTGGATATAAATCAGTACTCTGGAAAAAAGCTAGAAAACCAGAAAATAAGTGAGAAAAATATTTGGCTGCACAAGTGGGTAAGACTGGGTCTGCTGAATAGTAAAAAATCCAGTAGAAATTTTTTTATTTTGAAAGAGTATAGGACTAGGGAGAGACATTTTAGAAAGCAATTTAGAGAATTGCATAGACAATGTAAGGTGCTAAGTAGAAAGGAATTTCATTTTGATTTGCTCTTTTACGCTCTTTAATTGGCAAATGTCTACAGTAATTGACTAAACCTTAGATAGCCATACCTATTTAACACCTGGCTAAGCATCACTTAGCTGCTCAGCCTTGGATGAATATGATCACATTCAATGCAATTTATGCTAATGTTGTCCTGTTTGAGTAGCAGTCATAGCCATTTGCCACTATTAGCTTAAAGACCTAGGAGACATCCCAATTAAGTACAGCCTGAAAGAGCAGCACATCCTCCATTACCTTCTCACTATAAACTTATTTGTAGTGTAGAACTGCATTAATCCTTTTTTTTTTGTTAAAGAACCCCAACACTCTAGCCTTGAAGTCTGAAATAAATTTTTTTACTCTTATCAATCAAAACTAAATTGCCGCTATTTAAAATGACTCTATTAAAATGATACACATGCAGGAAAATGTAAATCGCTTTACAGATTTATGTATTGCAAATTGTAACAAGAATCCTTGAACCAGAAAATGCTATCCTCTGGGCTTGGCTTCAAATTGATTGAAATTCATCCAGAACAGCCTACAGAAGATGACCTTGATTTCTACATACTGGTGTGACTGTACAGACTCCTGCGACTGCGGGGTCACAGAGCACACGCCCCCAGGCTGTGGGGAAACAGTCTCCTGAGTCTATCACCTTCAGGCTTCACTTTGCTTTCCTGCAAACAGCTGACCAGCGATTTGTGAAAGCAGGAAGAAAAAAGAGGAGAGCAGCCACCACTATGGCAGACCGGGGTCAGAAGGCACCTGGCAGGAGGCTGCCATTCACTGGTGATGAATGTCCACGCGAGCGGAGTAAATGAGCAGAGAAGGAGAAAAGCAAGGGAAGTGAGAGGAGACACATGAGAAGAAAAGCAGATAAATGTAACACCAATAAGACCATGCTTGATAAGAGTTTTTCAACGACACACAAATATTTCAGTATCACAAACGGCAGAGAAGATGAGGTGCAAGAAACTCTACAGTAATACACATGACAGAAATTACAGATCTTCTGGAATAACACTTGAAATTTTTTATCGAGACTGCTCTTTCACATAGGAGAACAGGGAATGATGTATGGCTGCACTGAAGCCTGAGATTCTGTTCAGTTCACTTGTCTTTTTATTAGGCTCACGTCAAAGAGTTTGCAAAGTTAGGGACAAAAACCCGAAGGGAAGAAACCAGAACTAGATGAAACAAGCAGCATTCACACAAGCTGCAAAATCTATTTGTAGATTTACTGAGGACCTTTCAACTTTATTTCACCTGCCAAATACCAGACAGTCACTGAGTGAAACCACTGCTTTCCATCCACACCCTCCAAAGGAAACCCACAGCCCCTTCTCCAGATGACCACACCAGCCACTTTGGAATCAAATCCTGCAGGAGGAGGAAGAAAAATAACTACTCCCATGAGTCTTCTCCTTCCCATTTCCCACAGATAGTCATGGTGCATTTAACCCCGTGTACTCCTCTCTCCTCAGTGCTTAGCATTGGAAGAGATGTGGGAGAGAAGTTTCCCTACATTTCTGACAGTTTCTGGCTATCCTAAAAACATACATCCTAAAGACTTACAATTTTTCTTCACTCCAAGAGCTGCACCCTATAGAGCTCCTGCACCTCTTTTGCTGTTCCCCAGCTACAACCAGACTTGGCCACCATTACACTATTCTGGTCATTAATTTTTAACCCAAGTAGTTAAGATGCCCTCTCAAGTGGAGATTTTTGGAAGAATTTTCTTGTTTCAGTTCTCACACAACTTTAAAATGTGTTTTCCTTGCAGCAAAACACCAGTTCTGCATTTATGAAATTCCCCTCAAATGGTCTGGCACAGCTTGTTTTTCTAATTCATGCATAAAGTTTGTAGGGCAAATTATCCCCCGCTGAAAGGCTGTTTGCTTCATTCCTTGATAACGTCACTTGTTAAGTCTCAAGGAGGAGCTATGGCTACTTTTGTGTGATACTCGGAGGCTTTAATCTGGCAGCCCTAAACCACACAGCCTGCCAGTTTTGCTTTGATGTCTTATCTTTGCCACAGTTCTGCATGCTTCCAAAATTTGTTAAAACCCTCACAGAGCTGATACGTCCGATACCCAGCTCAGCCTTTCAGAGCCCAGCGCTTCCAAGCCTGAAAGCATTTGCACGACTTTCACTCCAATTTCCTTCCTGTGGACTGATCCTCATGAAGCCACAGAAGCTGTTTCCCTAGACGTGCTTCCTGCCTCTCAACCCTGCCCACCACCTTCTCTTGTTGGGAGGGGACAGGACTCCCGCCAGCCTTGCCACCACTGCATCACTACCCAGAAAGATGGCTCTGAGATGTTACAAATCATTTCCCTTTCTACTACCAAGGGCTATATTCCACCCCTGCAAAGGGCCACAGATTCACAGAGGTGGAGTCATGTCAAAGCATGACTCAATATTTAAGCTCTCCAGATCCATGAGTTATGTTAACATAATGACAACAGAACAGATTGTACAGCTAAGATTTATGTTCCATGCTGGTCCTCCTTCCCAACTTCACCTCATGATCATATGGCTGAAGTACTACTGTCAGGGCAAGGAGGACAGACTATCACATGTGCCATCACATGTGCCATCCACACCCTCCAAAGACTGCCCTGGAGACTGCGCTGTTGTAGCACTGGCAGCACAAGGGGGGCCCAACTAACAGTATGCCACAACCAGCTGGTGCTTGGGGGTCAGATGGGGCTTGCTGCTGCTCACCAACTGCTACGCAGACACGGCAAGTTGACTTAGACCTCAGCTTGTTTTTTAAATGAACTTGAAGACAGAACCTCAGGGACAGATCCTATGAAAATCACTGACCGCTGACTTTATAGCTACAAATTTTTCATAGTGAATTTTTTTTTTTTTTTGCTTAATTGCTTCACAACATTTATGAAAACTGCACGGGCAGGGGGCTGCCCTCCTACCCTGCCCAGCACAGTTTTCAGGGTAAGGGCACACAAATGAGGTAGGCTGTCAAGGCCATTGTAGTTGCTGTTTCTCCTTTGTAGCATTGCAAACTGGTGTTTTAACTCCCCAGGATGGCCAGTCTAGCGTTTCTGATGAATGCTGAACTTCCTTAAAACAGATGAATGTGTTATTATGCCTGTGAACTTCTGAACAGCCTCTTTGCAGCAGATCCTGTAAAGTTGATTTTGATAAATTAGTAGTTAGCTGTTTTTGACAGATCTAATTGGAAGACGTGGGCCTTTATTTATAAGGAATATTTAAATATTTGATAAAGAAATATATCAAGTTGAGATGCTCAAAGCACTACTACAGATTTAACTGAAGAAGACAGCAGACTACACTAGAACAGTTAATCTCTCCGGTGTGATTTGTTTTATAAGTAGTGCTTACTAGTTCTCCTTTGTTCTTTATTATTCAGATGGAGAACACAGCAATCGCACACAGATACTACCCACAAATCTGCTTGCTGCACACTTTTGCAAGTGTTAGTCTGAGAGGATCATGGGTTCCCACATGCATGAGATCTACATTAGATTGCAAAGCCATAATCAAGAAAGTTCAAACACTTCCCTAGGCCAACGCCGCCTGAAGAATTGATTAAAAACCAGTCAAGTCTGGAAACCGTTCTCATTATATTCCACAAAGCAAACGTGAGGAACAGTCCGCATCTCTAAACCACATTTCTTCCGCCCAGTCCCAGTATCAAGTCCTTGCAATTTAGAAGAGCAAACAAGCCCCAGATCTCATCTGAGGGATGCAATTCTATCACTATGAGCTTTGGAGAGGCTGCAGCCCTTGTGCTGCAAAGCAGCTGACTACAATGCCTTACTGTCTGCACTCCCATGAGACAGGAAGCATTGTAGAGAATCCCAAACGATCCCTTTGTACATCCAAACAAATCAAACATACTGGGGACAACTTTTCTTCAAACTGAAAGGACAAGTGACCAACCCAGCCGGATCCAAAACAAACACCAAAACCAGGAAATAAACATCGACCCTTCCAACTCTTGCTAAACTTAGCTCTTAAATCCCCTGCTCTTAGCATCTTGGGGTTTAATTTTTTTTTAAATAAAAGGTGGGATTTTAATACCACTTTCCTGCACTTCAGATTACAGAGAACAATGATATCTAAATTTTAAACTCAAAACACTAGAAGCAAGTATCAAGACCCCCTGCATGGCATGATTTTAAACTGTTCTAGTACTTGAGGATTTGGGACCCAGAAAAAAACGAACAGCAGGCAATTCAACTTGACAAATACTGTTAATAGCAAGGTGAAAAGGTGACAGAAAGATGTGAATTTACTCACTGAAGTTTAGCTTCTGTTCACTGACACAAGCAAACCGAAACAAGCATTGTTTGGTGCATGCCGGAACGATAAACACACAGAATAATGGAAAAATGAAAACCATTTACCTCTCTCTGAATCCCAGGGAAGCATGAAGAAACAGAAAGAGCAAGTTAGAAAGCACTCACGCAGACAGAGCTCCAGAATACAATGAGACAGAGAAGCTGAAAGAAGTGCTGTACAGTTAATATTCGCTGTTTGTTTGTAGCACAGTGTATCTAAGCATACTGCCACTATTTTGTCGAATCCTGTTGCTCTGAAGTTTGTATTTTTGGAAACATGCAACAAAGTCAACAGGCATCAGCTGAATTTAGAGAGGCAGCGCAGGCATATCAACACTGGAAGGTAATCAAGCTTAAAATACCACACGCAAGTCCAGGAAGTAGTATGCACAAAGCATAAATAGACATACAAGGTGCATGAACCTTCCTTCTTCCAAAACAACACTATTTAAAGCAGATACTGACAAAACAAACAAGAATAATGCTTCAGGCTGTGAAAACCTTACGTTGTTTAAATGGAAAGAGTAGAAAGGTTGTCATGAGGTTTTTTTAATGCCTTTTCCAAAAGCTCACGCACGCTCCAAGGTCACTTGGGCTTCTCTGAAAGTTGTACCCTGCAGAAGTGACAGCCTGGGTAACAACCTCACATGAGCACTGAGCTGATGCCAGGACGTATAAAATCACTGCACACCTTAACTTCTGAAGCACTTCAGCAACCACTAACTCTTGGTACGACTTAACCAACACCCCTTTCCCAAAGGCGAAGGTGGGCAGGAGAGGCACAAGGCTTCCCTGGCTGGGGGCCGCCCTTCTCCTCCTTCCCACAGAGCTGCTCTGCCTGCCCTGCTCCTGCCTGAGCCCCGGGGAGGGCTCACTGTGGGTCCCCAGCACCCACTGCTGCTGGCTGCTTTCTAGGTCACAGCAGCCACCACGAAATCCCAGCAGCGTGAGTTCGTGGGTATAGGCACACTCCTGGAGCTGCTCAAGTCCTGCTCTCCCGCCCCTGCCTCCTACACGCATCTCACAACTCCCCTCTTTTAAGAAGGGCTCATCTCCAGTGAGCATCGGAGCAAGGTTCATGGACTGTGCACAAAAATGTGGGACCCTACACCATCCCAGTTTGTAACTGACTGAGAAAAAAGTAGTGGAGTGGAAAAATCACCCTGTCTCAAGTAATAAGGGCAGGATTAAAGACAGAGCACACTGAGGGGAAGGGATCCAATTCCCATTAGACATCTCACTTTAGCAAGCTTGCAAAGCTTACAGGGATTGATCTGCTGCTTAGAAATGGCTTAGTGAGTAGATCTGGAATAAACATGCTAATGTGTTGCCGCTTGTCTGCGGCAAGCTCCGTTCGGTTGCTGGCTGGCCTGAGGCTATCCGCACCCCAGGGCCATTGAGCACTGACACCAATGTGAGGATGCAACAAATGGCGTTTATTTAACTGCGCAACAGCCTTATATAGTCGTCTTGTCCCGTACAAACTCACACGATACTTGCACATCCTGCTCCTTTCGCCACGCCTACCTTCCGTTACAGCCCAAGATTTTCCGGTTGCCGTACCCTAATCTACCTACACTAATGCATCCATTCAACACAGGAATGCAAGTCAAACATAGATGTACGTGTATATAGCTAGAGGTTTATTTTCTTTCTTATGTCGAGATGAAACCTCTCCTGGTGCAACTTGTACCCACTGCCCCTTGCAATCTCCATGTGGCTCCTTGTGAAGAATAATCATTCACTGGAACAACCTCTCCAGGGACATAGTAGAGTCCTCATCACAGGAGGTTTTCAA
Organism: Nyctibius grandis; assembly: GCF_013368605.1. Lineage (NCBI taxonomy): Eukaryota > Metazoa > Chordata > Aves > Nyctibiiformes > Nyctibiidae > Nyctibius > Nyctibius grandis. Next base: position 27,797,360 of record NC_090663.1, read on the forward strand.
GATATGACTGGAGAGGGTGCTAGACAATCTCATCTAGGCTCCCCTTCCCATGAAAGGCTGGATCAGGCACAGTCAGCATGAGTTTATGAAAGGCAGGTCCTGCTTGAGTAACCTGATCTCCTTCTATGACAAGGTGACCTGCTTAGTGGATGAGGGAAAGGCTGTGGATGTTGTCTACCTAGACTTGAGTAAAGCCTTTGAAACCGTTTCCCACAGCATTCTTCTGGAGAAACTGACTGCTCACGGCTTGGACGGGTGTACACTTCGCTGGGTAAAAAACTGGCTGGATGTCTGGGCCCAAAGAGTTGTAGTGAATGGAGTTAAATCCAGTTGGCAGCCAGTCACAAGTGATGTTCCCCAGAGCTCAGTACTGGGGCCAGTTCTCTTTAGTATCTATATCAACGATCTGGACAAGGGGATCAAGTGCACCCTCAGTAAGTTCACACACGACACCAAGTTGGGCGGGAGTGTTGATCTGCTGGAGGGTAGGAAGTTCTGCAGAGGGATCTCGACAGGCTGGATCGATGGGCTGAGGCCAACTGCATGAGGTTCAACAAGGCTAAGTGTCAAGTCCTGCACTTGGGTCACAACAACCCCATGCACCGCTACAGGCTTGGGGAAGAGTGGCTGGAAAGCTGCCTGGCTGAAAAGGACCTGGGAGTGTTGGTCAATGGCTGGCTGAATGAGCTGGCAGTGTGCCCAGGTGGTCAAGAAGGCCAACAGCATCCTGGCTTGTATCAGAAATAGTGTAGCCAGCTGGTCTAGGGAAGTGATCATCCCTCTGTACTCGGCACTGGTGAGGCCGCACCTCAAATACTGTGTTCAGTTTTGGGCTCCTCACTACAAGAAAGACATTGAGGTGCTCGAGCGAGTCCAAAGGGCAACAAAGCTGGTGAAGGGTCTAGAGAACAAGCCTTATGAGCAGCGGCTGAGGGAACGGGGGTTGTTTAGTCTGGAGAAGAGGAGGCTCAGGGGAGACCTCACCGCTCTCTACAAGTACCTGAAAGGAGGTTGTAGCGAGGTGGGTGTCAGTCTCTTCTTCCAAGTAACAAGTGATGGGACAAGAGGAAATGGCCTCAAGTTGTGCCAGCAGAGGTTTAGATTAGATATCAGGAAAAATTTCTTCATCAAAAGGGTTATCAAGCAGTGGAACAGGCTGCCCAGGGAAGTGGTGGAGTCCCCATCCCTGGAGGTATTTAAAAGACGAGTAGATGTGGTGCTTGGGGACATGGTTTAGTGGTGGACTTGATGATCTTAAAGGTGTTTTCCAACCAAACCGAATCTATGATTCTGTGAAAGCAGCCAAGTTGGAAAGAAGATCCATATTTACAAACGTAATGGACATTCCCAGAAATTTTACAGTGAAATTGTGAGACTTAGCCTCATTGTAAAGAAGAAACATAGGGAGCTCTGCTCCACTTCCTTCCATGCAGTGAACTAGTAGTTTCCCCTTTTCAATATCCAGTGGTGACCTGTGTGGATCTCCCCAACCAAAACCCCACTCATTCCTTCGCTTCAGCTACATGGGCTTTCTACTGGGCTTTGCAGAATCAGCAAGGACTTTACCATGCCTATTACTAACATTTTATAAATTAAGAGGTTAAAAATTAGATCTCCGTATTGCAAATATTGGAAGTTTTTCACGCCTAAACAGTCCTTGATCCTATATTTCAGTGCCAATTTGAAAATTGGAACTGAAAAAGTAGTATCACTTTTACCTTCCCAGAAAACACAGTCAATGTTTCTAAGTAATATCAGAAGCAAAATATATATATAATTTTCTTCATGCATTAATCACTGGCTTTACATGAAATGGACAAACAGAGATTATCTCTCAGAAAAAGCTTTCTATTGGAAAAATCTTCCAGCAATTTAGACACAATGTACAGGGAGGGGTGGGGGGAATATCTTGGATCTAGCAGATTTTAACACAGTACAATTAGACACGAAACATGACCTGCTGGTGCAAACTCTTACAGGGAGATCTGTTAATTTCCCTATCCTTATGCAATATACAGTTGTACAGAGCAATCACCATTGCAGCTGCCAGCACTGACAAAGAAAAAAAGCACAGGAGGAATTTCAGGAAGGTGAGAGAAAAATATGAGCAGTTGGGCTGCTGGACTTCTCTGGGCAGCAAGGTACGAGCAGGGCTCCAGCTGGAGGACTCCCACACCACAGGATGCACGTGAATCAAGGAGGGCTGCATCCTGCTTCTAACCAGTTAATTACAGCTTTCCAATTAACCCAATATCTCCTCATAGAGTGTCTTGTAATTTAGGAATTATTTTCACACAAAAGACTATTTGCCTGCATTCTCTTCACATTCTGGTAGCTTGAATATGGTTGAATGATTTACCTTTAAACTTAACATAAATAAATAAATTTTTAAAAACTAATCCCAAGGCTAAAAAGCAGACATGGAAAGTTTCAGTTCAAATGGCAGATTTTGCTGATGGCTCTAAGTGCCAGGAATGCTGCAAGAGCAGCTGTGCAAGTGCTTCGGCATGGTGCTCTACACATCCTTTTCCAAGCTGAGTGAGTTAAAAGGGGTCAAGCCAGAGCCTGCCAATAACATGGGAAGATGACACCTAGAAAATTGTGTCAGGGTTGCTAAGCAGGATTTGAGATTCCTTTCTGAGGGGAAAAGGCCAAGACCCCAGAGGAAAACAGCCCATGATCTTCCAACCTGCAGAGGTGTGAGAAAGGAGCACCCCCCCAGAGCGAGCCCTGAGGGGACACTGCCTCCTCGGGAAGGGGGTGACAGTCTCCCCACCCCTTCTGCCAGGCCCATTTATTCCAGGTTGTTTTCCAATTAGCACCTTCAGACGCAGCACACTGTGGTACTGCTGAGGGTGCCTGCGTCCCTGATCACCCCCTTTCATCTGCACTCCTCTCGCAGAGGGTTACAGAATCACAGAATCACAGAATGTTAGGGATTGGAAGTGACCTCGAAAGATCATCTAGTCCAATCCCCCTGCCGGAGCAGGATTGCCTAGACCATATCACACAGGAACGCGTCCAGGCGGGTTTTGAATGTCTCCAGAGAAGGAGACTCCACAACATCTCTGGGCAGCCTGTTCCAGTGTTCGGTCACCCTCACCGTAAAGAAGTTTTTCCTCATATTTATGTGGAACCTCCTGTGTTCCAGCTTGCACCCATTGCCCCTTGTCCTGTCAAGGGATGTCACTGAGAAGAGCCTGGCTCCATCCTCGTGACACTTGCCCTTTACATATTTATAAACATTAATGAGGTCACCCCTCAGTCTCCTCTTCTCCAAGCTAAAGAGACCCAGCTCCCTCAGCCTCTCCTCATAAGGGAGATGTTCCACTCCCTTAATCATCTTCGTGGCTCTGTGCTGGACTCTCTCTAGCAGTTCCCTGTCCTTCTCGAACTGAGGGGCCCAGAACTGGACACAATATTCCAGATGCGGCCTCACCAGGGCAGAGTAGAGGGGGAGGAGAACCTCTCTCGACCTGCTAACCACACCCCTTCTAATACACTCCAGGATGCCATTGGCCTTCTTGGCCACAAGGGCACACTGCTGTTGTACCTGGCCCAGGGACGCAGTGGAGGCAAGACAGTTGCAGAGAGCGGTGTAACTGATGGGGCACCAACCTGTGGGAGAGGTCTTCACACTACCTGACAGTACCTGAGTACAAGAAAATTTTTCCTTCCAGCCCTGAGTTCTGTACGTCAGTGACTGATGCAGGTTGCATCCTGGAGGCTGATCTTTGATATTCAACTTCCACCCCACAAGCTGAAGGGTAATGGAGGTTTCACTGGGAGGTGGATAAACTGAGAGACACAGTGGTAACACTCATCCCCCCAAAAACACCCACAACGTGGCACTTGTGAGGTCGTATCTGGATTTCTGCACCCAAGTTTGGGCCCACCAGTACATGGGCAGGAGTGACAACCTGGAGCAAGTACAGCTGAGGGCCACCAAGGCTGCGGAAACCACGTTTGTTTAGCCTGTAGACTAAGTGGGCTTGTTTAGCCTAGGCATGAGGTAATGGGGCGAGGAGCTAATTAGTGTCTCCCACTTGCTCATGGGAGGGTTTAAAAAACAGAGCAAATCCAAGTTCCTTTGCCAAGAGAGCGGGTAAGCCCAGAGAGATACTCCAAGAGGCTGTGCAATCTCTGTTCTTGGAGGTTTTTAAAAATACCAAGCAGGAACGGCCCTGAGGTAATCCTGAACCCTGCCCAGCTTTGGGCAGGAGGCTGGTCTAGGTGACTTGCTGCGGCCCTTTCCAGGGTAACTTTTTTCCCATGACTCTAACAGAAACGCCTCAGCACACAGGATGGAGACGAGCTGTGCACATGGACATGGCGATGCTGTGCTTACGAAGCCAGCCAGCCTACGGGCCTGTCTCAGCGTTGGGCAGAGGGAGGCTGGCAGGGGCGAAACGACCTGAGAGCCCCGCCAGCTCAGGTCCCCCGAGCGCCCATCCATCCCTGCGACCAGGACAGACATCCTGGATGCCAAATACTCCACAGTTGCTACTGTTGTGTCTTCAACAACAGTCACTGCAAGACTACAGTGTGATGGAGAGCAAACCACACCAACAAACGCAACAGCTTTTGTTCTTGTTGGCATCTCCAATAAGCTATTTAAGGATCAAGGTGATGCTCCCATGCTTGGCTAACATGTTAGTGGGGGTACTGCACTGCATGTGAGCCTGGGAGAACATTAGGAATCTACTCCCCTGTACCTGGGCAGAGTGAATTTAAGTCTACAGCCCAACCATTTTTGTGACTGACTCAGCTAACAGGGTGAAAAGGTTACCACTTTACACCTCTTCATTCCTGTAGCTTCCCCTGGAGTCTGGCTGACTGCAGCTTCCCCAATTGTCTTTTTGAAGCAGATCAGAAAAAATAAGGCTGCCATGTGTCACCTACACCCAGAGCAAGTACAGAGGTCTGTCCTCCAACCTCTGCAGTCCTTAAACATTTTCACATGGGACTACACCCATCAGCAGCAGCCCTGGCCATCTCTCTTCCTAAGAGATAAAGACCAGCTGAAATGTCTTGGCTTTCAATTACTGGAGAGTTTTAGTGGAGTAAAACACATTTTAACTGATTAAAAATAATGACACATGGGACAAGCCTTTTGTCTTTATTTACAGTTATAAGTACTTGCCCAAGCATATCCTCTGAGCCACAAAAGAGGCCCTACTCCAATTTTCTAATTTGTAATTACAAAGTCTAGTAGCACTTAATGCAGCAAAATGTTTATGTAAAATGTATTTACACCTCAATAACATAACATGAACAGATAAAGGAAACAACCTTCATTTCTGTGTATTTGGAAGTCTCTCTGTTGCTTAGAAAATGATTATGTCCTTCACTTATGGATGCCATTAGAGAAATATAGTTGCTTTCACTGAAAGAAAAATGGCTGTGGTTTATAATTTTTCTAAGGGTTTAGTAGCTTTTTAACCCTTTTTTCCTTTTTCTAAGTAGTCCTTAAGCCTTTTGTCTTCCAGTAAGTATCAGACTATTCCAGCAGATTGGCCTTGAGTTTCTGGGTACCTGTCACCACCAGGATGGAGACTGAGTAGAAAAGTACAACTAACACTTTCTGCAGAAATTCCCTGTTCACTGTGGGCCAGATTGTGTCATCAATTTTTAAGCAATTCTCTACTGGTAGCAAAGAAGATTTCTGCTTAAAAATTGATGGCTTGATCCAGTCTTCTGTTGCTAATCATATATTATGAAGACTACTATAACCTAGTCAGATTCTATTTTTAAAATAAAAGGAAAATATGAGACAAGCTTACACATTATACAAATCTACATTTTGTAAAGACTAAAGTGTACTCTTAAGATCAGAGGCTCTGAATCAGTAAGTCCCACTGATAGTTTGGGTGCTAGACATCACACTGGTATCTGACAGGCAAGCTGGTTCCTTGTTACTCCTCAAGTCCTCTCCATAAATAAGCAACCTCAGGTCACTCTACCATTTCTTCAGGGTTTCCCTCATCGGCACACACTCAGTGACAGTGACTGAAGACCTGAGATGAAAGAGTGGGTGCACTTATAGCTCCCTGAAGCACATGGCCACCCCAGACACCTCCTCTCCTGATGTAAGCCAGGGGCATCTTTCATAACCCACTGCAGACCATTTCCCTCTCCTTAGGAAATCTTATGTTTAGCTTGTTAGGGAAAACAAACACATTTCTGGAAGTATGAAAAGACCTTCAAATGGCAGGTCACCTTTTCCCCAGATCACTAGGCCACTATTTTAGATGGGTCAGTTGGAGATAAGATTTTCTGGTTTCATTTTTTTAAGAATTATTCAATTCAGCCATAAAGATACTTCCAATTTGGAAACTTCTTCAAACATACAGAAAAGGCTTTACTATCACATCAAAATACAACAACAACAACAACAGAGGATGTTGTTTTCTTTCGCAGATACCAAACCAATTCAGGGACATGCCAGTTATTTTCTAATAGGCGGAAATGAAACTGAACGCTTCTTACTGACTTGATATTCCCTGATTTAGAATTGTTAAATTTCAGTTTTTGACCTGGATTAACTTCACCCAGAAAACAAGGTTATCTCAGCCTATCTCAAACTACGCTGGAGCAAAGTGTGCACTCTAACACAAATTAAAGCTATATAGAGCATTTGAATCAATACGAGCACTCTAATATCAATTAGATCAGAATTTTGTCCCCAGTAATACAGAGTTCTCCTTCATGCCATGAAACACTGGAAACTCCGAACGGCAAATCAGAAAGTCTTGCTCAACAGGATACCCAACAGACTATAACAATACAAAAACCACCATGGACTTTCAATACACACCTTAATTATCTAAAACACTAATTCAGACAGTTTGTTTAATCCTCATCTGTATTCCAACTGATCAGTGTTTAAAATATCTTCACTGATAAGGTAATTTATTTATATAGACCCACCGCTGCAGAAGGGAAAACTAACCTCTACTTTTAAAAAACGATAAATTCTAAATGGTATTACATAATGAAACCCCACTATCTCGTTCCTTCTTTTAACTCCTTATGAAAATAAACAAGCCAATTTTTACTGAGAAATTCTCCAGGGCTAAATAATATAATTTTTCTCACTCACAAGTTGTTATAATTACACTAACTGCAAGGCAACAGCTACAAAAACATAATTAAAGCCATAGTTTTAAGATATGAAACACTTAAAATATTTCCCTGATAGAGATCAAGACTCAGCAATGTTTGCTATCCTTTAAAGAAAGCAAAAATTACTGCACAGAACAGGAAGAGCAATGAGGTTCCATAACATGCGAGAAACCTAATTTAAGAGTGGAGCTGCTGAGTTTAAAGAATAAGATAAATGTGCTTGTCTCTCTTCCCTCCCCTCTGCACCCAGTGTAATGAGGATTCAAAGCTATATATCAATTAACAAATCAATGAAATTTCTCCTGCTGCGAATTGTTTATGAATACAGATAGGATTAAGCAAGCACAATGACCTCAAGGCAATATATTACATTCAAATCATGAAGTTTCCTCTTCTGTCGAAAGAGCTATTAAGCATTTCACTTCAACTACACACATTTTTACATGCATGTATCCTCCCCCACCCTCCTCAGTGTAATACTTCTTGTGTCTTTAAACATGTTTACTTCTTTTGGAGCTCTACAAAGATTTCAAATTGCACCATCTCCATTCAGTTATGGGCTGAAAGAAGAAAGCCCAGATTAGCTACCTAGAAGTTAGCTGGGAATTACACATAAATAATTATGCAGGCACTGTATGTTTGGGGGAAAACACAGGGAGGTTTCTTCTCTTCAGTAAAAGAGGTTTCTACTGTTCTTAACTGCAGAGACTTCTTATCCATTAACACAGCATTACCAGTAAAAACAAATTATGATAATCCTCTACAGAATCAGGCTGGTCAATATGCAGCCCGTAACCACAGGCAGTTTAGGAACATATAATTCTGAGCTGAACACAGACCCCCAAACCTATTAATCATCAAGATCCATTAGTTGGCTTACTGCTCAAATGAGCAACATCTGAAGGGATAAAGGAGAGGGAGAACAGCATCAAACACTTACCGCTCAGCACACAGTCCAGTGGTTCTGCTACAGTGCTCTCCTGAAGGTTGTTAACTGTCAGCTTTTGGAGAAAAGAAATCTGACTTGCCTTTGTCACAGTAGGACCTGTAATTTGCCTTGCAGGCATCCACACAGAAGCTTTAGACTAATGAACCATAGCTTTGAAAATACAGCTCCAGACAAAGGCTACTCCTAACGTGAGACTGTGGTCTGGCGGGGAGGCTGAGGGTTTTTTTCTTGCCACTTTTAAGTTTCTTACCTTTTTTGTTGCAGCAAACAGGAATTTAATGCTGAGCACGTCATACACAAACACCCAACTCAACGCTCTGCCCAGTCCCCGTCTCCGTTAGCATATATCTAGGCATCAGATGATGCAAAGTGCACTTGATGCAGCCGTGTACTTGTATATCAACGACAGGGACCAAATACCCCCGAGAACAGCAGCTCATTCATTTTGCATCCAGTTGAAGCACATCATGTCAGCTCCCACCCTCCTCACGGACTGTGCACGCTTGTGTTTGCTGGCTCCAGCTGTGAGCGAGTGGGTGCTTCTCCCTGGAAGGCACTGCTCCATCAGGGGTGTGTCTTTTCCTCCCTTCCCATTGCTTTTCCCATTTGCTCCCCTCACTCTGACCCACAGAAAAGGTCCCTCTCCTCCCCCTTTAACGAGTCTTCACTGCTATGCGTTGTGTTTCTAGCCTGTAAACTTTCAAGATTAATCTGCTGTGACAGAAGCAATCTTTTGGGGAAAGCCGAAGTGTGCACCGAGTCTCCCCTCCCAATTTTGCAAAATCAGTGCAAAGCTGTCACAGTGTGACTCTGAACTAAATGCAACAGAGAAAGAAAGTCTCTTTAAAATGCAGCAAAGATTTACGGCCAAATCCAAAATTTCAGACAGAAGTACAACTGCATTTACTTCAATGAAATTACACCGCTTATGCTAGAAGTGAGATTTATCCTTGAGCTGTAAAAACAAACATACCAAATAATTTGATCTTCCAGAACAGGCTCAAGCAATAACAATAAATCTAATTTAGAGGTGTTGCTTGCACTAAAGGTGACAATAAACACAATGCTCCTGGACCTCCGGTTTTTATTTGGGAAAACTCCCCATCAAATGTGCTCAACCAGCAATAAGGAGCTGCTTCCACAGGGACTGCACTCAAAACATGGTGGGGCTTAAACCCCATCCCGGGGCATTCAGCTTTCACAGCTACCCACAGCATTGCACATCACTCCTCCTGGATGCAGGGGAGGGCTGGAGGGAAGCAAATTCTGATCGAGTAACAACCACAATGGCATGAGGACATGGGTCACCACGCTGCACACCACTCTTCTCGATCCAAGGAACTCGCTCCTTCAAACGTGCCAGCGGAGCTACTCATGGGATCACACCCTGCCCTCCTCAAGGAAAACGAGCCAACATGGCAAATGCCCACAAACCAGCCTCTTTAAACTAGCTGAGCTCAACGTGAGTGAAGGTAGGGCAGGGAACATGACCAGGTATATTTCCACCAGCAGATTTGAGAGGGTGAAAAGCAGTTAAGGACAGTTTTCTAGCAGTCACTTCTTCAAGCTGCACAGATGCATCGGGAGCAGGATGTCTGTTCACCACCTAAATACACCCTGAGAGTCTAGTGAGGTTCCTTCCTTCCCTCCTGTGTATCATCAACAAGGTTTGGCAGGACCAGTTACGCTCAACCAACAGCCTGTGCCATCCCAAAAGCTTTCCACCGATTTCCACAGGAGTAACAGGTTGGAATTTAATAAACAAATCTGTTGATGCTGCCTAAGAAGAAACAGATCCAACTCCTCCTTTCTTGGATGTGCTGGATGCCCAGCGCTAACAAGAATTCAAGGTCATGTAACAATTTTTGCACTGAAGCCAACAAGTAAGTTTTTGAAAGCCTTGACACAAATGTGGAACTTACTTGTGGGGAAAGAAAGATGCATTTTTATGGACAAGCAAAATGGCACCTGAAATTGGTCAAATGCAGTAAAATATACAGGCACTACATTTTTAATCCAGGTTCCAATATGCATTCAACATAACTTGTTTAAACTTAGAAATTAAGACAGAATTAATCTGATAACTATGACAACTACCCTCTCCATTGCTGTTCTCCTCTTTTACTCTCAGCAAGTAGCATACAACAGGATATGGTAGCCTTCCAGTTGGCCAAATGACAGCACTCCTGAGAACAATGTCAGACTCCGACTTAAAAGGCACCTAAGGAGAGAAGCCAGACTTTGCCATTTTAATATGCTGGAAGAGTTTGTGGGAGAGAACCACTCTTCCCTGAACCTCTCTTCAGTACCAGAAAAGAGATTCAGCAAAACTTTGGAAACCTGTAAAAATAAGTATAATTAAAACTACGTCCCAGTCTTTGAGTTTTTAGTTGGCTATCCAGTAAATGAACTGGGACTGAATTCTAATCCTGTGTTCGTTTTGGTATTTTGGTATGTGACTGATGCGATACTTACTGCCTGTGCACCTTTCAGTAACGATATGGCTAGATAGAAACATGCTGGCTCCCTTGCAGAGAAATAACTTGCCCTGGTATCAGCATTTCAGCTTCCCTTTCCCTTGCCCCACACTCTCTGTTCCTCTAAGTTTGCTGCTTCTACTAGTTGCTGTCTATGGAAAGGGCAACAGATTTACCTTTGCCACCAGCAACAGGAAAATCTCCCAGGGCTTGGCCAGCAGGCAGTTTCTGAAAATGAAAAACAATTTGGGCCCAATGTCTTCCCTGTTTGTGCACATGCAGTTTGCTTAATGACTACAAAAGTGCCTGTGTTTGTCGCTGGCAAAACTTAGCTTTACCAATCCTCAATTCCATGCAAAAATGTGAATTCAAACAATTTAAAGTGTTAGGTCTAGGCTTTGGGGGGCGGTTGTTCCTGATTCCTTAGAGTTTACTTCCCAATTACATATATTCTGAAAATGAAAGGTGAAACTCACACATAAGCCTTCTTTCATAAACTGTGTTTTAAAGAGTAAATGATCAATAACTCAAGTTTTGAAACAAGTCATGGAAGTTGCAGCACTCAGTATCAGCTGCCAAGTTTGGCTGACAGGCTCTCCCCAGCAACAACTGCCACCATAAACCACGTGAAAAATTTCCAGCACAAACACTGCACTGAGTCCCGTTTCCCACTGCCATCCAGCGCTGTGAGCTTGCAGCCAAATCACGAGGCAGGAGGGATCTTTCTACTGCAATTTACCTAGAGGCTGCAAAAGAAATGAACTTGCAGCAGATAACGGGTCAAATTTACACTGACAAAAAGATCACAAGCAGCAAGGTGAAAACTGCCCAGGAGAGCTCTCAGCTGACCAAGATCCAACAAATTCAACTGCTGCACTGCCAAAAGTGCCAAATTCAAGGCAGGAGGAGTGTTTTGGGGCATGTTGTATTTATACACAACACAAGTTGTTCCAGCCTCTCCCAGCTATCACGTGCTGCCCTCTCATGGGTCCCCAGCTGGGTTTTATGTCCCCAAGCTGCTGTGTTCCTCACTGGAGATAAGGTTCAGCCCAGCTCATAATGAGGGAGTGGATATTTAGCACCATAAAAAAAATCTGGGCAGATCTCCATGCATTTGGCAGTGATGATGTGCCCAACTCTCTGGTTAAACTGCCAGTGAACAGCAGGGCATCTGAGTAATTGAAATTAGCTTATACTCTAGACACAGGGGTGGGACTATGTTCTCCCCAAATTGATCAAACATTCCTATTGCACGGCCAGAAGCTATTTACCTCAGAGCAAAATATCAAGCGTCTCATCACACACAGCCCTGGTAATGCCAGCAGAGCCACGGCTGGACTAAAGGAACAAAAACACTTATCAGTGGCTGAGATCCTCATACCCACCCTGTGCATGTGTAAGGACTGAATCCAAGGGTTTTACATACAGAAAACTGTGAGGAAAAAAGAAACTGAATTTACGAGTAAGGAACCTGGATTCAGGTCACAGTTTACTTCAGTTTGAACATACGGAAACTGATATTATAGCAACAAATTAATGTTGTGAGGCCAAGAGTGTATTTTTGCAGGTGGAGAGGTAGTTAGCCCTAGCAGTTGCACTCACACTGTTGGCTCACGCTTGTAGACAAGTACACTTGTAGTCCTACACTTGAGATAAAAGCAGAAGCAGGTTTGCATCCCAGCTCCTGCACATGCAGCATTCAAAGCTCCACTTCTGCCTTACAGGAAGAGAAACAAACATTTCCCAAGCTTGCCCTGCGTTTTGTTATTCTGAGGCATCCATACTATCCTGAAGCAAAACATTTTGACGTTTCCAGGAAAGAAAAACTTAGTCCTTTTAGCAAAACTCAGAGCACAACCACAATGTCATTTAGTCTTTAACAACTGAAAAGCTTAAAACCTCCCACCCCATCACTGTGATCATCTACTTTCATCACAAATTATTGAGCAGCAACAGCAGTGTCAAATCTTCTAATTTATCTGAAATTTCATATTATTTTCAAAAAGAGGGGGGACAAGGTGAGGGATGAGTGAGGAAACATTTCATAAAGTTTAAATCCTGGATTCAGACAGGGATATGAGAATCTCCACACACACCACAAAAGTTTCCAGCACCCACGGATGGATGAGGAAAGTGTGAAATAATACCTTGAATCCTAAAGGCTCAAAAGTGACAGACTGAATACCTTTTATGAATGGCTGGGTTGGCAATATCCCAGAAGGGCTTTGCTTGTCTTTTAAGCTAAGGCCCTTGAAGCCATGTGTGTACTTCATAAATGAACAGAGGGCACAAGCAATTCTCAGTTTGCTTTCTCTAATTCATCTCATTATGTTCCTGATGGTAGCTGAGCAAAAGCAGAGATGAAAAGCAATTTTCCTAATAAAATGTACACAAATGATCCCCCCACCCCACCCCTGATTAAAAAAAAGAATCTTCCTTAGTGCATCTGTTTTCTTGTGGGTTTGGGTATTTTTAATCTTAAATGTACAGGTACATTGTTGGAGATATACATGTAAAGTTTATTTAGATTCTTCAGACAACACCAAAAGGAACAGGCAGAAAATAAACTTCTTAATCAACGAAGAAAGACTGATGATAAACTACAAAGCAAAAGCAATTCAATACATCCTCAGCAAACTGAACTGGACCTGCTACCAGCTTGCCAAAAGAAGGACCTGAACTACTATGAGATTGTGTCTGCAGTTACAGACAACAGGCCATAAGGACGCAGAGAACAGGCTGTAAGGACCCAGGTGGACCTTCTCAGTCTGAGCTACTGAAAAATTATTCGTTAAGTAATCTACAGTTCCTCTTTTTGCATCTTCTTAACAAATACAGCATCATCCCAAACACTGCCACGTGTCAGTAACAGGTATCCCAGAACACAGGCAAGCTCACTTTCATGGGTGCTTTTCTGAAGCGGAAAAATTAATCTACTTCAGCGATGTTAAACGTAAGATCAGCAGGACACCAGGTGAAATACTGAAGCCAGCCACCTTGCCTGACCTTGCAGACCTCAAACTCTTTCATACTCTTCTAAGATTCATAATAGGCTCCTATACTTTCCCACCTGCTATTTTGTTCTTCTATAAGAACCCTCATCCTGCTAAGAACATTTAAACTATTCTGCCACTCCCAGAGGTATTACATTGATTTTGTGAAGCAGTATCCAGGTTTTTCCAGGTCCACATCTGTAAGTTATGGACTAACCCAACTCATGTTGAAGTTAATAAAAAACTTCCCAGGAAGTATAAGGGGAATTTGGTCAGACTCAGGTGGCACATAAGCATACGTCCAATCAGCTTCGAAATTAATCAAGGTAGGGAGAAGGGAACTTCAAGCAGTAAGAAACTGAAATTCTAGCAACAAACGAGTTCTATGTTTAATGCATCGTTCAAATTATAGATTGAAATTATTTTAATGGCATTAAGATGAATAGCATTTATGTGAAGCAGACCATCATCATGAGATATAATGCACACGGATTTTTCAATGTCATTAAGCACAATTTTCTTCTCGCAAAAACAGGGATGTTCATGTTACACAGTTTCTAAATACAAAAACAACTCAGTAAAAAAATCCTAAATGTTTAAGACACTTGAATTACCTGTTGAAAAAAAATTTTTGGCTTACTCAAATTAGTGTTTATGTTTCTGCTAACAAATCTGCACGTATCAAAGAGACTTTAGTGGGTGATCCACCTCCATCGCCGGAAGGCAAGGTGTGCTGAATCCCACTGACAAACAAAGGCCCTTTTCCCTGGTGGAGCCAGTGTCAGGAAAGAAGCCAACATACCATCTTCAGAATTAAAAGCCTGAAGTAAAAATGCTTTCTAAATACATGTACTGGATAAGACAATATATGCTATGATTTACATAAAGATGTACTGCACATAAATATTTGAATTGCAATCAGCTAGTAGCAAACATGGAAAAGCATCCCAAGGCAGATGTGACATTTAAATAATTGAAGTGGTAAGCTGATAGCAAGAGCATCCTCTTATATTTTAGAGGCACATTCCAAATTATTATACCAGTGCAGTTCAGTCAAGTTTGGACACAGAACAAAATTTGGATCTTATTTTACTGTAACATATACCAAATTCCAGAAGAGCTTCAGCGGTCTATAAATACATAGGCGTGTGACAAGTTCCCTTGATATCAGGGGTATAACACTGATGCAAACATTAAGAGTGTGTTTATGTAGGTGGATATAAATATTTACATAGCAAAGACACACACAGACACATCCTACCTCTCTGACCCACTAGTACAGTACAGGCATAACCTGTTTGGACAGGAAGAACTAGAGACAGGTCATTTCCTGGCTGTACTTATACTTTTTAATTTGCTGTATTAGCAAGTTGTGAACATCCCACATTTCATTAAGTAGCACAACACCGAGCTAATCGAATGAAACTCTTTCCACTGCACAGTAAATTTTCTCCTCTCAGTTACTTTTTCAGAAATCTTTTGCCTGGTATAGTAACAATTTTTAGGAAGTAAAATTTTTGCCTACAATAGAAAACAGTAAGCGTAGTAAATATATATCTTACAAAAGGCTGACCTTTTCAAGGAAGCCACCACACAGCAGAAAAGTCTGTTACTGCTCATACAAACATACTATAATCAAGGTAACTAAGAGTGGTATTGAACATCTCAGTCAGCATGGTGCTTGTAAGTATTCTTAGCACAATTCTTCTTAAAACACTGCTCGTTTCTTCTGTGGTCTAAGCTCTCTGTGACTTTTCTCCTCAGAAAGTTTTTTATATGCCCACCTTATTAGTAACTGAACAGCTTCAATATAAATTAGACTAGTAAAGTGAAATCACTAGTGGACTAATTTGGTTTTCTCTTACCTGCTACAGAGACCTTAGACTAGACAAGGTCTTGAGATGAGAACAAAAGAATACAGTAAAGATTTTTTTTTTTTATTAAAAGTGTTATCAAATTGATATTATTTGACAGCCTTCATAAGGCTCTCAAAGCCTAGTTCTCTCATGACAACTTATTCCGTAAGTGGCTCCCTCTATACACAGTCCCTACTGCTGACATGTCATCTGAGAGGTGTGTAACTAAGAGTCTAACTTCATGCCCCTGAAGATGAGGCGTGGAAGGCAGATGCCTTCAACTGACTCCAACTGGTTTGGGAAGGAGGATGCTATTTTTTGTTAGCACAGCCTCCGCTGAGAGGAAGCAACAGATTGTGTATTCACCCAAGTGTATGACCAGGCAAAGTAAATAAGGTAAGTTTAAACCACCTTTGATTGTCACTTAAGACCAAAGTTTCTAACTGGGTGTTGAAAAACAAGGAGAGCTGCAGAGAGCCTGGGAGCGGGATGTTTTCTTTTCAGAGCTACAGAGCTGGAGAGCAGCTGCCTTTTGAGTCACTTGCATCACTGTTCTGCCACGGAGTTAAAGCAGCAGTTAAATCTAGGAATCCAGCCTGGATGTAGCATCTGCTTCACTAACATACAGTGAAAAAAACAATAGAAGAAATCACCAGATTTCCACCACAAGCTAGCAGTCAGTAGCTTTCCTGAGCCACAGACACTTTCAGAGAAAGCTCAGGCTATTCTTGAGGGACCTGTGCGATAGCCACTTAAAGTTCACCGATGACTCTAGTTGTACCCTAAAGCATTTGAGTTTAATAGCTGGAATCATAGGGAATGTGTAGAGATTTTCTAGCACAAATTTGTAGAAAGATTTTAAGCCAGGGACTCAGTCAATATGCCACCTTTTTTATTAATTGAAACAACCTGACTATATTGCAGTGGTTATTTGTAGCCCAGGTTTAGACATATCATTTGTCTTAACAGAAAGCTTTACAGCTGAACAATTCCAAGTGCTATTTAAAAAGCCTGCCTCCCAG
This sequence comes from Nyctibius grandis, assembly GCF_013368605.1. NCBI lineage: Eukaryota > Metazoa > Chordata > Aves > Nyctibiiformes > Nyctibiidae > Nyctibius > Nyctibius grandis. The sequence goes on from NC_090663.1 coordinate 27,813,782, forward strand.
AAGAAACACTAGAGACAATTCCCAATTACATGCAATATTTTCCATTATTTCCTTAAAACAAATACAGAATAGTAAAGACATGCTACAATAAAATACTGAAACAGGGTTCTGTTTAAGGTGACTAAGCATTTGTTGCCATGCTCAAGCTGCTAGCAGAGCAAGTGACACACTTTAAATGGTTGTCTGGTTGTTTTGCCCAGTAAGAAGGGAAGCCTCCCGCCATTTTTCCCACTTCTACACAAGCAAATGCCACAGCACTACCCTGAGCTCTCCTTCAGGGGCTTCTCTGCTTCTGTCCCCCTCTCCTTACAATTCTCCTCTTGTTTGTCCCAATTCCCTTGCTCCAGGAGACTTCTCCGCACTTGTGCTAATCTACTGCTACTGTGCTTCTCTGCTGCTGTTTCTGCATTTAAGCTTTTCAACAGTTACCAAGTATCTATAGCTTCATGGCCAAGACTTGCCCTAGGCATACCCTTTTTTCTCAGCTGCTCTCAAAGGGTGACACCATCTTTCGTAAGCACCTGAGCTGCTCACAAGCCTCATCTGTAAAACCAAAAAATCCCTCACTGTCACAGCTAATCACGTTTCATCTCATTAGTCACACTAGGCAGAACAGGTAGAGGGATGTTGCCCTAACACAGCTAAAGCCACTATTGATACAAACCCATCCATTGGTGCAAAACTGTGGGTGCTTATTTCAAGTTACTATGGGCCTATTTCAATGCATCTTCAGTCTACCATGTCTTTCATGTTAAATCCTGAAACTAAAGTAAACCAGTTTCATTAATCAAAGTAAGAATGCACACATACAGCTTATTGCACCCAGTTAACTATATTTGTTCGAAAACACATTAATTCTGTAAGCTTGACTGATTTCCCCTTTCACAGCTGTATTGTTTCATTACCCCCTCCTAGAACACGCTGCACTTGCAAACAGGAATGTCAGGCCTTATGGATATAAATGGGAAGTTTTGTGTAAATAATCACCTAAATTATTTCTTATGAGAGGGGAAAACACTATCAAAACATACAGAAATGGATATTCAGATGCAGTTGCCTTAGAGAAAAGGAGAAAGGAAAAGGTCACTCTAAAAATCCAGCTAAGAATATGGGTCAGAAAAGCCAGTAAAATCTTTTTCCTCCAGTGTAATCCCTCACCTATGCCCTATTTATGGGATTCCTCACAGTATGTTTTGTCCTTATTCCAAGGTTACAAGGACCGAGGGGAATAGGCAATATTGATTAATGGTGTCTCAGAGTTTGAAAAGTACAGCTGGAATTACACATTCTTTGAAGGGTGTTATCATTTCAGAAGAGCAGGTGCAAAAGCCATCTCAGTTTTAATTTTCTGCTTTTCTTGACCACATCTCTTTAATGCAGAAGAGAAAGTTTATTATTCATTATCTCATAGAGCTTGATAAGCTTCTGTTACAGAGTTGGAGAAAGACTCAATCTCAGAGCACATTCAATCATCACCTCAAAGGGAAGGCAAACGCAGAAGGCCATAAACATCCCCCTGAATGATGCATCTGTAAGCCACACTGCATCACCGAAGCCTGATGTGTTGCTTGTACACAAATTATTTTAGAATCACAGAACCACAGAATCATTTAGGTTGGAAAGGTCCCTTAAGATCATTGAGTCCAACCGTTAACCTAACACTACCACGTCCACCACTAAACCATGTCCCTAAGCACCACATCAACACGTCTTTTCAATACCTCGAGGGATGGGGACTCCACCACTTCCCTGGGCAGCCTATTCCAATGCTTGATAACCCTTTTGATGAAGAAATTTTTCCTCATATCCAATCTAAACCTCCTCTGGCGCAACTTGAGGCCATTTCTTCTCATACTATCACTTGTTACTTGGGAGAAGAGATCAACACCTGCCTCGCTACAACCTCCTTTCAGGTACTTGTAGAGAGCGGTGAGGTCTCCCCTGAGCCTCCTCTTCTCCAGACTAAACAACCCCCGTTCCCTCAGCCGCTGCTCATAAGGCTTGTTCTCTAGACCCTTTACCAGCTTCGTTGCTCTTCTTTGGACATGCTCCAGCACGCTCTGAAAGGGGGAACAATAAATTACAGATACAACAGGATACCCCAGTCACACTAAACTTCTATTTATTGTCTGTACTTCTGTTAGCTTTTAATTGACTAATTCAGGCCAGGTATCCTTCCTAAAATCTCATATCCATATGACAGACGTGCACTGGAACTCAAGCCAGGTAATATCTGTAAATACACAGTCTCAGCTAGGCAACACACAAACTATACAGAGAAAACAAAACTGGGCTATGTGATGACAAAGCTAGTGGATGAACAAAGAAGCATGCTATGTGTTTTGTCCAACATGCCAGGTGCCCAACCATCTAGCAACTGGTTCCATACTCAGCCCCACCAAAGCTGTGTCGTGAACCCACGCGCAGCCCTCCTGGCCAGCTAACAGCTGAATTTTTCAGCTGGAATATACTGGTGTTGTATGGAGACACTGTGAGAGAAGGAACCATGAGCTTTCGGGCAATTAAAGTCTTGTACAGGTTTTACAAGTGGAGGCACACTTTGGGTTGGTGCAAGAGCAATGAAGATAAAGGAGGATTCAGGGAAATGTGCTAACATAAACTCTCTTACAAAATGGATGGGCCATTATCCTTTCTCTCTTCCTTGTTAGCGAGCTGTTCAGAAAGCAAAGGGCATGCACCAGCAGTTGAGAAGGGGAGACAAAACCCAGCCTGAGGGGTGATTAATGTACAGTGCTGCAGCTCACAAGTGAAAAGAATAACCCTTTTCCAGCTTCAGTACACTAATATTTTCCAACATGCTTTTTTAAAGCCCAGAAAAAACATGTCACCGGCTGCTTTTTGAGAAGCAAACACAGCACTGAATTACTCACTGTATACCTGTGATACCACAAATCCTCCACGTGACAATGACCTTACTGATCTTGAAATGAAACTATTTCAGCAAGTACAATGACTTTTCTTATTAACAAATAATATTAAATGAATCGTCATGGCTCTGGTTTCAGTACAGCCGGAGAGGAAGATTGTATAGAGTACAGTGGCTTTTACTGTCAAAAATCACATGACATCACCTAAGAAACAGAATCTGCCCAAAGGATGCACGGATACAGTACGTTTATTTTCCTTTAATGCCCATATATACATATGAAACATAGGTGCTCAAAGTCTACCCATGTATATACACACATAACCACCAGCTTCGCTTGTGGGAACCTGCTTTCATTCACGATTTTACCATGGCACTCCAGCCTTCCTTAAGGTCAAACATATTTTACTGAGTGACTAACTGAAAACAAGGGATGCTGCCTTTCCAAACACGAAATCGCCACACAGCCTAAGTTAACAAAATGATGAAGCCTCCACTTATCACAGAACTGTTTTTAAAAAAGGAACTCTAGAGGTCAAGAGAATAGTGTAACATATGGAGAGAGTGATTACAGCCCCCCAGAAGACGTTTCTGCCTGGAGTGAGTTAGCAGACATATCCTCAGATTAAACTTTCATCAGCAGATCTCTGTACTTCATCAATCTTTCATTACAGCATAGCTTAGAAAATCATCTGGTCAGGTGTCATTAGAAAACCTCTTCATCTTCCAAAGCAAAATCTACCCAAATAAATTACTACAAGCAAAATACAGTTAAAAAGGAGGGCCTGTAGATTATTATGGGGTTCAAATAGCTCAACATAGAGGAAAATATACATTTCTATAATATTTTAAAATTTAAATGCTGCCTTTCACAATAAATCCAATATATGTTATTATATAGGGTCTCGGACCAGAAGATGTAGCTGATTAACAACATTCACGTGCAACAACTTGTGGAAGAGCTTCATCCCAGAAACTGGGATTTCATCAACTTCCTGGACAATTAATCCACCAAAGCAGCAATGCCATCCCCTCACTTTTCTCTGATGATGGCAAACTCATAAACAGGGAAAGCTGCTTTTGCAATCAGCAAATGGGTCTGGTGTTTCTCGCCTCAGGAATAGGTAATTTTACCAGGATGAGCCCAAGGACTGCATGCTAATGTGTACATGAAAAGAGATACAATGCGATTTCCCACTCAACAACATGGGTTTTTTCAGCACGTGTTCTCCTGTCACCAAATACTTTTTTCTTGTGTGTTGGTGCTTCTTCAGCAAATTCTACATCATTTCTGCCACCCTTCAAAGAATGTTTCCTATGCTGAACCTCTCTATGCCCAAAACACATTGTACATCTGATTACTCAGTCATAAGTTTGTTCTTTCTGCTTGTCTTTTGGATCTTCTACCTGCTATTTAACATCACATGCAGTCTGAGTTTACTTACAAATAATGGCTACACTGTTTTACCTACAATCTTTTTCTTTTTAAAACAAGTAAATAAAATGTTAAACAAATTAAATTGCAAAAAGAGTAGGCTCCAGTCCTGAAAGTCATACTGGACACAAAATTTCTGTAGAAGCATCTATCAAAATTCTTACGAAGGGCTAAGAATACAAAAGCTCTGAAATCAAACTTCTTACGATGAAAAAAACAGATTTGAATAGAAGTGGCTAAGAACATTACTGTGCCAGCAAATGAAATATTAAGGCTGGTTTTGATTGTATAGTTTATATATTAAACCTTCAGTAAGCTATTTCTTGCTATTTATACCAACCAATCAAGAAAAGTCATGTTCTCTAGAAACAAGAAATATTCACTTTCAACACAGAAAGGCCAACTCCCTCTTCTGAGGGTAGAAACATGAGAAAAGATTAAGTTTATCTACTCTGCCAGGTTCTCTGTATTGTCAACGTCACAACTGAAGTCTCTTTTCAGGAAAACAGCAGAGGAAGCTTCTACATTTTATGACCAAGAGGGAGAACACTGGGTTGGTTTGTTTGGGTTTTTTAATTTATTTTTTTTTTTTAAACTTGGATGTGTACTTCTCCCACATACTGCATAACTAAAGTTTTTTCTTAATAGAAACATGGGCTTCTGCAGAAGTGTCAACAGAACTGGAATTCATCTTTGGTCCCCAGAAATGGCATGAAAATGGGCAAGAGTGGGATCAGAGATGCTGTTTCCTGTGCCTTGTACATAGCTTTTAGTAAATGTTGTGGGATACCATGGCAGATCCACACAACCTTTCCCACCAACTCCAGTCCTACTGATGGGGCTTATATTCATCTGAGAGTTTGCTATTGCCTCCCACCCCCACATACATTTCACCAAAAGCTTACAACATTCTTGGTGCCACATGATTGCAAAAGGCACATTTCTCTTAAATGTCCCCTTTCAACATCAATGTTTCTATGACCGGTTCTGTCTTTAGGAGAAGCAGGTACCCAGCCTGGAAAATGTGACTCATTATCTTATTTTATAAACAACATAATGGAATGATTTTATTTTCCAAAGAAACATAAATATTTGAAAAAAGAACTGCAAATGCTTCAAAAAAATTAATGAAAAGCAAAGCTGGCTTCCTTTACTCTAAAGCTGCATCACATTTAGGTGCCCCTTAAGATGCTCTATTTATTTCCTGACCAAAGCAAGCTACTACAAAATCTGACTGGAAACATGCAATGCGGTCATTTTCTGAGGCAAATGAAGCATTGTAATGGTTTATTCATAAGAAGTTAAAACCTTTTTACTTCCCACCATTTCAAACTGGATTTGCCCCTTTTAGATATCTCAAAAATCTGCACCAATGGAAGTGAAAAACAGTAAATAAAACCCCCAACCATCAGTCATTTATAGAAGTAAAAAATTTAGAAAGACAGAATTAGGTCACAGAAGCACTTATCACCTTTTCTTTTGGAAATTTAGCCAGAGATAATCAGAAAGTTTGAGGGGGCCAAAGAAGTTTCACAAAAGTCTTTTACTGGGAAAGATTTTTCAGGTCCAAAATGACATTTCCCATCAAAAGTCAGAGACAAAAAAACCCAAGCCCTACTACTGCAAATACCTCAATAATCAAGCATGAACACAAAAAGCAGCAGCTTGTTAGCATGATTCAATCCTTACTACCCATGTGTCAGGATGGGTACTGTCCAAAGAGCCTGGAATTGCTCAAAGTGAATGGCAACTTTTTTTGATGCATCAAAATGTTCAACAGGACAGGGAGACAGCTCGCTGTCCTGCTCTAAACAAGTCACCTTCACAACCCTGTTCCCACAGCAATGTTACGTGACAAAGGAGGATGCTACTAAAAGACAAACAGTCGGGAACAAAAGCTAAGGAAAGATTGCCTGCAGGGCAGGAAGGCCTTTGGCACGCACTCCCATTCGTGGTTGCTCCCTACAGCAAGGAAGAACTTCAGCTCACAGGCAGGTCAAGTTTCAAGGACAAACCTCAGTTTTCTGCAACATCCTTAGGAATTTTCTTGCACCAAGATCTTTAAGTAATAGTAATGTCTTAAAACCATTACTCTTACTTCAATACAACTTTTTTCTCCATCAAATCAAGTATCTCAAGAAAGTGGAAACACATGCATACAGTCAGAGTGTAAGCAGCGCATTTAACTTGGACCAGCAGGAAGACATGCTTTCACACAGCCAGGAGAAACATACTACAGGTTTTATATAAAAAAGCAGTATATATATCTGAAACAAAATAATGTTGTGTGTGCAGTTTTATGCACCTGGCTGAATTAATCTGAAAGGTTTGGTCAACACAGGTTTAGCAAAACAGCATCTAAGTGATAAACTATGAGAAGCAGACATTTAAAAAAGTAACACCAGCAAGAAAAAGAAGAATTTACCCATCTTCTCATAGCCCCTGGGACACAATTACTCAATCAAATCAATAGGTTTGATACCTAACTTGCTCCGTGTGCATGTGTACTCTGTATCAGCAGACAGAAATAGCATCAAGTCGAGAAGGATAAAGAGAGCGAGGACTCACCGGCCGTTGTCACGACCCACTCCCCAGACTCTGATGCTCACAATGGGCTGTGAATGAAGAACTGTGCGGTCCATGGGGTCAATCAGGTTCAGCATGTCATTTTCCAGTATCAGGTACATGTCTTTGCCCTGCAACTCCAGACAAAGAACAGTTACACAGTATGTCCCCCCTCTCAAACTGACTGGGATCAAGGTGTTACACGTACACTGTTTAGACTTGCATGCTCTTAATTCACTCAAGGTTTCCAAGAGCAATTGAAAATAAGTTCATTTACTTCTGGTGTAAAAAAGATCTAAGACACTATCTTGCTACTACTGTATTTTTAAATTATCTCAATCACAAAAAGCTTTGATGTCTTTTAAATGCAACTGTTTGACTCATTCAACCCCAAGCTACTGAGTTATTCAACAAATTAGGTGTTTATCCTTTCCCCAGTAAATTCTTCCAAATACATGAGAAGTCAAGAACTGTCTTAATAGCAAAAGCTTACATCAAAACCTGTACTCTTAAGGCAGAGTTTCTTCCTTCAAACAACGTGCTTTGTTTCCATAAACTTTAACCAATGGGTCATGGGAACAGACAGTAATTTGTACATGTCAAAGGATTTATAGGATACTCTTTGAAGAAAGATTAATTAAAGGGGAAAACCTAGCATTAAGACATGAATCTGAATTCTGCTGGCAACTGCAGAATCCTGGAGCCAGGATTTCTCCCTAATACTTTTGGCATGTAAGAACAAGGATAATGCTTTTTTTCCCCTTAGAGGAAACAAATTTAGAGGCAATTTTCCTTTTGATGTTAATTCACAAAAGCTAATCTTCCTCCTATGGATAGCATTTGCAAAAGGTCTGCTGCCTCTTCTATCAATCACATCTAATAGCTTTCTTCTCAGAGGCTGTACACCTGGCTCTGCAGACTGCAAGATCCCACGGAAATGATCCTAGACCTATTGCAAAAAGGTAAGACAAGTTCCTGCTGATAAGCAGGTGGAAGCTATCAGCTAAATATAGAGTAATTTGTTTCCCATCTATTGTGCCAGAATCTATAAATGAACAGAAAGAATGGAAAGGGTCTGACTTCCTACTGACAAATGTTTCAAAAATGACCTTTTTCTTCACCTCAGTGACACAGAAACCCTCTTCCCGCTTGGTTACAGTGGCTCAAGTCTTAATGACATCTAATCTGTGTCTGTGTAAGACACACATTCATGTTACCCTGGGAGGGCCTGCTTCAAGGGTTTCCAGGCAAGGGGCAGGCACTGCCGACCACCTCTTCCATCCCCAGATCTCCTAACAGGGATTCAAAGGGGAGCTGTGACACAGAGCTGGCAGCACAAGAGCCGAGAGGGGTGTGGGAGAGGAAGGGGATGCAGGCTGGGATATGTGATGCCAACACAAGAATATTTTGCCTGATGGAAAAAGTAGAGCTGTGGCCAAGATGCAAGGCTGGATTTATAGGCTGCTCCTAGAGAAGTAGAAACAGACGTAGCTGTGATAACCATGCATGTAAATAGGGCAAATCAGCAGCACTGAACTGCTTGTGGCATGCAGAAAAAGAAACGTGGGAAATAAAACACAAAAGCCAGGATGGCACCAGGCAGACCAGGATGATGAAGGAAAGCGAACAGAAAACAGAGTCATCACAAAGAAAAAGGGTGAGAAATTTGCTTGGAGGTCAGAAGCAGTAAGCAGATTGTGTGAAGAATGTTACCAAGTGTCGCAAAGATTGCTTTTCGGACCCATCTTCTACTTCTATATTTATTCCAGAAGGAAATTATTACAAGAAGGTAAAATCTGTTCATCATGCAAAATAGACTGGGATTAGGGTAATGAAACTGAATCCAAATTAGCTGGAAAATATTGCTTATCTGCCCATTCTCCAACATAAGTCACAGGAAATTATCCCTGCAATGCTCAAGGGATAGCTTGGCCCCAGCCAGAAGCAATATACTTTGCTAAGTTTTGTTGCCTTATTATACAAAAGCTATTTTAGAGATGAAAACACTACAAGATGTTTTGGGCAAGAACAAATGATTTAGACAGACTGGGAGCTTGAACATAGACCTCACTGTCTCAGACTGCTGAAGAGCTGCAGAGATCTGACGGTCCAAGATGAAGGCGGCTCTCACTGGAAGAGCCATGCAGGGAAAGTGAATAAAGGGAAGAAAGGCTCAATCCCAGCAGACTTCAGGGAAGTGTTATATACTGTGGTATATAGGTCAATAGCAGCAATGTATCTTTTTCATGTAAGTGATTTTGTGATGTACAAGAATATAATGCTTGGCAAAGTAGCAACACAAACAGATGAGTTGTGTTTTTCTTCTTAGATTTTACAGAACCCTGGAAGTTAGCAATTTACAGGGAATTTCATTGGGAGGGGAGCAGAAGGCATGAAATACCACATTAAAGCCAGCGACAAAGTTTCTGCAGGGTCAGGATTTTACCCAGAGTGTGTGTGGGGGGTTGTGTTTTGTTTTGGTTTTTTATATCATGAAAACTTGGGGATGGTCCTACTCCCAATTTCACTTTCATTACGCTCTAGCTAAAATAAATCTTTAGGCAATCTTAAAACCTCTATCTGCAGTCGTCAGTTCTAGCTTCATAACAGATTTCTGCTGTATGTGCTCCATCTGATATGTCAGTGACGAGCACACTTTTTTCAGATTCCTCTCTAAAACGTGCCTCTTCCAATCACTCTTGAAGCATTACATTGCCAGCAGTAAAATGTGGTTGTAATGATTTCTTTTAAAGTCAAGAAGTCAATTTACTTCAGGGGCCACCTATTCAAGCACTTGTCTCTCATTTTGTCAGGCTGATTTTTAAATTTTTTTTTTATGAATAGCATTCTTAATTAAAACTTCCATTCAAGAGGACCAAAATTTTTCACCAGTTTGGCTTGAAAACCTTCAAGGGTTTCCAGCAAAGAACAATGGGACTGACAGAGAGAAATATGGAAAAATGTGAACATTAAATCTTAAACCAGTGAACATTAACTCTTAAACCAGAATAAAGCACATGATTTCAAAGTAAACGATGTATTCAAGTTGATCAAAGTTCTGTCATCTGAAAAATGGCTGGGATTACACACATGTAAAGTGAGTGGGTTTTTTCTCCCTCCCGGCATCAGCAGGAAGTCCAAAGTGCATGACGGACACATCTCTAACTGCCTGTCTAGCTATATTAACGAAATAAAACTGTTCCCAGAAGTAAGAAAAAGGGAGACCAACGTTCTTGTTCATTTATATGTACAATATAAATTTCTTACATAGAAAAACCTTTCTGAAATTACTTTAAATAGATAGGGAACTCTAAATGTGTCCCTTGAAACATCACTTCCACTTTTAAACAGGCACTTTCTCCCAGCTGTTTCTCTGAAGCACCTCTGCATTGTTGTGGTCATAGTCAGGACATTGGATACAAGCCTTAGACTGTAACAATAACTTGGGAGACTGAAGGATATTTTTCCTAAAATTTTTACTGAAATAGAAAAGCCTTTCTTTTAACTCCTCATCTGTCTGGCAGTGCTGTTTGTTAGATCACACAAGTGAAGGTTACAACATTCACTCTTACATCACTTTTGCATTCAGATCTTGCGTAGTAAATCCGCATTAGTGTAACCCTCATGGAAACATGTCAGGAGAGAGGCATACAATAAGATTTGGCTGAAATTTAAGTTGTTCCATGAACACTCAAATAAAGATGTTTTTCTATGGGTTTGTCTCCTCTGTCTTCTGTACATCTCACCACTATAACCCCACCTTTTCATTTCTTCTTATTTCACTTACTGATCCCACCATGCCTTCCACTCCTTAATCTGTCCCCAGCACACCTCTTTTCCACACCACAATACCTCTAGCTTCCTTCATGTTTCCCCCCGAGCTCCCACAGCGTTATCCTGTCTTTGCTGCCAATTCAGAAAGAAGCACAGAGCTTGTATGGTTCAGCTGATGAAGGTGTACTGACCCATCAGCAAACCAAAAAAGAGGAGAGCTGGGCTCTCTGTTTTTCCCTCAGTGTGTGGGAATTTGGCATCCTTCAAAACTGGATGACACGGGTGAACAGATTCAAGAGTTATTGGAGAGGAAGCAACAGACAGACTGGTGACATAAAATTAATTTCCCTCTGAAACACTGATAAAATAATCATGTTAAAATAAGCCATCTGTCCTTCAGTCTCAATCTTTCCATACATTTCAGAAGGATGGGTCACACCAGTCTGGGTTTCCTTAAAGTCCTTTTGTCAGTGGGAAACCTGTGAAAATGCTGTTCCCAAAACACCACTCTCAAACCTTTGGTCAGGAGAAAGACTTCCACTGATTTCAACAGTTTGGCTTGTGTGTCCCCAACACTGTTATTGCAGAGATGTGTACTAGCACAGATGTAAACACGAAGGTGAGATCTTTGTGGCATTTCAGGATCCTGAGCATTTCGGGAACAAAAAAATCAACACTTTCCTTGAACCCTTTAATATTTTTGGCAGTGCCAGCTAGGACAGGGAAATCCCAAACATAGAGCATGGATGTATTTGCCTACAGAGTTGTTCTTTCAGGATATTTTACGACACAAGAGGGATGTCCCAAGAGGAGGAGAAGTTCACCCCATTCTTACCTCTCCCCAAATGCCAACAGTGTCTCTGATGTCATTTTTACAGTAAGAGAGTTGTCTGATGCAATTGTTCACAGCAACACTGCTTTTTCCAGGAGCCAGATCTTCTTCTGCCATTTCTACCCAGCCCAGAGATCGCACAGCAAAGCACTAAAAAGAAACCAGAAAATATCTGAACATGTGTCAGAGCACACAACACACTGCTGTATCCAGCTATACAAATCTTGTCATACAACAGAAACTAGTCAGTTAAGGTTAAAGATCCCTGGCTAGGAGGGGAACACAATCAAGGCCTTGTAGATGAACTTATGCTCAAAGATAAATAAATATATATTACATTAAAACATAATTTGAGAATGGCAAGGTGAAAACATTTGAAGGAACAAAGAAGAATACATGACTTGCCAGGAGAAGTATCTGTGGAGGTAACAGTAATGCTTTACAATAAAATACTTAATATAAAGAAGGAAACAAGGGAGCAGTAAATAGTAGGACACACACAAACAGAGAAATAAAGGAAAAAGCACAACTATAGATACAGTAGAATTGAAATTTTAGCTAGTATCTAGAATTCTAATTGAAAAGAAAGAAAATACTATTGGATTATGTCTGTTGTGAGATTCACACTCACTGCCTGGCTTTTAACCAGAAAATCAAATTTTTTTGTGGATTACAGCAATAATTTCTACGGTAAGTTTAACTAAGGTAGCAACAATAACAAATTCAAAGCACTAACAAAAAGATAAGCTATCATAAGAGGAAAGCAGGCTTTTTCTAGAAGAAATTAAAAATGACCTTTAAAATAAAACAATCTAATTATACAGGTTTTTTAGCAGAAGGATGTTTAGCCAACCAGAGCACTCAGCTGGCAGAACAAGCCAAGGTGACATTACTTTGCACATATGGTGCTTTTTGCAAACAAAACAAAATGGAAGAAATTGAATGGCACCATCTCTACCCTACATTTACTAGGGTAGAGATTAAAAAGTTTTAATTCTGAAAAAAACCCCGCACATTTGCTCTCAGACTTTATGGTTGGTGAAATACAGACCTCACACTAAGTCAGTGGGAGTTTGTCTATGAGACCAAGATTTCCTCCAGAGAACATTACTAGTATCTCACTCTCAAATGGCAATGCACCACCAGCGAAGGATGCACAACAGACTTAATGTTGTACCTCCTTAATAGACACACCAAACATTTAAGATGGTCCTTAAAGGTTCAGCAATAATAGTTCCTGAACGACCCCATACCAAATTCCTGCTGTCTTCTAGGTATTTAATATGGCAACAGACACTGGCACTGAACGCTGCCAAATCAAATCCCACCTCATCTCTGAGCTCTGGTTTCCCTGGGACTCTTTGCTAGTCAGTGATTAGATAGTGCACCAGCACCGACACGAAGTCGCACTCACTTCTTACATGCAAATCCTCTTTGCTAACCATGACGCTGTCTACAGAGGTGTAGGATTCAGCAGGCACAAGTTCCAAAAGTAGAAGTGAGACAATTTACAATGAATAACTGAAAATCTGCCATCATAGAACATCTCTGTTCTTTCACCCTGAGCCTCCCCTTGCCAAGATGGATCAAGTATTGACATCAATTAGTACTCAGTCCTTGGTACTCTGCTTGCTTCAGTGTTATTGATACGTTTCTTCTGAAATGTTATGTCGTCCTGAAATGCTACGTTGTTCTGGCAAACCGACTTGCAATTGTTTCAAGTCAATCCAGTTCCCTGTTAGGTACGCAGTGCAATTTTGATCTTGCGAAGACCAACACTCATTGTCCAGCACTGCTGCCTTGTGCCAGAGAGCTTGCTTTGCCATCAGCAGCATCCTGCGGGTCTCAGGAAGGCAGGCAATGATCCTGGGAGCTGCTTGAAGGAAGCTGGCACTGGTGACTGCTAGGAGCCCTATTGCCTCCAGCAGCACCCTGCCCACATGGGCACACAGCCCAGAAGCAGCAACAGCAGGTACACACTGGAGTTACCAATTAATCCCTCTTCTTGAGATGTAGTAAATAAATCAGCTTCAGAGTTCAAAAGCAGATACTGAATATTCATTTGCCGCCTTCTGAAAACTGCTGTGAAGTCAGTGAGTAGATCAAGCTCACACACCATCATTGGTGTGCCATTTGGGAACCACTGTCCTCAAAAACAGACCCCAAGACACCAAGGTATTTTAAATATGCATAATATGTCAAATTTGGCAAACTAAGGGAGGAATAAAATTCACCAGTGGGTAAAAAGATTAATGAGTTTCTTCCTCCTTCCCTTTAAAACTTCTCTCCCCCTTCAGCCTTCTTTCAGCTTGCACAACACACTCATCTAGCCTACTTCGCCATGCAGAAAACCCAGCCGAAGAGCCTGCCTCTTGTACCTCTGGTACCTACTCCAACAAATCACTAATGATGCATCTTATCTAAGGCATCAGACAGCAAATACACACTGAAAATTGTGTTAAACTCGTTTGCTAGTGTGGGTAAAATATTAAAGCCTCTTATGCCTCCAGATTTTTTGTGGATTTTTTTGGTTTGGTTTGGTTTTTTTTTTCCTTTGCAAACAAGGAAACCAATATGCAGAGTCTCCTACGCTGCTGCTCCTGGACCCAGCTCTGCTGGAAACCCACAAAAGCGCTGGCTTTCAGATTTTAAAGGGAGGTGAAGGAGAAGGTGAAACAGAAAACAAAGGAGGGGTCACCACTCAGGGGTGCTCTTCACTTCAGGGCTACATGAGATACTAAAATATCCATTTTTTAGCAATTACTAAGGTCATCTAATCTCAAGATTGCAGAATTGTTTTTGGCACATCAGACACACTTGATAAAAGTGCTGCTATGCCCATTGGGATATTAAATATTTATCTTTACAAGCTTTTAAAATACAGATTGTTACAGTGCCAGAAGAAAGGTTTTCTAGAAGTATTTCAATATTACATTGAACAACGGAGTACTGGCAGAGAAAACATTTTCTAAATTAGCTTAGGAGAGGTGAAAAAGTAAATATATATAAGCATTATTCTTCATATCTCAACAACATCTGCAATTTGTTAGCTGCATTCCAAACACAGATAAATACAGTCCTTGCACTGAACAGAGCATATGTTAAGAAGGCAAAAAAATGATGAAAGATAACCAGTTCAAATTGACAGCAGGCACATCTCTTACTAGTAAAGATGACGGACTGTTTGTGGTTTTTTGTCCTGGTCATTTTTATTCTATGTTTTAATTTCTCCAGTGGTGGCATCCACTGTATTTCCTTCCCTTCACAGCCCACTGTCATGACAGGAGATCGAGACGAACAGGACACACTTCTTGTTCATCCCACGTAATCCCCTCCATGTGAAGGGCTTGGCTTCCTTCCCCTCTTCCATTCCCTCTCAGTGCTTCCAAGCCAGGTAGACATGAGAAACCCAGTTGGCTTCTGGCACCTGGCAAGTTTTTGTTTGTGCGTTTTACAAGAAGCCCTTACCATAACCCAAATAAAATGCTTCAGAACAGCTTCACCAGAACAAACTGTTTCCCAAAGACTCACTGCAAATAAACTTCTCAATAAAACCCCAAAAGACTCAACATCCCACCCACAAAGTAATGCAATGCCTATGTCCCTGAGTATACACATACAAGAAACATTCTTTTGCTCAAAATACACTTAAAGACGAACGATCTTCTGTTTCTTAATTGGCTCTAACTGAATACGCATGCTGGTATGACTTAGAAGTGATGGCAGACCTTCATGCAGATTTCAGCACTAGAAAATATGAAGACTCAAGAGTAAACTCAGAGTAACATGTGATACATACTATGGTTCATTTATCAACAGTATAATAAAAGTACATATACACACCCCTATGGCGGGGGGCAAGTGGTGGAAGTGTGTGCACACATGCCCGCATCCCTCTCTGCCTATTGCCAGCAATTACAGGTCTCTCTTATAAAAGATTCACTTCACGTTTTATTGTTGGGTGGGTTTTTCCTGCCCCCTTAATTATTTGACTCAGAGGTACTCTTTAAAAAAAAAAAGAACACAAAACCCAGCAGAAACAAACCACCTAGTGTCTCCAGTCGGGTATGACCTAATTCTTAAACCAGGGCTAGCTGAGCCAGCGTGACAGCAGAATTGCTTAGTTTTCTAGCACACTAATCCAGCATCATGGTTCCCCAGCTCCCACCAATGGTACTGACTAGCCAAGAGACAAAGAGCTGCTTTTGACCTGAAAGAGCTTTGCTAATGCACCCTCTTTTCTCCTGGAACTAACATCTAGAGTCAAAACAAGTCAAGCTGAAAACTAGAGTGCAGCTCTCCTTGACTCTATGAGCTCAGTAAAACAGACACTCCTGGTGATGCCAGTTGGTTAAGTACATCTGCTCAAGGCTCACAGATAATTACTTGCATATCATAGTTATTGGCAAATCATTACTTCATAATCCAGATGCCAACTTTTGACTTACAGTAGTCTACCTCATTTCTCTTCTCCCTCAGAGAGTAAACAAACGACCCTTGTATCACATTATACATTATTAGCATTAACTTAAAAAAAAAATCTCAGGGTTTTTTGTGCCTGGTCACACCCTCTGCTTTATCTTAAAAATCAAAACTCTAAAAAGGATCATTTAGAAAAACATACCTGAATAAAGATAAGTGAAACATGATTCTCCTACCTGCTTGAATCTACTGTCCCCAGACTCCTTCCAAGAACTGGCAAAGAAAACCAGGTTTGAAGAAAACCAAAGCAAGCCGATAAATACAGCAGGACAAAAGACAGATTTAGGAGTTGTATACTGTACACCACTGTTTAGGATGGGGAAGGATCAAAGATACTACCATGAACACTGTGTGTCTGAGACAGGTGAATGAAAAAATGTCGTTTAAACCACAGTATATCAACAACCTTGTATTTTCATCCCAACTGGAAACTTTACAAATCCTGCTAGACTACACAGGATGTTGTGGAAAGAACATAAGGCCACAGAGGAAAAAAGGCCACAGGGGAAAAAAAGGCTACCTTGTCACATGCTGCCCCATGAAATGACAGGTGGACAGAAATGAGAACACAGGTATCGCTGGTCAGTTTTACAGTTCTGGGGAACATACGATTGCATGGCTGCAAATCCAATTAATGTTTTGGGGTTAGTGATCTGTAGCCAAAAAAAACAAACTCATAAACGCTGTAATCCAAACTCTACAAAAGGCTGTAAATCTCTCTCGCTGTGCAGTTCTGACCTGAAACATCACCTACAGCTGGGGAAGCTTTAGGTTTGAAGAAATGAATGAACCGTGGTTCATTCTGCTCTTTGGCATTGCAAAACTTTAACCACAGGGTAGGGTTCTGCTCTGCAGCAGCTTTTCCAAGAGGAACTCTGGGAGGAGCTTTGACAGGAACACAGAGCTGTGACAAATCTCTGCATATAAGCAAATGCCACATTCTAGCTGTTGCACCATGTAGTGCTAAGCGTGTACCTTTTGAAAAAAAAAAAAAATCAAGACAACCAAAGCAGATACAATCCCGTACTAGACAGAGGATGAGAGACCAATTACACAAGACTGAGGGCAGAGTAATATTGGAAAGTGGATGGATCATAAGGGCATGAGTAGAAAGATCCCATTACAGGGAAAAATTGGATTAGAACATCAGTTTGAGAACAACAAACTAATGAACATTACAAACACAGGGACTGATTGTTTTTCAGATCACACAGCTGTTGGTAATCACTATGACCATCTACATTAGAGTATGTTTGCCTTGATTTAAATCTGTGCTACTAATTTCTTCTCTACTTCTGAGCCTAAAGGACTTAGATGTCCCTTTGTTTGCCTTTATGTTTTTCCTTTTTAAAGACTATATCTGTCTGCAGACATACGTAAATCATTACAGTATTTAATAAGGCCTTTTCATCACAGACCACTGAGCAGGCATGTGCCCAAGACACAGCATGTAGGTCACATAATTAACCATTTCTTATGCAGCCAACACAATGTTGGAAATTCCACTTACATTTTATTTAATAGTTTAGAAATATAGCAAACTATCATATTATTTTATGCTGTGAAAGATCAAGTATCTTAAAATATAGCCACCATATTCCAAGAAAGAAATATGTTTCAGTATATTTGCCTGCTACACATGAAGAAAGTTTTCACTGATTCCAGATGAAAATACTGGAAATGATCAAAACTAAACCAAGTAACAAAAGAATAACGAGATCTTATGCAATTAATGAACAAGCAAACACTTTCATTTAATTGATGTGAACAGACTGCAACGCATCCCTTTTCTCAGAGAAATACTGACAGTTGTCACATCAAAATTCTTAATCACAAAAATTTCAAAATGCAGAATAAAAAACATACTAATAAGATTTTTCAACATTTCCAGCTTTCTGTTGCAGTTCATGTTGTATTATTTGAATTGCCGAAAATGTGCATGCCGTACAGAAATACGCACACATATTCAGGTCACAACAGAATTCAGAAATCCACTAATAATTGCTATTTCAAGTAGACGATTGTAAACTAAACTACTGTGAAATAAAATATGAGGGCTCTACAAATACTGTAAAATAACCTTTATTATAAGTTACTTCTCTAGAGCAGGTCAATATTGAACTTTCTGCTTTCACAGTCCCTTATTCATTCTCCAAAACACTAGTGTCTCATTTTTTCCAGACTTGCAGTCTCCAACATGTAGGATGACAAAAGTCCCTCTCTTCTTTTGAGTTTAATACTTCTCTCAGTGGTTCCTGCTGGCTCACAGCCAGAGGTCAAATCTGCTCTATGAAGGCAAGAAAATGTCACAGGACCATTGTGCTGGTTCAAGATTTTTGAATCCCAGTTTCTTATTCATTACTGTATTTCTGAATCAAGTAAAAAAATCTAGTCAGTTGAGCAAAAATGGAATGGACATTACTATTCTCTACTTACACTTTTGCTATATGTAGTTCTGAAGAAGAAATTAAAATCACCTTATTCTTTTCTCCAGTCTTCTCAGTAAAGAATAGGTTTTGATTTTAGATGCTTTGCAGATACCTTGACTTCACATCCTAAAGGGATGGGTTTATGGACTTTGCTTTGAGCTATTAAGGGTGTTTTGGGTTTCATTTTAATATAATGAAATAAAAAACCTGCTTCCTCAGTAAGCAAAGGCAGTCATATTTTTCACCAGAAACTAATAAAGGATGATTGTTGCAGTGATGCTCAAATTAGGGTCTATCTTCCAGAATAACTGAACTGTTAGGATAACTCAAGCAGGTTTCATTGTTTTGCAACACACAAAAATGACCCCACCACACACACATATGCTTTGTCAGTAAAGACAAGCCCTGCAGGAGTTTATAAGCATGAAAAAATGTGTACATTCATTTCTTAAAAACTAATGCTCTACACTTGTTATCTTTAACCTTAAATGTTGTATTTTTCTGATGAACGCTCCTCTGCAGGCTGATAGATGTAAGTGGTTCTAATGCAGCCAGTAGAACTTTATTCAGTACTGTGGTGCATAATTTCAAAGGTAATACGGCATGACATCCAACTTTTTTTTAAAAAAACAAAACAAACAAAAAAACACCGAACCTCTAGGTGAACTCCTGACCTTACTGAATCAATGGAGAAAAACCTTCTGTCTTCACTACAGTCAGGATTTTATGTCTCTTTAGAAGAAACATTGTTACGACTAATTCGTTTTCTGCAGAAATTATGTTTACAACAGGTTCCAAAGTCAATGAAGTTAAATCACTTTTGATCGATTCCCACTCTTTGAAAAAGACTGAAACGAACATGAACCCCAAGTCCAGAAATCTTGAGCCCTGGTGGGCCTCCCACATTTGAGGACCCGTTTACTGTCACGCTGCGTCCCTGCAGCACCGCAGAGCGATCATCTTCAAGCGTATGGAGTAACGCATACCCATGTAGGAGCAACATGGCGTTACGATGTACTGCATATCTAATGTTTTTAAATCTCTTAAGAGATAAATATCACCTCCCGTTCCCTTTTCTCTTTGATGCAATGCAGGAAATTTTGGCAAGGAAGACCTCTGTTTTTTTAAAGTGAAATTTAGAGCTAGAACTAATATCAAAATAATACACATACTGGCTAGAGCTATCTTAATATTGCTCTGTCATTCAACACAATGTTCCATTTTAATTTATTTTTAAATTAACTTACTCCATAAATGTGGACCAGCAGGTCCACAATGGACAAATAACCCACAAAGGTGGCGCCATGCTATTTTCAAACTATGTATGTACAACATATAACATATATATAACCTACATATACATATTTTATATACACACATACACATATATACACTCCGTGCTTTTTTCATTAAAAATCTATGCAATGGAATGGTAAACTTTGTGACTTTGCAAACCAGAGCAGGCTATTTCCCTGAGCCACGCTAAACTGGCAAACTAATGTAAATAATTGAAGAGAAATACAAAAATATCATCTGATCAGTTCATTTTATAGCAGCAAGGTGATGAACAGACATTCAAGAGGCAGTTCACAATCAAGAGGCCATTGTGGAGCTGAGAGAGGCTATATATTGTTTTAGAGGTGAAATGGTCAGTCTCCATCGGGGAGTATGAAAGGCTGCAAGCTGTGATTATCTCTGCAGTGTATTAACAAAGATGCTGCCGAGCTGATGGGGAGGTCTGCCAGCAGTATTAGTAGAGGCTGAGCGACCTGCGCACCAAATCCATTGGTCTGCAGAATGGCAGCAGGAGCTTTTTGCCTGTGGGACATCAGAATGATGAAGACTGTTTCTTCCCCTGGTTTCTATCGAATCCTCGGGCCTCCTTCATCGATCAGACACAAAATACTGCTGGCCCAGAAAGTTTACTGTGCTGCACCACAGAGCAGTGAATAAATTGTGATTAATACCACTTAAAAATAAGAAACGCTAAAATATTAGGAAGTGCAGATTCTTACAAGAAAAAAAAATATCATCTCTAGGAGCGGCAGCTAGTTTTTTTTTGTGTTCTGCACAACAGCCAGGTTTGTTAAGTGGTTGTATACAGCGAGATGCTGTATACAGAGCCCAGCCAAGAAAAACTGCACTTTGCGTCTCCACGAGAAACAGTACTGAAGATGACACTGGCACTTTGACCTGGTGAAGCAATAGAAAACTCCTCTTAAAACAGCCACCGCTGGAAGAAACAGCATCATGTTAAAAAAAAAAAAAAAAAAAAAATCATGTATATTCAATGTTTTCTCAAACATGGCTGGCACTTCGTGGTAGAGTAGCTACAAATTTTAACAGCACTGTTCACCTTAGAAATGGTTTCTTGTTATTTGGGAGCCACGGCAGCACATTCGGTGCCCCACAGCTGCAATTTCGGATGCAGGGCATGCTGGTTCCAGCACTGCCTCACCCAGCTAGCAGCCAGTGAAGTTACTTCCCCACGGGGAGAGCAGTCACCAGTGTGCACCTGAACTGCCCATGCAACCTGGCCACCCATGGCACTCACAAGATAGTAATTGCTTCAAGAGAACAGTGTGACCCACACAGCTCCCATCTGCACCATTTATCCTCCTGTAACGTAATTGCTATTTATGTTCTCATTATCCTAGCAACAATTCCTGGTCAAAAGACTGGAAATCCTGCAGCAAAGTTATTGTCAGTACTGGAACTTTAGAGGCCAAGAAGGTATTTGGACATTTTAAAGCTACCCTACAAGACCCTGGAAAAACTCCACCCAGAGTAACAAATCTGATTGTCCATAGTTAAAAATTAAAGACAGAAAACACACAGCTGCTACACTAGTCAGGGAAAGAGGTATTCATAAGAAGATGGCAACCATCCTAGCCTCATTATGAATAATTAAAAGCACTTGGCTTGTTTACTTCAATAAAACTAAGCTGAAGAAGAGACCTAACTGCCTGATATAAAAGCACTAGAAGACGGCTAAACATAGAATAAGGGGATAAAAAAATGGCTTCAAAACGTTTAGATTAAAAGGGTTTTGACCATCAAAGGAAGGTAATACTTGAATCAGTTTGTCAGTAAGACTAGTGAAGGCAAAAAAAAAAAACCCCACAAAATGTTTAAGAAGAAACCTGAAATTAATACGTGGGATTATATGTTGTGGTTCCCTATAAGGGTAAAGGAATGGGTTCAAGATTTCTTGTAATTCTCTACCCTGTAACAGGTCCTGTTTCCTAGGGACTGAAAACCAAGGGCTGTTTTTGAAAGAAACAAATTCCTATTCCACAAACAAGCAGAAGTACCATTTTGGAAGAAAAACTGTCTAAGTTTTCTTTTAGATTTAATCTTTTTTCGTAAGGAGACTTAAGATGGAATAAACTCCTCAGATTTAATTAATTGAATTGAGTCCATTAATTGAAATGAACTGAAGCTTTTTGCAGTGTTTCATGTGCTCATGAGAAGATTATATGCAGCATGAGGTGGACTGTAAAACTGCTGGAAAATCTTGAATCCTCCCTGTTTGCACCAATAATTTTAGAAGCTACTCTGACTGTGAGAGAGAATTATGAACTTCAGTGTGAAAAGATGATCCTTTCTTGGAATTACTAGACATGGCAAAAAATTC
The DNA here is from genome assembly GCF_013368605.1 of Nyctibius grandis. NCBI lineage: Eukaryota > Metazoa > Chordata > Aves > Nyctibiiformes > Nyctibiidae > Nyctibius > Nyctibius grandis. Next base: position 27,835,823 of record NC_090663.1, read on the forward strand.
TCCTCTCTGGTTAGGTCTTCATTTGCATCAGTAATCAGACTCATCTCCATCACCAAGGAGACACACTGATTATTTATTACTAATGGTCCTGTGTCTAGCCAGGATATTTGCTTCTGGAGAAGACCAGAAACAAGCAAATGTAGGATGTCTCCAAAACACACACACTCATCTCCATAGCAAGAAAAGCACCAGAAATATGAATATTAACTCTTGGGCAGGGGGGCACATAGTATTTTGTAAAATTATTTCGATAGTGCTATTTCCAGGCCATTTTCATGACAGCCACAAGTGGTCTGACAAGTCAGCTTGTCAGAAACATCCCTCACATCACTCCAAAAAAGCCCAACTGGTTAATCCCTGATGCCCAGGTAATCCATAGGAGTTCACAGAATCACAGAATAGTTTGGGTTGGAAGGGACCTTAAAGATGGTCTAGTTCCAATCCCCCTGCCATGGCCAGGGACACCTTCCACTAGACCAGGCTGCTCAAAGCCACATCCAACCTGGCCTTAAACACTGCCAGGGAAGGAGCATCCACAACTTCTCTGAGCAACCTCTTCCAGTGTCTCACCACCCTCACAGGGAAGAATTTCTTCCTCATATCTAATCTAAATCCACCCTCTTTCAGCTTAAAATCATCCCCCTTCGTCCTATCACTACATGCCCTTGTAAAAAGTCCCTCTCCCACTTTCCTGTAGGCCCCTTCACGTACTGGAAGGCTGCTATAAGGTCTCCCCAGAGCCTTCTCTTCTCCAGGCTGAACAGTCCCACCTCTCTCAGCCTGTCTTCATAGGAGAGGTGCTCCAGCCCTCTGATTATCTTCGTGGCCCTCCTCTGGACTCGCTCATCGCCAACTCACTTCCCATGTCTCCAACTGTGTTTTCATTCACAGAATCACAGAATCACAGAATGTTAGGGATTGGAAGGGACCTCGAAAGATCATCTAGTCCAATCCCCCTGCCGGAGCAGGATTGCCTAGACCATATCACACAGGAACGCGTCCAGGCGGGTTTTGAATGTCTCCAGAGAAGGAGACTCCACAACCTCTCTGGGCAGCCTGTTCCAGTGTTCGGTCACCCTCACCGTAAAGAAGTTTTTCCTCATATTTATGTGGAACCTCCTGTGTTCCAGCTTGCACCCATTGCCCCTTGTCCTGTCAAGGGATGTCACTGAGAAGAGCCTGGCTCCATCCTCATGACACTTGCCCTTTATATATTTATAAACATTAATGAGGTCACCCCTCAGTCTCCTCTTCTCCAAGCTGAAGAGACCCAGCTCCCTCAGCCTCTCCTCATAAGGGAGATGTTCCACTCCCTTAATCATCTTTGTGGCTCTGCACTGGACTCTCTCTAGCAGTTCCCTGTCCTTCTTGAACTGAGGGGCCCAGAACTGGACACAATATTCCAGATGCAGCCTCACCAGGGCAGAGTAGAGGGGGAGGAGAACCTCTCTTGACCTGCTAACCACACCCCTTCTAATACAGCCCAGGATGCCATTGGCCTTCTTGGCCACAAGGGCACACTGCTGGCTCATGGTCATCCTGCTGTCCACTAGGACCCCCAGGTCCCTTTCCCCTACGCTGCTCTCCAACAGGTCTGCCCCCAACTTGTACTCGTACATGGGGTTGTTCTTGCCCAGATGCAGGACTCTACACTTGCCCTTGTTATATTTCATTAAATTTCTCCGCGCCCAACTCTCCAGCCTGTCCAGGTCTCTCTGAATGGCTGCGCAGCCTTCTGGTGTGTCAGCCACTCCTCCCAGTTTTGTGTCATCAGCGAACTTGCTGACAGTGCACTCTATTCCCTCATCCAAGTCATTAATGAATATATTGAATAGAACTGGTCCCAGTACCGACCCTTGAGGGACTCCGCTAGACACAGGCCTCCAACTGGACTCTGTCCCATTGACCACCACTCTCTGGCTTCTTTCCTTCAGCCAGTTCACAATCCACCTCACTACCCGATCATCCAGACCACAATTCCTCAGTTTAGCTGCGAGGATGCTGTGGGAGACCATGTCAAACGCTTTACTGAAATCGAGATAGACCACATCCACAGCTTTACCACCATCTATCCACCGGGTAACATCCTCATAAAAGGCTATCAAGTTGGTTAAGCATGACTTCCCCTTGGTGAAGCCATGCTGAGTGCCCCTAATGATCCCCCTATCCTTGATGTGCCTAGAGACAGCACCAAGGACAAGTTGTTCCATCACCTTTCCGGGGATGGAGGTGAGGCTGACCGGTCTATAGTTACCCGGGTCCTCCTTCTTGCCCTTTTTGAAGACTGGAGTGACATTCGCTTTCCTCCAGTCCTCAGGCACCTCTCCCGTTGCCCACGACTTAGCAAAGATGATGGAGAGTGGCCTAGCAATGACTTCCGCCAGCTCCCTCAGCACCCGCGGGTGCATCCCATCAGGGCCCATGGATTTATGGACATCCAGATTGCTTAATTGGTCCCTGACCCAGCCCTCATCTACCAAGACAGATTCCTCCTCTATCCTGACTTCTTCTGGGGCCTCAGGGGTCCGGGGCTCCTCAGGACAGCCTCCAGCAGTATAGACAGAGGCAAAGAAGGCATTCAGTAACTCCGCCTTCTTTTTATCCTCTGTCTCCAGGGCCCCCGCCTCATTCATCAGTGGGCCTACATTGCCTCTAGTGCTGGCTTTACCTGAAATGTATTTGAAGAAGCCCTTTCTGTTGTCCTTGACCTCTCTTGCAAGGTTTAATTCCAAGGAGGCCTTAGCTTTCCTAGTTGCCTCCCTACATCCTCTGACAACAGACTTATATTCCTCCCAAGTGGCCAGCCCCTCCTTCCATGATCTGTACACCCTCTTCTTCCACTTGAGTTTGCCCAGCAGTTCCCTGTTTAACCATGCAGGTCTCCTGGTACCCTTCCTTGACTTCCTACCTGCTGGGATGCTCTGATCTTGAGCTCGGAAGAAGCAGTCCTTGAATGCTAACCAACTATCTTGGGCCCCCTTACCTTCTAGTACCCTGTCCCATGGGATTTCCCCTAGCAATTGCTTGAAAAGGCCAAAGTTGGCCCTCCTGAAGTCCAGGGTTGTGATTCTGCTAGCTATTCTGGTCCTGCCACATGAGATCCTGAACTCTACCATCTCATGGTCACTACAACCAAGGCTGCCCTCAACCTTCACCTCTTCAACCAGACCCTCCTTCTTAGTAAGGATAAGATCCAGCAACGCTCCTCTCCTAGTTGGCTCATCCACCATTTGCATCAGAAAGTTATCATCAATACACTGGAGGAACCTCCTGGACTGAGGATGGCTGGCTGAGTAGGCCTCCCAGCAAATATCAGGGTAGTTGAAATCCCCCATGACAACCAGGCCCTGTAATTGAGAGACTGCTCTCAGCTGCCTGTAGAAGGCCTCATCACCCTCCTCATCCTGATCCGGTGGCCTGTAATAGACACCCACAACAGTATCACCCCTGCCAGCCTGCCCCTTAATTCGCACCCACAAACTCTCAACTCGCTCCTGATCCGCCCCTGGACAGAACTCAATACATTCTAGCTGCTCACTCACATAAAGAGCAACTCCACCACCTCTCCTTAGCGGCCTGTCTTTCCTGAACAGGACATAGCCATCCATGACCACATTCCAGTCATGCGAGGCGTCCCACCAAGTCTCTGTAATTGCCACTAGATCATAGCCCCCCGACCGAACACGGATTTCTAACTCCTCCTGTTTATTCCCCATGCTGCGCGCATTGGTGTACAGGCATTGCAGGGAGCGAGCTGAGCACACCGATTTCACCCCAGGGGGATGGGAGGCCTCCTGGTCTACCTCAACACTAGAGCGTTGCCCCAGTGGTGCAAGCCCAGCTACTACCCCATCCCCCTTCGAATCTAGTTTAAAGCTCTCCGAATGAGCCCTGCTAATTCCTGTCCCAGAACCCTTTTGCCCCTACGACATAAACCTTTCCCATGTATTACCGTCACGCCTGTTGTCTTATAAAACCAGCCATTATCAAAGAACCCAAAGCCCTGCCTGTAGCACCAGTCTCGTAGCCAGGCTTTAATAGAGAGAATCCTACTATTCCATCCCACGTCATCACCTGAAAATGGAAGGAGGGAGGAGAAAACAACTTGTGCCCCAGACTCTTTCACCAACCGTCCTAGGGCCTTGTAGTCTTTCTTTATCTCCCTCAGACTACGGGATGCAGCTTCTTCCCCACCTGTCTGGAAGATCAGCAGGGAGTAGTAGTCTGTGGCCTTCACCAGGTTGGGGAGTTGCCTGGTGATATCCCTGATTTGGGCTCCAAGCAGGCTGCAGACCTCCCTGTGTTGGGGGTCAGCTCTGCATATTGGGCCCTCAGATCCCTTTAGGAAGGAGTCTCCAACCACTAAAACTCTTCTCTTCTTCCTTGTGGAGGAGGTAGCTGTACGCCTGTCAGGTTTTTCTGACTGTGGTGGGACCTCTGATATAGGTTGCCTCTCCACTACATCCCCATTGGACCGGCTGTATTCCGCTAGGGTTTCATATCTATTTCTCAGAGGCACCTGTGGAGGCGAGGTAGGCAAGGAGGGCACTCGCCTTTTGCCACAGCCATAGACTTGCCTCCACCCACTCCTCTCCTCTAGGTTACTGTTTTCCACCTGAGAGGGGCAGAGTACAGGGGTCCCTCGATCCTGGGAGCTCTCCGGTAGGTGCTCCCATTTTTGTTGCAGGGAAGGCAGAGCCTGGCTCCACCAGTCTATCTCCATTTCAGCCTCCCGAATGCTCCTAAGCCTTTCTACTTTGGCTTGAAGCCTTTCAACCTGGCTTTGCAGCTGTGCCGCTCGGCCGAGCAGATCATCTACCTGCTCACAGCGCACGCAGCCCCCTGTCACCACAGAGACGCTGTAGCATTCCCTGCAGCCTGTGACCTGCACCATTGCCTCCTTCCGTGGGAGCTCTGTCTGGGTTCCCACATCCATTTTGATCTTCTTCCGCCGGGTAGATACCATTGTTCTTTCACTAAGCTGGGAAATGCCTACCGGTGACACCCCTGCTTCACAGCTCCTTGACGCCTTCCTCACCTTGTGCACTGGGAGGGAGTCAGCGCCCTCCCCAAAGAGCTGCAAACGGCTGCGGCCTCTCCCGCTCTGGGACACACCCAGTCACTGCTGACTCCCCCTGTACCCTCTGGGCAGGGACTAGTCCCTGTCCTCCAGGAGGCTCTTTATCACCCGATCAACAGGGGGTGGTGCTACACACCCTCCTCTCCTGATTCGTTGCCGGGAACTCCCGGGTCCGGGGTGGGGGGGAAGCAGCTCGGGGCTGCTGCTCAGGGGGCCAAGAGTATGAAAACCGCCCGGTTACAGCCCAATGTCGCACTCACCTCAGTCGCTGCCGCCGCAGTCACTGCCGCCGCCGCTGTCAGCTGAATTTAAATACCTGTCAGCTGAATTTAAATACCTGTCAGCTGAATTTAAATACCTGGTATCAGCATCTCCTGCTTCTACCCCTCTTGGAAATAGTCTCCTTCTCTTCCTCTCTTTTCAGATCCTGAGCATTTACTGTTTTCTAAAGTAGAAAACAGACTTTTGGAGCAACTGCCTGGTACTTCCACAGGTATAAATACATTCTTCCCATTCTTAGATATCAATATATAGCTGAAACTGCTCTAAAATGGTAAGGCCAGAAAGTGAAGCTCTGCTGAACAGGCTAATGTGGACAGGGAATCCAAAATCCATGCTTAACACAGAAAGACTAAATTAAGCCTTAGCAGAAAACCACATTTAAAAGGAGAGAATAAAGGCAAGCCCAAATGTCAGGCCAAACAGGCCAATTCTGAAACAACTTTGGAAAAAACTGGGTCACACAAGCTTTCTATTTTTCATCCCATTCCTAGAGACAAAGACAGGTTTCCCTGGAGGTTCAGTTTCTTTGCACAACAGCAAGGAAAATATTTAGCATCTTTTCATACTTTTACACACGGTCATCATATTTTACAACAATATAAAAAGAGACAGTCCAGAAGAATTTACAGCCCAGGACTGGTAAAAGCATCTTTTACCTCCCTTGAAACTCAATTAGGAAGGCGCATGTTTCTCTATAAATTAACTAGGAAGGTTATGATCTGTCTCCTGGGAAGTACCAATTCAAAACTCATTTCCAGTTGTGCATGCTTCACATGCAGAATTAGGATCCCTGTTAAGTGCAATGAGCCATCTCTTCAAGAAATTCCTACCAAAATAAATTACTGAAATCAAGAAGCTGGATGTAATCCTTCTCCCCTTTCTCTTGCCTCCCCTTCTCTTTTATGGCCTTGTGCAGACAACCTGCACCAAGATGCCAAGGATATGAAGCTCTTAACTGCATCTTAAGCACATGATGTATGGAGAAACATTTGTTGTTTGTTGACAATTTTGAATGCTTAACTGTGTTGCTGCATAAATCACTTTTCTTACAAGAATAACATGAATTATATGACACACTTTTCCCAAAACTGATATTTTTGCAGTGCTACAATCTTTGCAGAAGTTGACACTCTGGGGGAAGACAACTACTTCAGCTTTCCACAAGGTGGCATGGTTTCCTTTGCTGACATGGTTACTCCATGCCATTGAGGAAATTTAATTTTTTAATTTATTTTTTTTCAAATGTACTGACCAAGGTCATGAATACGTTTAAATAGGTTTAAGATGTTTAAAATATCTCTAACAAGGTTCATTTTAACAAATTCTTCCCAAAGGAGAGTTTAACAAGTTAAAAAAAGCTTCCTTCTCTTATGCTGAAATGAAGAAAAACTATCTGTGCTTGCTGCCACACAAAAGCAAGCTTCAATCAAATATAGTTAAGGCACATCATGTGGCAGAGGAGAGCCTAAGGGACTAAAAAAAAATCTAATTTTCCATGTCTCAGGTCATCAGTTTCAAATCCTATCAGACTTCTCTCAGTCTCACAATATTTTGAGTAAAATGGGCTAGCAAGGAATCCACCTACCACACACCTTTCCCATTCATTGGAGAATTAAAGATCCCAGAGTATTTTCCACAGCTGAAGATTTTCCCTGCTCTTTCCAGACCACTTCCCATCCCTGTGATGTACAGCCATGCAGCAGCTGCTCATCCTCTCCACGGGACAGAGGCAGATACACTGAACAGCTCGGCCCCCAGCCTCTCCTGCTGCAAAGCAACATCGGTGCTGCTGAGCTTCACCCGCAGGACCATGCACACAGTCACTACTGTCCCTGTACAACATCCCCATCTGGCAGTGACAGACAGCAGGTAAGGTGCTTTGACTCAAGTGATTTTAAAAAGCCAATCATGTATAGTTTCTCTTCTATGTCTTGTCTTGCTCCTCTCAGTCACTTCTGTGAATGTTTCAGTGCTCAGTTTTGATCACCCGTTTAAGCGTCATCAAGCATGATTTTGCCTAAACAGGAGAAACAAAACCAGCCGTCATACACAAGAGAGGACAAGCTTTTGGCACTGACCCGTTTCACAGACACCAGATGGGTAGCAATTCCATAAATTTTGAAGTTTAAACAGCAAGCCAGAGAGGTAAGGGAGATGATGACACATGAGTTATTCGCCCACACAAATACTGCCACAGTTCTCCATGCAGGAAGGGCTCCTAATTCTGCCCCGTGCAAATTACCTGGTAAAGAGTCAGACATATCAAAATACTGCCTCCCTATAATGCTTTCCATACTGTAAGGTTTATCTTGAAAGGAACAGCTTTCTGGTTCTAAGGACTGGCACCTAATGCTCATCACTCCTCCAGTTCCATTTACTGTGCTCACCATTTAGTGCTTGTCATTGTAACGAGCGCAGCTGAAACCCTTGCTTTTTAACTGCCAGCCTGCCAAGCAAAACACATTTATTCACATCTGATTTATACACCACAAGCCAAATAATCAAGATGACAAAGAAGTTTAAGTACCCTGATCAGTCTGTTTTCTCTCCTAAAATGTATCATTAATGCTATTATAATTATTAACTCTGTTACATACTGTCTTCCTGCACATAAGTAGCTTCTGATCCTGTCAGTCACTGCAGGTATACAGCATAGCCAAAACACTTCTTTAAATTACTTGGATTTCCAATTACAGAGATTCACATACATCCTTAAAAATGGATGCAAGCACAAGGCAAAACCATCCACAAAACAAATCCGCAGATATGTATATAAGCATTCAGAACCTTCTGCTGCTTTTTTCTCCTCAAAAACCTTGTATTACAACAGTAAAGGCTCTGATTTAACTATGGTTCTTGTTCACATAATGGTCTCCTTTCTCTCTATAAATTTTATCCTCAAACAAGGTTGCGTTCTCTGTTCTAAAATACAAAGTTCCTTGTTCTAAAAAGTAACTTCCTCGTTACTAGCTGCTAGTTCAAGCAGCCACATAAACAAGGACGAGTACTTAAAAAAAGGGATAAACCCAAGAATAAAGAGCAAATTCTGTCACTGAATGCCCCAGGAAGCTATCCAACCATGACAAACAACAGAGCCCTCTCTCACTCAAGACAGAAAACTCAGCTGTGCAAGGGGTCAGTTATTACAGCTAGACAGTAAGATCTTGAGCTGTAACGCTCAATTTCCTGGCTTACATGATTTTAAAATAAGCCACACTTTCCTGACCAAACTGAATGAAGCTTTAAATCTGCAAATTCCTTTGATGGAATTAGTCTTGCATGGTCAATCCACGTTGTGCCAAGAAGGGAAGCACAGTTAATTTCAAAACCTAGGAGACATTCTGCACCTTGCAAGTTATGTTTACAATTGCAAATTTTTAATTGTTATCCCATTGTGGATCTTCTTACAGACCTTGGCTTCTGGATCACTGTTGATGCTACAAGAATCATCATCATCAGATTGTGGACCATTTCTGTTATAGGAAAAAAAAAAAGACAAAAGTCAATCTTAAAATCATATAAAAATTACAGCACAGCACAAAATGGAACTGGTCATTCCACGGAGACTTCTGAAGTCTTTGTACCTGAGCTTCAACGAGGCATAGCGTAATGTTGCTCCTTCAAACTCTTTCAGACTTGGGTCTGGGTTCACAGTGGCTGCATGCAGATCCTAGAGAGAAATGCAGTGCTATTAGTATAGTATTAAGTACTATTAATACAGTATTAAGTACACCACCACGTTACTTCTTATTTCAAAGGGAAATTAATAAATCCTCCCTGCAAAGAAGCGATAGTATTTCTGGCTGAAGTTGAAAAGAAGCATGCATATATTCTCAAGCTGCATTTCATTCAGTGCAGGCATCTCACTCATTACGTCATGGCAGTTGCCCTGCTAGTTTAGACTGAATCCATTCCAAGTGGAAAGATCAGAAAGGCAGCACGTTTGTGAGCTAGACATCCCTAGCAGTACCCCCATTCACTTTGGCCTAGGTTATGAATGACATTAATGGAAAAATAAAAGGGGAAAAAACCAGCCACTGCCATGCAAAAAACAAGGGTAATAGTATCAAAGGTTCTAAAATCTGACAATATACTTGCCTTCCAAATGTCACTATTAATCTTTCCCCCATTCAGTACAGCAAAATCACTCCATGGCTGTTTCTAGATACATAATTATTCACACAGGAAGAAGCACATTGATAAAATAAAAAAGAAAAAGAAAAAGGAAAAAACACAAGACACTGTTGTTAGCATTGATATTTACAGGATGGGTTAGGGAACAGATCACCTCAAACTTCAACTAATTATTCCACTATTCCATGGCACTTGGAGGAAAGGGGAGCGAAGACATGCCTCTAACAGTTACTTACCAAAACAAATGATTGAAACAAGGAAAGTTAATATAAATTAGGAACAGACAATGAAATTACTCTTTAACTATGATCTTAAAAGCAAGCAAAATGAATCTGAATATGAATGTTGGCCACAGCTGCTACAGCCTTTGATAAAGGGCAATTAAAGGGAAACATTAGTATTTCCATTTGATTGGCACTTTTGTTAAAAGACCCTAACACTATTGGAACCAGAAATACTAAAACACAACGATATATATAAGGGTAAGATACGTACAAGGTAAAAATCAAATCTTTCTAGAGAGAAAGCACAAGGAAGGACAGTGAAGGGAAGGAGGACTAGTAAGGAGTGCAGAGAGATTTCTGGCTGAAAAAGTAGTTGTGTAAAGTCTAGCAGCTTTTTTAAAAAACAGAACAAAACAAAAAAAAAACCAAACAAACCAACCACCCACCCTCTCATTTTCCATTCAAGTTTCTCAAAATTTTCAGAGGCATTCACTGGTACAATCAAGCAAGCAGCAGTGCATTTAGCACTACAGCAACCTGAGGTTCATCCTTCTTTGTAAAGCCTGGGAGGAGCAGCTGATGTTGCAGTTGCCCCTCTCCTCTTGTCCACGAGGACAGAAATCCCAGTCTTGAACAAGAGCCAGGTGGGACAGGAGATTTGGTTGCTGAGAGACCCAGAGCCACCTCTTCGTAGCTTCACAAAATCACGCATTCCTGTAATTAGTGGCCCCTTTTAAGATGAGCTCTCCCAGGTTGTCCAGCTCAGCCCCAAGATGAAGCAGTACCTATTAATATGGCCCAATGCATTAATTTGCAGGGTGGACCTCTCACCTCAGAAGTGGTCTCAGTACATCTCCACTGGAGGAATTATTTGTGAGAAATAACTCTTCCCTAACATGCCTTCAAATTGAGTTGTTCGGTTTTCCTGCTAAGCCCCTCCTCTTTAATTATTTGCTGCTAGTGGTTATGTTACCTACAGAAGAACTTCTAGAGGTGAGGCAGGCTATGAGAACACACAACTACTATTACCAAACTCTGCTGTGATCTGAAAGCTCTTATTGAAAATTAAACCCTACGGCTTTTATTCTGCACAGGAAATGGGAAAGAGGCAGCAAAATCTCTAAAATTTGGAAGAGAACATTACAAAGACAAGGATTCTCAAAAGAAGTCATTTGGCAACACATGGGAGAAAAAAGCTATCTAAAACTAAGTCAAATTTAGTCAGCTGTGGAAAACCAAAATACATGTTCATGCTTTTGAGGGGGAGGAAGGGAAGGAATGTTCCAGGTTATTCATATTTAGCATTTATTAGCATTTTTGTTAAATCTGCAGGATTTTTGCATAATGCTTAACCCATAATTGCTTTGGATTGAAATTTACTGATTATCTTGTGAAAGAAAAATTGCCTTGCTGCCTGTGCAAAAGTAAGACATTTCCACATTTTTTCTTTTTTAAAACCCTTTTTTGCCATTTGTATGCACTACAGCATCATTCCTCCCTACCCAATTTTTTCTGATTCTCTGTTCAACAATAGTTACTGCTTTTCTTTATGCTAAATATCCAGAGTAAGCTACAACATAAAAATGGCTGACTTGATCTGTTCTTTGTTGACTGCCCTCAGCTGTGAGCCACATTCTACCAAATGAAGCAAAGCTTTTGTATATCACATTATTTAAGAGACAGGGACACAAAATGCTTAAAAACAAACAAACAAAAAAAGCGGAAACAAGACAAAGGGTAAAAAGGCACTACTCTGGTGGGGGAAAAAAAAAAAAAAAGGTGTTTTAAACTTTTATTTGACAAACTCAAAAGCTGAAAGAGCCCAAATAAACTCATCTCAAGACTAGCACATGATGCTTCACAGACAAGTGTGATAAAAGTATTTTTTATGGACTCCCAGAAGCCTGTTGGGACAGATATGAAATGCTACCCATGCCAGTCTTCAATCCTAGATTATACTCTTTCACCTTCCTAAAACCTATATATCCCCCAACCTTTTCAGAAGAAAGCAATACAAATTCCAGCATGTGGAAATGAGCCAAACCGGCCCTCTCAAACCAGGCTATCTTGGAGCACAGGCTTCCAAACTGCAATGAGGGAACCAGCAGTACGCACAGCTCACGCGTGGTCCAGCTTGGAGCTGGAAGCTGTCCACTACAACTGCTGCTGCCAATGGTAGCACCGGGATAAAGGCATTTGGAAGCCCCTATTCTAGATTGAATTCCGCATCTTCTGTGAAGTGTCAGATTGACCATATCACAGACATCCACATTAATCCTTCACAGGGAGGGAGAGGGGGAGCACTTGGCGTAGGCTGCAGTGCAGTGAACAATATAACCTGCAAGTGACCTGGAGATGATTAGGTGTTGGCAAGTATTGATTGCAGAGAGATGAAGAACCAAAAATTCATGGTAGCTGACACTCTTAAATCTAGATTACAAATTATTTCATTACCTATCCCTATCTCTTAACCCCACACCATGGCTTATTTCCTTCTTACTGCTCTGTACCAGGGTTCTGCTCAGAATCAGCTGAATCCCAAAGGATTCTTCCTCTTAATAAAGTTCAACATCTGTGGTTTCAAGAAATGCAAGACTTTTCCTAACAGTTCTCATTATAACTCCAGCTATGCTCCTTCTTCGTAGCATTTTCAGAATTTGGCAGTGCACAAAGTCCTGAGCCCAGTTCACACACTGGTTTTAAATTCCATTACTGTAAATCTGCTGGTATTGTATTGCAAGGCTATCTTAATAACTACAGAGTCAAAAAATCAGCATTGTTTAAATAATGGTACATAAGATGCTTATCAATGAATGCAGAGACCTTCAACAAATGCCTTCGTCTATACCTACAATTAAAATAACCATATAATATCATACTAATACAAATTTTGGAAACTTGCTTATTTTCTGTATCATCTTTTACACTACAGTATACGGTCTTCATGCTGCCACAGAACTGTATATGCATAAATCTTTCCTGCATCAAATTCCTTGCTGAATTAGAACTGCCATATCAAAACCTAGGTAAGCCTACTACGTACTCACATATATGGCATTTTAGAAGACTCCTCAAATGTCTTATTTAATACATCTACACTATAATAAAATCTATGTTGTTATCATTCACACATTTCATATTCTCCATGATGCTGCTGAGAATTAATGATCACTATTTATAATCACAAACTATTCTTCATTTAAAGCAAACAAAATTGTGAAATGTTAAAGGTACATCTGCCACATTACCAGCAGGCCTGAAATTTTCATTGTAAAGACATTTTAAACAGAGGTAGAAAAATATTTGAAGTGAATATGCGCATTTTCCCTCTGCAATTTACCAATCATACTGATTTCTGGGCTTTTGTGAAAGACATCTATAACTAATTAAAGCCCTGTTCTCCACATTTTAGAGTAAGAAAAATACTTAATGATTAAGTTATCTCATTCATGTGTACATCACAGGAATTTATACTGGAAGCATGTGCAGCACTTTACATTCAGCATTTCTGGATTTTTTTTTCTTGTTTTCTACCTGAATGATAACAATTGTTGTTCTTTCTCTATGAACCCTCTCAGAAATAATTTCCAGTGTTCTTGGTGCACAGTACATTCCATGGGAGCTTGACTGATGTAAATTATAACTGAAATGTTGTGGTCAAGTTTGCAAACCTTATGAGTAGGATTTATGAACATGTGGGAGCAATCTTTCTAAAATAATTAACAAGAATGTACACGTTTAAGCCCATACAGCATAAAAGTTTCAGGTTCAAGATGGTAATACATACTTGAATGTCCTTAACTCCTCTTAACTTTCATTAGGGGAAAGGGACCTGGGGGTCCTAGTGGACAGCAGGATGACCATGAGCCAGCAGTGTGCCCTTGTGGCCAAGAAGGCCAATGGCATCCTGGGGTGTATTAGAAGGGGTGTGGTTAGCAGGTCAAGAGAGGTTCTCCTCCCCCTCTACTCTGCCCTGGTGAGGCCGCATCTGGAATATTGTGTCCAGTTCTGGGCCCCTCAGTTCAAGAAGGACAGGGAACTGCTAGAGAGAGTCCAGCACAGAGCCACGAAGATGATTAAGGGAGTGGAACATCTCCCTTATGAGGAGAGGCTGAGGGAGCTGGGTCTCTTCAGCTTAGAGAAGAGGAGACTGAAGGGTGACCTCATTAATGTTTATAAATATGTAAAGGGCAAGTGTCATGAGGATGGAGCCAGGCTCTTCTCAGTGACATCCCTTGACAGGACAAGGGGAAATGGGTGCAAGCTGGAACACAGGAGGTTCCACATAAATATGAGGAAAAACTTCTTTACGGTGAGGGTGACCGAACACTGGAACAGGCTGCCCAGAGAGGTTGTGGAGTCTCCTTCTCTGGAGACATTCAAAACCCGCCTGGACGCGTTCCTGTGTGATATGGTCTAGGTAATCCTGCTCCGGCAGGGGGATTGGACTAGATGATCTTTCGAGGTCCCTTCCAATCCCTAACATTCTGTGATTCTGTGATTCTGTGATTTAAGTTATTTTGGTGCATATATCAACAAAATCAAGAACAGAAGAAATGCCATATCTAAAGACATTTTTTAAAAATAAATAAACAAACCCTAAAGATTGCTTGATCTAACACTCAAAGCTAGTACAAAGACTTCCCTTGATTTCATAAAACTGTGGACATTATTCTGAAAAGTTAGTATGAAAAAGAACTGATTTCAAAACAATTTGATTTTATATCAACACCTCATTCCATAGAAGTCTTCTCAGCATACTAAAACAAAGAGGTTGCATTTTTTGAAGCCTACTCTTCTTTCTTAAGGGTCCTTTCCAACCTAAATGATTCTGTGGTTCTGTGGTTCTGATAATCTATTTTATTTTTCTACTTATATGGCATCAGTCAAGCCCCTGGATTGTGCCTGAAAGGATTATTTTAAAAGGCAGTATCACATATTGCTCTTTCAGCACATGTGGAAGAGAGTGCATTTCTGTTTTTAGTTAAAGACTGACTGCAACACAGTGACCCACTTGTGCAGGTATTTTGTACTGGCAGGGTGTTAAGAGCCTTACACTTGAGAATACTTGATGTTTACTCAATAGAAACTATTTTGTAAAGGAACTAGTCTCAAATGAAGACTCATATGTCTTTGTGTGATACTTCTACCAAGTGAACCAAAAAGAAAGAAGATGCAAACAAAGAGTCTGGCCAAAAGACTGCTATAATGTGCAAATATTTTATCTATCCTGTATCCATACAATGCAGCAACACTTCAGCGCGTGCTACAGAACTGCAGTGGTTTCAAATTCATCAGGCACTGTCTGTCTAATTTATCTGAGATATGTCTCATTTCATCCTACACATCCGAAGTTTAGGATGTTTCATGAGGCACAGCCATTAGAAAATGCACATAGAAAACAGGTACTTACAAGGTATTATCAACAAATAGCTACACTTTGAGATATTATCAGGCCCCATATTCTAAAGCTCAGTTTAGCTAACAGTTAAACTTGCAAGTTCAAAAAGTTATTTCAATTTTCTTTACAGCATGCAGCCCTCAAGAAGACACAGTATGTTACCTCAGTTTCTGGAGTAGGAGACGGAGTAATGGAACCAAGCGATCCTTTTCGTGAGTCCTGGAGATCTGTTGAGATGGACACAGGACGTTGCCATTGAGTTGTTCCTGTTGGTATGTGCCAGTAGTAGATCCCAGCAATGTCATTGATTTTTTTCCAACCAGGTGGTAAGTCTGGGTCTGTCTGAAATGAATGATCACTCCATATATCTGCTGGGAACAGGAGAAAAAAAAAAGAGAAAATGAATCGATGTTACTAAGACATGAACAGTTCTTCCATGGGTCTGTCCCTGATGCAAGTGATGCACAGCTGCTACTGCTGTTGGACATTCCTGTGTAAATGAACACCAGAAAAACATACTGAATTACTGAGGCTCAAAGTAAGGTGACAAAGGCTGGTTTGACTTGGCCCGTAAACAGAGCAAAAAAATACACTACTTGCCAAAGAGCTGTTCTAACATGGCAGCTATCTAATATCATCAGATAAACTATCTCTTCTAATAAGGTTTAGCTTCAAGTACATTAAAACACAGCATATAAAGAAATATTTGGAGTTGTGGTATACTCTGTCCTCTTCATCACAGCACTTTCCCTTCTCAATGGACGGTAGCAGAGCATATATTTCTGCTAATCCAAGTCAGTTTATCAAAACAGAAACCCCCACACACCAACCAAACAACCCACACTGGGTTTACTTACAACATCTAAAAGACTGCTTGTTCAAAACAATGAGAATAAAAACTGAGCGATCATTTTACACACACCCTGACTGTCACAAACAAACATACTGTTTTCAATTGGTTTTATAATGGGGTAGGAAAAAAAAAAAAAAAAAAAAAAAATCGAACTCTCATTCACTGCCAACACAGAAATAAAATACTGGCTCTACTGACAAACATTCTACTAATTTAAGAATATGCCAGCAATTAATATAGTAATTAGAGACATTCCCCGATTTACCTGTGATTATAGATACAGAGCATGCAGTGCTTTTTAGAAAGGCAGCGGCACCACCTGTGTGCAAACCAGATGTACCCCAGCAGGGGCAGTGACCTTCTGCTGGATACGTGCTTTCCAGAGGCTGGGAAGGGAGCCAGTACTCTTCTAAACTTCCCAGATAAACTGCTTTGGTGGTGCTATTATAGTACGTGCTGTTAACCAGCTGCTATGGTCTACTCCAAGGACCATCAAGCTGCAGGGAGAAACAAGGAACCTCCCAGACTGTTTCCACCAGCAGTGGAGCAGACATGATGAAGGCTGACACCAGCACAGTGAATTGAGCTAGCGAGAAAAAAACCACAAGAATAAAGGAAGCACCATATCAATGAGCCATAGCTCATCTAGTCTGGCAACTTGTTTCCAGCCTTCAAAGACAGTCCTCAAAACCCCTTCAGTGGATGACAGATAACCTGTTGTTATATTGCTCTTAATCTCTTGGACCCCTGAGGCCCCAGAAGAAGTCAGGATAGAGGAGGAATCTGTCTTGGTAGATGAGGGCTGGGTCAGGGACCAATTAACCAACCTGGACATCCATAAATCCATGGGCCCTGATGGGATGCACCCGCGGGTGCTGAGGGAGCTGGCGGAAGTCATTGCTAGGCCACTCTCCATCATCTTTGCTAAGTCGTGGGCAACGGGAGAGGTGCCTGAGGACTGGAGGAAAGCGAATGTCACTCCAGTCTTCAAAAAGGGCAAGAAGGAGGACCCGGGTAACTATAGACCGGTCAACCTCACCTCCATCCCCGGAAAGGTGATGGAACAACTTGTCCTTGCTGCTGTCTCTAGGCACATCAAGGATAGGGGGATCATTAGGGGCACTCAGCATGGCTTCACCAAGGGGAAGTCATGCTTAACCAACTTGATAGTCTTTTATGAGGACGTAACCTGGTGGATAGATGATGGTAAAGCTGTGGATGTGGTCTACCTCGATTTCAGTAAAGCGTTTGACATGGTCTCCCACAGCATCCTCACAACTAAACTGAGGAAGTGTGGTCTGGATGATCGGGTAGTGAGGTGGATTGTGAACTGGCTGAAGGAAAGAAGCCAGAGAGTGGTGGTCAATGGGACAGAGTCCAGTTGGAGGCCTGTGTCTAGCGGAGTCCCTCAAGGGTCGGTACTGGGACCAGTACTATTCAATATATTCATTAATGACTTGGATGAGGGAATAGAGTGCACTGTCAGCAAATTCACTGATGACACAAAACTGGGAGGAGTGGCTGACACACCAGAAGGCTGCGCAGCCATTCAGAGAGACCTGGACAGGCTGGAGAGTTGGGCGGGGAGAAATTTAATGAAATATAACAAGGGCAAGTGTAGAGTCCTGCATCTGGGCAAGAACAACCCCATGTACGAGTACAAGTTGGGGGCAGACCTGTTGGAGAGCAGCGTAGGGGAAAGGGACCTGGGAGTCCTAGTGGACAGCAGGATGACCATGAGCCAGCAGTGTGCCCTTGTGGCCAAGAAGGCCAATGGCATCCTGGGGTGTATTAGAAGGGGTGTGGTTAGCAGGTCAAGAGAGGTTCTCCTCCCCCTCTCCTCTGCCCTGGTGAGGCCGCATCTGGAATATTGTGTCCAGTTCTGGGCCCCTCAGTTCAAGGACAGGGAACTGCTAGAGAGAGTCCAGCACAGAGCCACGAAGATGATTAAGGGAGTGGAACATCTCCCTTATGAGGAGAGGCTGAGGGAGCTGGGTCTCTTCAGCTTAGAGAAGAGGAGACTGAAGGGTGACCTCATTAATGTTTATAAATCTGTAAAGGGCAAGTGTCATGAGGATGGAGCCAGGCTCTTCTCAGTGACATCCCTTGACAGGACAAGGGGCAATGGGTGCAAGCTGGAACACAGGAGGTTCCACATAAATACGAGGAAAAACTTCTTTACGGTGAGGGTGACCGAACACTGGAACAGGCTGCCCAGAGAGGTTGTGGAGTCTCCTTCTCTGGAGACATTCAAAACCCGCCTGGACGCGTTCCTGTGTGATATGGTCTAGGCAATCTTGCTCCGGCAGGGGGATTGGACTAGATGATCTTTCGAGGTCCCTTCCAATCCCTAACATTCTGTGATTCTGTGATTCTTTTTTGAATTAAAAGTTTCTTGTTAGTCTAGCCTCAAGCCTCTTACTAGTTGTTTTATCATGGTTGCTTATTTCTAAGTCTCTCTCATTTCTGCTACCCACATTCATGCACATACACACACACACACAAATAGCATGATAACTTGGAATAATTCTTACACTCCATGGCACAAACCAGACTATTTCTTCCCCAGAGCTACTTAGAGTTCTTAAGTTACTGATTTACCACTTGAGGACTAATCAGAGCAAATTTTGCAGAAGAAAAACTAGACAATAGCATTACACTTAAATTCAATAATGAGCCTCTCCCATGGCCCAATATCTGAAATCAGCAACATTCATATAATCGGTTCCAGAAATTCCCAAATGTTCTAAACACGGGCTTCTAACTATCCCCTGTTGCAGCCTCTACTGCATTCAAGTACATAGTGCCTGACTCCAAGGTCTTACATGTTTTAAAGACATTTGTCTTCAACCTTGCCCACTTTTATTTTCCAACTGAACAACTCAGCTGCATTCTTCTCACCCATATAAAAACAAAACACTTTCAATAAGTTGACCACGTCATACAAAAAGTGATGTGCAAAGATTAAGTATCTAAACATCACACTGAAGAATGCGTGGCAACATCTGCAAGTTCAGATACACACAGGTAAGTTTAAATAACTGGTTCGTAAAACTCCAAAATATCACAGCCATGCCAGTGTTCATAAAACCTACATGTTGAGCCTTTCAATGCGGTGCCTGAATAGAAAAATAATAAACTTTTATTATGCAGAGAGGTAAAGCTTCAGATCAGTTCAGGTTCATACAGTTTGTAGTATTAAACAGCCATACTTCTACATTGCCAGGACACAAAATGTTATTCTCTTCACTTTAAGACAGGTACTGCTTCTGTCCTTGCTATACATACATATGTATGTGTACACGTGTATTTACGTATACAGTTAGCAAAGTGTCATGCTAGGGCTGCATTAAATTACTCCTTTCAAACCAATCAACCAGAGATGCAGAGGAACCAACATACTATTATTTATTGTTGCAATGACATACAGTACCTGAAAGACCTAAACAGAAACTAGGGTCCTAGTAAGGACTCCTAAACAAGTCTAGGGTCCTAGTGGACAGCAGGATGACCATGAGCCAGCAGTGTGCCCTTGTGGCCAAGAAGGCCAATGGCATCCTGGGGTGTATTAGAAGGGGTGTGGTTAGCAGGTCGAGAGAGGTTCTCCTCCCCCTCTACTCTGCCCTGGTGAGGCCGCATCTGGAGTATTGTGTGCAGTTCTGGGCCCCTCAGTTCAAAAAGGACAGGGAACTGCTAGAGAGAGTCCAGCGCAGAGCCACGAAGATGATTAAGGGAGTGGAACATCTCCCTTATGAGGAGAGGCTGAGAGAGCTGGGTCTCTTTAGCTTAGAGAAGAGGAGACTGAGGGGTGACCTCATTAATGTTTATAAATATGTAAAGGGCAAGTGTCAAGAGGATGGAGCCAGGCTCTTCTCAGTGACATCCCTTGACAGGACAAGGGGCAATGGGTGCAAGCTGGAGCACAGGAGGTTCCACTTAAATTTGAGGAAAAACTTCTTTACGGTGAGGGTGACCGAACACTGGAACAGGCTGCCCAGAGAGGTTGTGGAGTCTCCTTCTCTGGAGACATTCAAAACCCGCCTGGACGCGTTCCTGTGTGATATGGTCTAGGCAATCCTGCCCCGGCAGGGGGATTGGACTAGATGATCTTTCGAGGTCCCTTCCAATCCCTAACATTCTGTGATTCTGTGATTCTGTGAAATGACTTCAAAGTAAAAGCAGACAAAACTTGCTGCAGAAAGAAAATTGTTAACCCAGAGACTTAAAACAACACTTCTGCAACATTTAGATAGAAGATATTATCTTGTACATAAATGAATACTTGGAAGGAAATCACATAAAACATCTGGGAGCACTCTGGGATAAGACTATATCACCTAGCTGAGTAATATTAATTTACTTGGAAAACTTATTCATTAACAAAAATAAATATACCAAAGTACATTCACATATACTGCAAGACAAAACAGGAATTGAGTTTCAGCTTTTTTTTCAATTCATGTAGCTTAGGACTTTCAAAGAGCTGCATTTTCCACACAAAATGACTATGATTTACACCTGTACACGTTGCTGGTGTCCGGGCACAGCGGTACTCACCTCAGACCATCTGATAAGGATGGCTGAACAGGACAGTGCCAGACTGCACGTGTTCATGCTGAAACACCATTCCTGATGTTAGCTATGCAAACCTACTTGAAAAAAATGAAACGCATTTGTCTGCCAGCCCATTTGTGAATACACCTCATGCTCGGACAGACTGGCAGGGATAACCTGTTCACAGACTGTGATTTCCTACTGGCATGAACAGGAAAACCTCCCTAGTTCACAGACTGTTGTAACAGATGAAAGCACTCGGTGTTCAAGTCAAAGGTAATGAACCATTGCAAGAGATACCAGCACCTGACAGGACAGATGAAAGTGCTTATGGCATCAGAGACCTACTACAGGACATCAATGGCTTTTCTTTATTTGAATATGGAATTACATTATGAATATGGAAAACAATACTAATGTAAAATAAAAGAGAGCCACTGTAGCTAAGCTGTACGAGAAAGCAGGCACTGGGTTTCTTTAACAAATTTGGATTCATACTATCTGTGTAACTTGTCTACCTACAGCAAGAGAGAGTCAAATTCTTATCACTGGAAAGACTATTTTAAGATGTAACCAATTCAAAACTCTGCACAGGAATGAGGTGTATCTTTACCCAGGCATCATGCAGATTCACACAGCACTGCAGACCTTTGAAAGTCGACTCTTTTTCTGGAGAAAGACTTTACTGAACAGGGTGGCTCCACTACCTGCATACACTCAAGACGAAGGCCAAAGCCAGCCCCTCACTGCAGAAGACTGGGCAATCGGCTTGCAGCTGATCCTTCACCTCACTTTCTACCCCTGTCTGAACACAGGCTGCATGAGAGCTGTCACTAGCGAGTCTGTCCAGCTCTGATCCCAGAGCTGCCCATACCAGTCTGGACACGCTGGCCAGTCCTCATCGACAAGCCGCTACCTGGAAATCTGCCTAAGATAAGTATGAGCTGTCACCACCCAACTTCTGAAACGCAGTGCTGCCAGCTTAAAGGTCAACATAGTTAGAAGTTCACAGCTGGTCTTCTGCAGGCAGATTCACATGAAAGGACAGGTCACAGAGAGAGCACGATATTTTTCAGCTGGAGTGTTGCCTCACTAAAGACGGATGATTAAAGCCTTGCCCATATGGGGGAAGATCCCCAAACCAGCTATTCATGGAGATATTATTA
This sequence comes from Nyctibius grandis, assembly GCF_013368605.1. Classification (NCBI taxonomy): domain Eukaryota; kingdom Metazoa; phylum Chordata; class Aves; order Nyctibiiformes; family Nyctibiidae; genus Nyctibius; species Nyctibius grandis. The sequence continues at coordinate 27,857,517 of NC_090663.1, forward strand.
TGGAAGAATCATGGGACAATTCTGGTGAAAAAACATAACAGTAAAAGAGACACGGTAGAGTATATTGAGGACTAAAATGGAAGATTACATAAAAACATGAAAGATGTGATTTAAGACAAGTAGCTAACTTCATTTGAGGAAAACTGAAAAAACACAGAGGCCACTCTGTGTTCACTGGGCTTTCCTGCCTCCACCACCTTCCCGCACCAGGACCTGACAAGTCCCTCGGGAAACCAGATCTTTCCCCTCTACTTAAAGCTTGCTTCGAGCTGGCAGCCATAGTCCCTTCTTACAAAGTCCAACACGATGAGGCACAGGGCTGCTCCCCAAAAACCTTTGGCACTGGTCTCTGCAGAACTCTGAGAGGAATGCACTTGCTGCACCCCACCTTGCAGCCTCTGCTTCTTCTCTTCGGAGACTCAGCAACACAGCAATGATAGGAACATTTTTAAAAGAACAGGAAAATGATGGAAAAAAAAAAAAAGAAAAAAGAAATACTCAGAAGTGAGAGCCCCAGGGGAGGGCAGCACCTGCAAAGCCTTACCATTCCCTTTTAAAACCAAACGGGGAATTTATGTTGGTCATTTATCTTTAAAATAAAGAGAAAGAACTAACTCACAAAAAGCCAGTAAGGCTTTAAGAAAGCACCAAAGAAAAAAAATTTTTTTTTTTTTAAGGCATAAATAGCTGTTTCCATTTTCAATAAATGTACAAAGGAGTGAAACAGTCTGAAGAGGTTCCCACTTGCTGAAATTGCCTGGTCAAGTTTCACACAGAAATAAATGCTTGTATCTGAATTTTTGTCTGAATGGCTGAAACATGGAGCCTATAATAGAAAAAAATGAATACAGCCTTCATCCCAGTATCACTATAACTGAGAAGAGCAATTAAAACTTCAAAAATACTGGAAAAATGAAGTCTGTTACACAAAATTAAACTATTAATTCGCTCCTTTGAAACAACTAGCAACAAAGATGTACCTCCACAAAACCATAAACACAGCCATATTTAACTGTTAATTCTGGTTGGGAGAGCTTTGTGAACACATTTTGTATTCTGAAGAAAATAGGAAAAAGCCCATATAATGTAATATATTGCCGTTTATAACTCCCTTCTCCAAAAGTCAGCCTCTGCCAACTATCTGATATATACCACTGATAAATTCCATGCTGTAGCTATAGTTCAGATACTAAGTTTGGCATAATAATTAGGAATTTTAGTAATTACATTTTTATTTCAAGTTAAAATTATTTTACTACCTGAGGCCGACCGAGGAAAACAGTGTTACAATACTGAAAAGAGATAGTAATAAACAAGACAAATAATTCACTGAAGAACACCTGTAATTGGTGACCAAACTCTGACAAAACTAGTATTTTTATCACTTATTTTATTGCTGCTTCAGGGGAAACAATAGTAATCAAATTGCTGCCATTATGAATCACTGTTTAGCCCTTGTTCAATTAAACAGAAATTAAAAGCTACAGCATTCAGCAGGATCCTTCAGAGCAGACAAACTTGTGCAGTAAATGGAGACCCTTCATTTTGCCATCGTTTTGCAATGCCACAAACTGTTCCCTCATAACAGGCATTCCCTGTAAGGCAATGTCAACACTCGCCAAGCGCAGGTCATATTGGTGGCACCACAACAGATTCACAGAATGGTTAAGGGTTGGAAGGGACCTCTGGACACCATTTAGTCCAACCCCCTGCCAAAGCAGGTTCACCTAGAGCATGTTGCACAGGGTCACGTCCAGGCGGGTTTTGAATATCTCCAGAGAAGGAGACTCCACAACCTCCCTGGGCAGCCTGTTCCAGTGCTCTGTCACCCTCAAAGGAAAGAAGTTCCTCCTCATATTCAGATGTTTCAGCTTGTGCCCACTGTCCCTTGTCCTGTCACTGGGCACCACTGAGAAGAGTCTGGCCCCTTCCTCTTGACACCCACCCCTAAGGTATTTGTAAGTGTTGATAAGATCCCCTCTCAGTCTTCTCTTCTCCAAGCTGAACAGACACAGCCCTCTCAGCCTCTCCTCATTAAGAGAGATGCTCCAGTCCTCTGATCACCTCTGTAGCCCTCTGCTGGACTCTCTCCACTAGTTCCTTGTCTTTCTTGAACTGGGGGCCTCAGAACTGGACACAGAACTCCAGATGTGGCCTCAGTAGGGCAGTGTAGAGGGGGAGGATAAACTCCCTTGACCTGCTGGCCACACTCTTCCTAATGCACCCCAGGATACCATTGGCCTTCCTGGCCACAAGGGCACATTGTTGGCTCATGGGGAACTTCTTGTCCACCAGAACACCCAGGTCATTCTCTGCAGAGCTGCTCTCCAGTAGATCAGCCCCCAACCTGTACCAGTGCATGGGGTTATTCCTCCCAAGGTGCAGGACTCTACACTTGCCTTTGTTGAACTTCATGAGGTTCCTCTCCGCCCAGCTGTCCAGCCTATCCAGGTCTCGCTGAATGGCAGCACAGCCTTCTGGTGTATTGGCCACCCCTCCCAGTTTTGTGTCACCAGCAAACTTGCTGAGTGTACACTCTGTTCCTTCATCCAGGTCATTGATGAATAAGTTAAACAGGACCGGGCCCAGTACTGACCTCTGGGGAACACCACTAGCCACAGGCCTCCAACTAGATTGAGCACTACTGATCACAACCCTCTGGGCTCTGTTGTTCAGCCAGTTCTTCATCCACCTCACTGTGCACTCATCTAAGCCACACTTCTTGAGCTTTCCTATGAGGATATTATGGGAGACAGTATCAAAAGCCTTGCTGAAGTCAAGGTAGATAACATCCACTGCTCTCCCCTCATCAACCCAGCCAGTCATGTCGTCATAGAAGGCTATCAGATTGGTCAAGCATGATTTCCCCTTGGTGAATCCATGTTGACTACTTCTGATGACCTTCTCCACATGCTTAGAGATGGCATCCAGAATGAGCTGCTCCATCCCCTTTCCAGGGATGGAGGTGAGGCTGACCAGCCTGTAGTTGCCTGGGTCCTCCTTCTTACCCTTTTTAAAGACTGGAGTGACATTGGCCTTTCTCCAGTCCTCAGGAACCTCTCGTGTTCTCCATGACCTTTCAAAGATGATAGAGTGGCTGGGCAGTAACATCTGCCAGTTCCCTCAACACTTGTGGGTGCATCCCGTTGGGGCCCATAGATTTGTGGGTGTCCAGTTTGTCTAAATGATCTCTAACTTGATCCTCCTCAACCAAGGGAAAGTCTTCCTTTCTCCAGACTTTCTCTTGTACCTCCAGGGTCTGGGATTCTTGAGGGCTGGCCTTAGTAGTAAAGACTATGGCAAAGAAGGCATTCAGTAACTCCGCCTTCTCTGCATCCTCCATCACCAGGGTACCCTCCTCATTCAGCGGTGGGCCCACATTTTCCCTAGTCTTCCTTTTGCTGCTGATGTACTTGAAGAAGCCCTTCTTGTCGTCTTTGATGTCCCTTGCCAGATTTAATTCCAAGCTGGCCTTGGCCTTCCTTGTCACCTCCCTGCATACTCTGACAACCTTCCTACATTCCTCCCAAGTGGCCTGTCCCTTTTTCCACATTCCGTAGACTTCCTTCTTCCATTTCAATTTTGTCAGAAGCTCTTTGTTCATCCGTGCAGGTCTCCTGTCCGCTTTGCTTGATTCCTTACTCATAGGGATGCAACCAGTATGCAGTATCTAAATGCAATGCAGTTTTCCAGCTGCTGTTCCTGACTATGTCAGCACCGTTCTCTGCTGGTGTAATTTGTGGATATTTCATAATCAGAGAGACTAACTACTGTGAAGCTTAAGCTGCTTTTAACTAGTTTAGGCTTTCTTCTGCAGGCACAGCTAGAAACCCCTTTTGCTGAAGACCAAAGACAGTCATTTAGAAACAATACAGATGGAAAAGAGAATGGCTGGAGCTCCAGAGGCACTTTCTGGAAGAGCAGGAATGCAAAGGTACAGCACAATTGTCCTGGTTTGCACGAGGACAGACTTTTCAGTTAAGTTTCTTTTAAGTAACTATACTTTCTGAAGTTGACTACACGCGCTTGTTGCCATGGAAACTAGGGTCCCTTTTGGGTGTCTTTGCTCCACAAAGGAAAGGACCGTAAAGTGTCGCACCTAAGGGGAGAAGCGGACAGGTCAGGTGACCGAAACCTGACCAATGGGGTATTCCATCTCACCCACATGATATATTCAGTTTAAAGCTGGGGGACCATAGTGTTCATGCTCTCTCTTCCCCTATGGCCGACAACCTGGGAGGACCCTGTCCACACTCCTGCTGTCACTCCGGAACCCAGTTCCCACCTGCTGCCGCGTGTGCTCCGGGACTGCCCAGCGCCTGACCTGCAGCGTCAGTGGTGACGTGGTCATCATCGAGGGGGAGCTCAGTAGCGGTTTTGTATAAAGATCATTATTTATTATACTCTTTTTCCTTGTTATTGTTTATTAAAACTGTTTTAACTTTCCAACCCGTAAGTCTCTCTCTCTTTTTTCCTTTTCCCCTCTAGTGAAGGAAAGGGTCAATAGAGAGCGTCTGTCATTCGCTTAACAGCCTGCCCAGCCTTAAACGGCGACAACAGTATATTTTAATTTAACAGCAAGTTGTGTAAAAGTTTTGGAGACAATAATTACTCATCTTTTTTTTTTTTTTTAGAAAGAACTACACTGAAGTAAGATGTTCAGTCCAGGATGAGTTGGTATTATAACAAAGGTGGAATGGAAGAATATTGGCGAGATGCTTGATTTCCTAAGGACCAAATTCTGTTATCTAGAAAACTGGCTTCTCCACCATCTTAGAAAAGCCTGTCTTTATCAGCATAAAACAAACCAAATACTCTGCCCACCATTGTCATAAGTTGGTTTATCACCAGTCCAGTACTAAAATCTGACTGTATGACACTGTGCTTGTGCTAAATTAAATAAAATAAGATCTTTTCTTGATAAAGACTAGAAATATACCGTACTATATCAAAAACAAATCTCAACACTCCTGTCTGGAAGGAACATAACCTAGCTCCTTCCCTTTCTGGAGGTAAGGTAGTGGAAGATGACTAGTGTATTTACACGTTACTTAGGACTGGAAGAAAAAGATCACATTATGTGATAGAAATAAAAGCTGACAATAGATATTTCAAGGAAAAATGCACCAGCAAGGAAGTCATATGGAAACAAAAAATATAATGTAAAATAGACTGCAATATACAAACTTCCTGCTTTCCTTTAGATAAACTAAACAAAAATGGATAAAAGCAGCAACTAGGTGTTACCTCCACTTCAAAGAGATCTTGGTGGTGATGATAAGCAAGGTGCTGGGGACGGAGACCAAACTGTCAGTGCCTCTCTGCTTAGGTCCTTGTGCACGAGGGAGCCAAGAGCCTCAAATCTAGTTCACTAAAGGCCAAGCAGACCTACTTCCTGAACAAAATACTCTTAAGCAAGGCGACAGTGATACCAGATGGCTTAGTAAAAGCAGGCCTCAGAATAGGCCCCAAAAGGCCTACTCTGTGTAACCTTTAGACACAATCCATTTTCCTTTCAGCTAAAATAACTGCACTTTCTGAAAGTAACTGCATGTTTTGCAGACAGTGTCTGCTTCTAGGACCGATAACACTTAAAGTTATAGCTATCACTGACTCTTGCTTGTGCTTCTTCTTAGAGGATGCAAGGTCTCTGTTAAATTCCTCACTAATTACAAAGAAAGGCCAAAGATAAACAAGACTGCGAACAACATCTTTGGAGTGTCTTAAATTACTTGATTCACAGCTCTGGTGCCAGGAGAAGAGAGAATCCTGTAAGAACCAGAACAGGATCTTTACCTCAGAGCCACCTGCATGTGTCAACAGAAAGGCATCAACCACACCTGCGCAGAAGCGGGGTTTTACAACGGACAGCATAACGATGGGGGGATTACAAACACCAGAGACCACCAAAGACCCCTTCCCCAGTTTAGTACACATGCGCAAAGACATTACATAATGTATTAGTGTCACGGTTTAAAGCTGGGCTGGCGATTAAACCTGCGGCAGAGGGTTTATGCATAAGGTTTCTTGAAATAGGCAGGCTTTTCTTGGGAATTGTACGAATATTCTGTTTTCTATAATGTATATAATGAGTGTGCTTTTGTCTCTCAGTAGAACGAATACCCCATGTTCCCAGCGCTGTAATAAAGTAATGCCTGCTCATTAATGCTAAACCCAGCGTTAAGGAGTTTTATTCCCGATTTCGGTGACAACAGGTCTAATGCAATAAATTGTGAATTGAACTGGGAGATGTACTTGGAAAAAAAAAATATGTATTTTGTATACACAGCTCTTGTTTAGGTAAAAAGAAATCCCACCAGCCAGCATGTCTAGGGCATCATTATGGCCAAGAGCACTCTTATTCAAGAGGAACCGCAGTCCCAAAGGGCTCGAGGTTGGCAGCATATGTGACTTCAAAACAGAGACTGTAAAAGTGCTGTACAGAGCCATCAGAGTGCTGGAAGTTCTCTGCCTGAGAGGTGCACAGTAATATCACCTGTATCACAGGACAATTTTAACTGTGTTACTTCAGTTTAAAAGCTTTTTTTTTTTTTGAAACTTGGGAAGGAGCAGCAAGGTAGACTCCTACTAAGGCAGAAAAAGCAGCAGCAGACGTAAACGCACAGTCTCTGGCCAATGCAAACGCAGCTCCGCTGGAGTGAAGCGTGATTTTCAGTCAGTCTTTCCAGCTAAGGAGGACTCCTGCCACTGCACGCTGGGAGAATGACCAAGTGAGACCACTTGTCTGTAAGGCTCAACAATACCTGTGAGCACCTGATCTACATTATCTAAATAGGTTAGGAAATAAAATACCTATACTGTACAGAGATAAAGATGAGAGAACTCACTTTTCTGTACTCCTAGCTTAGTTCTCAATTCTTAGGACTGTTTTGTAACTATTTTTCTCCTGTAAAGATCCTCTGAAGAAAAGGGATACCATCCAAACACAGGATTTGATCTAGACTTTGATTATCTACCACTGTCTCAAAAGTATATTTCCGCAGTGAAAAGTTAACTGAAAAGGAGTGTTCAACGTCCAGGCTGGAAGCACAATGGTCCAAACAGGGACATGTTCAGAGTTTTCCAAATCTAGAAGTAATCTGGCCAATAATAAATCTGTAAACCCAGCTGTCAGTCTCCGGCCCTCCCACTGCTCACATTTCAGCAGTGGGTGCACAATGTAAATCATGGAAGCGTTTTGGTTGGAAAGGAGCTTTAAGATCATCAGGTCCAACCACTAACCTAGCACTGCCAAGTCCACCACTAAACCATGTCCCTAAGCACCACATCTTTTCAATACCTCCAGGGATGGTGACTCCACCACTTCCCTGGGCAGCCTGTTCCAATGCTTGATAACCCTTTTGATGAAGAAATTTCTCCTGATATCCAATCTAAACCTCCCCTGGCACAACTTGAGGCCATTTCCTCTTGTTCTAACACTTGTTACTTGGGAGGAGAGATTGACACCTACCTCGCTACAAAATGAAGGATTTCAAACAGAAAAGTCTTGTTTATAAATAAGAGATCTGCAGCAAAGTTTCCTATGCCAAAAATTGCAAAGAATGGGATGGCGACAGAATCCAACAACATACTGTCCTAGTGTTCGGGCAGCAACTGGTAAACGCTAGCTTCAAATCTGATGGCTTTCTTCATTATCAGAATGAAGCATAAGGAAAGAGCTGGCCCACAACTGCACGTGCATCTTACAGATGCTGCCCTTCCAGGCACACAAGTGGAAGCACAAGAAAGGAGCTGGGAAGACAGAAGGATAAAAAGGTTTTATTAAAAATGAAAGGGATAGAGGAAAGTGTTTTTTCCTCTTCTGAACTTCCAAAAATCTTGAAATAATTGTTTTCTGTCTGTCTTCTGGGCCTAAAGAAAAACAAGACCAAAGGAAAAGAAAACCACAGAAACTTAGTTTTCTTGAGAAGATTCCATTCACTTCAGCAGATCCAGGATTTGATACTAAAGGGAGTGTATGCCTCCCTCACCCCGTACGCACACTGAAGATCAAGGCAGGCATTGGAAGGAAGGGGAAGGCATATTAATGAATGAAGGCAAACAAAATTAAAGGAGCACTCTCCATAAACAGCACAACAGAAAGAACATGGGCCTTGAATGTTTTGATCCCATTTATTTCCTGTAGTGGGCTCAATGTGCAAGTTTAAGTTGCTCAGGTTTAACAAAAAAAGACCTCAAACACAAATTTTCTCCTCACTTTGCGTGCACTACAGCATAACCGACAGTATCACCTATTCTCATAATTCACAATAATGATGGTCAGCTGGTAGCCTCACCTAAGCATCACTGCAAGAAGCCTGAATGCTATCTCAGAAACAAATGCAGCAAAAATGCAAGCCACTAGGACAAGTAATTACAAACCAGACAAGCCTGTCTAATTTGGGGAACATTACTCAACGAGGAGTGATCAACAGCCAGAAGCTGGTCATTTGGCATCATCTTTTCTCACAGCACGCAACTGGTTGTCATGACAACCCTGTTGTCCTCCTTGCCGAATTGCTGAACCACCCGCCTGCATTTGGGGAGAGGAAGATTCTCAAACAGGTTCCATGAAAACATGCTCAAATGTGGGATTTACGGACATACGTGTAACCAGACACAATCTGTGCCAACGTGAATTGCCGTTTTGATCAGCTGTAACATAAATCATAATCAGAAAAAGACTGACTTTTTAAAAATCCTAAGGAAGCTTGGGATGAATTGTCTGTATTTTTTTTTTTTCATGTGATGTGATCTTTGTCCTGCTGTATAAATCATGAGCTGCTACAGGCATACAAGGCGTTCAAGCAGAGATGACTAATCTTAAGGAAGAGAGAGGAAAGCAGATGTGCCAACATTCAGGAAAAAAAACACACCACTAAACCCACTTGTTTTGACATCCTGGCTTCTTCTCCCTTTCAACCACCAAACCCCAAGCTGTTGACAAAAGGACGTAAGTACTAGCACAATAATCAAAGAAAATCAAGGGCAAGTGACTTAAGGAGAAAAGATAAGAAGAACTGTTGATGATAGCCCTCAGTATAGTGATGATGATAGTACTCAGGATGGTACTACCCATACTGCTTAACTGGGAGAATCTCAGAGCTCTGCGAGGGGTCTGCTCAGGCGCAATACAGCCTGAGGTCCAGAGGTGGAACCATAAGAAACCAGCACCACAGTTTGCGTTTACAGGAGTTGATACTAATAGCAGCAGCAGCTGGGAAAAGTACCATAGGAAGATCATGAGGAAAAGTCCATGTGTTCCTTCCTGGAAAATGGGCCAAAAATAGGTGACAACAAGAGGACTAGCCTGTTCACCAACCAAAAACGTCCAGCCGCAAAACAAGCGGAGTCTGGCAACAGAAGGAAGACTTGGAGGTGATCTGAACTGCTGTTTCAAGGGAGCCGTTGTGGAAGAAGCTGTGGACCAGGAAGAAACCAGGCTCTGGGAAGACCCATCCCACCTGGAGGAGGGTGGCCGCTTAGCCAGGTGGAGCAGTGGTGGCAACATGAAATGGCAGACACAGAGGAAGGACCACCTCAGCCAGAGCAAAGGCTGATGAATCACTACCTGAAAGTGCTGTAGTGGAAGGACATTCTACAGCCCTTGAACAAACTTCACAGTGTGATGAGATCTCCATCTCTTGATTAGGGAGCTGATGAACATGAGGAGAGTTGAGCAACTAAGAGGCAGTACTGGCTCTGGTTGGGGTGAAGTTAAATTTTCTTCATAGCAGTCTAAGGTGCTGTGTTTTACATTTGTGACCACAACAAGTGTTGAAAACACAGCAGTAGTTTAGCTATTGCTGAGCAGTGCTTGCATACGGCCCAGACCTTCTCTGTTTCTCACTCTGCCCCCAGCCAGAGACTGGCTGGGCATCGGTCTGTTTGTGGGAGGTGGTCAGTGGACTGTATTTGCATCACTTGTTTTCATAATTTTTTTTCTTCACTTATTAAGCTGTTTCTCACTTTTGCCCTTCTGATTCTCTTCCCCATCCCATAGATGGGAAAAGTGAGCCATCACAGAAGCATTCACAGAATCAATCAGGTTGGAAGAGACCTCTGGGATCATCGAGTCCAACCATTGCCCTGACACCACCATGTCAACTAGACCATGGCAACGAGTGCCATGTCCAGTCTTTTCTTAAACACAGCCAGAGATGGTGACTCCACCACCTCCCTGGGCAGCCCATTCCAATGTCTAATGACCCTTTCTGAGAAGAAATTCTTCCTAATGTCCAACCTGAACCTCCCCTGGCGAAGCTTGAGGTTGTGTCCTCTTGTCCTGTCGCTAGTTGCCCGGGAGAAGAGGCCGACTCCCACTCCACTACAACCTCCCTTCAGGTGGTTGTAGACTGCAATAAGGTCACCTCGGAGCCTCCTCTTCTCCAGGCTAAACAACCCCAGCTCCCTCAGCCGTTCCTCATAGATCAGACCCTCCAGACCCTTCACCAGCTTGGTCGCCCTCCTCTGGACTCGCTCCAACACCTCAACATCTTTCTTGAAGTGGAGGGCCCAGAACTGGACACAGGATTCAAGGTGCGGCCTCACCAGTGCCGAGTAGAGAGGGACGATCACTTCCCTAGACTGGCTGGCTACACTATTCCTAATAGAGGCCAGGATGCCATTGGCCTTCTTGGCCACCTGGGCACACTGCTGGCTCATGTTTAGCCGGCTGTCGATCAGCACCCCCAGGTCTCTTTCTGCCGGGCCGCTCTCTAACCACTCTTCCCCCAGCCTGTAGCGCTGCATGGGGTTGTTGTGGCCAAAGTGTTAAGACCCGGCAGTTGTTCTTGTTGAACCTCATGCCGTTGGTCTCGGCCCATCTATCTAACCTGTCCAGATCCCTCTGTAGGGCCTTCCTACCCTCCAGCAGATCCGACACTCCCACCCAGCTTGGTGTCATCCACAAATTTGCTGAGGGTGCACTCAATCCCTACGTCTACATCATCTATAAAGATATTGAACAGCACCGGCCCCAGAACTGAGCCCTGGGGAACACCGCTAGTGACCGGCTGCCAGTTGGACTTTGCCCCATTCACCACCACTCTCTGGGCTCAGCCATCCAGCCAGTTTTTAACCCATCAAAGAGTCATACTGGACAAGCCCAGGATCCAAGTAAGAGCAGGCAGGTACCCTCCAGGATGGAACGAAAAGGAGTCCTAAACAAGCAAGAGCAGCATACAAATGAATGCCCTGTTCACCAGCTTTGTGCTTATATGAGATACAGCCTCAAAAACTATGTGAACAAAACGTACCATTACCTTGGAAGACTTCTACCAACTAATTTCCACAGGGATTAGAAAAAATTGCTACCGTTCTAGCAAGCAAGTTATTCCATATACACTTTGTATACAACCAGTATTAGTGGATTTCTTGCTTATTTGAAATACTAGTTCTCTATTCTTTCCACTAGGTGGCAAAAGCTTTTACTTAAAAATAATAATAATCTAACACAGAGTCTATCTCTACCTCTAAATCCACGGTGACTGCGCACTGTGGGACTGCACCCCAAGGAACCTCCTGAACATGGAGGACTCTAAGCAACAAATAATTCATCCAGAGCAGTATCATCATCTTCATCAGCAAATCACTAAAAGTGGTTTTGTGGTTTAGCTTTCAGGGCTAAAACAGTCCAGCAGCAATCTGCATCCGCTTTTGTGATTTTTTTTTTTGGCACAGTATCTCTTCTTCCCATGCCTTTCCCCACAGAGAGCAGGATTGCAGCACATGATCTTGTGTTCTAGCTTCATACCCTATTTAAGTACTTTGTATTGTTTTAGAAGGAGGGGTTTGTCTGGTCTAAAGAAGAAAAATTAAACGGCCATCTCAGCCAAGGGACTGCTGGATTCACACAGCAAAACCTGCACATGCACTGTCGCACCAGCAGACACACTGCACAGCACGCACGGCAAAAGCAATGTGCACACGCGCAGAGTCCAGTCTTCCTTACAGAATTAATCTGTCTCGTCAACAGCAGTCAAGCATTTGGCAGAAAAACAGGGAAAATCAGTTTGGTGGCAGCTCTGAATTTATGTGTTTCTCTAATAAATTGAGCGCCTGATTCTCCTGTCCCCTCAAAGCAAATTGATATCTTAGTGTCAAACTATCCACAGAAGAGACCATTAACAATTTCATTTCAGGCAATGAACAAATATAATCTGTAACAGTCACACAAAACAGAAAGATTCAGTCTACAAATACTGACACAAAAAGCAGTTAAACACAGATGTCCTTCTGACTTCATGACTCAAGATGCCTGCAGAGTGGGAGGAGATGCTGTGCCAATGTATGGCATACAACAGTCCAGTCACCTCAACAGCCTCAACTCTCCACACAGGAACTGCTGCACCATAATGCTTTATCTCCAAGTAAAACTCTTTTACAAGCATCAAACATTACAGAGTTCAGTATCTCCCGACCTGTAACTCTCCATTTTGCTGGGACTGGCTGTAGGCACAAGTGGGTCCCATCTTCCTTAGACCTTCTGCAAATAGCTGGTGCTACTTAACACACACCACAAAAAGCAGATGGACAGATCTTATTCCCTTACTTAATTATGATACAGTTACCATCAAGTCCTGGTACTAACATATGGCAATAGGCTTAGACTCCACACCTTTTTATCAGATTTGTTTCAAATGAGGAATAGAAAGAGCCTCAGTAGTTTAAATTTGGTGATGTTAGTGAATGTCTCTTTAACCTGAATTACATAAGTAGTAAGACAGGGCATGGAAGAAGGAATCTGACTAGCAGTCACTATTTTCTTCTCCCTTTAGAAAAGGAACTTCAGAAAAAAATTTGCATAAAAAGTCAGGTACTAGGCAAATTATAATTTTCATCACCTAAAATATGATGAAGCCTACTGTGTTCAAGGGCGAACAATGTGAAGAAAGGAAGGCCTGTACTTCTCCAGAGAACATACTGCATAAACGTATTGATATAGTCTGAAATTTCATAGAAATGCTCATTAGTGGGTTTTGTGCATATGACTGGCTAATTAAAAGCCAGTGAAGTTGGCCAGTGGCACAGACATACAATTCAAATGGTGGCTTGACTAAACCTGCTTTTCTTCGACAGCTTCATTTACAGCATTGTGCAAATGCATTAGAAAAACCTTTTCTGAATTTAATGATTCAACGAAAACAGAACATAAAATTGAATTACAACGGAGTTACTCTCTGAAATTAAATGTTGTGCTTCAAGAAAAAGCAAAACCTGCAAAAAACCAGCCATTTCCCATCTCAGATGCAAGCTCTGCTCATCCCTCAGACCATGCAGACACATGGCTCCACACGCAGCGTGGCAGATGCTCTAGGATGCCATGAGAACGATGACTTTATCTGCACACGAACCTTGTGAGGGAGGGGAGTGAAAGCCCCATTTTAAAAAAAGCTGGGCAGAGGTAGGAAGAGAGGTCCAAGATGCATTAAATAAATTTTCCGGAGTCATGCCCAGACTCTGTGTACTTCCTGGGATCTATGCATGCTCCCTGCACCCAAACACCAACCATGAGATCAAGATGCAGAGATGGAGACCAGCCACCATCCTCCAAGTGTGTCCACGTGCCAGAGTCCCCTTCCGTTCCACATGAAGGGCTGCTCTTCCTGATGTGGCAAAAAAGTAATTCCTACCCCATCATACCCAGTTTAGTATTATCAGTAAAGCCAGAATGTTACTGTTAGTGATCTATATAATGGATTCGTTTGCCACTTTAAAGCTGTAGTCAAATGTGCATTAGAGAACAAACCGAAGGCTCCTTTTTTTTCCACCATAGAAGCCGAAGATCTGATGTTTCCCCACCTCCAAATTCATTTTGTGTTGCTAGCTACAGTACTGAAGAGAAGGGAGAAGAAGGTATTGTCGTGAAAATCCTCTCTGTTACCATTAGAGGCTCATAAGCATGAAATACTAGGAAGTATTAGGAAATAACAGGAAGTAATGCATTGGCCCTCAGGGCCTACAGTTTGCTGCAAAGAAAGATGTTACGGGAGAAGCTCAGGCACATCAGGCAGCTAAAGGCTGCGTTGCGGCCTTGTAAGATGTGAACTTGGCTCCACTTCCCAGCCTTCAAGCTTTGAGACTTCAAAATTTAACCTTTTCAAAAGTAACCTTGCTTCAGTTGAACTAACTCTTCTCCTGTACAATGCGTAGAGCCATATATGAAATGCAACGTATAGCATCTACAATGTCAAGGCTTTATGAACAGGGCCTTCTGAAAGCACATGCAAGTGTCAGGGGAGCTGGTCGTATTTCTCCCCTATGGGAGAGGGAAGCATGCTGATAGCACACAGGGGGTTCTCGGAGCCCAGAAGTTCATTTAAGTATTTCACATCGCTACATTGGTATAAACTTTCTATTAAATCTTTATTTATACCATCCAGATATCTTTTGGTGTTAAGCAAACTCAGAGGTGTTATTCGTCTTTAAAAGCATCCATCTAGCATTAGAAATACCATTATTTTCATTCTCGTATCTACTTCATGGCACTCCAGCACTAAAATGTTGTATTTATTTTTCACAGAGATGAATTTACACACATAACTGAAGATAGATTCAGAAATCTACATTTAAGGAGACAGAAATGGTATCTCTGACATAACCACTAACAAGAATCAGAAGAAAATTCAGAAAACTAACTGTGTTACCGATCATCCTGGTAAGTTTAACTTAGCAAACAGTAGCCAGAAACAAACCTAACACACAACAACCGGAGTCCTATGCCAGACAAGCATTTGAGAGAGAAAAAGGGAGGGATTAATTTTGCAATTCTGCAGAACCACAACAGAATGTCATTTGCAATTAGCACCACCTTCGATTCAAAGCATGTTAGCGAAATAGCTACTCACTTTGAAAACCTGAGGACAGACTCTCTTTAAAGCTGCACATACCCAGAACATAACAACTTCAAGAGCTTCCTTTACTGTGAAACCTGAGCTAGAATCTCCCTCAAAACAAACATCTGCTTGGTAAGAATGTAAACATGACAAAGCACAGTAAAACAATACACAAAAGATCTCCAGTATGTGACATACCACGAGCCATCGAGATCTATTAGCACTATGGAAAAGACACAGCTGATTGTCATCACAAGTTGTCACAAATGGTAAAACAAGAGATGCACAAGCAACAGCACAGTCCTTCTCCCAGCTGAAAACAATATCTAATCTTTGGTGAAAACCTTCCAATTTGTGGACATGCCAAAGGGCTGCTGCCAGTCTTGGGAAGCAGGAAAACCACAGTTACATAGGATGAGAAGATTTCCCTTTCTAGATTTCAATCTACCTTTGTTGCTGTGCAAATTAACAGAAGACTGCAAATAGGTCCTACAGGATTAGGACACACATGGTTTCAAGAGCTGTTTTTCTAATGCACAGCCTCCACTTTTCAGTTTTCTTCACCACACAGATGTCCATCTCCTGGTTTTTATTAATTTCCTGAAGTTCCTTTACTGTTACTCTTTCTGATCTGCTACTTAAAATCCTCGTATACAATGCAGGCAATTAATTACCGTTTGCCACTCTGGAAAGATCAAGGTCACTGAGCTCTTTGAATATAGCAGCTTGGTACTCACTGGCAGTTGAAAAACGTACGTGTTAGGAACTAAGATCAAGACAAAAATCCTTACGCCTACTGTTTTAATGTAGAGTTGAATGACCACAGGACTAGTGCATGCACTTCCACATGCTCTATTATAAAAAAGGACGTAGCAGAACTAGAAAAGACATAAAGACAGATAAAATTGCTTCTGCAAGCAGAGACACTGAGCGTAGTAGGACTCTTGAGCTTGGAAAAGGAATGACAGGGAAGAGGGAAGGATGTCCAGAAATCTGTAAAATCATGAATGGTGGGAAGAAGGCAAGGATGGAAAGGAAATTATCATTCACTATTATTTACTGCTTCCTATAACAGAAAAGCAATGGGCACCTAATGAAATTATTGGAGAGCAATTTTATAACAAAGGGAAGTACTTTTTCATACAACACATAATCAAATTCTGGAGCTCATGGTCACAGGATGTTGTGGATACCAGAAATACAAATGAGACCAAAAACAATTAACAAATTCATGTTAGAAGTCTATCAAGAGCAATTAAGAAAGATAACATGAATGACATACCAACTCTGAAAGCCCTAAAACCACCAACTGCTGAAAATGAAGAAGATATAATAGGGGTAAGACCACTTTGTGAGCCCTGTTTTTTGTTTTTATTGTTCCCATAAGTTTCTGCTACTGACCACGGTCAGGGGTGACCCATAAAGAACTACATGAGCCTAAGGTCTGCTGGATACAGCCATTCTCACAAGCTGACGTACTATCTGGTGAGGTACCAAATGGAACTATAACCTCTGTAACTCTAAAAGTGAGCTCTAACTTCCAGTCAGTGTATTAGTTTGCACTGGAAATAGTGGAATTAACAACATTATTGAAAGACTTTGATAAAAGTAACCACAACAATTATATTGGGTCAGATTAAAAAGCCACATCTGACATGAGAACTATCAAACTGATATATCCAAGCTTCCTCTAAGGGATACATATATTCCCATAAGGAAAATGCACAGTAAATTTGTTCTTTTAAGTTCAAAGGTACACAGTTTCCTACCCTGAGATGCACAATAACCTCATATGACAACAGCAATGCAGGAGTTATGGGACTGAATATTATTTTCCTTACATATTTGTCACCTTCAATTTTATATTAACATATATCTAAAAGGAAGATGTTACTACTTTTATACTAAATTGTACAGAGCCTTCTAATAGATAAAAATTTCTTGATAGGCAAATACATGTCAGGCTTAAATATCTTTATGAATAAGGAAAGAGGAACACATCTAAACTACTACAAAGTGCAATAACTAAAAGCAGATCTCATCTAGTGATTACTGCAGAGCTGATGGCTCTTGAGATGTCATCAAGACAGCTCAAACTACAGGCTTTTACATATGACAGCTATTACAGTTCAAAAGAGCTCTTATGTCAGTAAATGTTTACAGTCTTGCTTCCCTTATATTATTTGCATTCCAGAAAAATTCAGAAGGAGAAAGAAGAGACGACAGCAACATAATGGATGTGAGATGCTAGTTAGAAATTCACTGTTTCTGCACTAATAATGAATTCTCAGTGAATCTTGCCACCTTCTGAAAATAGAACTGGCCCAGATAAGAGACTATGGTCAGCACAACATGCGATCCTGATATAGCATCTGTAAAGTGATAAACCAAAAGAAAATAATTAAGTCAAAATAACCTGATCTGGTGGCCTTTACTCTGATCCTTTTGCAGTAACATTACCAGAAGGAGCAAACGAAGAGTTTTATCTCTCTCCTAAACTTTGACTACCACCTTACCCATCAGCAAGTCATAAAATAACAAAGTATGTCCCACCAAAAACCTTTAGCATATTACCAAATGAGGTAGTGTATTTGTTGATCATCGCAGAATTCAAGCTGCAAAGCTCATTCCTTTCAAAAAGTCTACTTCTAAATACTAGGGAAATGAAATACTACTTTTGTGAACTTATGCTTGTTTTCAGCATTTTTGAGAGAAATTTTTATAATTTTGTATTGCATCTTGTGATATCCGGTATTTTTTTAAATCCCCAACTCCCGAAATCCTAAGAAAATTGCAGCTTGTCCATGAAAAGAAAAAAAAAAAAAAAAAGAAGGAAACCAAAACACAAAACACTCACTACAACCCACAGAATCTCCCATGTCTCCCCCTCCAAAAAAAGCTGAAAAAATAAAGTTAGAATGAAAGCTTAACCCTAAAAGATAAACAGTGACCTAAAATTGATTCTTATATTTGAAGACATATTCTTTTTTTAGACTCCCATTTGGGGACAAGGTGTATTTGTTTCAAGAAAAATTTGTAACTTTGTTTTCATTTAGTTTTTAATTGGTTTCTTGGTGTAAACTGAAGCATTTATTCTTATTCATCAATACTATAGCCTTTATAAACGCATGATATCTATAAACATTCTTGTCTAATTAAAGAGAGGATGTGAAATAAATGTGTTAATAATAAAAGAACAACACCTGAAAACTCCCTCCCCTCCCTTCTGAAGAGCCTTTCTGCTTCCAGTGCTCAGTCTGTCCACTCGCCCTGGCTGCAGATGGGGTGGTTTAGCAGAGAAAAACAAGAAATCTACTACGCAAACACTAGATATATTCCCTCACCTACAGTAAGGTTTCTGTTGTATGCCTGAATACATAAAAAGAAAGGTTAAAAAAATACAACCAGTAATTACTATTACTAGAGTATTTCAAGTGTGGTCTGCAGGAAGCACAACTTTTAAATCAGTAGATTTGGTCTATCTGGGGTTTGGTTTTTTTTGGGTTTTTTTGTTGGTTTGGTTTGGGGTTTTTTTGTTGGTTTTTTTTTTTTTTTTTTTTTTTTTTAATACGGACATATAGTTATTGCGCTGATGTTAGCAAACTCTGGAAGCAGTGAACCTGAAATGTCAGTCGAACACATAGATAGCATCTCTACCTACTTCTGGCAGAGAGACCCAAGAGACAATCTACCCCTCTGCATCATTCCTGGAAAACCACAACTCTTCCGGAGTCACTACTCAATTGATTTTATGTTGGGACAGCTGAAGCTTGTCACAGACTAACAACAGGCACTCTCATGTCGGAGGCACCTGACCATTCAAAAAAGGCAGGTTTCCTCTGGGAAGTGTTAAGCACTCTGGACCATGCACCACTGTTTTCTGGACCAACTTCTTGAAACTAAAGACGAACTTGATGTGGACAGAAGCCACTGTGAGAAACAGAGAATGGGGCAACTTCCACGTCACCCTACTCCCTAAGCAGCTTCTTTTAAGAAACTGCATTTTCCCTTTTGAAGTAATTGTAGGATTAGATAATAATAGGAAAGAGGAACTTCCCATAAAGAAGTATACTTGTTGTATTTAAAGTACAGAAATCTGGTGTATAGTTATGAAAGTGAGAATTCAACTATGAAATGAAATCAAGAGAAATATAGAAAAATGATCTTCTATTAATGATCACACATTCATTTTGATAGTTGCACAAGGGCCTTATTTCCTATACCTATTCTAAATACACATAGGCAGTATAATTTTACAAAGCCAAACACACCCATTTTAGTGGAAAAAATCCTGTATGAAAAATCAAATCAACTTTCTGTTCTATGCCAGTGGAAGCTTAGCCCCCAAATCTCTATTTTTCTGATGTCTTCCTTCTACTTTTCAGATCTCTGTTAAAAAAGCACTGGTTGTGTTTCAGCTCAATTAACCATGGGAAATGTATTCAGGAGACTACAAAGTTCCTTAGTCAATCTGCTGACAGCTCCAGTGGCAAAAAGGGAAGCTCATTATTCTGGTTTAGTTAAGCACAAAAGAAAATGAGGTAATTTGAGTTTAACACCAAATGTTATCTTGAAAGTCTGCTACAGCTACATAGTGTAACCAATGATGTTGGCTTGCCTACAAGAGAAAAAAAATTGAACTAAATTTCAAATAATTTTACAAAAGCCAAACCAGATCACTATTTCCTATTACTGGTTTGTTTTTGTAGTGAGCAAATACAGCTATGCTATTTAATTACAATTCCACAAATGAAGACACAAGTTGTGTAAAGGTTTTGTGTGAACCAGCTTTCTGACAGAAGATCATGTTTCTGACCTGGCCAAACTGATTGATTTACAGCTGGCAAAAGGAACAAAAAAAATGCCCAAGATACTAGTCAACATTCTTTGACAGAGCCCTATCAAATACTGGCTATAAACCACCTCACACTTCTAACCCTCAAAACCTCACTCAGTGTACCAAAAGTTGCTTTACCTTGAACTTTAATGAATGACTAGGGGTACTGCTCATATATTATTTAGACAGACTTTTTTCTTCCCTTTGACTGCAAGGAAAATAAAGCAGTCCCAGAGGAGGAATTTGTGACGTGTGAAGGAGAAACTAGAAGACCAGTTCATAATGTATTTTAAACCTATGCAAAAACCTTCGAGCTCTATGGATCACAAGTCTACAACATGACTTGTCAATTCACTACTGAAATGATGAGCATTCAGAAAGACACCTTTACAGCATTAACTGCACACCGTGAACTCTGCAACTTCAGCTGTCAGATACCAGCTGATCTTCCACTGAGCAGATTTTTTATTAACAGATAAAATAATTGTATTCAATATCCAGAGCTAAGTGACATTGTCAACCAGAGCTATAAAAAAGTAAAATAGAAGTGTTACTTACAGTTACTAGATGCTCCCGTATAGTTCAACATATACTGATCTGCCACCAGCATCCTTTAAGTTTGCTATCTACATGTCCCAACAGCTTCATATGTTCCTTCTGTGTAACACCTCCAACTTAAATACAGGAAAATACACTGCTATGTTTAAACAGACACTTACTTAATTAGTCTAACAAGGAATGGTGCTTTGGGTGGGAGAAAAGTCACCCCGATTCAGCTGCCGGTGGCTGTAACAGAGGAAACACCACATGTTGACCATATAAATGACTGCGTTTTCTAATAAGCCAGGAAAAAAGGAGAGGGATGGCTATACAGGAATTACAGCAGCGTGTGCATACAGCGTATTCTCTATTGAATTGATTCCAGCTTGCAAGACACTGATGTATTTTCTGACTGACTCTGCTTAGGAGACAAGCTTCTGAAACAGTACTTTCAGCCCACAAGCCTTTAGATATCAATCACATCAAGATTGAATCAGCTCAACTTTGGACCAGAACAGCCCCTCACCCTGCAAATCAACCCCTGGAAATATATTTATGTTGGTTTTTTCTCCTTAGCTGCCTATATAAACACGAAAATAAAAGGCTTAGAAAAACGTATGGCAAAGATCCACTCTTTGAAGACAAAATTCTTAAGGCTGCTAACCTTTGAATCCCTGAAGGTGCATTGCAGCAACGGCAGAAATTGATTTAGTGAAAGGCTTCTATTCGCAAGAGCGCTGTTCTCATCGCAATGTCCCTCCCCTTGCTATAATCAATAATTTAAGCAAAGCCAAGAATCAGGTCAGCCAAAATGACCAGGGTAACTTGACTGTCTCTTTCTTGCAGAGTAGAAGTAAAATTAAATTAAAGCCTGAACGGGAATATACTCTAATTTAATCTGGTCAATCTGAGTTGTACATTTTGGCTTTCATTTAGAGAAGTGGAGGAGGGATGGGCTCCTTTGTTCCTTACTGAAAACTTCTCAGGTTCAGGAAAGAGCCAAAAATCCACTTCTAAAAAGTAAAAGAAGCCATAACCTTAGATTTAGAGTATTTTATCAGTTATGTGCAAACAAGAAACGTGCTCTATAGAGTTACAACCCTTACCTGAGTATTATGACAGTGCTATTATATCTATCTCTCAGTGCACTGCAACTATCTCCGAGTTAATAACTGAAGAAGTGTTTCATATTTAAATTTAGCCCTGCAGAATCTCAATTCAAAAGCAATTAAAAACAAAATCATAGGAAAAAATGAATTTAGATAATATTATGTCACTGTTTAGGGAAAAAAGTTTCATTAAGAAACAGTTTCATGAATAGTTCTGAGGCTGACTGCTTCAAGGTTTTTGCTTGAAAATCATATCAGGTAATAAATTGGTCCAGTGTATCAAATGATGTACATGTAAAATGAACAACATAACAAACAGTGGTTAAAAAAAATCCCTGTAACACAACACCATATAAAAATGGATAAAAATGCCCCAGAGATACTATGAGCAGGGAGCAAAAATATATGCTTGAGGTTGTCCTCCCCCCTTTCCCCTGAGGATTTCTCATCACTGAAGTATCATGGATAAACCTACCGTACAAATCAAAGGACGTGCACTGCAAGGCTTTTGACACACTACAAGAAACCCACTTAATGTCATTATCTTGAGCTCTGTGGCATCCTGATATTGGACATTTATGACCTAATGCTAAGTACCCAGGGGCTCCATACATCTCAAAATTAAGCAATTGAGCCCTAATGGCAAATGTATGTGCTTTCACAGGATTGTTTAAAAAAGGCTTCGCGTCCCTTTAGGCAGGGACCGTACATCCACTCTCAAGCAGGGACTGAGTTCAGAGCAAGGTCTCTGCAGCATGCCAAGTCCCATCATACAAGACCTCTCCTGGCCCATGGAGATAGCTTGGAACTGCCCTGAATCTACCCACCTTCTCTTGATGCAGCAGCAATGAACCCAAGGCTGACTGCAGCACCATCTAGTCCACATCTTGGTGGTACATGCTATAGGTTTCTGTGTGTTCAATACCACAGCTTGCAACAGCACAGTTGTCACTCAAGGGACCCACAACCCCAATTCAGCCAATCCCATGTCATTAATTAAAGTTGAATTAAATTTTAATCAGATAAAGCTGACTTGTGTGAGAGTTAAGCACATGAGGAACCAGCGCACTGAAAGACTGGGGTTGAAAGGAGCCACTAACTTGGGGAGATTAAAATACATACCTAGAGGTGCAAATATATCAGGGCAGGAACTGGAGGGGAATTTAGGTCTGTCCCCCTCATGGCACAGACATCGCTCTCCACCAGTGCCTGAATCCAGTCCTGAGCTAGGATTTGACTTTCTCTTAGCAGTACTTCAGTATTAAATAACTTCCACCTAGAGCTCCCCTGGTTTTGTCTGCTTTAAGTTTTCAGAACTTCTGTGAAATAACATCCTAGCCTCAAGCACATGCGAATTCCCCAATACTCATTTCTGCTGCTTTACTCTCAGTCTTAGTCCATCCTATTTGTTGCTGTCCTTGTGCTAGTCCTGCTTGCCTAACCTACTGACTACGAACACCCCTGCTTGCTTCCAGCTCCTGCTTATTCCAGCTTCCCCTCAGTTTGTGCCAAGTTCTCATTTATCTCCACTGCTATAGTTACTCTCCTTTTGCTCCCCCCCTCCAGTGGGTCCCTCCTCTCAACAAGCCTCCAGGTCACACTCCCATCTTCCAACCTTTCCCACACCACAACTCTTCTTGTTGCCCCACAGGCTCTCTCCTCTGCAGAGAGCAGCGGTGAGACAAGCTCACCACTGCTACTAGGGTCCGATGCTGGTATCGCTGCAGATGCTGAGGCAGCAGCCCAGGCTTTGGGTTTCTACTCTGCAAGGGATTTAGCTGCAAAGAGTCAGGAATCACTTCTGAGCACGAAACTCCTAAAACTCTCCCAGCCATCCCCAGTGTTGTACACCTAGGTGAATCGCTGCTACCCCTGCAATTGTGAGGTCCTCCAAAACCTCAGGGACCACTGTAAAGAATAGAGACTCATTCTGCTGAGCAGCAATACCGTTTCTCTACCACATCTCCTGCAGCTGAGATATAGGAGCACAGAATATGACAAACAAGCACTCAACCAGGCTGCAAAGAGCTCCGGAGCACACAGAACCCACCTAACAGAACATACCCATGTTTTCAGCTTGCCTTAACAAGCGGGGCTCACAGGTTAAGAGTCCTCCCAAAGGTAACACTGCTTTTTCCTTCCCTTCCCAGGCATTTCTATACCCATTTCAAAGCATCAATCAGGTGGATTGAAGTTTGGCCTGAGTTCTATGCAGCATTCAGAAGTGCTGAGGCAGAGGTTTACTGGATCAATTTTGGTTGTAATTTGTTATTACTTGCACAGCTTTATGAACTGGGAACTTTTTTTTTAAGGGGGGGCGGTTAGTCTAACAGTAGCTGATGGTGGCTTTTCTTCTGTGCAACTTTCTGCCTTACTATCCCTCTGAAAGAGTTATTAGGATCCTGACTTTTGCCCATTACCTTTTCTGGTTTCTCTTCTGTGGTTTGTTTTCCCTTCCTCTTTGCTTGCTTGTGTGTCTGACTGGACCTGAATGCTTTCCATGGTCTCAGGAGAGACCTGTGAAGACATACAGTCCTAAGCACAGAAGAGCTTTTTCAGCATGACGCATTCAACCTCAGAGAGGACATGCACGATCCAGAATTACACCTGTCCTTTCCTGAAACAAGAGGCTTGAAAAGCTTCCAAAAATAGTTTGTCAAGTTAAGTACCAGACATGATTAAGCTATTCACTACTTTTGAAACTCAAGTTTCCCCTACAGATGCTCAGAACAGTCTTCCATTTTGCTACAACACACAACAAGCCCTGTATAAAAAACACATCCCAATATCTCAACATTACACGTCAACGTAAACTGCACTACGGAGTTAGGGGAAACTTATGGTGCTCTGAAGATGTTGTGAACTACTCTATAGCTTCTACCCAGGCGGTAGCATGATGCTGGCGTTTACTTCCCTGCATTGTCTCACCACAAACTCTATTGCCCATTGTAGCCTTTCACTTTTCCCCTGCTAGAATTCCGCATGTTCCAACAGCCAGGCCTGCAGGCATTTGTTTACCCCACAACTATACGTTTTACTGAGTAGAAAACATTAATTTTAAACCACTCAAAATCATAGCACTGCACTTCTACAAAGCAGCGCTCCAATTTTGTCCGAAGTAGGAATTATGTGCTTTACCACGTTAGCAACAGAAATGTCCCTGAAAAGACAAGCGCCAAAGTGAAATATCAAGGGCAAAATAAGCCAGCTTGTTAAACTCCCATCAGGTGGCCAGAAGTTCAGCTGGAATAACGTCAAAATTGATGAAGCTATGTCAGTTAGGACAGGGTCACATTTGACACTATTTTAGCCAAAGCACCGAGCTAGGCACAGCAATGCTTTAGTAGTCAAAGCACAGCCACTAGAAAGCAACTGTCCTTGAACTCTATCTCCCCCCGCCACAGAGCACCACCCAAGGAGAGATGTGTTTGGAAAGAATATGACAAACCACCCTAGACCCTTTAGGCACAATATAGCACAGATTAACCAAGGAGTGATTTTTAAAACAAAACCAGACCCAGAAAAGGAACAAATTTTGTTTCTGCACTGCAGGGTAGATGTTGCAGGCTCTATCCAGCTGGTTAATTCATTTGTGAGTGTTACTTGATGTGTGTCCTGCTTAGCTTGTGGTTGCTCCTCCAGAACGCAAGTTTCTAGTTCTTGCACCCTGTCTGCTGCCTGTCTTGGACACCACCGGGCACCTCAAGGGACACGAGGCAGGCAGCTGAATCAAGCCCTCCTTAGGGAAGAAAATGAATGACTCTGATGAAATAAAGAATCATTCTTTATCTTTTTGGTAAACAGTAAGTATGAAACTGCAACTGTGACCAGACAACACATCCTGGAAACCCTTTTCTATAGTCCCAAAGTCTGGTAATTGCAAACAGAGTTTAGGAAAGGATGCTAATCACTATTGTATAAAACATCTATCCTCCCATTCCTGAACTTAAGCACGTTAATCCACTTTTACATACCTATTTTTATTAACTCTCCCAATTCAAAAGGGTGCTGATCACCACTCTACCATGCAAACTTTGCGTTTCAAGTCAGTGCACTCACACAAGCATTCAATACATGGATTTCAGTAGCTCCACTGAGAACCACAGGGTAAAATCGACCTGACTGTCCAAATGCAGCAGGCGGCCTCCCTGTGCAACTGAGAGCAGCAGCATGTACTCGAAAGAGTCATCCTTCAAATTCAATTTTCTATCAAGTTCAATTTATTTTATGGCCTTCTACCAGTAGACCCTGAATGCTGATCATTACTGTGAACATTGTGTAACTGTGTGGCCTTTTAGGTTTTATTTCTTTTAAACTGGCTTACTTTTTCTTCCCTAAAATCCTCTTATAGGGGTAGCTAAAAGGAAAATAAACATGCAGTTAGTTACTCCACATACAGAATGCCATCTACACAAACGCTGGGCATACACAGCAATAGTCACTTTTCCTATTTCACAAGCAGCCAGCAAATGGTCAAGTCTGAGACTATAAAATATGCACTGCTCTTGATATGTGGTTATCACCAACACGCAGGATTAAAAAAAAAAAAGCTCAGTATTAAAAGCTGACAGGCCATTAAGATGCATAGCAGGTGTGAACTACAGCCTCTTATTATTTATTCCTGAAAATCTGAAAATTGGATGTTTACCTAGAACCCTACAATTGTATAGGTGATAATATATTCTTTTTCTAGTATTGTAGGACTTGTGTTTATCCACAGTGTAATTGAACGTATTTCTACTACTGTAAATCTTTTTCCATACTCAGGAAGACAGAAAACATGTTCTGTAGTAAATAATATACTTGTTGTCTATATCAGATAGGTACTGCAAAGGAAAAACGGTGCTTTTAAGAGGACATCCATTTTAATTTTGTCAAACGTGCTGGTTAAAATCAGAGGCAGAACTGACCATTGGTATAAATCTTTCTGACTAGTTCATGATTTGCTGTAATTTTTATTGTATTAGAGGGCTACTCTGTCCAGACGTACTGTTATTTCAGAATACCAGGCTCTATTTACAAGACTGACACTCCTGATCCCCAAGGGCCAGTCTCATCACTGTCATTTCTGCACTGGGGTGAACTCGTTTATTCGTAACCAGCTATTAAACTGCTCTCCTGGATTTGCTCAGAGACCAGCAGCAGACAGGCATTTGGTATATAGCAGTCGCATACATCAGTGGCACTCCCTGTAAAAGAGGACACTTGGACTTTTGAAACTCCTTTGAATGACATTTTTAACCATGGGGAAACAAGCCATTGTGCGAGCCAAAGGCTGAGAAGCTGGGGAGCTGGAGGAGGCTGCTGGCCCTGCGCAGTCTCCCAAAGCTCTGGAGAGAGCAAGGAGGGCGACTGTCCCAGAGCAAGAAAACCTGCATCTCTCTGGCACCAAGTGTCCCACATCTCAGGGACCTTCCTAATTATGGGGCTATTCCCTGCTCTGGAAGAAGGGGGTTTTGTTCAAATTAAGATAAAACAGGAAGCAAAAGCAAATTCCAGTATTTTTCTTGGTTTTGAGGCAAACATAATTCCCTTTTTTTTTTTTT
This sequence comes from Nyctibius grandis, assembly GCF_013368605.1. NCBI lineage: Eukaryota > Metazoa > Chordata > Aves > Nyctibiiformes > Nyctibiidae > Nyctibius > Nyctibius grandis. The sequence goes on from NC_090663.1 coordinate 27,884,386, forward strand.
CCAGAGAATTCTCATTCCTAATTCACTGCACTTTACTAAGGAGCGATAACTTTCACTGAAACTGTTTATCAGTTGGCAGGAAATCTAAGAAGTGCACCTGTCTTCTACACACCTTGGGGTGAGCTTCATCCGAAAAAAAAAAAAAAAAGCCACAAACAGTAAACAGCACTAACATCACACTCATCCTCGCCTAGGTTTGGGCTCTGGAGTACGCACTTGACTCCTGCTGTTTGCACACGCTGTCACGGTTTAAAGCTGGGCCAGCTATTAACCCGGTGGCAGACGCTCTCTGTTAACCCTCTCCCACCCACCCTAAGGGAAAGGGAAAAGGGAGAGAGACTTATGGGTTGGAAAGTTAAAACAGTTTTAATAAACTATAGTAATGAAAAAGAGTATAATAAGAATAATAATAGAAATAATCAAATATATACAAATATATACAAAACCAAGATCAAGAGCTTGGAAATCCTTCTCAGGCAGAGTTGCTTCCCCCCAGCACAGACAGAGGGGAAAATGCAGTAGCTCCCCCTGCCATCACACCTGCAGGCTTTTAACTGGAGAATTGGCAAAGCTGGTACCAATCAGTGGAAGACAGGAGGGCCCCTCCCTCCTGGGCCCCACCTCCAGGAGGCAGTGGGTTAGTGATAAATAGGAAAGTGAGAATGACGTGTGTGGGATGGAATACCTCGTTGGTCAATCTTGGGTCACCTGCCCTGTCTGCTCCTCCCTGCAGGTGCGACCCCCTTTCGGCTCTTCACTCGTAAGCAGTGAGGAATTTAGCAGTGACCTTGGTTTCTTTAAGACTAATTGGCCTGGTTTGGGCCAAACCAGGACACAAGCATTCATAAAATGTAGGCGAAATTGGTGAATACAGAGACAGAGACAAAGAATAGGTAGAGGGTGTAGTAACACATGATGTGTTTCCTTTGAAAACGAGACTAAGGAAGTTTTCTGGAGAGAGGGGGAGGACACATTCGCTGTGATTTAAAACCAGCTCCGTGCCATTTGCAGTTTTAAAGACATCTGGAGCTGGTCTTTGGTAACCCACAACATGCTCTGAACGAGCTGGGTGCAGCCAGTCCTGAGGTCAGTGGACAAAAGCTAAAAGTTCTTAAAAAAAACATCTCTGAAAATGGAAGTCAATGTAGTTCTTGTCAAGAAGCAGACACAGATAATTTCTTTGAAAGAGAAAGAAGAATCTCCTCAAAACACAATTCTTATACTGTCCTGTGCCTGTGGTGTTCAGTGCCCCTGTTTATTAACAGGCTCTATTACATTTGTTTAACAACATTACTAATCAACATCAAAATTCGTTTAATAACCAGTCAGTTGTTTTGCATCTTTAAATGGGGTTGTCTTATTTTTGCCTCCTTATTCAGAAAAAGAGTCAAGTCTCTTGAAAACACCTTGTCATTAGACCTCAAATAAAAATATCCTGCCCTAAGGAGAGTTCAGGAGTATTTTGTCTAAACAGTGATGCAGTCCCACTGCAAACAATTAAGCTTAAGAGTAAATTTTTCACGGCTTTTGAATTACATACCTCCAAACCAAAATGCATTAAATCAAAACAAAACAAAAAAACGAACACAAAACAACATTAAGTTTTCCAGGATTTGAATAACAAATTGTGTTAACAGAGGGAAAAAGAAAACAAAACAATTCAGAAGCCCTGGAAGTAGTGTATTGTCATTTTCAACAGTGTCCTCTCAGTAAAATGGTATTTCTATCGTATTCCTATGTATACGAAAGTGCTAAATATAATTTCTGGATTGAACATTAATAATTCTCCAGGTACACTCTCTAATGGATTAACTGTTCTCAAAACTGTATCTTTTTTTCCCTTCCCAGAAGCCATATGACTAAAACTGCCTACTTTTGCAGATTTTTCTCCCAGATGCCTTTCTCCCTTTGGTCCCCAACATTTATTACTGGAGCATAAACACAAGGGTTGGAGAGTACTGAGCCATGAAGACCTCACACGATGTTCTCCTCCCACCCAGATGCAGTGGCAGTGAGGAGCCCTGGCCATGTCCAAAATCTCAGACTTCCACGATGGGCACCACCAGGGCTCACTGCACAACTCCCCAGTCAGGAGGGCTTCCCTTCACCCATGCTGGCACACAGGGACAACGAGGAATGAACGATTATACTAAAAAGACTGGAAAGATCTACGTGCCTTTGGAGCAGATAGCCCAAGCAGGCTGGGCAACACCTCCACTGAAAGGATGTTTAAAACCAGATCAGACAATCACAAGAGAGCAGAGATACCACCAATCCTTGCTTTCTGAGTTTTCTTCTTGTGTACTCCTAAATGTGGGCTCTTATATCTACTCCATGACCTCAGAGGGGCTAGATACAGCACCCCGGGAATCTCTTGGGTTTTTGGTCAACCACCACTGACATAAATGCATTGCATGTGTTTTCTGCTTGTGGGAAACTACTTCTCTGTCCCCAGCATGGCAGAATGCTGCAAGAAGTTTCGGGAAGCAGCAAGTGTTACTTGATTTTTCTTCAGCACTTCCAACTCCACCCACTGCTGTAGCACCCAAGTTATTTAGTAAGTGAGGTAACTCCCATAGCTTGACCTGGCATGGTGAGAGGTGAAGGTTTGTCAATGAGCACCACAGTAACTCAAGTAGCTCTTGGGAAGGAGATGGAAAAGCCACAGGTGATTACAATACAAAACACTGAACTGTTGACCCTGCCTCAAAAAAGAAAGTTCAGTTCATTTACTCAACTTTTATTTCATCTCTTATTTTATTACCCTTCAAACATTCTTGGAGATACATGAACTTGCCTAGGGACAGCACATTAGTCAAATCTAAAAGGCTGGAGCCCCTGAGAACAACTAGAAAATTTGCCCCCAAAACGAGTAAGTCTGGAGATATTTGCACCATTTGCAATTTCTGCTTTTTTCTATGCCAGCAGCCTTGCACCCCCTTTTCAGTCTCCTAGAAGGAGCTGCAGGGGAGCCTGAGAAACTGGCCTGTTTTATCATGTCCAAAAGCCATCCTGGCAGCCATGGCAACTCAACATTTGATTTCTTAGCTCTCTTCTGTCGTATCAATTGATAGTTCATTTTGGAAAGAAACTGGAAACACTTAATGAAACTATTTTATCAGAGTGGAGGTAAATTCAAGATAGCTAACAATCCTAAGAGACGGATGTCTAAGTTGCAATAGTTGGATGTTTTTGGAGTCCATACAGGCATCTTAAAACCAGCAATCCAATCCAGTATGACAGGTCCTATGTCCTACTCAGTGCTCTCTGACAGTGTCCACGGGGATGAGAAAGAAACACCTCTACAACTTTGATCCTGAATGGCAATTTTGAGGTTTTCTAGGGCTTTCTCTTTAACTCTTTTCTTACAGCGACTTTACTCAGATATCTGGACATCTGCTTTCCTGTAACTGTCTGTTTATAACACACTGGTTGCTAGCATGCTGAAGGTAGTGGAGAATTTTAAAAAGCCCTTTATTCTGCTTTAGAGGAGTGGCAAGCTCTGTGGGCTTTATTAATTGATATTTTTAAAATTTTTTTTTTAAACAAGGAAACCCTCCATACTCAGCAGGTGAAAGTTCCCCTTTATTTCCATAGTGCAAACAAACCACAGCTCAGCTAACACTTGGTTACTTAAATAAGCAAACTTGTCAACACCTCAAAACAGCTCAGAAAAGCCCCTTTTTCCCAAGTGCTGAAAGAGCTCATACACCATACAGTGGCAATACATTTTAAACACATTATTTGAGAAGAAACAAAACTTACACTAGCTCTTAGCATCCTAGGCCACCCTTACTTAATTAGACTACTTGGAATTACTCTAATTTCGTTTTCAGTGAACACAAGTTTTCTATCCACAGTTTCTCATTGCCAAACCTGGGGCAAGTACAAAGGCAGAAGGAGCCAACAAGCTCAGCATTAAGTTATCTAAATACCTCCTATTGATAGTTTCTCCAGAAAAATGTTATCAGTGATGTCACACATATTACATCAAGTATCTCGAGAAACAGTACTAACTCTAACAGCAATTTTAGTAAACTGAAAAACTTTTTCATTTTGCATGTGAAGGGGTGACTTCATGAAAATTTTCCCTCTTAACAGCAAAGGTTTGTTACATATCAAAAAGAAGATCAGAAGATCCATTATATGTCACATAGCGGGGATTTCTGGTTGCGATTTTAAAAAACCCTACACATTAAAATAAAAATCACTGTTGTTATAATCATGCATGACTGACATGTAATGCAGCTGTGGATCTGGACCATGGTGGACTCCAAACAGTATGTAATCTCTGCGCTGTAATAATGAAATCACTTAAAATACAAACAATATATGATGAACTTCTTTAGCCCCATGTCACCTTTGAGAACTGGATTGCCTCCCCTCATTTTGACAAAGTGGTAACTTCATATACCGACTTGGATATAAAAATAAGTGACAAAGTCCATTAACCAGAGTAAATGAGATCTCTAGAGTTTTAACAATAATAAAGATGTGTTGTAAGTCACAACAGAGGCAGTGCAGAAGTCATCACTACTGTTCAAATAACTAACGAGCCCAGGCTTCCAAAATACGAAATGCCATGGTTTCAGCTTCCGAGTTACTGTATGGACCTGCTCCACAAAGAAAACAAAACACAGGAATTAAACGACCCAAGGTTTGGGAGGACTTTTTTTAAAAACAAAAGAATATCATCAAATGACTCGGGGCAGAGGTGGACACTCACAAATATTTGAATTAGAAAAGTAAAAATCTTTGCTGAACTTAAAAATCATTGCTCAGAAAAGTTCGTTTGTTGTGTGTAGCCACCTATCAGTAGTTTAGCACCTCCAGACAATCACATACTTCTCACAACAGGTACCCACTGACTAGTGAAGAACAATTATTTACAAAATAGCAAAAGGTGCAGTGAGCATATTTTTAGGACACTGTCTATAGCATTCACTGATGCCTTTCCTAAAGCAGCAAAGCCGCTAGGATCAAGCAGGAGGCTGCCAAGCGTTCCCAAGCAGACAAGGACCCGTGTGCAAGCCCAGTGCTTGTGTTTCAATGCAATCCACTTCCCCACTGAAAGCACCGCTAAATCGCCTCTCTCCTTCCGGCTGCCAGCTGAGAGGAGTTAAGCAGCGTATTTCTAAAACAGTGGCCGCGAGCAGCCTTTACTTGCGTACCTGTTTCATCAGGCGAGCTCGGCGAGGCGCTGTCCTGGGACAGCGTAGTCCAGCTGGAGTCCTCATCACTTGGGGCCAGGTTTTGAATCCTATGGAGGGCGCAATCTGTTTTGGCCCCCGTTTTTGGGTGGTCTTTCTTAGTCTCAGGGCTTGACGACACTGTGGCAACTTGGCCATCCTCTGGGCTTGACATCTTGTTTTGTTTCCGAGGCAGGACCTCCCCATTGACAATAACAGTAGAAGCTTGGCTGTTGCTTTGTGCAGTTTTATCTTCCATCACAACAAAACCCTGCTCTAGCTCTCTAGCAGATGTCTCTAGATCCGCATAGTAATTCAGGAAGCTCTTGGTCCTCCTTGGCTGCGAGGGTAATATTTCACAGCCAGAGGAATCCTGCGGGATTGGCTCTTTGCCTTCAAACTTCTCAGAAGTTACGTTTACGCCCGCAGTGGTACTGAGGTTTTTGTTGGGATCCTGCTGTCCCTGCTCGGCAGCTTTCCTGAGCTGGTTTTCTCCATTCTTCACCAGCTTTATATTGGCAGAGCTGTTCCCCAGAAGGGGCTGCGCTGCTGGATCAGGAAGACCCATGGCTGTCTGAATGTTAGTCAGTGCATATTTTTTCCTGCATTTTGGAGGAGTGCTGTTCTTGGTCTCTGTGTGCCTAATTTCTGCATTCAGAAGTTCATTATGAGAGGAGCGCAGGTTAAGGGTGTTCGGTGGGGTAGCAGGATTGTTGCGGTTCACAACGTCCGTCGTGCTGCTGCTTGCCATAAACACTGCCAACGCGTCCACGCCAGAATCGACTAGAAAAGCAAAAGAAACAGTCGTGAAACACATTCATTATATACACTATTTTGCTAGGGCTTCTGGTAAAGGGATGCAGCACTTTACATAATTGTTTTACAGTAAGAAAATTACCACAACCTAAGTGGGTAAGAGAATAGACAAAAGCTTAGCTTATTAAATAAGGAAAAACGGAGGCAGAAAAATGTAGACAGATCATCAGGACCACGAAGCTGAGAAAAAGCAGAAAGCTTGACTCTGTACAAGGCAGTTTTAAGGCAGTTTTTTTAATATCTGATTCTGTTGCAGACAGGGTTGGGGACAGGAGAGGTGCCCTTTGCAAATGCCAGGGAGTCCAGAATTTGTCCTTACCATCATTTCATTTTAGTTTTTCACCTCTACCTCTGACAAGAAGTAGGGGAAGAACTCCTTGAGCACTCATGACTAAGAAGCAGAAGATCTGAAAAATTTCTAAGCAGACCGCAGGCAGATGCTGCTCCTTTTTCATCTAAGGTAGAGCTCAAGTACTGTTAATTTTAAGCCTGACTGGCCAGTCAGCTGTTGCCTCTTAACGCCTGCACTTTCTCTGCTCTCAGTCTTTTTTTTTCCCCCCCCTCCCTTTTTTTTGGTGGGGGGAAGTAGAGAGTCAGAAGGCAGGGAATACAGAAAGTAGAGTATTTCACAATACTATATTTGACTGGGGGGGGGGAATCTCTTGACAAAATATCCTGCTCTAATCCAATCAACTTTAAAAAAAGGCTGCTCCAGAGATGAAGATGGCTCACTGTTTTTTACAGCTCACAAAGTTCAAACTTAAGGATAAAACATACATCCTAGGGCAGAGAACACGTATTCCGCAGTTAAATAAAAATCATTCTTTTGTCTACCTGTAGACAAGTTTCTGATTTTTATTAGCCAGGGGCACAACTCACATTTTGAAAAATATTAAGTTTGTTGAGGGAACAGGTTTTTAGACTCTGAAAAAATGATCAAAAGTATATTTTTTAAAAACTATCATTTGCTTCCTGTACTGCCTATTTATGGCTCCCACTAATCTGCACAAATACTCCATGAACACCTCAATTTACATACTGCAGTAATAACTGATGTTTGACACCTGGGAACCAAATTAGAGGCCAATTAATAAATCACTCCCACCTGCCACAGCATGAAACAGCCTTTCTGCTGTTCCTAATTCTCAGATATCACTGACTGCTTATATTGCACATAAAAACGTATCTGGGGCTTATCCAGGAATGAAAAGCTATAATTTGAGCTAGCTGATGACAGATCATTCCAGCTGAATTGTGCTACGTCCTTGTATATTTGATATATGACAGAACTGACTGCTGTACAGATTTACAAGAGATTAAATATATGGGTTTTAAAAGAACATATACATAAACACGGAGTGAAAAGGAGCACTTCACAACGTTACCTAAACGCACACACAGTTGCTAGCGTTCCCTTCTCTTTGATGTGCTGTCAAAGCTGCGCGCTTCCAACCATCGCTCCTGTTAATTTTAAATCAAGCAGACCAAGTATACTCTGTTCCCTGAATCACCCCCCCCGAACAACTTCCAAACTTGCTCAAAAAACAGAATTTAAACTAAATTTTACTAATTTTTATGTCTGCCATTTCCTCAAGCACCAGTCGGTCAATCTAGACCAACTGCAAATTCTTCAGAAGACAGATCACCCCATGCCCACTGTGCAAAAGCCACCAGCTTAGGTAACAGTTAACAAACATCCTATAGACGATTTCAGGTTCAGCCAGAAAAGACTTCTAAAACATAACCATCACATAATTTAAAGGAATTTTGTAAATGTGCTTCTCAAATACGTCAATGAATGTGGCTTTCTGCATCTTGCCTAAAAACAACCGAATCTAACACAAGCAAGGTCACATCTGATCCAACATAATGTTACCAAAGCACGTTTTGATTTAAAAACATGAAATGGCCTGTGTTTATGAACTGGCTGCTTAATATTTTTTCTGAATCATTTTTTTCTGACAATCTAGAACTCACATTAAAAATAAATTTATAGGACAGGATAATTTTGACCCACTGCCTGACCTTTAGAACTTATGGAATTGCACAGTATTTACGGATTTCACTAGCTTATATTTTACTTTATGCTTCAGCAAATTAAAGCAAGCATTTATTTTTTTCATCAATAAATACAATTGCCACAATCTGTAACAAGACTGAAATTCATTCTTGTTCTTCGTTACAAGCGAGCTGCTTCATGCAATGTTTGCCACTATTTTTACCACTGAACAAATTCCTTAAAAAAATAATCTTCCTAGATAAAGCTTAAGTATCTGCCTGCCAGATTATCTTTATCCAGTCTCGTTGTTAGCATTTCACTTATCAAAAGTACTGTAAGAATAAGCACATAGAAACATTGAAACAAAATGTATTATGTTTTATTAATCTGCTTGACAAAGCTCCCTCATGGCTTTATGATGAACACTGGCACATCGACCAATGAGTGAACTAAAGCCTCCAGAAGTCTTTGTGATCCAAGCAGTGTTTTTAAGTCGGGTGCTAAGTTGGGTTGGTGTATGATCATAAGCAGAAAAATGTCAAAACGAACCTTTCACTAGACACCACCTCCCCTCCTGACCCCCTTTCGAATGATCCGTTGATCAAATCATCATGATCAAATGATCAATGAACATGCAGACGGTACCACAAGGTGCGCACAGAGAGGAGGGCTGTCCTCTCAAGGGACTGGCATCTGCTCACTGGCCGTCACCCTGCACTCCCAGCCAGGCTCTGGGATACGCACAGCTGGCATCCCTCCACTCTCGGAAAGAGATATAAAGGTGGGAAAAAGGGAAGCAGCAAAAGAGGCAAAAAAGAGTAAGAAATACAAATGGGAAGGGGCAGGTCTCACGGGCAGAAGTTGCTACCAGACCAGGACTAACTGAAGTGCTGGAAAACATTTGAATGCAAGGAAATGCTTAAATGCACTCAAACAAACCTAGATTTCATAGTAGAACGGCATAAGGAAGAGTGATAGCCTGTCCTTCCTCCTTCATACAGGACACGGTGATGCTCCAAACATGTCACTCTTCCCAGAGAAAGCACATCCCAACTTTCTAATTAAAAACTTAAAGGAAATGCAACTTCTTCCTGTGCCTGTAATTTCAAGACTGAAATTCCAATCACTGACTTTCTGTATCTTTTATTTTGTCTCTCCCACCAACCCTGCCTTCCTCACCGCAGCGATATCTAACATATACTGGTGCTGCACCCCTTACCAGCTAACCAACACCCCGTGCCCAGAGTCCTGCACCCAGGCACCCCGCCACAGGCAGACACTGTACCCCCTACTCGGGCAGCTCCTCACACTGTCTGGCCAGGCGCAAGGACAACGCTACTGGCACAGGGCACCTTTTTTTTCAACTCCTCTGCCTTCTCTTGAAAAACAAATGCAAATGGACAAGCAGACTAGGAATCACTGAGTTGATACATCTATCTCCACTAAAGCAGGTGAACAGTGGTAAGTTGTAAGTGAGTAAGAATAGGGTATAAAAAAAAATACTGGACTCTGGTGAAAAACTAAGAATAATTAGAACATTATCATTACTGGGAATAATAACATATAAAATGTTGGTCCTTGAAGACAGCACTTAAATAGGTAGAAGATCCATCAGCAATTCATTAATGATTTTATATTGCTTGTTTTTTTTAAACAAACCAGTCTCAACCGCACACTACTTATGTTTAGAAACATACTTACAGATTAATACACTTTCACCACTATAATGAGTTTAACTCAGAGTAGTCCCAATTTTCTAAGCATCATAATAATACAAATAACACTATTACTTGAATAGTTTCTATTGATGTTTTTCAATCTTGTCATAAACCTTACAGAACCAGAAGGAGGAGAGAGAAAATGCCATTGCAAACAGAAAACAGTGCATGACCGATTTGTCTTTACCTCTAATAAGACTTTTATACATTGTATTGTCTATAGGAACAGTTTTTAAAAAGATGAAGAGAGTTTACTCAAAAACGCACTGTTAAAAAGAAATGAAAGCGCGTGCTCTTTCATGAATGAAAATGAAAGCGAAATATGGGCCCAGGAAGAAGAAAAAGAAGAGGAAAGTTTCAATATTTGCATAGCAGAATCTTTTAAAGGGCATCTGACCTGGAAGTACTTCTGACATGGCTCACGGGGCGTCAGCAATGCATCAGGAAATAGATTATAATTTGAAATCTGAAAAGAGGGATCATTTAAGAATTAAAACCAAAGAAAAACACAAAATAAAAATACCACATTTCAGAAGCTCCTGAGAGACATTAAGCATTCTAAATAAACCCCAGAAATGCAACAGTGAGGAACTTTTGAGCTTTCAATGATATTTGACAGTCATTAAAGTATGGGAGAGGCTACTCTACAGCAATGAGAACAAGTCATTAAGAATAACTATGATATTTTTCTTAATGTGCACTTTACTAGGAGCACAAGTTCAATAATATTCTCCAGTTTTAATCAACATGCTGCAGCAAAAATTTCGTGACATTAGAAAATCTGGGGTTTTCCTCAATTACACCTTACTCAGGAAACTACACCAGCACTGGTAAAAATAAACACAGCAGTAAGGCACATTCACATGAGAATTTGCAGAATGAGATCCAGCACATGAAACCAAGAAGCATAGTCTGCAGGATTGATCCCATAGGAGGGAATCATAAAAAGCAAGCTAAGCTGTTGCCTCCTGTATGGGACCCTTTCCTGGACATCTTCTTGTAAGTAAACCATTTTGCCTCAAAGTCTCTGGTTTGGATGCCAATGACACATGCACTGGGAGCTGAGGTATTTCTACGCACTTACGACTACAGCCTTGGGTCCTGTACACTTTGGCTCTAGTTAAAGCCTAAGCAGGTGGAAAGAACGCCTCTGTTATACAATGATTGCAACTCAACACTTGCTAACTCCCTCCTCTCCAAAGGGTGAATCCCAATGTTGAAACATTAATTCTTAATTAAGTATCCTAACACAGTCTTCTCACATTTGCATTCTCCAACTAGGACCAGCTAAATGGTAATAGTTAAACAGATGTCAGCCGAAAGCATCCTAATGAAGTCTAGATTTACATTAATGTAGATGAAATGAGAATTGGGACTAGAAGGTTTCTTCATGTCAAGTATCATCATGCTCCTTCTTGCTTAAGTATCTACACAAATGCCAGGGGATGTTAAACACTTTCAGAGGGGAAAAGGAAGGGGATAAACACTTGAACGAAGTGCTGTGGTAGATCAGAGCAACTGATGATCTTCCTACAGCCAGTGGCTTTCTTCTCACTACTCCCTCCAGCAACGACATCTCTGCTGGACTGAGCTTGGAAGCTGGGGAGAAGCTCAAAGCCAGGAAAACAAATTCCGATGGTGTGCAGAGCAGTTTTGGGAACACAAGAGCAGGAAAGGACCAGGGCTGCAAGTGGCTTGCATGTGTGCTCTCAAACCTGGCTGTAGACTCCTCCATACAAACTCAGAGATGCTGAGGATGGGAAGGACCTCTCAAGATCTTCTAGTGCAACCTCCCTGCCCAAGAAGGGAATCTCTGCTGCCTTCTCCACTCCACTCTGGCTCTGTCCTCGCATCACAACAAAATCACTTCTTCAACCTGCTTGCTAAATGCAGCTTCTCCCATTTCCAGCTATTTCTGCTTCACCTAGTCCTACCGAAATCACCATCTGATGACCAGCTTTCTGTCCTGGCTCCTCCTTCCCCCAGAGGCACCCTGCCAGCCCCTGCTGCCATAACAAGTACATTTTTCCTTTTAGAGCTAAACATGCTGCCAACTGACTGCAACAGACTAGCAGCAGTGCTGTCTCTGTTTTAGTGATGCTCTTATTAATGGAAATCCATAAAGCTGATCTGCCTTTAAATAATGTTATTAAGGAAAAAAACAACTTCAGCACTCGAGTACACCTTCCCATTTCCTATTTTTCCCCTCCACCTTCCCACACAGACAGTCAAATTCCTCACTCAGCAAAAATTTGGGAAGATGCCTCTCTGAATCAGATTCTAACAGTTACGAAGGAAAAATTAAATAATTAAAATAAAAATAATAATGAGAAAAAGAAACAGGCTAAATCCATTGTTCCTTTACTTATAATTTTATTAAGATAGATACATCTAGATAATCAGTGTATATTTGACTATCTGATTGAAACTCTATGTTGCAGATGACCTGGGTCATCTCTTGCTGCTAGAGTGTTCTTAAATCAAGTGCTCACTTGGAGAAATAAAGATCAATTCTTTCAGTTACATAAGGCATAACCATGACATGCAATCACGACTAATCCTGCATTTAGTAAGAGGAAAAACAAGATGGCATACTAAGTCTTTTCCAAATTCAATTTTCTCCCTTTAATTAGATTTCCCCCCCTATGCAGAATGGCACAGTCTGGCAGGCAAAAACAGTGCTGTCAAGGCAAGAAGATGTAGTGTGTTTTATCTATCGGCTACTTGCAAGCATAGATAAGAAGACCTTCTGTCATCAGATCTATACATTCACAGCGACATTTGCTAAGTAAACCTCAGTCATTTTTTCTAATCCTGTTGTGTAAATTAAACTCCTGAGCCTCACCGTTCTTTTTTTTTTTTAATCTATGTATAAATTACTCAATCTCTACAATAAAGATCACACCTCAGACTTATTTGTTAATCACAACCAACTCTACTTCAAATGCACATGCTAATATAGGACTCAAGCATAAACTTCATTCTCTCTTACACAAAGACACAAACTCAGAAATTGTAACTTAAATTTCTGCAACTGAGATGACTAAGAAGGACTTGGTCTTCCGTAACCTGCAACTTCAATCTCAAGTGTTACCCAAAAGTAACTCTGACCGAGTCTGAAGGTAAACAACATGTAATCAAACCTAAACAGAATTACCAAAACCAAAGCATGATGCCATATGAAAAAGAAAGCTAGGATAAGCTGTCTCAGGGATAAAAAAACACAACCAAAGTGCTTTGTAGGACAGGCAGCCTACCCATATGCTTAATGGGCTAATAGAAACGAATCAATGGCCATGGATTTGGCACATAAAATGCCTTAGACTGATTAGACTGAGTTCAGACCGGGGATTTGTCAGCCCCATATAAATTTAACTTAGATCATTAGACAGCTCCTAAATCAGGAAGCAGAACCATTCAAAAGATGATTGATTCCTGAACAGGGTTAAAGAAATCCACAAGGTCCAACACCAGCTTTCGAGCTGTTCGTAATGGCATCAGCACCAATACCAAGCTCTTCGATCAGAAGACACAGGCAGCAAAAGTAGGAAAGAGATTAAGCATAGGTCACAGCATTATTAACAGAAGGAGCAAAAATGTTAACTGAGTCCCTGTCAGATGCAATGGACGAATTAAGCTTCAGCACAGCATCTGTGCTGAACAGAAAAAAAAAATAAATAGATTATTATCATTATCTGCCTCCCACACACCTTGTCTGTGGCCCTGCTACTTGCAAACACTCAACTGTTCCTTCAAAGCCTAGAAACAACACTGCAGAATCCTGAGCACAATCCACTTCCCTGAGAACAACTAACTGCATGCACATAAATACAGACATTTCAGCTTCTCTTTTTAAACTAATATATTTTAACAATTAACTTCTGATGGTCTGGGATCATGATTTCATCTGCTACAACTTCACCTGTCCTCTGAATTACATATAATAAGTTTATGGCTAGTTACACATTAAGCTCTTACCAAGGTTATCCAGAAATGTTTTTACCCTCAAATTACCCAGACTGGTAGCAATAGTTTTGAGCCACCTATTATCACTGCCTCATAGCTGAGATCTTAAGATGCATTCGAAAGAGTATGCTACACCAAAATTGTTCTCTTGTCACGGTAAGGTTGTACTTAGTGTCAAATTAAGCTCTAGAGATGAAAATCTGAAAATTAAATAAATGGGAAATAATCTTTCAGTAGACTCTCTACAACTCTATATGAAAAGAAATAAAGAATAAAAATATGCGTATATGAAAAGTCTCAGTATAAAGAAAGAAAACCTCTAACTTCATTAATTCGTAAGTGTTTGTAAATAATTTCAAATTGCTAACAGTAAGTTGAGATCTGTGAGCAAAAATAAAGTCTAAGTCTTAGTAACAGAGCAGAGCATTAGATCGGTTGCCAGGTTTTGCAAAATGAGACCATCACAGCTCTCAAGGAGAGAAAATTAAGGTTTTCCACATTGACAAGATTGTTTCTGTTCCATATACATTAAAAGCATGCTGTATCTCACCTAGGTAAGGCTATTATATGTGCACTTTTAACTACATCTTCCAAAACTGTCTTAAAGTTGGACTCACATGTCTTACCCACATATCCCTTGCTCCCAGTAATGGAACAGGATGTATTTCAGAGCACAGGATGCATCAAACCAGAAAGGTTTCCAACATTTCTAGTCTGTTTTTCCATTAAAAGCTGAACTAAAATAAGGCTCATTATACAAAGAGCAACATCTCAGCAAGGCTGAAAGTTGCCTGCAAAGCTACGTATTGTCTTCAATCAAACTTTAATGGGACAAATCAGAAAACATATGGACAGTTTACAAACCAACTGTTGCAGTACTGCTTAAGCTGACAGAATGCTGAGAGATGACTAAAATGGCCTGTCCTGGTTCAGACTAGAGCTAAACGAATTTTCCTTTCAGTGAGTTTTCCTTTCAGTTAAGTTTCTTCTAAGTAACTGCACCTTCTGAAGTTAACTACGTTTTTCAGATAGTGTCCGCTTCTAGGATTGATAACGCTTGAAGTTTATAATTATTACTAAGGTAATGGCATGAATGTTATGCAGAAAGGCTCTTGCTTATACTTATTCCTATAGAAACCAAGGTCACTGCTAAATTTCTTATGGTCCACAAGTGAAAGGCTGTAAAAGAGTCACACCTCTGGGGAGGAGCAGACAGGATAGGTGACCCAAAATTGACCAACAAGGTATTCCATCCCATACACGTCATTCTCAGTTTAAAGCTGAGGGATCACGAGGGTCGCAGTCTCTTCTTCTATGGCTGGCATCTGAAGAGGACTCTGTCCATTTTTCTCCTGCCTTTGATCCCAATCCCTGCGTTCCTGAATCCACTTCCCGTCTGCTGCCAAGTCCAGTCCAAGACTTCCTGAAGCCTGGCCTGCAGCACCAGCAGTGACGCGATCGTCATCAGGGGAGCTCAGTCTAGGTTTTGTATATATTTATTTCCATTATTATTATTATACTCTTTTTCATTGTTATTTTTTATTAAAACTGTTTTAACTTTCTAACCCATAAGTCTCTCCTTCCCCTTTTCCTTCCCCTTCTGGAGGAAGGGAATGGTTAATAGATAGCATCTCCCATCCGTTTAATAGCCAGCCCAGCTTCAAACCTTGACGTGGTCATGCCCTGCAGTAACTCTCCCAATGTTATTATGGTACTAGAATACAGAAATAACTTCAGTCTTGTCCTACTGCACCAAGTAGAGCTCCTTGAGAATGCTGTTGCACTAAGAAACTTCTACCCATAGTGCTCACCTATAATGCAAACCCACATGCTCATAAATAAAAATCAAAGTATCGTATTTGCTTTATGGTCGCCATAAACTAAACAGATCAATCCATAATAAAGTGGAAGAAGAACATAACAAAAAAGCAACTGCATTTACTGGCATTTATATTACACTGAAGTGTGGCTAAAAGTGGGCTCAGTTTCAACAAGAAGCAAACTTGGCTGTTGAAGACAATGAACAAGTGGAAAAGAACAAGTTAGTAGTATTACTGGCCTGAATTTCAACAAGGAGTCTTAAGTTCTTGATGAGCTAGCCAAAATCCTCTACTCCTTTTTCTTATCTACAAACTCATAGATCTTCACAGCCCTTTGACACCAAAGGAACTGGGGTTCCTGTGAATGAGGACAAACACACGATGCAAATCCGGTATCGTGATGGTTCTCCATGAACATGCACAACCCCAAGCGGAGTTACCAGGAAACCTTCAGCTTCAGAGCACTCCACTTCTGGTTTCACCATGAAGAAGAAATGGACCTGTCAGGGTCCTGGGGTAGGGGTACTATTTAACTATGTTAGGAAATAAAACCAGAAGTGATGATACACATTCAGAGTAGTACACAGCTCTGAAAGGCTTTTGTCTGCAGGCTCCAAGTCAGCTCCTATCTGTGGAAACCAGCACATGTTTTGGGGCTTCACCAGGATCACTCAAGAGGCCTAGATGAAGTTGCTGTGCAACTTTCCACATAGCTTCCTAGGAAAGGTAGAAACCTAAACAAGAGAGGGTTTAACAGGGAGAGCAACATATGTGTCATTGGGTGCTTTTGTAAATTTTACTCAATGAATCATCTGCATTCCTGCCTTCTCACCTAAGCAACGATTACATGGAGCTTTTCAGCAACTTTACAGATAAACTGTGCCCCCTGAGCATGACCTGAGCAGTGCTAAAGCTTGAGTCTTGTTCACACCAAGATATCTTTCTCTGGAAAGAAATAGTCAGGAGATACAGGGCAGGATTTTGCAGGTGTAGAATTTTATTTGGATGCTTCTACCAAGAGTTGCATGGTTAATACCCTCCTCCTTGGGGGTCAAGGTGCCTCTTTGGGTGAGTTTTCTGCTACTCTGGAAGCAGCTCCAAGCCAAGCCCACAGAGCCACTCCACAGTATGTTTTCACATCAACTCATCTTGGGCTAACAATAGCAATGTAATTACTGGCACTGGCTGCAAGACTGGAAGTTAAGGGTTTTTTCAGGGGTTTGCTGTTATTTATAATGTCACCATTCTCACATTTGTTTCCTTATTTCCCTGCAACAAAGCCAAGACTTTCCAGCAGTTTCACTAAGCAAGTTTCACCCTTGTAAGACCAGTAGTGGGGGACTGCCCCAGTGCAAAGAAGGTCACAGCTAGGCACTCCTTAGGGAGCTGAAGAGACACAGGCAGAGCAGAAATTTGAGTGTTCCTCGAGGGAAATCAAGCCCCTTTCTCTCTGACCTCAAGTACATTTAATTATTTATAAGAGCAGCTCTAGCATAGGAGATGATCAGGAAGAACCGAGACTCAAACCTTCCCGCCTCTGCAGTCCAGGGGAGGGCCTTCCCACAAGGGCTATTTCCTTTCATCCTCATCCTTGATTTATGAACATTTCATCAAAAGGGTATTTCTCCAAAAAGGTTTGCTTGGGGGGTGGGGGGGGGCAGGGAAATCAGCCTCCATCAGAAGTTTCTGAAATAAAACTCCAGTCAGCTCTAATAATTATACTGGCAGAATTATATCAATAAATCATTCCATATGGACCCTAGTCTGAGTCATTTTTGAATAAGAGATGCCTAGTAGTTCAAAAAGAAATAAAAGTCCACCTCTGCCTGCCACAAATCAAGAGGGTGACTTAAGGGCAGGAGATGTGGCATTGTCATCTGTGGGCAACAAGGGCTGGTCTCAGAGCTCCAGGTGCAAGGGGGTCCCTTCCTCCCAGTGAATGCTGACGTGCCACTCCAGAACTGCACCTCGGCCCTGGCACACTCCAAAGGTCGACATATGCCAAAAGCTACCACCCACAAATTCCTGCATTTCCTCACTTCTGATGTCTTCTGAAAAAAGAAGTGCCTTTTTTTAAAAAAAAAGTACTCTCACAAAGCTATGCATTTTATTATTTTTATTGTGTAAACCCTTCCTGAGCATTTAATGCCAGCAGAAAGGCACTGGAACCAACTTCATTTTCTCCAAAACACTTTACTCTGATTTCAATATCATGCAAAACACTACAACTAACTAAAATAAACGAATTATTATGCTGGGGATAGGATAGGCATGGACAATCCATTAGAAAGTTCTTTCCACACACACAAAACCCTTGTAACTCTGTGCACAGAACAAAAATTTTTTAGCCCCAGTACAAAAGAAAATTTGAGGCTACCTAACAACATAGATAGTTGTCTTCAGAAGAGCTGCTGCAGCCAATGCAGAAAAGTGGGGTTTATGAGCAAATATTAGAAAAATATAAATATAAATGAAGCTCAGGAAATTAATTAAAGAAGCCTGTTTACAAAACCTAGCTTCTCAGTAGCTGGAGACAGTATATTCTTAGTCTGTATTTTTCAGAAGAAAAGCACAGAAAAGAAAAAAAAAAAACACACAGCAAAACAGCACACGAGGGAGTGTTAAGTCAGGATAAACAGTGCTAGACAGAGGCAGGGATACACCCAAGATTGCTTTGCTTATTGTCAGTAATCAAGGGAGATCACTGCTCTTGAATTACACTTTTAAAAAGTCTAAACTAGCATGCACCTGTTAAATTCACAGCTTTTAATTTTATATTTTATAAGAAAGAGCATGTATTCATGAAATTTATGAAATCATTCAACAAAACAGTCAATGTCATAAACGGATGAAATACTATCTCACCACCAAAGAAGCAATACAACTGCCATACTCCACACAGACCTAATTCTTCCCCTCACAGACTTTATTTAGGTATATATGTATGTACAGACAGAAGACAGGGACTAAGGCTTAAGGCTGCACTAAGTCCTTAATGGTACAACATTAAGATTGCAACAACTGTGAGAAACACAATAGCTGAGGTGGTGCAATTACTCATTATTTATGCAAAGAAAACAAAAGCAAAATGATGTATTTTACCAGCACTTTCACTGAGATCTAATCTCCTATCAGAGATTTCATTATGATCCGCATTTCCCAAAGACTGTGCAGTTTCAATGCCATTATTGTTGGATGCCCAAAGCACTTATTATGTTAAGCACCGGGAAGTTGCACAAATCATACAGTAACAAAACCAAAAACTAAAGCAAGTTTCCTGGCTTAGAAACCCTGACAGGTTAAGGAAAGGGAAAACTTGACTAAACAAAAGCATAAAGCAATCATGAAGTAGATATTTTGATACCTCTGTCCTCAAACAGAGGGAGCTCTGGCACCAATTGATTCCGCCACAAGTTTCTGCCCTGGCAGATGATGGGAACCCCAGCATTTTCCCAAGCAAACAATTCCAGGTCTTCACTGTCTGCAACTGCTCAACTAGACAACAGGAAAATCATCCCTGGCTCTTCTGGTAAGAATTTAATGCCCATTACTTGTTCTCTCTAAGCAGGAATGGGAAAGACCTACCTCTACACTAGATCATTAGGATGGAGTGAAGAGGAATAGCAGCTAAACTTTTGAACCCTATAATAAATGAAGTTGGAGACATTGAACACAAAACATAGCACACTGCAGTAGACTTCGTCAAGTCATACTGCAAGCTGCTTTTCAAAGTTCTAGAAAACACCTTTGCAGTTTAAACATAAATCAATATACTTACTATTTGGGTACACACACAGGAGAGCTGGCATTGATTAGAATATGTCATCATCCTTTATAAATACTATTGCAAAATTTATAAACTTAGTAGCCTTCAAAAGTAATAAAGCGACAAATAAATTAGACCAATTGCATACATACATGAGCTGCTTGGCCGATAGTGAGCCCCCGGGTACCGCCTGCCCATAGTGCCAGTCAGCACATTACCGCACGCTGTCAGCTGCTTTCAAAGTACAGATCGAAACGCTTAACTGAGGGAGAAGAAAAAAAAGAAGTGAAGATTTAGTACAACAGCTGTATCTTTTTCATTAAAATGCTAATGACCCCTACAAATTTCAGGATAACTACATCTATAAATTATTCATAGTCATGTTGTCAGAGGAGATGAACTGTTGTGCTATATGTGCAGCACAAATTTATTATTAGTGGTTGGCCTCCATTAATAAGCTCACATAAATTTTAAGACACGAAGAAGTCTCAGGTCATACACAGCTTCTTTTGGCCCATGATACAGACAGAACAACAAACACTGCAAGAAAGAGTTTGCTTTTGGCTTTAAATACAGTTAGCCAGCAGGTGAGATTTAATAACAACGTTGTCTTAAATTTTGCGAAGCAATCATTAAGCAACAAGTTTATGAACAGTTTGCTACAGAAGCAAAACTTATCCAAGCTACGTAACATTGATCGCATTGAGTCTGTCCCTAAAAACCAAAGTGTCTTTACAGGAATGCAGGCTATTTACTAGCGTATCAGTTTTCTTGAATTATCAAAAGCCCAAGCAAAAAAGAAATGCATGGCACATCTAACAGTCGGTTTGGAATAACAAACCACAAATCCAAAATCTTAATTGAAATGCTACTGAACCTGTCAAATAACTAGCGTAAAATCTTTTAGTCTAAAAACAAGTCCCATCATTTCTTTTTTTGGTGTAAGATTTTGTATTAAAACACTGCTTTCAGCTAATTTTCAGATTTACCTTTTTCTTAGTCTATCTGAATAGCCTTTGTGTTCCCAGATGTCTTCCAATACGCATTGCATGTCAACCACGCAATTTATAAGGATACATCTCCTCCCTTGCTGGAAGCACCAAAAAAGCAACAAATTCTGGGGAGTGTTTTTCCTAATTCATTAACGATTTTTACTGTCTCAGGCTGCAGCTACAAGCACAAGCTTGTTCTATCCAGGGAATAGAGAGAAATATCAGGACACGGGTAAAATAGCACTGCACTGAAACTCAGATTTCCACAAATCTTCAGATATTCAGTTCTCTGCTCGAGCAGAGCACCAGCTTACTCCTGAATTAGATAAGCCTTTTATATATATTGGCATCCACGCAATTCTCCGGTGAGCTGGTCTGGGAGCCAACACAGCTGAAAACTCCACATAAAGACGTACTTTCAGCTGGATTAGGCTCCTGAACTGGCTCATGGTGGTTGCACTAGTGTTGGCAGCTAGTGAGGGCAAGTGGAAAGAATGGGACCACGGCAGCCTCTGCTTAAAATGCAACCACGTAACATTGCTACAGCCTCTGTGGATTACTTCTGAAATACAGACACTCACAAGGCTGCATATCTGACAGTGCAAAAAACACGTAAAGATCTCCAATTATTTCCCAAATCAGCGCTGACAAAGCCTGTCCTGTTCAACTCTTGTCAATGGGGAAAGTCCAGTGAATCAATGAGGTGGTACTCTCTTGCAACTGAAGGGAGAATTCTGGCTGTTAAGATGAAAAGTGAGTGAAAACCAGTAAAGTTAACATTCAAAAAACCTTTCATTTCTTTTGCAGCGCAATATGAGATAAGTCCTTGCCATGGGCCAAACAGACCTTTTCAAACTTCTGTGGTGGCCTACTAATTCAACACATTATAATGTTGTGCAAGGAAAACAGTTGCAGATGACTGCTTCCCCTTTCCTGATCCATAAGAATTAGAAAAAAAATACACATTTGTTAGCAGAAAAAAAATTAAGTCTCCCCTCACCTCAAATTCACTAACATTTTTACTTCCCTCAAATACCTATGCACCAAGTTCATAATTCATAGCAGAACATAACAGAACAGTCTTTAGCTGTACAAGGACTAAAAAAAAAAAAAAAAATAAATGTACTGAGGGGAAACAAAAATTGTAACCAGATGACAGTATTTACAATTCTTTTCCCAGAGAATTTGATCAGTATGTATGGAGCTGCAAGATTACTCATTTTTCATAAATGCATTCCTGTCTTTCTAGAAGGTGTACACTTTTCTAAAGCGGTAACACTCAATGAGTTATATCAAATGTCTACACTTGAGACACGCTATTCTTTCCTTACCTAGCAGCCCAGAATTAGAAGAGGCCTTCTGCACCATACCATAATAAAAAACCTAACAGATATAAATTAAAAATCCCAAACGCCACAATTATGCTCTCAAACAGTTGAATTAAACTAGAATACAGTTCTCGTAAAGAAGTGTGCCCACCATGGAAATAAACTGCTCTTTGGAGAGGCCAGTTGGGGACCCAAAGGTACGACTATTTCAAATATCACATTTTAAAACCCCAGAAATGTCAGTAGAAAAGACAACAAAGATATGTTTTCATTACAGCAAAGGTTTCATCAGTTACCGTAGAAAATGGGAACTGTAAAGATTTACAACATGGATTAAAGCCAACTATCAAAAGTCAATTTAGAAGCAAATGACACACAGGAAGTGAAGTTAAACAGCCCTGCAAAACAACAGTGATATTGGACCGTACATGTGAGCAGAGACATACCCAGATCAAGACAAACAAAGATGCTGCTTGGGTTTGATTCCCCCCCACCCTCCCAAGAACCATCTTTGGATTGTGACAAGAATAGCCAAAGCCATCTGCCTTTTAAACACATCCACTCACCCCGGTGAATCTTGGAGGGACTCCTGAGCTTCAGCAAGCTCAGGGAGCTCCCACAGAAATGTAAGTGACCTTATTGGTCTCCAAATGCCATAGCTAAAGCATCTGAAAACTAGCACTTATTTTCCATATACATCCATAAGAATAGTAAACAAAATGGAAGGAGGTCTCAAACATTCCTTTCAAAACATACCTGTACAATGTATGTACAGGTTTGGGGTTTGTTTTTAAATGTACACAACTTAGATATCCACAACTGCACATAAATCTGAGTTAAACCTGAATGTACCTATTATGTCAGATCAGGTCTTAGTATTAGTTTTTAACCTGCTCACTCACATTTGTTTTGTAACAGCTTTCTGGGTTTTTTGATTAATATTCTACTGCAAAATTGGTTTCAAGATGTTCTATAGTGATTTTTACATCTTCATAGTTAAATTAAAAACTATATATACACTAATGCACATATAACCTTACAGTTTCTCATCAAGAAATGTTTTGATTTGACTCTGCCTGAAGATTTATTTTTTGTCCTTTCTTGATGCTCTTCCTTGATTTGTTTCAGGTGACCAGCCACATGCTGCAAGCAATTACAGACAACCACGGAAACAAAACCTGAGCACTGTCACTGCATACCTGCCACCCAGGGGCGCACCTGAAAGCACTACCCACTCCACCTCACTTTCATGGTAGAAAGACACTTCCAAGTCTTTTCTAGGAGCTGTGATGACAGAGCTACCAGGTACTCATCATCACACTTAATGAAGGCATAAATCATCTTGCAGAGAGGCCTGCCATGACTTTCAGCTGAGGCTGTCATCTTCCTCAGCCATTTTCTTTACAGAGCTTCTTTTGTTGTAGCTCTTTTGCATTTCTTAGCTTTTGTACCTGCTTCATAAGAGTTTCACTTTACTTGTATTAATCTTTTGACACTACTGAAAAGAAAAACTAAATTCTGGTGGCTTTTTTTTTTTTTAATAAGAGAGTCAAACCAAGAGTTATGTCCATATGGCAGGCACACGGCATCAAGTTTGCTTGAACTAATTCCATTATCTTTTGTTTGAGGACAAACAACTCAGGGTCCAACCTCCTTACTTTTAATGGACATTAAACCTTTTTTTGAGTTTCACCCAAATTTATTTGTTCATACATGCTGCTTTATGAGGGTATTAAATGGCCAGCTGACTCCTTGACCTTCCCTGGTTCTCTACAAGCAATGTTTGCTATGAATACGTGTGTGTTCAAACACAAATGTAAGTACATTCATAATGGCTGCTATAATCTCATACAATAGATTGCCAGCAGACCTACCCTCACAGGCCCAAGAAAGAGAATTAAAAAAAAAAAAAAAAAAGACTGCAAACTACCTACAGAAGTCATCCAAGAGTGACTGAGAACATCATTCAACACTCACAAGGAACAGCTACACACAGCGGGGAAAGAAAAAGGTTACTGCATGAGGTTTCTCAAGGGTCATCTACTCAAGAAATTACATTCCAGTACTCTCTGGGTGATATTCTGACAAACAACACAATCCCACCTTTAAAGTCCTGCTCTGAATACCAGGAAATAGCCCTGCTAGGGAATGGGTAAGAGGAATGCCTTGCATTGTTTTAAAAACACACAGGGGCTACAGGTCCTACACAAAATAGGCCCACTACAGCAAAGGGTTCAGACACTGAAAAAGGCTGATTTGGAAAAAACAAACAAACAAACAAAAAAACCAGCTGGTGGATGGCTCATTTTGAGATAAGAAAGTGTATTTGTATATACACATAAGTTTTGTATATGTATGCACATATTTGCATATATAATACAAATATGCTTCCCATAGTCAACTGTTTCTCACTTTGCCTGCATTCAAAGCAGCCACTTGGAGCATCACCTGTAGGACATCATTAGCGAAACACAATTTAAACAAGCAAGCAAAGTGCACAGCCAGGCCATTAGGAATTTGTGCTGCTGCTTTCTGGAGGCACATACAGACACAGCATATTCATTTTCTGTGCTGGGAACAGCTATCGGATGCAGCTCTCTGAAGCCAAACTGCCTACTGGAGAAAGCATAATGTTGTTTACTGGCCAAATATCTTCTATCATTGCGAGTGTGACCTTTTTTTGAGGTCATTAATGACTCATATCCATTATTCTTTATCTAATAACGACCACCTTTTTTTAAAAAAAGGTATTGCCATTTCAGGGATTTTTTTTTTTTTTTTTTTTTTAAAAAAAAGTCTTCTGTTACCCAAGACCTATCCGCCTTTCCAGTTTTGTCTGGGAGTGCTCATGTTCAGGTTACGCTTTCCCGCCTGCTTTTGCTAAGAGCCATGAAGCCACCCTGCTTACCGAAGGACTCTCTCCCCGTCATCCCTGCTCGCTGGCACAGGATAAAAGCCTTCCGGGAACCAGAAAAACAACCACAACCCCACGGCCAAGGGGATGTCCTGCCTGTACTCCAGCCCTGCTGTACTCACTATGGGTTTACCGCACTTGGACCTGTCTGTGATGCAGTGTAATCCAGATACCAGACATGCTCAGAGACCTGGAAAGTGCTGTCCTGCCCAAAAAGCCTGGCGACTCCACCATTTCTCCTTCCAACAGATTCACACTACTCCAATTCTTGTTTCTTGCAATCAATCCCGCTTGCGATTCTCTGCCCCATATAATTTTTGGCTGCCTTTATGCTTCTAACTCCCCCCCTAACAAGGTCCTACTTGGATGCTTTCCCTCTTCTCCATTTTTGAGAAGTCCTCCATGAGGGCTTTTCTTGTTCTTGGTCATCATTTTCCAGGTACTGCTTAGTTGAGGTTCCCATACACTATGTGGGGATGCATGTTATTATTTCCCACTCTGTTCTGGGTGTTATCATCAGTGTTAGTCACTTGGACAAAACTACCACAGTGTCCTAAATTCATATTTGAGCCTTTGTCATAGAGCTCCTAACTCATCAAAAAAATTGTTTTTCTGAAATTTAGCATTTCAGTACTTCTGCAGCCAAATCATGTCGAGCAAGCTGAATTACAGAATCACAGAATCACAGAATGTTAGGGATTGGAAGGGACCTCGAAAGATCGTCTAGTCCAATCCCCCTGCCGGAGCAGGATTGCCTAGACCATATCACACAGGAACGCGTCCAGGAGGGTTTTGAATGTCTCCAGAGAAGGAGACTCCACAACCTCTCTGGGCAGCCTGTTCCAGTGTTCGGTCACCCTCACCGTAAAGAAGGTTTTCCTCATATTTAAGTGGAACCTCCTGTGTTCCAGCTTGCACCCATTGCCCCTTGTCCTGTCAAGGGATGTCACTGAGAAGAGCCTGGCTCCATCCTCATGACACTTGCCCTTTTACATATTTAAAAACATTAATGAGGTCACCCCTCAGTCTCCTCTTCTCTAAGCTAAAGAGACCCAGCTCCCTCAGCCTCTCCTCATAAGGGAGATGTTCCACCCCCTTAATCATCTTCGTGGCTCTGCGCTGGACTCTCTCTAGCAGTTCCCTGTCCTTCTTGAACTGAGGGGCCCAGAACTGGACACAATATTCCAGATGCGGCCTCACCAGGGCAGAGGAGAGGGGGAGGAGAACCTCTCTTGACCTGCTAACCACACCCCTTCTAATACAGCCCAGGATGCCATTGGCCTTCTTGGCCACAAGGGCACACTGCTGGCTCATGGTCATCCCGCTGTCCACTAGGACCCCCAGGTCCCTTTCCCCTACGCTGGTCTCCAACAGCTCTGCCCCCAACTTGTACTGGTACATGGGGTTGTTCTTGCACAGATGCAGGACTCTACACTTGCCCTTGTTATATTTCATTAAATTTCTCCCCGCCCAACTCTCCAGCCTGTCCAGGTCACTCTGAATGGCTGCGCAGCCTTCTGGTGTGTCAGCCACTCCTCCCAGTTTTGTGTCATCAGTGAACTTGCTGACAGTGCACTCTATTCCCTCATCCAAGTCATTAATGAATATATTGAATAGTACTGGTCCCAGTACCGACCCTTGAGGGACTCCGCTAGACACAGGCCTCCAACTGGACTCTGTCCCATTGACCACCACTCTCTGGCTTCTTTCCTTCAGCCAGTTCACAATCCACCTCACTACCCGATCATCCAGACCACACTTCCTCAGTTTAGCTGCGAGGATGCTGTGGGAGACCGTGTCAAACGCTTTACTGAAATCGAGATAGACCACATCCACAGCTTTACCATCATCTATCCACCGGGTAACATCCTCATGAAAGGCTATCAAGTTGGTTAAGCATGACTTCCCCTTGGTGAAGCCATGCTGAGTGCCCCTAATGATCCCCCTATCCTTGATGTGCCTAGAGACAGCAGCAAGGACAAGTTGTTCCATCACCTTTCCAGGGATGGAGGTGAGGCTGACCGGTCTATAGTTACCCGGGTCCTCCTTCTTGCCCTTTTTGAAGACTGGAGTGACATTCGCTTTCCTCCAGTCCTCAGGCACCTCTCCCGTTGCCCACGACTTAGCAAAGATGATGGAGAGTGGCCTAGCAATGACTTCCACCAGCTCCCTCAGCACCCGCGGGTGCATCCCATCAGGGCCCATGGATTTATGGATGTCCAGGTTGCTTAATTGGTCCCTGACCCAGCCCTCATCTACCAAGACAGATTCCTCCTCTGTCCTGACTTCTTCTGAGGCCTCAGGCGTCTGGGGCTCCTCAGGACAGCCTCCAGCAGTATAGACAGAGGCAAAGAAGGCATTCAGTAACTCCGCCTTCTTTTTATCCTCTGTCTCCAGGGCCCCCGCCTCATTCATCAGTGGGCCTACATTGCCTCTAGTGTTGGCTTTACCTGCAATGTATTTGAAGAAGCCCTTTCTGTTGTCCTTGACCTCTCTTGCAAGGTTTAATTCCAAGGAGGCCTTAGCTTTCCTAGTTGCCTCCCTACATCCTCTGACAACAGACTTCTATTCCTCCCAAGTGGCCAGCCCCTCCTTCCATGATCTGTACACCCTCTTCTTCCACTTGAGTTTGCCCAGCAGTTCCCTGTTTAACCATGCAGGTCTCCTGGTACCCTTCCTTGACTTCCTACCTGCTGGGGTGCTCTGATCTTGAGCTCGGAAGAAGCAGTCCTTGAATGCTAACCAACTATCTTGGGCCCCCTTACCTTCTAGTACCCTGTCCCATGGGATTTCCCCTAGCAATTGCTTGAAAAGGCCAAAGTTGGCCCTCCTGAAATCCAGGGTTGTGATTCTGCTAGCTATTCTGGTCCTGCCACATGAGATCCTGAACTCTACCATCTCATGGTCACTACAACCAAGGCTGCCCTCAGCCTTCACCTCTTCAACCAGACCCTCCTTGTTAGTGAGGATAAGATCCAGCAGCGCTCCTCTCCTAGTCAATTCAAAGTCAATTCAAAGTCATGAATTCAAGTCATTCATGGTCCCGTGACCCTAATTCCCTGCACAGACGATACACACTTTCTCAGTAAAACACACCTGGTTTTTATATTATTTGTTCTACATTAAGTTATCTTAATGCAGATTTTGTCCAACCAAACAGTAAAAGAAAGCATCAGGACAGTTTATGTGCAACTACACAGTTCGTCTATATTTTAATACAAAGAAAAACACTGTCTATAATATTGGCAGTTTGTTATAAATCAAGATAACTTCATTTACTCCAGTGCAGCTATTTGAACTGGTATCAGCAAATGATCTCAGTTTCACTTGCTCTTTGTGGGGGATTTGCTAAGTTAGGAGTAAAGTTGCACATGCAAAAAAAAAAAAAAAGTTTAAAAAGTTCAAAGTTAAAGCTGACAAGACCACTACTGCCATGCTTTGAGCCTCTGGGGTTGCAGCGAGGTCAGGCTGTGTGCCAGAAGGATGCCTGGCAAGCTGTAGAGCTGTGCTGGAGTGCAAAGGCACCACACGATCAAAGCAATCATCGCCAGGTAACACAGATCTTCCCGTAAAGCCTAAAACAACAGGGCTTGTTTTACAGCTGCAGTGACGCATTCTGAATCTCATTTACACTGAGATCAGTGAAAAGCATTTTTCAAAGCTGACTGTCAGGTAACAGCAGCAATTCTAAACGAGAAGGTGCTTATTTCTTCTTAAGTTAGAGAGACCACTGTGCTTTTGTTTTCTGTGGGAAGCTTTTCAAGCACAGCTAGGTTTTCTGTTGCAGCATTTCATCACTACTCTCTACTTTTCCCCGCCCCGCATCTCGTAGGAATGAACACTGTGTTGCTGCTGTCCTTCCAAGAATGGACGCAAAAGTTGGAAGCTGAGACAAAACAGAATGGGAAACTCCAGAAAAGCGTCATAATTTCTATGTTTGCCAGCTCTCAATTAACTAATGGGATGAGCTACAGCTTCTCTCTCTCCAAACTGATGTATCTGCTAAACAAAAAACGTTCATCAACTGTTCAGACAGAAAAAAAATAAAAGACAAAACCACCACCTTCACCTTACTGATATCCTCCATTAAATACTGAAACGTAATTTAAGAGAATTACTTCAAAATTTAAGAGAATTACTTCAAAACCAGAACAAACAGCTGACAGCGGCGGCAGCAGCGACAGCGACTTGAGGTTAGTGCGGGGGCGAGGGCAGCATCGGGCTGTAACCGGGTGGTTTTCGTACTCTTGACCCCCCTGGAGCAGCAGCCCCGAGCTGCTTCCCCCCCACCCCTGACCCAGAGGTTGCCAGCAACGAATCAGGAGAGGAGGGGGCGTAGCCGGAGGCACCGCGGGCGATTTAAACGCACCACCCCCTGTTGATTGGGGGTGGTGATTGATTGGGTGATAAAAAGCCTCCTGGAGGGGGTAGAGGGAGAGTCAGCAGTGACTGGGTGTGTCCCAGGGCAGGAGAGGCTGCAGCAGTTTACAGCTCATTGGTGAGGGCGCTGACTCCCTCCCAGTGCACAAGGCGAGGAAGGTGCCAAGGAGCTGTGAACCAGGGGTGTCACCAACAGGTATTTCCCAGCTCAGTGAAAGAACAATGGTATCTACCCGGTGGAAGAAGACCAAAATGGATGTGGGAACCCAGACAGAGCTCCCACGGAAGGAGGCGATGGTGCAGGTCACAGGCTGCAGGGAATGCTACAGCGTCTCTGTGGTGACAGGGGGCTGCGTGCGCTGTGAGCAGGTAGATGATCTGCTCGGCCGAGCGGCACAGCTGCAAAGCCAGGTTGAAAGGATTCAAGCCAAAGTAGAAAGGCTTAGGAGCATTCGGGAGGCTGAAATGGAGATAGACTGGTGGAGCCAGGCTCTGCCTTCCCTGCAACAAAAATGGGAGCACCTACCGGAGAGCTCCCAGGATCGAGGGACCCCTGTACTCTGCCCCTCTCAGGTGGAAAACAGTAACCTAGAGGAGAGGAGTGGGTGGAGGCAAGTCTATGGCTGTGGCAAAAGGCGAGTGCCCTCCTTGCCTACCTTGCCTCCACAGGTGCCTCTGAGAAATAGATATGAAACCCTAGTGGAATACAGCCGGTCCAATGGGGATGTGGTGGAGAGGCAACC
This sequence comes from Nyctibius grandis, assembly GCF_013368605.1. Classification (NCBI taxonomy): domain Eukaryota; kingdom Metazoa; phylum Chordata; class Aves; order Nyctibiiformes; family Nyctibiidae; genus Nyctibius; species Nyctibius grandis. The sequence continues at coordinate 27,914,017 of NC_090663.1, forward strand.
TATATCAGAGGTCCCACCACAGTCAGAAAAACCTGACAGGCGTACAGCTACCTCCTCCACAAGGAAGAAGAGAAGAGTTTTAGTGGTTGGAGACTCTTTCCTAAAGGGATCTGAGGGCCCAATATGCAGAGCTGACCCCCAACACAGGGAGGTCTGCAGCCTGCCTGGAGCCCAAATCAGGGATATCACCAGGCAACTCCCCAACCTGGTGAAGGCCACAGACTACTACTCCCTGCTGATCTTCCAGACAGGTGGGGAAGAAGCTGCATCCCGTAGTCTGAGGGGGATGAAGAAAGACTACAAGGCCCTAGGACAGTTGGTGAAAGAGTCTGGGGCACAAGTTGTTTTCTCCTCCCTCCTTCCATTTTCAGGTGATGACGTGGGATGGAATAGTAGGATTCTCTCTATTAACGCCTGGCTACGAGACTGGTGCTACAGGCAGGGCTTTGGGTTCTTTGATAATGGCTGGTTTTATAAGACAACAGGCGTGACGGTAATACATGGGAAAGGTTTATGTCGTAGGGGCAAAAGGGTTCTGGGACAGGAATTAGCAGGGCTCATTCGGAGAGCTTTAAACTAGATTCGAAGGGGGATGGGGTAGTAGCTGGGCTTGCACCACTGGGGCAACGCTCTAGTGTTGAGGTAGACCAGGAGGCCTCCCATCCCCCTGGGGTGAAATCGGTGTGCTCAGCTCGCCCCCTGCAATGCCTGTACACCAATGCGCGCAGCATGGGGAATAAACAGGACGAGTTAGAAATCCGTGTTCGGTCGGGGGGCTATGATCTAGTGGCAATTACAGAGACTTGGTGGGACGCCTCGCATGACTGGAATGTGGTCATGGATGGCTATGTCCTGTTCAGGAAAGACAGGCCGCTAAGGAGAGGTGGTGGAGTTGCTCTTTATGTGAGTGAGCAGCTAAAATGTATTGAGTTCTGTCCAGGGGCGGATCAGGAGCGAGTTGAGAGTTTGTGGGTGCGAATTAAGGGGCAGGCTGGCAGGGGTGATACTGTTGTGGGTGTCTATTACAGGCCACCGGATCAGGATGAGGAGGGTGATGAGGCCTTCTACAGGCAGCTGAGAGCAGTCTCACAATTACAGGGCCTGGTTGTCATGGGGGATTTCAACTACCCTGATATTTGCTGGAAGGCCTACTCAGCCAGCCATCCTCAGTCCAGGAGGTTCCTCCAGTGCATTGATGATAACTTTCTGATGCAAATGGTGGATGAGCCAACTAGGAGAGGAGCGTTGCTGGATCTTATCCTTACTAAGAAGGAGGGTCTGGTTGAAGAGGTGAAGGTTGAGGGCAGCCTTGGTTGTAGCAAACATGAGATGGTAGAGTTCAGGATCTCATGTGGCAGGAACAGAATAGCTAGCAGAATCACAACCCTGGACTTCAGGAGGGCCAACTTTGGCCTTTTCAAGCAACTGCTAGGGGAAATCCCATGGGACAGGGTACTAGAAGGTAAGGGGGCCCAAGATAGTTGGTTAGCATTCAAGGACTGCTTCTTCCGAGCTCAAGATCAGAGCACCCCAGCAGGTAGGAAGTCAAGGAAGGGTACCAGGAGACCTGCATGGTTAAACAGGGAACTGCTGGGCAAACTCAAGTGGAAGAAGAGGGTGTACAGATCATGGAAGGAGGGGCTGGCCACTTGGGAGGAATAGAAGTCTGTTGTCAGAGGATGTAGGGAGGCAACTAGGAAAGCTAAGGCCTCCTTGGAATTAAACCTTGCAAGAGAGGTCAAGGACAACAGAAAGGGCTTCTTCAAATACATTGCAGGTAAAGCCAACACTAGAGGCAATGTAGGCCCACTGATGAATGAGGCGGGGGCCCTGGAGACAGAGGATAAAAAGAAGGCGGAGTTACTGAATGCCTTCTTTGCCTCTGTCTATACTGCTGGAGGCTGTCCTGAGGAGCCCCAGACGCCTGAGGCCTCAGAAGAAGTCAGGACAGAGGAGGAATCTGTCTTGGTAGATGAGGGCTGGGTCAGGGACCAATTAAGCAACCTGGACATCCATAAATCCATGGGCCCTGATGGGATGCACCCGCGGGTGCTGAGGGAGCTGGTGGAAGTCATTGCTAGGCCACTCTCCATCATCTTTGCTAAGTCGTGGGCAACGGGAGAGGTGCCTGAGGACTGGAGGAAAGCGAATGTCACTCCAGTCTTCAAAAAGGGCAAGAAGGAGGACCCGGGTAACTATAGACCGGTCAGCCTCACCTCCATCCCTGGAAAGGTGATGGAACAACTTGTCCTTGCTGCTGTCTCTAGGCACATCAAGGATAGGGGGATCATTAGGGGCACTCAGCATGGCTTCACCAAGGGGAAGTCATGCTTAACCAACTTGATAGCCTTTCATGAGGATGTTACCCGGTGGATAGATGATGGTAAAGCTGTGGATGTGGTCTATCTCGATTTCAGTAAAGCGTTTGACACGGTCTCCCACAGCATCCTCGCAGCTAAACTGAGGAAGTGTGGTCTGGATGATCGGGTAGTGAGGTGGATTGTGAACTGGCTGAAGGAAAGAAGCCAGAGAGTGGTGGTCAATGGGACAGAGTCCAGTTGGAGGCCTGTGTCTAGCGGAGTCCCTCAAGGGTCGGTACTGGGACCAGTACTATTCAATATATTCATTAATGACTTGGATGAGGGAATAGAGTGCACTGTCAGCAAGTTCACTGATGACACAAAACTGGGAGGAGTGGCTGACACACCAGAAGGCTGCACAGCCATTCAGAGTGACCTGGACAGGCTGGAGAGTTGGGCGGGGAGAAATTTAATGAAATATAACAAGGGCAAGTGTAGAGTCCTGCATCTGTGCAAGAACAACCCCATGTACCAGTACAAGTTGGGGGCAGAGCTGTTGGAGACCAGCGTAGGGGAAAGGGACCTGGGGGTCCTAGTGGACAGCGGGATGACCATGAGCCAGCAGTGTGCCCTTGTGGCCAAGAAGGCCAATGGCATCCTGGGCTGTATTAGAAGGGGTGTGGTTAGCAGGTCAAGAGAGGTTCTCCTCCCCCTCTCCTCTGCCCTGGTGAGGCCGCATCTGGAATATTGTGTCCAGTTCTGGGCCCCTCAGTTCAAGAAGGACAGGGAACTGCTAGAGAGAGTCCAGCGCAGAGCCACGAAGATGATTAAGGGGGTGGAACATCTCCCTTATGAGGAGAGGCTGAGGGAGCTGGGTCTCTTTAGCTTAGAGAAGAGGAGACTGAGGGGTGACCTCATTAATGTTTTTAAATATGTAAAAGGGCAAGTGTCATGAGGATGGAGCCAGGCTCTTCTCAGTGACATCCCTTGACAGGACAAGGGGCAATGGGTGCAAGCTGGAACACAGGAGGTTCCACTTAAATATGAGGAAAACCTTCTTTACGGTGAGGGTGACCGAACACTGGAACAGGCTGCCCAGAGAGGTTGTGGAGTCTCCTTCTCTGGAGACATTCAAAACCCTCCTGGACGCGTTCCTGTGTGATATGGTCTAGGCAATCCTGCTCCGGCAGGGGGATTGGACTAGACGATCTTTCGAGGTCCCTTCCAATCCCTAACATTCTGTGATTCTGTGATTCTGTGACTTCATTTTAGTACACAAAACAAGAATTCCCAGTTTACCCATCTTGCCCATTTGCATCTAAAGGATTTAATCCGCACTCCCTGTGGTTTACGCTTCCACATGAGCAGTGAGCACAGTAGAACCCACCTACTGCCAAAAGACAGGATTTCAAGCCAAGGCTGTTTCTAACTCCCATGGTTACTAGAAAGCCCTCAAAAGACAAGCTGAGCATAAGACAAAGCTAAGCTCAGCTAGTTTCCAGGGTGTGAGGACAGAAGAAGAGAATTGTGAAGGAATACAAAAAAATCCTACACTGATATTTCTTTAAACAGTTCCTTCTGGAACAGCTATTGAATCACCAGCAGATACCTTCCGTGACTTTCCTTATCGTTGTCCCAAGCAGCCTCCACTCTCTGTATCTTGAAAGTAAAACACAAAACCAAAATCACAACAAATCTGTTTGTATCTTATTACTCATTCCTCCTGTCATCAGAGTTTCCTATTTTTATTTAACCCAAGCACATTATATCCCCAGCCTGCAATGCAACAGTCACAGCATTAGTAGCTGCTGCTCCTTGGGGACCTGGGGGTAGCAGGTGCAGTAAAAAATGTAGTGCAGGTTGTATTTTGAAACTTCAAAGTAGAGTTTCTTCTAAAAAAGTTTACCCTATCATTTTTATATATACTAATGTGTTAAAGTACACATTTATTATACAAATATATGTATGTTTTACATATAAATATGTAAAGCTTCATATATATTTATATTTGTGTGTAACAGCTTCCTGACCATTGGACAAACAGCTAAAATTACAGTTTACAATTCACAGCAGAAGAACAATGCTGAAGCAAACTGTTACTTTAACAAAATGATATTTTAGCTGTGGCAGTGGAAGGCTGTAAGACACTAAACACAGGCTTCCCCCATGCTTGATTTTGATCTCAGACACAGTATACAAACTTCAGCAGTCCAGACAAGCCCAAGTATCTTCAAGTATTTTTCAGAGAGACCATAATATTTTTCAGAGACCATAAAAACCAGGAAGGCTTAGGGAATGGACAATTATCAAAGCTACTGTACAGGAGCTTTGATGCACTGAGGGAAGCACAAAATGTTTACCTCAGAGGAGTTAACAGGGAACACAAAGAAAGGTCCAAATAAATGGTTCAGTGGAAGCAAACTGGGAACTTCTCCTTTTGACACAATCAGAGGAGAAAGGAAAATACAGATTAACTGAAAAAGTTGAAAATATCGGACGATAAAGGGAAATTTCAATTAATATTACCATTAAGGATCTTATCACAAAAGGTGTTAGTGAAAGCTGCTGGTGACACAAAATCTGGACGCTCTGCTGCAAGGAAAAAGATGGAACCACCAAAAGGAAAATTGGATGCTGAGAAGGGGCATAATAGAAATGTAACGAAATGAAGTAACACAGAGCACAAGGTCATTCATTCAGGGAATCACTAAGAAATTCTGCTGTCCGTGTCGGGCTGTGATGCAAATGTTTGGATGTGATGGAAGAAAGAGACCCAGTCACATCAGCAGGGTACTGACCTGCTCCGAGCTTCCTAAGTGATGCATGCACAGGGGAAGGCAAATACGTTCTCTGGTTACAGCCTTTTCTGCAGAGCTAGGAAAACACTGGCACCATCGAGCACGGTAATGCCCAGACCTCATCTGAAACAGCCCGGTAGCATCTGGTCCCTCAGGCACCAGGGATTAATGAAAAACACAGGAAATTGGAAGATAATCAAGGTACCAGATTTCTGTCTTGTACAAGGATATTAAGGGTTTGGCTTATAGCAAAACAAAGGCTGAGAGAAGCAACAAAAACTTTAAAGTATAATGTTGGCACAAGAAACAAGTGCACATCAAGCAGTCATTGTTAAATTTAGGCTGGAAACTAGAACATACCTAACACCAGAGAAAGGTGGTCGAAGAAGAGCCTTCCAAAAGAGTATAAAATAATCTAAAAAAAAAAAAATCTTAAAAGTTATGAACTGTGTAATATGATGGGGGGTAAGCATCTGAATGGGAGATATTTTTCTCTAATGTGATTTTTTTTTTTTTAAAAAAAAAAAAAAAAGCATCAACAATTTTTCTGTGGCATTCACTGAGAGGTTAATGAGAATCTAAACAACCACCTCTGGACAAAAATCCAGCAGGGTTATAAAACTGCATGGTTAGTGAATAACAAGAATATCCAGAGTACAGTGGTTTTTTTTTAAAAAAAAAAAGCACCAAGCCCCCACCCCAACCTAAAAAACAAACACCTAAGATTCGGGGTATCAAGTTTCAAAGGATAAAATGGCTTTCATCTAATAGAATTTAGAAGAAACTTTGTGAACAGATTTTTTTCTGTTCCAAGTTTTCAACAGTGTTTTTCTGTTAACTTCTGTTCAAAGTTTTCTGCACAATTTCTTGGCCTTCTGACTTCTCTGAAGCAGTCAAAACCAGGTATGACTGAAAGCAGATGAACTATTTCTGAGGGATGATTCAGGATTTTAATTTCTACTACTTTTTTTTTTTTTTCCTTAAAAAGCCCCCTTTTCTAGGTGCAGTTACCAAGCATGTGTCTGAATGTCTCAATTTGCCATAAACTGGAGAACAACTACAGCTCTTGCAACATAAGCAGTACTTTTCTTTTGCTGCTGAACTGAAGGACTAGTCTTATTTGTAGGAAGCAAGCAACTTATTTACATTTTTGACAAGAAAACAATTCAGGTCTCTGGGGTTTGTTTTGTTTTGTTTTTTAACTCATAGGGATATGAAGGAAAAATAAATCGAAAGTCATGGGGATCTCATATGGACAACAATGCTGTAGTATGCAAATAGAGTACCGAAAATAAATCTCTCCTTTTTTTCCAGTTTTGGCAGATTTCATGGCAGAACCATTCGATACAAAGAACTCTCATACAACACCTCTATTGACTAAACAGTTGTTCATCAGCCATAGAAAACCCCTCAGCATTTTAGTAAACGAAGAAATGTTGGAAAGAGCAGTTTCTGCAGCATCATAGGAAAAATATTACTTAAAGATCAGTTAATGAAATAACAAAATAAAAAGCCAGGATTTTTTTACATCTTTCTAGAAGGAAGCTACACAAACTACCTCTATAGTCCTATAAGAAAACCTCATGATTCATGAATGTCATACTGAAATACTTCTGAAAAAGTTAAAGTAGTAATTACACTGAAAATTATATTGGAGTTTTTATTGAAGTACTTGTTTAGCCTCACCTTCCCTCAAAAACAATGGCTACAAAAGACAGCCAAATCATATAACGTACGGCTTGCAGTTTTAACTAAAAGAGTATTTGAAACCCACATCTAGCATACTGAGATAAAACTTAGATCAGCCTTTTTGGATGTTGAATGACATACGGACACGACCCACCCTGCATCTGAATCCAGTTTCATACTAGTGTCAGTCATCAAAATCACTTGCATGAACAACAGAAGAGTAGTTGTGAGACAGGCTCTCGTTGGGGTTCTTTGATTCTTTCCTCAAAGCTAATGATGACATGCATTTAGAATAATGTAAGCATATTCCTGGGTACCTCCTTCCCTCTCCATTCACAACCCATATTATATTGGCAACTGCTGCAATACAGTGTAAATTGTTCCTAAGCTGACATGCCATGTGCCATGCTCTTCTGCAACAATACAGTGGAAAGGATTCTCAGCATCCAAAAAGAAAAATTTATTAACTGAGTCACAAGTCAAGATACAGTTGATTATCTGCAGTTACCACATAAGAGTTCCACCTTTCTTGAGGAAGAACTTACTCTTCGGAAAAAATAATTTTTTTAATAATTAAACATGTCAGACTAATCAGAACAAAGTTTCAGGTTGTCACTGATGCTTCCTAATCTTAACTGAGCCATGAACAATCACATTAAATATGGTAATACTCCATTGTAAAAAAGTAATTTTATTTAACATTTTCTAAAACACTCTTAATTTCTACCTTATGGTACCATTTTCCACTTTTTGACAAATAAGATGAGTCTGGGGACAATAAACTACCAGCTCAAGACAAATAACCAGGTAAGATTCAATTATTTCTTTTCAGGTCTCTCCTCTCCACAACACCATCCCTCAAGGCAAGAGCTTTGTCCTTGGTTTGCAAGGACAATTGCTATCAATATAGCAAGAAATTTACTTCTTTTTGAAAGTATGATACACTAAGGTAGAAAAAAAAAAAAAAAAAGGCTGAACCATGTCCTACACTACCCAGTACTACATCTTCTGCTGTTGTTATCAGTGGCAAAAGGAGATGATGAAAGACGACAACACTGGCAGCAGAAGCACAGGCTATTCCATTCACCTGCTGCAATTTGAGAAGTTCCCCCCAGGGTTTCCTTCACAACCTATTACTGTTATTAACCAAATCAGGCACCAGAGAATTAGCCTGATTTTGCAAATAACATCTTCCACAAACAAGCAGCTATTCTCTCCACTCCTAAGTGACACGAACATAGCAGGAACTTTCTGATAGCCTCTGCTGAGCCACAGAGAGGGCTTGCAGCACACTACTGGAGAGCTACCATAGAGGTACTACAACCATATTTGCCAAACAACAAATACTATAGATGATCTCATATGATTTCAGCACCAAAACAGGTTGAATTGAGGTCAATTAGAATGGGACCCATTAAACTCATCTACCATAGGCTCCCTATGATGTATCACAGAATAAGTGTCTTTTGGACCACACTCGGACCTGAAGTTCAGGTTCAACCAACCTCATTGCTTTGTAGTCAACAGTTTGAAATGACTTAATAAGAAACTGTTTAGCTAAAGAGGAGTCACCAATACAAATACATCCTGAGGTGAGAGCAACCATGGATTTTCCACTAGCCTATGAAACAAATTGTTGATTCTGGTTCAACCCCTGACAGAGAGGCACACACACACTATAGAAATTACTGTCTCAGCAGAAATACTGGAACAGCCATGAAAACTGAACTCTTGTAACTAGCAGCAGAGATCCCCCTGGGGCATAAAGGAAGATGCTGAGGTGGTCTGAAGGACAACCTGAGCTATTGCTGCTTCCACACAGAGTTTGTTCTTGGCACGGACTTCCACCTTTAAAATGTATTCTGTAGACTTGTTAAACATATAAGTGTTAATCCAGTGAAATCTGGAAAAGAATTGGTCTAGGCTACAGCATCTATGATCTCAGAGATGATGTGGTGAGCACCAGCTCCACTGCAAGCATGACACCCATGCCTTGTCTGCAAGGCTTGCTAAAAGACTCTGAAAAGCAGTGACAGCTGCTCAGATAGTTGAACCCACACCAACTCCACTACCTCCAAAACCCACAGTTATCACAAAATGAGTAACCTTTCCTTTTAATTTGAAAAGGTAGGATCTTGCAAGTCGTATCCTCCCTGAGCAGCTGGGGTGCAGATTTTCATCTGCATTGAACAACGACTGAAGCACTACTCCCCTCAGATTAGCATCAAAGCAGTCTGCCATAAGAATGCTGATTAGAGATTAGCAGGGATGGTCTCACAAAGCTTCCTGCAAGACACCTGGCTAACACCAGGCCAATGGCTGCACCATGCCCTGGCAGAGTGTTTCCTGACAGTAAAACAGAGGCCAGCGAAGCATCACACAGGGAGCAATTCACCTAAAGATGCCCTGATGGACAGGCCTTTGGGGAACTGGACATGGCTGCAAAGAGAGTAAGATGAATTAGGGTGACTGGTCCTATTAAGGTGAAGGTCCTCAATGCAATAGCTTCTTCCTCAGGGAAAAGATTGGAATCTTATTAAAGGGAAATTATGAGACTCCCTTACTGATACATAAAATGACTCAGGACAGCAAGGGGACTTACAGGCTCTTCTACTCAAAGGGAGAGGATCAAGAAGGAAGAAAAAAAAAAGAAAAAAACCCCCAATACGTGAGAATGACCTAGCATATGACATATATTAATAATTTGCAGGGCAACTCTACGTTTTGGAAGAATACTGCTCAGTTCTCATGTAAGAATTGAGGCTCTGTCAAGTAGGTATAGAGACTAAAGAAAAACAACTTGGAAAGAGAAGTTGCATCATTAGTCCAATCTCCTATGTATTACAGACCACTAAGTCTGCTTGATCAACGTACACGAAAAAGCATGAAGACCAAGACTACATGAGCCCTTAAGAGCCATCTTACTGCACTGACTAAAACATTGTGTCTCGTGCAACTGCATACCAACATGAGATTAGCCCTGGCTGGAGTCCCATCATTCTCTCTGTGCAAAGACTGCTTTAATAAGAAGCATCTTGTCTCACCAGAGCATAGCTTTATCTAGGGGCAGGGATGGGAAACAAACCACAAAACCTCTGAAATTCTTCAGGATGAGAAGTCCTTTGTAAATGATGAATTCTCTGGGAAAAGTAACTTGCAGCATGAAAGATCATTTTCTAAATCAATGTTTCAGCTAGGTATTAGCATTTATCTCCTCTTTTCATTTTAACTAACCAGATAAAGAGGAAACTGACAGGATAAGAGTTTGCAGCTGTGCATCCCACAAGTAAAGCAAGAACTTGAGTAATGCATAAGATCTGCTCAGCGGCTACAAGGCTGGCATACATCTGAGAGCCCTGGCAGCTCACCTCAATCAGTTAGGACTGTACAAAATAACACCCTTGTAAGGATCACATAAGCAAAAGCCCAGAAGAGTGCTGCTGCATTTCAGGATGGTGGAACAGCAATCCTGATGGAAAAACTTCCTGCCTCTGGCAGCAAATGGTGCAGTTTCTCTGCAGGGATCTGCCAGTACAACTGCTTGTATGGCACAGGCAAACCTACAGACATGCTTAGCCCAAGCCTTCCAGCTAACAGTACTTTCTTTGTGGGCAGACAATGCCAGACCTCTCAAATATCTTATTTCTGAAGATGAGAAGCCCCCTAGCTTGCCACGTACTGTACGTCCCCAGCCTGTAAGGTCACATGAGAAGGAAGGGGAAGCCGCAGTGCCAGAGGCTGCTGGGGAGCATGCCATCAGATGATCCCTCCACATAGAGGGCCTCAGTTGCTGCCACAAAGCAGTTGCTGCTGCGGGCCTCCCTCCCACTCCGAGACCCACACAGAACCATTTGAACACATCGCAGGAGGCTGCACTTCTGCTGCGCAGAACACTGAAATCCAACACGGGCATCCGCAGTAACAGACACCACAGAGTGACACCACAGAGGAACAGCTACTATGAAACACCTCTGTTGTGTACAGCCTTTTCTCACATGAGGTGGCAGAGCAAGCTGTAGCATTTTGTTGCACAAATACAGCTAATCTACAAGAATGGATAAACGAAGAACTGCTCTTGCTGGAGTACTAGTAGAGCTGGAGAATCTTTGTTAACAAACATCACAATAAACTGTAAATACTGCACAGAAATACAAGTACCTCCGGCCTCTGTGCTGGGAGAAATACGACACTTCAGTGTTTGAGACGTGGGACAAGAAAAGTGCAGAAAGAGCCCCGCCACCCCAGAGGATCCCTGGACTCGGAGCAGGTTACTTACTCTCCCCAGCTCGTTGGTGGAAAGCCCGTACCAGAGCACCAACTCCTGGAGTCCTGGACACCAGCACCCCCTCAGGTCGCTGCAGAAATCAGGCAAGCTGCAAAACAAAACCAAGTCACATTAGAGTTTTCATTTATGAAGATTCAAGGAGGGATTAACAAAAACTACTGAGCTCACAAATGTGCAGGTTACCAGAACAAACCCACACGGCTGCCCTCTACAGCAGTGGGAGCCAGCAAGGCAGTGGGAGCCTGGGAATCAGACAAGCATGACAAGTGACTGAGTAACCCAAACAGCCACCTTCAGTTTAAATCCTTAAAAACCATCTACATTCAACAATGCACACACAGGAGACGTAAAAGAAGAACAGACGAACCATATAGTACAGCGCAGGGATCTTCCCAAACAGGGCAGGTGTCACAAGCTGCTGTCAGACTGACAGCGCAGGCATGTAAGAGAGACACTGCAAAGCGTGCTTTAAATTCCCTCTCTCCCTACACTGTATTACAGACCTGTGGTTTTCCCCATGCACAAACACTGAATATCATGAAGAAAATTAATTTAGATGACAGAAATGAGCCCCAAGTGAGAAAAAAAGCAGAAAGAAGTCCTCACTAAATAGTACGTTCATAACATAATTTAGAAAATAAAGTGAAAAATCATCTTTTCACTTATGCTTGTGTTCAGTAGACATCAAGTATACAATTTTTTTGCAAAGTCTGCATGCTGTATCACAGCACCCCATTGTTCTGCCCCCTGGTAAATGATTACATTAATGCCATGGGTTTTGGTACTGAAAAATATATTGGGATTGTTGCCACATAGTTACAGAAGCAAGGTTATCTCCCCATCAAAAGATCCTCCAGCAGTGGCAGCAGATCTGTCACTCAAACTATGTTCTAGAATTCAAGGTATTATTCAACTTTATATTTGGTATCCCATCGGGAGAAAATAAATATGCAAGACCGAAGATAAAAATCTCACCTGCTGTAGAGCTTAAAAAAAATTTTTTTTTCTTTGTTAAAGCAAAAGCCAGGCTAAATCAAGCCAGCCAAGTTATATTTCATTTTAAAGAGAGATTTATTTTTTCCTGTCCTTGTTCTAACAGAAATCCAAGAGCTATAAATCCTAGAAAGTACTGAGACAGAACAGATCTTTTAAGAGAGCTAAAAATGTTCTTGTTGAAAATCATGTTTGTCATCTGGAAACTTGAAAATAGATGTCTTTGTAAGTCAGATGAAAAAGCTTTTTGAAGAAATCAAGAAAATATACTCATTTTCATTTCAATAATGAAATTGCACTTTTAAAAAAAACTCTTCAAGGGGGCAGGAACAGAACAATGCTCATTAAACAAATATTCTAAACCAATTTAGCAGGCACATTTATGGACTTTTGTATCAGACAATCAGATTTCAGTAATCAAAAAAAAAGGGAGAGAGAGAAAACACACGTTGTGTTAACACCTTCATACCAGTAAAGGCAAGAAACTAGCAATTTCCTTCTGTTTTGAGATTCACAGGTTTTATATAAACAAAACTTTCTGCGTTAAGTGTTGAGACCTCAAACTTCTCCACAGACTGAGCACACATGCTATCTTTCTTCCAAACAATTTTAAAGGGTTACGTCCCGAGATAAACAAACAGATGCATCTGTCTGTGCTGGCATGGCCATTTTTATAATTAACCCTCTTCATCCTATATATGAAACCTAATTTGCCCTAAACCAAGCCTAGTATAACTGCAACAGAAACAGTAGTTAATTCAATTTAAAAAAAACAGGCAACAGCTGAAAAAGTATTTTACACCTGAAACAAGACAATTTTTCGGTCCAAACTAAGACAGGGTCAGCTGCCAGTTCTAAGGTCAGAGGAAAGCCTGAAATGCAAAACACAGCTCTCCAAGGTAAGAATGACCAAGCTCTCCAAAAAAACAGCAGATTGCGGGAAACTGCAAAACAAAGTTTCAACAAGAGACATCAGACCTCTGATCCAAAGGGATATTAACACTGATCATGTAAATTCCTGAAATTGCGCTACCGCGCACCCAGCATTTTCTATTTCCCAGCTGAGAATCTCTCCCCTACCCTGACTGTCCTTCCCTTTCTCTGCACCCTGCGGAACTTGTTCACCTCTCCACCCACATTTTTCCCATGTTGCCTGCCTTGAAAATTGGCACGCTTGAAAACGACTTAGGAATGAAGAGAGGATTTTTTGTTCTTCCTGTTTATAAATCTTAATATTTCAAAGAAAAGCTCAGCCAGCCAACAGTGCAGCAAGCTCAGTCTCTCAGACCTATGCAAGCTAGAATAATTCATTTAGGACTTTACTAAAAGCAGTAAATTGGAAGGCAGACAGCATGCAGGCACTGATACCCTTCTTCGAAAATGAATTAGCAAATGTTAACGCCCACAGATGACATATGACAAAGTAGGACAACTGGCTGGTTGAGGTAATACTAGGTGCAAGTTTAAAAAATTAAATAGTCCTTATTTCCTTCTCTTGCAAATATGGGGCAACAGCTACATATACTTAAAGTGGGATTAGATATTCCTGGGTACTTGGATTTCCATGGGACACAGACCTGCGTCCCAGTCCTCAGCTAGCCTCAGAAACAAGTGATCTCGCAGATGCCAGCATGCAACCTGATCTTGGGCACATCACAGCATTTCATTTCGAAACAATAAAACCAAACAGAAAACACCAGCCAGCAAGGAAAAAATTTCAGAGTTATCGCCTTTGTTGAGATGCTAGAACAAAATTTACTTTTGTCAATCTCTCAAAACAGAAACACACATCTACCCAATAGAGACTCTCCATGGATTTGTAATGTCTAAACTCAGACCAAAGCTACTTTCTTGAGGTTTAGCAGGAATTTACCGAGCTAGGAATCACCGCAGCTTTTTTCCTCCTGCTCCACTGCAGCCTGTGCTTGTGCCTGGTGGCTTCCTGCCAAGACCGAAGAAGGTCAGCAGGTTTGATTGCTCTTCTTTCCAACCTCCTTGCTCTTGGTAAGGAACTTTAAAGTTTAGGTTAAATATAAAAGAGGCAGGTTTCCAATTGCAAATTTCAACTGGAGTCATTCAGTACCAAAACAGGTTTTATACTTCAGAAACTTTTTCCTGAAGCACACTATTAAACCCTGTGTTCCTCAGCAATAGCATTGCATTTTTCTTCTCACCTTTAAATTAGAAAAAAACTGCACCACTGAACTTCTCAGATGCTTCTGTTGACTTAAACTGAGCTACTCTGATTTAAACCCACTTAATCTGGGCTGGCTCTCCATGGAGAACAACAGATAATCTTCCACTTCTTCACCTCAAAACCTTGTTTTGTAGGAAAATAAGCCCACCTATTTGCATCCAGGAATACAAATTTTAAGGACTACATCACTCTGGAGCACTCCTCCTTTATAGTAATGGCTATATACTGTTAGCAGCCTGCAAACCTGCCTGTGTTTCGCAGGGTGGAAGGGTGTAAAATCAGTGACATGCAAGTCGGCAGAAATCCAGTTGCTCTGAGAAAAATAACTATAGATTTCCCAATTCTTGTGCTTTCAGAACGGAAGCACAGTTATGAACTTATGCATGAGGCTGAGGATATTACATATATACTGTATTCATATATAGAGATGAGCAAACTGATAACAGTACAAAACTGGTGACAGTTTTCTCTAGGCACACACAAACATGCAGGCATGCTGCATTAATGTTACCAGACTGGGGACTCTCCCTTAAATTCTCTTTTAAGGAATCACAGGATACCACCTAGCCCTCCACTAAAATTTCCACCTCTTTGTCAAACTTAAAAATAGAAGAAAGAAGTAGTCCAGCATAAATCAATAATTAACAAGTACAGCATGGTCATCTATTTTAGGGACAAATTTTTCTCTTTCTTTCTAGAAAGCACATTACCAGTTTCTAACTCCAGTCCATCAGACAACTTCCCAGTGAGCCTCATGCAACCGCCCCGAGCACCCAGGCTGCTGGGGTTTGTTTCCAAAAGGAGCAGAGAAGGAAGAGCGGAGTTTTGTTCTGAGGTTTCTAGGGGCCTTAGTCTGGAAATAGTTTAAAAGAAAAAACAAAAGCAAACCAACAAATTATGTTTTTCTTATTCTGCCCCCCTCCCCCCCCCCCCAAAAAAAAAAAAACCCGAACCTCCCAGATGTATTAACAAGTTGCACTTAAATCTGACAGACATGGAGAGTTCTCGTAACATGACAGGTAAAAGCGTCATTGAAGATAGGGTGGAGGAGAAGGTGGTTGTCACCGCCTCAAGAATCCCCTGACATTTTTAGCATCTACCTTTCTTTGCCTGCATCTTACAGTCTTTGACGGCAGATTTTGCCAAATCCACATTAATTCACTTACTGCCCTAGAGGGCCAAAAGGAATAAAGCATCACTTAGATGGTATTTTACCTTCACAAATTTTTGAAGCACAATTTTTTTTGAAGGCAGGAAGAAGCATTTCTTTCACAATTAGTGGCTAAAACACTGAAATGCACATGGCACTCTTATTTATGAATTCTGAGAAGTCCAACAAAACTGAAGAGATTTGGTTATCCATTATTTGCAAGAGGGGTCCCACCCTTCCCCCTCCAGGTTAAAAAGCATATTCCTGCAAAAGGCAAAAGATGGTTCAGGTCCTCTTGGGCCAAGAAGCAATGTGGGCACCGGTCTTCTGCCTCCCCACAATGCACACTGACCATGAGGTCACTATGGAAGAGACTGTAAGGAGGGAAAGTCTTGATATTTATAAAGGATACCTAAGTCTGTCCCCTTCATTTTAGTAATTCTTTTTATTAAAAATGTCCAAAGTGTATATTGGATGGTGTTTTTTGTTTTTCAAGTTTTGCACAGAAGAGGCGGGGATGGGGGGCTAAGAAACCTTCCTTTCATGCCAGTCTAGACCAAATGTGTACGTTCATTTTAGCAAATCCTCCCCACCATTGCCCTCAAATCATTTACACAGACCTCCACATTGCCAGTGACTGCTCCCAAACACCAGGGTGTTAACTTTGGTCCTCTGGCTGCATGACTTACTGCTCTTCTCAAGTCTTACTGCTTGCTGAGCTCTGCTGCACAGACACCAAAGCAGAAGAAAGCAAAGCGCTGGGTTGACACTGAAGCAGAATTCATCTTCAGCCTCAGAGAGGCTGACATCTCCCACTGCACAGCACTGGCTCCAGCTCACCTGGTCCTGTCAGACTGTGCACCCCAAAAAACACTCTTCAATTCATGTTCTGCTTCTATAGTTACCCATAAATTGTAATATTCTACTAGTAAAAACTTTCATGGAAATACTCTACCCTTATAGCCTGAGGGAGTTGGTATTTCCACTGGTGAGTAATTCAACTTCCTACAGGTGAACCACCAAGCCAGGGCAAGGAGCTGTTCCAGACAGACAGATGCTGTTCTGCTGCTACATACAGCACATATACACCCAATGTGCAAAAGCCAATGCAAGAGGAAGAGAGCACAGAAACATCCTTGAACACAGCTCCCACACTCCGGGGGGAGCAGGCAGTTTGCAGTGCGCTCAGCATTCCCCCAGCAGCACATCTAAGCCTTGTGTCCCCTCTTTCCATCCCTAAGCCCACCCCTTCTTCTCCAGCTATCAGCATCACTGCTGTCATGACTCACAACAAGAACCAGACAAGTAGCTGCTATTACAAAATTGTCTGAGCAAACATCTGGGCTGAGGCTGACAGTTTCTGGGTTACTATGCCAAAAGCACAGCACGATCAACATAGGGGTACGTGTCACTCAAGAGCAACTCTTCAAGCACAGTCCGAGTACCACTGTGGCATATTCCTCCCAGTGAATGGCAATTAAGCCTTATTTTCTGTTTGCTCATCCTTTCTGACCCAAGCTTTAGAGCCCACAAAAGCCCAACACACGATTTCCTGTTAGCACTTCAGCAGCAAAACAAGTGTGCTTTGAAAATGCTCAAGCAGCTGAGCTAAAAAGAGTTTAAAAAAATTAAAAGTGGAAAAAAAGAAACTTGAATCAATATATGAAAACAAAGCAGCCTGGAATTTCTCTCAAAATAATCTTATTCTTAGCACAATGGGGTGCAACTTAGCTAGATGAACAATTTTCCAAATACACGTTAAGAATAAAACTTACTTTCACACAGACGTCAAATTTTAAGTAAGGAATTGAAAGCCTGGGAATTTATGCTGATACATGTGACAGAGAACAACCCTGAAGGTTAGAAGCAACTAAAGATGCTCATCCACAAGCTGTCTCAGAGAAAAACATCTCCAAATGATTCGACTTCTTAGCAGACATACCATACTTGAGACCAGGTTTTATCTGTCACTTAGACCTGTGGGTGATGAGTATTCAGGTCACATACACCTTTTCTGCAGCAACCCACAGCACAACTATTCATGTGATAAATACCCATGTCACAGCAGAAGCCAGTGGCAATGAATAATGCAGGAGATCCAGTCACTCCACCACATATCATACCCATGGGATATGGAGGCAGCATTTCAGCTTAAGTCATCCTTCCCCCTCCAGGGCGCAAGCATGCTCTTTGGTTATCCTCTCTCCACCTCCTGTTCTGCACATACATTAACAGGCCAAACCCAGCAAAACAGGGTAAGTCATTGCAGAAGAAACAGGAATGCAAACAGAAATGCAATACACCGTCTCACAAGATGATGTTAAAATACTACATCATCTGCTCAACTCAAGAGCTCCACAAACCAGAGACACTTTTCCCAACAAGTTAGTCCTTTGTTCAGATTTCCCAAGAAATGTACTTTCCCACCATTAAGACAATAATTTCACAAAGCATTACCTAAACCAGGATAAATTAAAGTGAAGCCATACTCAGCCTTAGCTTGTAGCCCTGCCTGAATGAAGGCAAGTTATTAAAAGTGCACTGCAAAACTCAAGTGAAATCAGAATATGTACGTCAGCTCCCTTTCAAAGAGGCATTATAATCTGTGCTCTAAGTACAAACTCTCCCAGTAACTGACTTCAGTTATTCACTCCTGTTCTGGAGTACTATTATCACTGTATAGTTCTTCCCAACCTCTCCTGATATTCTCCAGTACTTTCCGGCTTATGCTGCACACAACAGGGTGCTCCATCTTAGAGCATCCTTGATACCCGCCATGCCAGGGCAATGTAAAGAGCTTACGGCACCCTGGGACAAGGCACTGGGCAATGCCAGCTTGGTTCCTCTGGCACTCTGCCTTTCAGCATCCTGCTTAGCCAACCGCTCTGCCATCACTGATGGCCTTCACACAGCTTTTGTGTTAGCCTGGGCATCCACTCACACTGCAGATTTATTATGCCATTAAAAGGGTGTCTTTGTCTCGCATCTGTGTAATTTCATACTATTTCTTTTACATTATTTTCATGTATACAAGAAAATCTATATAGGAAAATTTGTCCAGCAGGACACCAAATTGCATTCATGAAAGCTCAGGCAGACTCTCAGACTGCACATTTAAAATCAGTGCACTAATGAAAAAAGGCAGAATAAAAGGCTCAAGTCTCTCTCCAGTTTTAGTCATAATCAATTTTAATGATGCTGTTACAAGCCCTCATAATTTTGGCTTCAAAGCCAGCTAATAGACAATGAAGAACCTTTAACTTAGGCAACATGTACTAACAGAAATCATACTGATTCTGCACACCAGGACAACATACCCAAAACTTTTTGCACAATAGCTGCTTAGCTGTAAAACAAACAAACAAACAAAAAAATCATCTCCTCTACCTTACAAGCCTCTGTCATTCTGGTTTGGGGAAGTGGGAGGAAGGGGGGCGTAAATTTTAAAAAATATTACAGCACATTTTTTCCCCACACTAAAAGATCTTATGCAATCCTATGAAAAGTTTGGAATAGATCAGCAGATAGGTGCTTAGGAGAACTAAGGCAGAGCCACTGTTATAAGTAACTATCAGACCCAACCCATCTCTATCACCTCAAATATAACAACTGTTGGGTTTTTTATTATTTTATTTTTTTAAACAAAACAGGATCAGCGAGTACTTGTAGTATTTCTTGCTCAGAGGTTAACAGCAAAAATCCTTATTTAGCTTATTCCTTTATTAATCATCTTTGCTGGCTAGCTAACTCACCGTCTAGGGTTGATCTCTTAAGGAAGCAAAGCAGATGAAAAATATGGCAGCTGTGGTCTCATAATTCTCACCAAAAGATATTTAGATCAATTTTTTTTTTTACTTAAGGCTGCAGTTCCAGTGCTATGCAGTATTTTCTCAATTTCCTACTCTCTGATAGGGAGATCTATTAATGATGAAAAGAATGAGATTAATTTTCTGATCATCTTCAAAAAACAAGCATGCATCTTCCTACTGTGTCATAAAATCTGCTATGAGGCTAAAACTTCTTACCTAATCCATATACTTTTAGTATCATCTTTTTTCTTTTAAAACCAACTTGAGGCCACTGGTAGAAGAGATACTGCAGTGTCTGCTGAGAAAATGATGATTAACTATTCTAGCAACAATAGGAAGAAAAATGCTTTCCACAGAAGAGAAATTAGGAAGACAGATACAAAATCATCAGCTACAGAAAGGTCACGAGAACCACTACTTAAAGAGCAAACCCCAAGGATGACAAGAAATCTGGTACTTATATGCCAGAGATGTTACTCCTGTATCACACATTTGCTTCCTGCTTGGACCAATGACTTCCCATCATTCTTAGTATGACTTCTGACTTCAGAACAGTATTGACCACATCTTTGCCTTAAGTCATACAAAGCTCTCCTTAACCATCCTATAGGCTTCAAAAGTTTATTCCCCCAAATTTAGCCATATTCTATCCTGCAACACAGAAGCATATTCTTAATTAATCCAAAAAACCCCTTCTGACAACTGCAGACAAAAAAATCACGTCCAAAGAACTACATGCTGTAGGACTGCACTCAGCATTTCTACTTTGTTTTAAAAAAAAAAAAAAAACAAAAACCAAAACACCACACATTTCTCAGTAATGACTTCTGCTCACGTATGATTACAGAGCCAAGAAATACAATACATGCTCACAAGTCCAATGTGGCAATTATTCATAAAATTTAAAAAAATCCAAGATTTTTATTTAATTTATTAAAAAATATAAATGAAGATGCTTGATTAGGAAGCTCTTTCAAAAAGAATACACTTTAAGTGACTGCATTAACAAAATAACAACAAAAAGGCTGCAGATTAATAACTATACTGCTATGCCCAAAACATGCTCATTTAGGTTCTTTCCAAGTTGTCCACTCCTAAGCTTTTAAGACATAGATTTTTATTAACAAGTGTTGTTTTTTTTTTTTAAAAAAAATAAGCTCATACACATACATACGAGAGGCAGCTATGCCTGTATTAAATCAAAAAGTTTCTAAATTAATTTCCTCTTGAATTGGATGGAAATTTTCCTACAGGACACCATACATATTAATTACACTGCCAAATGATTATATTTACACTTCTTATCACTACTAAAAAGTCAAACTACAGAAATCAATATGTTGCTGCAATATTGCCAAGTCTTCAGTAAAATACCCTGTACATTGCTACAACTACTTTCATTAAAACACAGGAAATACCATCTCAGAACAGACCTGAGAGCAGCCATTACCAGATGCTCCAAAAGGAAGCAACAAAATTCAACCTAATAACATTCTCTCACCCTAGCTCACTTATATCCCTATCATTTCTGGCTATGAACTAAAACCTCCTGCCATCCCCTTGTTTTAACTAAAGTCTTGATTCCAGAGAATTACATTGAATTTTTCTCCCCAGTACACTGAATTTTTTACAATTCATGCAGAACCATCCACGTCAGTAAGAAACCGAGAGCCATCATAACCACAGTGAGAGGGATCTCATCTTTCAACGCTGTGCTCCCAAACTGAATTTAACACAGAATAAGACCCCTATTTCTCCCCGCTCCCCGCCATCCCCCGCCCTCAAATAAAAGATTGCCCTGGATATGCACTGCACTGCTTTGTCCTAGCGCCCCCAAATTCCCAACATGCCCACTCGTGCTGTACCAAGAATGCCAGCTATGTTTAGCATTTTGCTCGGAGGTACTGCAGGAACCTAGGGTCAGCAAGTAGCCACAGGCAGTCAAATTTACTCAAAACAGTTAATCAATACAGAAAAAAAAGAAAAAAAAGGAACCTCTTCACTAGAGACAGAGGGGCTTGATAGCTTCTTAAATGAGCACTGATAAAGACTAGAAGCACAAGAGCGATACTGGTTTGGACAGGAAAGTTCTGGAGCTGTCTGTGTACTGATCCTCTCTGGCTAAACTGTGACAAAAGATGCAAAATATTATGAAATTAAAAATTAAAAACAAAGTGCTCTACAAGAAGGAAAGCACATAACAGATAGAACAAATTGAGCTGAAGTACTGATGGAGAAGTCTTGAGGAAGCCTCCAGTAAGTCAACAAGAATTTAGCCACTAATTTCACAGAACCTAGAATGAGATCTGTGCCACAACTGAAAAATAAAATTCAAAAATCTTTCAGAGCTTACAAGTATTTTTCCTCACACATGTCACCTCCAAGATGTCTCCGAACCTGTTAAAGTGCAGAATTACAGCTCTAGAAACAAAAATCATCGACTAGTCACACCAAGGTGGAACACAAATGGCTGAAGTGGGACCACCTGGAAGTCAAAACATTAAAACTCCCTACCAGACCTTTCAAAACCTAAACGGTGCCAGAAGTTGCTAGAAAGCACTATGAGAAGTGAGCATCTACAACCTCAGCTGATATCCACAGAAGCAAAGAGAAAGAATTCCCACTGTTTCCAGTTTGCTCACCTAGGAAGCTGGCTGTGCTCAGAGCTACTGGGGAGAACCAGTGGCTCCAAGACTTCCTGTCAGATATAAAAGTGTGTGTGCGTGTGTATATACATATGTATAAGTATGCACGTGGATGGACACAGGGCACACGTTTTAGAGGCGTGCAAGGCCAGGCAGCTCTGAGTCTTCATTTGAAGACAACTTATTCTTATAGTCAAAAGCAACAGTAAAATTTAGTATTGTTGTTAAGCACAGCATAAACTCAAAGTATGCATAAACAAGAGCTGGAACTGTCTTTAAGTTCATGCAGGCAGAACTTAAATGGAATATAGAGTCCTGGACTCAACACTTCAAACTCTGTATGGACAGGCAGTGCTCACCCTGCTTAAGGAATCATTTCACATACATTCAGCTGAAGAAAGTAAAAGACAAAGTTGCTGTTCCATAGCCTGCAGAGTGAAATGCTTCATGTAACAGCACAGTTTTACATCTACACTGATTCAAGCCAACTGTCCCTTTCAGCAGCAGCTGGCCTTTGGACTGGCTCAGCCTCCTCATCACAGCAACATTGCCACAAGGATGCATCTTCTTTGAGGTGTTACTTTTCAGCTGGGTCCTCAAATTGATCAGCTTGGACAGGGGGCCACAAGGGTGCCAGGGAAGAGGAGAAGGCATGTTGTAATAGCTTGAAGAAGATGGACAGACACCCTGTAACAGTTGCTGTCGGCATCAGGTTTTAGAATGTTAATTTTGGAGCAGTCCAAAGTGATGTGAAACCATGCCCATAATCTTTCACCATGCCTTTAAACTTCATTGAAAGATGTCACATCTGGCACATGTGACAGGCCAGGAGCAGCGCCAGTGCTAATGACTCAGATGACACACGTAACCTCACCAGTGTGCTCAACTCTTACCCTGCTCACTCTGTTTTCAGTGTTGTTTAAAAATAGGAGGCAGAAAGAAAAAAAAAAAAAGGGAAATCTCCCTGGGGTCATATCTGAAACTTACAGAAATCTATACATGGGTTCATATAAATTTCAGATGGGAGCCTGATCTCGTTTCAGCACAGACAAATAGGTCTTCCTCCTCTGAAGGTCCACAAGGATGCAGTAGCTGACACACGGCCTCCTTGCCACCTGGGAAAGGAAGGGAAGGCTGATCCCAACATCAGTCAAGCAAAGGCCACCCAAAAGAATCTAGACATATCTGATGTACGCTGCCCACAGTAACAAGCATTTTTAAAGCAGTGTCTTTTGTCAGAAACATCAGCCAGGCTGGGCAATACTCGGAAGCCCTGAGAGCTTCAGCAGATGCAGGAGCCAGAGTGTAACAAGCAACAAAAGGGTTTCACTTGGGAGAAAATTCACGAGAGTCCCTATACACTGGTTACCTGGTCAGAGGAATATTTACCTGACAAAGAGATGCCAGTGCTCCTGCAAGTCGAACAGTTTATGCAACAGTCGCAATAGCATTAGAGTAAAAATAAAGCTTGAGAAAGCACCAACACTATAGCTCAAAGGCAGCTTAGGTTTAGATAATGTAACAGAAACCAGGGAAGAGTTCTACGTCCCTTCCTAAGGGAGGCAGACAGCGCCACAGGCAAAGGTACTTTCAGTCGCAGTAATTCAAGCATGGTCTTAAACCAACGGAGAATGCTTTGGTGTGAGGGGAAAAAGCTGGTTCACAGCAGTAATTAGCAGACAAAACCTGTTCCCAGTGAAATCAGTGGGGCTAGGATTCTGCACCCTGTTTCTGTAATTAACATCAGTGGGTTTTTTACATTCCTTTTAAATTACAAATACATTTAGCCAGCTCTTTATCACATCTTTAGAGAAACTAATGCATTAAATAAATAATTTTTAAAAGCCACCACAAACATAATACGCCAAGACTGATGTGTGTTTAAAAACCTGATTTGAGAGAATGCCTTAAAATTCTCAGTGCATTCGTGCCAGTCATCATCTGCCACCTGATCTCCTGGGGTATTTATTACTTATCATCCTTCCAATTAATCCTGTTTCTGTCTGTACTTCTAACAAACAGCTTGTGAACTCACCTAAAGACAGTCTGCTAAAAGAAGTCAAAAATCAAATCTATTTCTAGTTACCAAAAAAAGTCCGTAATTAGTATAACACAGGCATACTGCTGTATGTTTAAACCTTGACAGAGAGCATTATTAAAAAACCCAGTTACTGCCATTCAGCAAGTATTCCAAGAGTCAAGCTTTGCTGCTCGTCTTTTTGCAAAATCACCGCATCAAACCAGCAGAAGATACATCGTACTTTTAAAAGCTCACCATACTCAATGAAATGCTACTCCAGAAGATAAAGTCCCAATTAGGGATACCTGTATGCAAAATGTACACTGCAGAGGACATTGACTGGCAGCGGACCACTAGATTACGAACTACATTCTTCTGAGCTGGTCATTGTACAGGCACATGAAGATTTATGCTTAGATTTAACCCAATCCTAATCTGGCTGGTAGCCAGCAAAAACAGAGCCTTCAAACCTAATGGTATGGGCTAGCTTAGTTATGGCGAGAGCAAGTTACCTGATTATGGCGCAGAATTAGCTGAGAACCTGGTAGTCCCCCTCACACCTAAGGAAAACTGGACACAGCAGCTTCAAGATTGGCCACACAACCTGAAGAGGCACTTCCAGAGGGTTGACAGACCAAAAAGCAGCAGCAACTTCTCTCCCCGATTCTGTATAAGAAACTGGTGATAAGGAAGAGGACAACAGGCAAAAACCCGCAAGCAGTCACCACCTTTCTTACGAGAAGGCTTTCAAAAAACCTGTAAAGCTCAAAAAATCCACAACCGCGCTAATTTTGTTAATCCTGACAACCAGTAAAGGAAGTGACTGTGTTTTGTATAAGCCAAGCAAAGATTTCTACTATGGCTTAAATAAAACAAACCCCAAGAGAGGAAATAAATGTTACCTGAGTCATCTGGCACATTTCCCCTGTCTCAGGTGCGACAGACACCAATCCTCCAAAACTGGGGACAATGTCTCCTTGCCAAGGTCACATTCACTTCCCCTTGGTAAAGAATACTTACAAGTAATTTCCGTTCTGCCATGTAGGTTTTGATGGTTGAATTGTAATTGCTTATGCTTCTCAAAAAAAAGAGGGGATATCAGGTAAAAAAATGACCCCAAACCATCTCCTCACTTCACTAATTTTGGGACAGATCAATGCTGACATTAAAATGGACAAAAGACTTCTGAAGGGATACATTTTAAAGAAGACAACAATCCTCTTTTCCTTCAAATTAGCATGTTTTTTTCCAAAGCCAGGTCACTGTGGTAGGTTGACCCCATGTGGACACCAGGTGCTCACCAAAGCTGCTCTGTCACTCCCCTCCTCAACTGGATGGGGTGGAGAAAATACAATGAAAGACTTGTAAGTCAAGATAAGGACACAGAGATCACTCAGCAAGTACTGTCATGGGCAAAACAGACTCAACTTGGGGAAACCAATTTAATTTCATAAACTCATAGAATAATTTAGGTTGGAAAAGACCTTTAAGATCTTCAAGTCCAACTGTTAACCTAACACTGCCAAGTCCACCACTAAACCATGTCCCTAAGCACCACATCTACACGTCTTTTCAATACCTCCAAGGATGGTGACTCAACCACTTCCCTGAGCAGCTTGTTCCAATGCTTGACTAAAAGAGATGACAGATAACCATTAAGTATGTCCCCTAGATCCTTTTGACCTCAAAACCACCCCCCAGTCCTTTTCTGACAGGCAGCTTTCCAGCCAATCTTCCCCAAGCCTGTAGCGGTGCATGGGGTTGCTGTGATCCCCGTGCAGGACCCAACACTCAGCCTTTTTGAACCGCAGACAGTTGGCCTCAGCCCATCGATCCAGCCTGTCGAGATCCCTCTGCAGAGCCTTCCTACCCTCAAGGAGATCAACACCTTAGTAGTCACACCCAACTTGATGTCATCTGCAAACTTACTGACAGTGCACTCAATCCCCTCGTCCAGATCATTGATAAAGCTATTAAAAGAGAACTGGCCCCAATACTGAGCCCTGGGGAACATCACTTGTGACCAGCCGCCAAGTGGATTTAACTCCATTCACCACAACTCTTTGGGCCCGGCCATCCAGCCAGTTTTTTACCCAGCAGAGAGTGATTTATTATCAGTCAAATCAGAGTAGGATAATGAGAAATAAAACCAAACCTCAAAACACCTTCCCTCCAGCCCTCCCTTCTTCCCAGTCTCAACTTCACTCTTGAATTCTCTGTCTCCTCCCCTTGAGCAGCACAGGGGGACAGGGAATGGGGGTTGCAGTCAGTTCATCACACATTGTCTCTGCTGCTCCTTCCTCCTCAGGAGGAGGATTCCTCACACTCTTCCCCTGCTCCAGTGTGGGGTCCCTCCCACGGGAGACAGTCCTGCACTAACTTCTCCAATATGAGTCCTTCCCACAGGCTGCAGTTCTTCATGAACTGCTCCAGTGTGGGTCCTTTCCATGGGGTGTAGTCTTTCAGGAACAGACTGCTCGAGTGTGGGTCCTCCATGGGGTCACAAGTCCTGCCAGCAAACCTGCTCCAGCATGGGCTCCTCTCTCTATGGGTCCACAGGTCCTGCCAGGAGCCTGCTCCAGCACAGTCTTCCCATGGGGTCACAGCCTCTATCAGGCATTCATCTGCTCCGGCATGGGGTCCTCCACAAGCTGCAGGTGGGTATCTGCTCTACTGTGGACCTCCATGGGCTGCAGGGGGACAGCCTGCCTCACCATAGTCTTCACCACAGGCTGCAGGGAAACCTCTGCTCCAGCACCTGGAGCACCTCCTCCCCCTCCTTCTTCAGACCTGGGTGTCCGCAGAGTTGTTTCTCTCACATATTCTCACTCCTCTCTCTGGCTGCAATTACTGTTGCGCAGCAATTGTTTCCCCTTCTTAACTATGTTATCCCAGAGGTACTGCCACCATCACTGATGGGCTCGGCCTTGGCCAGCAGCAGGTCCGTCTTGGAGCTGGCTGGCATTAGCTCTATCGGATATGGGGGAAGCTTCTGGCAGCTTCTCACAGAAGCCACCCCTGTAGCCCGCCACCAAAACCTGGCCACGCAAACCCAATGCAGTCACAGAGCACGTCCAGGCTGCGGCCAACGTCACGCTTGCCTTCTCCTGCCCTTTCTGAACTCCAGCACCATTCAACAAGTTACGAGCCAAACTGTGCTTGTACTGCTGACAGTCTAGCCAACTACTTCAAAATTTTATTCTTAGAGTTTAACCTACACATCACAGCAAAAGAGAGGGCATTTGCCCGTAAATACACAGTGTAGCAGTCTGCCTTTTCCAAACATACACTGCATTTTCTCTCCAGCGCCGAGGAAAGGCTTGGTTTTAAATAGCAACTAAAAATTCTGTTGTTTACAGTTTTTCATTAAAAAAGTACAACTGTTGCTTTTTAGTTAATGTCAGTTTTCTGATGCATGAAACGTCACCCATGGTATAATTTAATCCAATTTAGACAAAGTCTGTCTTCTCCTGATCAATATACAAAGCACTATAAAAGTTTAAAATATTGTACTGCCTTCGCATATTTACAACAAATGCAATTCCTTTAAAAACAACTGTCGACAACACTTTTCTTCCCATTTGTCTATTACACAAGAAAAGCTTTTTCTAAATTTTACTAACTAAAATAACAGCTAGAAACTAAGCCTAAAGAAATCACGTACACACACCTTTTTACTGCAGACCTTCCCCATGACACAGAATGTAGCTTATTCACCCGTATACAGATACAATAGGGCCCTGTTCAGAGGAAAGGCGGCAGTCAGGTTTTATGCAAAAAGAAAAAAGTGATGGTGATTACTCGAGGTAATGAAATATAAGAACAGTGGTTACAGTTGGAAAATAGGCATATACTGTAGGGGTTTTAAGCAAGTGATTTTATTTCACCTGATAGTGCTAAAAGATCAGATTCTTCTTTTGCATTTAAAACTTGTTTCTCAAGACTCTATCTCTTCTTCAGAGACACAATTTAGCAAGGACAACGTTTCCTTTATTTGCACAGTAAGAGAGCACACCTGGAATGCCAATGAACCTCAGACTTCCTTAGGCTAAATCACCCTCTCAAGTGAGGGATTTACAAAAGGTAAATACCTGCAACCGTGCAGCTGTGTGAGGTGTATCCCTGTTAGTTAGCTACAAGTTACCTAGCACTTACAGGTATCTATGTATCAGTTGAACCAGCATCACTTATGTGATTTCTTTAAATATTAAGCTAATTAAAATCATAGCTGAGGCTAAACACGGAGTAACAGATCAGAGAATGGAAGATCAACAATTTTATTTCACTATTAACAGTGAGAGGGGCCTTATACAAATTGTTTAAGTTTACTGTGGGATGGTTTACAAATCAACTGAAAACCACAACCACCACAAGTAGTACCCGTGGCTTCTTGACAAGTGTGTAAAAACAGCCTGGAAGAGATACAGTTGTAAAGGATGTTACAGGTTATTAATAACTCGTTTTCACACTGCTTAGAGACCCTCTCCACAATTTCCAAACCAGAGAACCACAGCAAGGTACAAGAAAGTGATAAACCAGTAAACGAGACAGGATAAGAGCCATACAAAACCAAAATCATCTATTGCTCACAAATAAGAATATTTCAACAGTCAGAGGAGACTCAGACCGTTCATACACCAAAGACCCTGCAAGACAAGATGGATCTTCAGGAATTCAGACAAACCTGCCTACATGAGGCAGGCAAGATGAGTGAAGAGCCCACTGTCACCTACTGCTGTAATGCAGCTTGCTGCCTAGAATCACACATCTTCTGATATTCTTAACTCCTCATTTCCAGGAGAGAAGAGGCTTGCTGAAAGTCTGCAAAACACCTCCAGAGCCATGGACGAATGATAATATGCAAGTACACATTATCATCAGTAAATCTAAGCTATACATTACTTTGTGCTCTTATTGTTTCTCTCATTTCAGATAAAGGTAAAGCACTTCATAACAAAACCAACAGCAACAAAAAAGCCATATAAAGATTGTTTGTTTTACATGATAACTAAAGCAGCAATTTAGGCTAGCTAATAACAAGACAGATCTACTGTATCCATTTAACCTTCCAAGGCATATGAACAAAGAGGTAATAAATACCCACATCTGAGTGAAGCACAAAGCTACCTGTAGGATTAATCTTAACCCACAGAAAACACAAGGGCCTATAACTGGTCCCAATTCATAGCATTTTGTCTAAAGCAATCCATTTCGTTGCTCTGTTTGGTGGAACGCAACTGTGAACAACAATAAACCCAAGACTGAACAATTTACAAGCTACAGGATAATGCGTATCAAAGACCATGACTCGAGCACATAAGGAGCTATCGCTTTCCTAACAGGGCTAGTCTTTGTTTAACTACTGCACCAGCTCACTAGTGATCAACACCACAATCCACAGAAGCAATTTCCAACAGCAAGATGTTTAATACAGGGTAGTTTTGATCCCCACCCATTTTACCATGCTATGGTTGGGTTGTGAGTAAACATGCAGCAAATTAAGTCAACTTCTTGCTTTAGATCAAGAATTTAGATCGATTCTCTCTATTAACGCCTGGCTACGAGACTGGTGCTACAGGCAGGGCTTTGGGTTCTTTGATAATGGCTGGTTTTATAAGACAACAGGCGTGACGGTAATACATGGGAAAGGTTTATGTCGTAGGGGCAAAAGGGTTCTGGGACAGGAATTAGCAGGGCTCATTCGGAGAGCTTTAAACTAGATTCGAAGGGGGATGGGGTAGTAGCTGGGCTTGCACCACTGGGGCAACGCTCTAGTGTTGAGGTAGACCAGGAGGCCTCCCATCCCCCTGGGGTGAAATCGGTGTGCTCAGCTCGCTCCCTGCAATGCCTGTACACCAATGCGCGCAGCATGGGGAATAAACAGGAGGAGTTAGAAATCCGTGTTCGGTCGGGGGGCTATGATCTAGTGGCAATTACAGAGACTTGGTGGGACACCTCGCATGACTGGAATGTGGTCATGGATGGCTATGTCCTGTTCAGGAAAGACAGGCCGCTAAGGAGAGGTGGTGGAGTTGCTCTTTATGTGAGTGAGCAGCTAGAATGTATTGAGTTCTGTCCAGGGGCGGATCAGGAGCGAGTTGAGAGTTTGTGGGTGCGAATTAAGGGGCAGGCTGGCAGGGGTGATACTGTTGTGGGTGTCTATTACAGGCCACCGGATCAGGATGAGGAGGGTGATGAGGCCTTCTACAGGCAGCTGAGAGCAGTCTCGCAATTACAGGGCCTGGTTGTCATGGGGGATTTCAACTACCCTGATATTTGCTGGAAGGCCTACTCAGCCAGCCATCCTCAGTCCAGGAGGTTCCTCCAGTGCATTGATGATAACTTTCTGATGCAAATGGTGGATGAGCCAACTAGGAGAGGAGCGTTGCTGGATCTTATCCTTACTAAGAAGGAGGGTCTGGTTGAAGAGGTGAAGGTTGAGGGCAGCCTTGGTTGTAGCGACCATGAGATGGTAGAGTTCAGGATCTCATGTGGCAGGAACAGAATAGCTAGCAGAATCACAACCCTGGACTTCAGGAGGGCCAACTTTGGCCTTTTCAAGCAATTGCTAGGGGAAATCCCATGGGACAGGGTACTAGAAGGTAAGGGGGCCCAAGATAGTTGGTTAGCATTCAAGGACTGCTTCTTCCGAGCTCAAGATCAGAACATCCCAACAGGTAGGAAGTCAAGGAAGGGTACCAGGAGACCTGCATGGTTAAGCAGGGAACTGCTGGGCAAACTCAAGTGGAAGAAGAGGGTGTACAGATCATGGAAGGAGGGGCTGGCCACTTGGGAGGAATAGAAGTCTGTTGTCAGAGGATGTAGGGAGGCAACTAGGAAAGCTAAGGCCTCCTTGGAATTAAACCTTGCAAGAGAGGTCAAGGACAACAGAAAGGGCTTCTTCAAATACATTGCAGGTAAAGCCAACACTAGAGGCAATGTAGGCTCACTGATGAATGAGGTGGGGGCCCTGGAGACAGAAGATAAAAAGAAGGCAGAGTTACTGAATGCCTTCTTTGCCTCTGTCTATACTGCTGGAGGCTGTCCGGAGGAGTCCCGGACCCCTGAGGCCTCAGAAGAAGTCAGGATAGAGGAGGAATCTGTCTTGGTAGATGAGGGCTGGGTCAGGGACCAATTAAGCAATCTGGATGTCCATAAATCCATGGGCCCTGATGGGATGCACCCGAGGGTGCTGAGGGAGCTGGCAGAAGTCATTGCTAGGCCACTCTCCATCATCTTTGCTAAGTCGTGGGCAACGGGAGAGGTGCCTGAGGACTGGAGGAAAGCGAATGTCACTCCAGTCTTCAAAAAGGGCAAGAAGGAGGACCCGGGTAACTATAGACCGGTCAGCCTCACCTCCATCCCCGGAAAGGTGATGGAACAACTTGTCCTTGGTGCTGTCTCTAGGCACATCAAGGATAGGGGGATCATTAGGGGCACTCAGCATGGCTTCACCAAGGGGAAGTCATGCTTAACCAACTTGATAGCCTTTTATGAGGACGTAACCCGGTGGATAGATGATGGTAAAGCTGTGGATGTGGTCTATCTCGATTTCAGTAAAGCGTTTGACACGGTCTCCCACAGCATCCTCGCAGCTAAACTGAGGAAGTGTGGTCTGGATGATCGGGTAGTGAGGTGGATTGTGAACTGGCTGAAGGAAAGAAGCCAGAGAGTGGTGGTCAATGGGACAGAGTCCAGTTGGAGGCCTGTGTCTAGCGGAGTCCCTCAAGGGTCGGTACTGGGACCAGTACTATTCAATATATTCATTAATGACTTGGATGAGGGAATAGAGTGCACTGTCAGCAAGTTCGCTGATGACAGAAAACTGGGAGGAGTGGCTGATGCACCGGAAGGCTGCGCAGCCATTCAGAGAGACCTGGACAGGCTGGAGAGTTGGGCGCGGAGAAATTTAATGAAATATAACAAGGGCAAGTGTAAAGTCCTGCATCTGGGCAAGAACAACCCCATGTACCAGTACAAGTTGGGGGCAGACCTGTTGGAGACCAGCGTAGGGGAAAGGGACCTGGGGGTCCTAGTGGACAGCAGGATGACCATGAGCCAGCAGTGTGCCCTTGTGGCCAAGAAGGCCAATGGCATCCTGGGCTGTATTAGAAGGGGTGTGGTTAGCAGGTCAAGAGAGGTTCTCCTCCCCCTCTCCTCTGCCCTGGTGAGGCCGCATCTGGAATATTGTGTCCAGTTCTGGGCCCCTCAGTTCAAGAAGGACAGGGAACTGCTAGAGAGAGTCCAGCGCAGAGCCACGAAGATGATTAAGGGGGTGGAACATCTCCCTTATGAGGAGAGGCTGAGGGAGCTGGGTCTCTTTAGCTTAGAGAAGAGGAGACTGAGGGGTGACCTCATTAATGTTTTTAAATACGTAAAGGGCAAGTGTCATGAGGATGGAGCCAGGCTCTTCTCAGTGACATCCCTTGACAGGACAAGGGGCAATGGGTGCAAGCTGGAACACAGGAGGTTCCACATAAATATGAGGAAAAACTTCTTTACGGTGAGGGTGACTGAACACTGGAACAGGCTGCCCAGAGAGGTTGTGGAGTCTCCTTCTCTGGAGACATTCAAAACCCGCCTGGATGTGTTCCTGTGTGATATGGTCTAGGCAATCCTGCTCCAGCAGGGGGATTGGACTAGATGATCTTTCGAGGTCCCTTCCAATCCCTAACATTCTGTGATTCTGTGTGAAGAAACAGTAAAAACAGCTCAAGACTGATCAATTGTTAAGATGTGATGAATCACAATTTTTCCTTACCAATTACAGGAGATAATGCTCAGTCTCTTACAGGATTTAACCAGATCCTTACAGCACATCATCTGTGACAACTAAGTAAGATTATCAAAATGAATCTACTTATATAGGCTTTTCCAAAGCATTAACACTGATGCAAAGTTCCATGAAAGGATAAATCTTTCATGGCGAAAGGGAGAGACCCAAGCTCATGCACATCATCTTAGCCCTCCCTAGAGAGGATGCTGCTGCAGCGTACCCAACTGCAATTACCAGCTGTCAGAACAGCTGTCAAACGCAATGACTGATTTAAACCTGATACCAGCTGCAGGAGTCTTCCACAGCACGAAAGTTTCATACTGCTGATGCTTAATTAGAGAAGTATTAGAAACTTTTATTCTCAAAGTCCATTCACATTTTGTAATGCTTTCTTTTCTGACAGATTACTGCAGCATAGTATGTATCTGATGTCTGCAAAAGTCAAGGCCAAACTTGGGTCAAAAGTCCTTGGGCTGGCAGTGGCACAGAACTGCTGCAATTTAAAATTAACAAGGAAATTGCACCATGTAACCAAGATGATGATTAGCATATATTTACTTTGTCAGAGGAAAACAAACAGGGCAAGTAAAAGGGACTCAGTAACCACTCTGCTGCCGGAGAAGCAGCCGGGTTCTGTACATGCAAGCAGGCAATTTCTCACAGTACTATTTCTCATGAGCATGCAGAGGTCTGCCTCCTCCTCATCACACGTGAAAGGAAACTCAAGAGACTTGTACCTCTGACAATTCACACCTTCAAAACAGGCATAAAATAATCAACAGGATTACCAGCTGATGGGGAACACAGACTGGAAACAGCAGCAATGGCAATATACAGCAAGATACTAAGGATTCAAGAGTAGAAAGCTGTGTATTTACCTTTACCTGTAAAGAGCTGAATGGTGATGAATACCCACTGCATTTCAATGTCTCTGTTCAATTTGGGTAATTCCAGTTTTCAAGAGCCCTGCAGATCATCTCTATCCCAAGAAACTTGTGATATTTCTGAAAAAATAAAACCCTATGCACCCAAAATCCAACACCACTGTGTGCTGTGAAACGACAGCACTATGCAACAGTTTTGCTTCTTTGCAACGGGTCCTTCTCCCCTTTCACAAGAAATGCTTTAATTTGGATTTCCAGAGTGCTTCTGTTCAGTGGGGTTCCCCCTTACCTGGTGTGCTCAGCATGGCCTGAGTCTCCCTTCACACACCTCCCAATCCTCCTGTGCCTGTTCTGGCACCCATCTAATTGAGCAGGGAGCCCACACAGGGAATTAACCCAGCAGAACACACAGCGGGCAGAGGTAGTAGGATGAATCCAGACAATGTATTTAACTCCCACTGATGGATATGAAAAAAAGCCCCAGAGCTGGCTGAAACAAGGGTGTAGGGTCACATCTCACAACGTGTGAAAAAAAGGAAAAGGATAGCCCCTTCCAGCAGTAACTCACTGGCTTAGCTGTAATAGTGATTTTCATTCTACTCAAAGCCATTTAGCTAAAAGGATGTTCTTCGTTCTGTGAGAACTCCTCTCCCAGAAGACCTCCTGTACCAGTATGCACTCATCCTCTCTCTGTTTCAATAACGGAAGCAATTCAGGTGAAGCTCTTATTTCTGCAGCACTCAAAACCAAATGGCTTACACACCTGCATCCAGTTCTTAACACCATTGGGCTGCAAAGTTCAGTGATTTCACTTGACACTCCAATTTACGATCATTAAAAAACCAAACAAATACAGAAAAAAGCAGTATTGTTTCCCTGAAAGCAGCAGAACTCCACCTCCCCATTCATCACCACACTGAAGCATTTCTCTGTACTTTGAAATGGCTTGTGAGTTTTGCAGGTAGATCCTGCATTACCTCCCTGCTCTCACTGAAGTCAGAAGCCAGGAACTTTTAAAATTTTCACCTTTATTTTCTAACCTTTGGTTTAGCTATTCTGTGCTGTTGTGTGAATCTCAGCTCTTTGAAGAGGGGAACACAGAATAGCCCTTGACCTGAGAAATGTTTGATTTTTCATAACCATAGAAGAAATAGAAAAATACATTTATTAAATAATTAAATATTAAATGATAAATTTCTTTATTGTGAGGACAGAAAGAAAGAGTCAATAGTCACAAACAGTCAAACACTATGTACAAAATAGAAGTCAAAAAAAAAAAAGAAATACCACTGGTTTGCAGATGAAATTGTTTCAAATGCAATTAAGTGTATTTCAAGCTACATTTCAAGCTACATTTATATTAGTGCACTAGACTATAATTACTTGGCACTGTTGCATCTAAATTCGACTTTTCTTTATCATATTATGCCTTAGGGAGAACTGCCTTCAATTTTGATAACTTAGTGGAGGAAAAGAAATGCAACACCATATTAGCATAGATCTAAGGAGAGAATTGCTTAAAGTTCTGCCATCTACTATTTTTGCAAGCATCTAAAAACACAGCCAATAGTCAATTGATATAATAGTTGCTATATTTGCTGAGCAGGCTTTTTAGAAAGTGGGGCATGGAACAAAAGAGAGCAAAATTGCAGATCCATTAAAAAAATCTTTTGAGTTCAGATCAGTTTCTTATCACAGAAGTTTGGTAAAATTGCTACTGAAACAACTATTTCTCTTTTGGCAGGACATCAAGAAAACAGACTTGAAACATTATCAAATCATACAATCAGTTTCATTGGAAAAGACCTTTAAGATCATCAAGTCCAACTGTTAACCTAACACTGCCAAGTTCACCCCTAAACCATGTCCCTAAGCACCACATCTACATGTCTCTTAAATACCTCCAGGGATGGTGACTCAACCACTTCACTGGGCAGCCTGTGCCAATGCTTGACAAAAAGAGAAGACGCATACCTGTTAAATAATAAGTATGTCCCCTAGATCCTTTAGACCTCAAGAGGAAATGGTCTCAGCCACAGTGAACAACGCCTATATTATTCCGCCTTGCTTTCAGAGAGGTACATTCAGGCATCAGTCTTCCATGGGAAGGGATCTGATTTCCCTACAGAGGCACCCCAAGCTAGGCACGTTGGTCAAACCAGAGGGACATGAAGGTGAAGCACCCTCCACGACCATTTCTGCAGCATGCACAGCGCAGAGCTGAAGGACAGCAACAGACTAGCACCAATCCCATCAAATAACAACACAGCTACTGAAAAAGAAAAGTGGATCTCCCAACACTGTCCTCATGCAACATCATCCAGCTCATTAAAAAGATGCCTGCATTTTCCGGACAAATGCAGCAAAACTGGCAACATCTGCAAAAGCCTTGGCTCTGCCCAGACAAGGAGTGCCAACCACCTCACCCAACCAGAGCTGCTGAGGCAAGGTGAGAAGTGGGAGCAGCGAGGAAAAAAAAAAAGGATTCAAGAAAGTGGCATCACCCTCCCCATCCAGAACTGCTGCTTGGTTTTCTCCAAACCTGCACCAGGATGTTAAGTAGCATCCTTACAAATCCTGTTGTTGCAGTGCCAACACCCAAAGAAGTACTGCACAGAATTATCCAGTTCCACACCTGAACGTGATGTAGGCATGGGGACTGCATTTGATTTCATTACAGATGACGAGTAGAGCTAACTCAGAAACTTCCAAGAGCACAGCATCTTAGGAGTACAGCAACATTACTTAGAGAGCTGTTGGGAAGCCATACCAGCTCAGATTTGCCCATAAAAATCCCCAGTTTGCCCATCCATCATGTGGTGCAGACGCTTTTTGGTTTCCCTCAGCTGTGTGCTGATGTAAGGGCACAGCTCAGTGACCTGGCTCTGGAAATCTGTAAATTTCCATTTCGCTTTTTAGATTCAGTTTTATAAGGAGGAAAAAAAAAAAAAATCCTCTACTTTGTAAAAACGCAAAACATTTTTATTCCCGTTACCAGATGGAAACTCGTTTAAAATTATTACATCCTTAGCTCTCTTTCTGCAAGGAGGTTACTACTATCAGCTAGACAGTCCTAGGAAGAAAAAATAAAGTAAAATATCAATGGAATATGAAAGTGATTTACATTATATGAGATGATGGGAAACAGGTGAAAACTGATGAAGCCACAGTGACTGCTTTAAAAAAAAAAAAAGTCTTAATATTTACCTTGAAAACAATAAAAAGTGGTGAAAATACCACCAGGTCCCACCAGATAAGACATGCATAATATCACAGAATCATCTACCCTGGAAGAGACCTCTGTGATCGAGTCCAACCTTTGACCTAACACCACTGTGTCAACTAGACCATGGCACTAAGTGCCACATCCAGTCTTTTCTTAAACACCTCTAGGGATGGTGACTCTACCACCTCCCTTGGTAGCCCATTCCAATGCCTAATAGTCCCTTCTGTGAAGAAATTTTTCCTAATGTCTAACCTGAACCTCCCCTGGCGCAGCTTGAGGCTCTGTCCTCTAGTCCTGTGTTCCTAAGGACAGCGGGGTAAACCTAAAGCAGCTTTACTCTGCAACAACTCTCAGCTCCTAAAATCATATTAGGCCACAAACCGACTTGCCGTAAGTCAGACCACGCCACCTGCAGAGGCCAAAGCCACCCAAAACCCAGCTTGCCTCCATTCCCGGGCTATGCAATGAGTTGAGTGAGACAGTCGGGCCAGGAGAGAGTCTGAGTGGTCCCCAGAAGAGCAGCACATTTCCAGATGAGACATCTTGTTGCTTCCTGAGTTTCTAGCTGCAGCTTTAAGCTGGCTGCTCTGCATGTCACTGCGTCGCACTTCCCACTGGAACTACAGGAACAGTTCTGTAGGTGACTCATTCTTAATCCATACAATCTTGAGCATTTTGCAGCTCTTAGAAAGAATGCAAGGCAGCTTTTTCTGGTCTCATTTACCACAGCCAGTCTCAACAACAAACATGTTAAAAAACAGTAATAGAAAAGTTCTCCAATACTGAGAATACTTTGCAAATAGTGCAAATACAGCACTTTTACAGCAATTTTATTGAGAATATGTGCAGTAGCCCTTATTGATCAGTTACTACAGAAATCTGAACAATGGCTTGTCTTTTTAAGTAAGTGAGAGCTGTGAAAGTTGTGCTATATTTGCACTATTTGCAGAGCATTCTTTGTTTAGATTTCTATGGTAACCGGTAAGTAAGAGGACCGCAGTTCATATTTTGAATGTTTTCATTCCCCATGGTCCGAAACAGCAGAATCACTACAGCTCTTTTTTAAGTAGGAAGAAACAATAAGCAAGCATATTACTGACTTAAATAGAGCCGAGTCTTTACTGATTAACTTGAGATGGAGTCCTTCTCAGACACAGCAACAATACATTCATTTAAGTTACTCTGTTTAATGTGAATTAGTAACAGAACCAGTCTAGTATGCATTGCACACGAGGCAAAACTTTTCAAAATTGTATTCCTGTTGTTAATGTCATCCTACCTGTCAAAATACAACTTGCACAGAGGAAACCAGGACAACTTTGTTCTCCCTCTGTCCCATAAGAAATCAGGGACTGGATATGTTGTGAGAATCAGTACCTGCTGCAGGGGTACAGTACTGTTACTGCAGGAGGAAGCATTATTCATTATTAAACCCCAACAATGAATTTTAAAAAGGTGTCAGACAGCATACTGCAGTATACAGTCACCCTACATGTCCAGAACAGCCTATAGCCATGCCAGTCCCACTGCAACTTCTGCTTGCTGTAAACACTACAGGGCCATAGTGAGCAATGTCAGCTCCCTCATCCACATTGCCTATGTAGAACATGGATCTTCCTACCAATTCCTCCTGCATACATGCCTCCAGACTGAGATAATAAAACATCAGCGAGGACAACATAATTGCTCTGTTTTGCAAATAAATAATGAGAGCTCAAAAAAAGTGTAATTTTTATTTAAGGGAGAACTGCAAAGCAGAACAAAAATTTACCTCCCTCACTATGTACCAAATACACCCATTTTAACATCAGAAATGTATGTAATCTCAGGTACTCACTTCCCTCCTTTTGCTAGTCTTCATTTCTAAAGAGGACATCAGCCCAGACACCAGTTAGTCTTTAGCCCCAAATATCCAAGATTAATTTCCAAAATGCTCTGAGAAATTAATCCACAGCCAACGACAATTGATTCCTATGGAATATCCCTCTCCCATGTCCCACGTATGGCTACTCTCCTCTCAGCTTTTCAGCTGTCGGACATGGTACCACACACCTACCCTCTGGGAGCTCATGAGCAAGTCTGCAGCAAGCACCTCCCAGCAAGTCAATTTTTACCCCGTGCATTGAGTTAAGTTTCTGGGAACTGCAATTCCTCCTTAGCCAAAGACTATTTTTACCAAGGAGAGAGGAAATCCTCCCCCCGTCTGCTGCAAGTTTTATCATACATCCACAATTCCCAAGTGAAACTGCACAGACCTTTGAGAACTACCGCACTCCAGCAAGGCTACTGGGGGTTTAGTAGCGAGACAGCCCAAAAATACCTAGAGGAAAGTGAACACTGAACGCAGAATAACGAGAGCCCTCCATTGCAGTGTTCCCCTTCCCATTGCCCAGT
This sequence comes from Nyctibius grandis, assembly GCF_013368605.1. Taxonomy (NCBI): domain Eukaryota; kingdom Metazoa; phylum Chordata; class Aves; order Nyctibiiformes; family Nyctibiidae; genus Nyctibius; species Nyctibius grandis. Next base: position 27,953,183 of record NC_090663.1, read on the forward strand.
AGCCAGACACAGCAGAAGACAGCCAAGGTAATCACACTGTGCCTACCTAAAGTCATGGCTGAGGACTGCTCGTTTTCAAAAGTCCTATTCTGCTGAACTTATTTACCACAAGACACAAGGTTCCTACCACAAAAGCTTGGTCAGCACAGGGTCAGCCTGGATTCGGGAAGGCTTGCGATGGGACAAGCAGGACTTCATCAGTGGCCCCACAGCACAGGACTTCCACGTCCTCATCGCTGCTCGGAGACTGCAGAGAAGATGGCGGAGGCACTCTCCCTTCAACTACCCAAAATATCCTTGAGCACTGAGAGCCAGGAGCTCTTCACAACTCGAGCAACTCTCAGAGCCAAGTAAAACAGTGGGAAAATGCTGGGGAAGGTAAACTTTACTACTAAGGCCCCATGAATGGGCACCATTTTGCCTGGTTCCTCCAGGGGCCTGTAAGCACCAGCCACCCGGCTCCTTCCCACCGACTCCCTCAAAATGGCGGCGCCTGAGCACAAAGGCATCCTGTTTTAATGCACCGCTTTATGGCAGAAGCATGAAATAGCAACACCAGGCAACAGTCCAAAAAAAATAAAGAAAACAGAAATTCTGTGGAACAGAAAGCACTTGCAAAGCACCGACTTTCAGTGGGATGTGGAAGCTAGTGAAGGAGCACTCAGTTTTGCTAAAATGCTTACTTCAGGATAGTAAAGCATAACATTACACAGTGTAATAAATTTGAAAAATAAGAGCTTGTTAGATACAGCAAAACCAGAACATGTTTTCTACCTGTGGCCTGTATTCCTCGCTTGATGTCATAAATCCAATTAATTTCAACATCACCGAAGGAAAATCGAGTACTTCAACTTCCTTCCCGTCAATCCAATGCAACTAACTAGTTTAAACAGGAAGAAATCACAAACAGCCACCATGAGATACATGTCAGCCAGAGGCACGCTCCTTGCAAACGAAACTGCAGCATGTTCACCTCTGTGCCTCCAAACCAAGCCTCCTGGAACGCTCTTCACAGAAAATCCTTCCCTAGAAATTTCTTGCCTGAGCTCTGCTGAAATAATTACACTATCTTCTGAAAAGCACATTGCAACGCTCTCAAATATTTCCTCCTTCTGCCCCTGGACATGTTAAGTCACGCCTGAAAGAACCACAACAACCCATCATTTAGGTGGTACACTTTACTGCGTTCTCTCCAGAGAAGTTACTCTGAGGCATTCCCCTGCACTAAAACTACTTCTCTGCTCGGTTACATTAGCTTAAAAATGCACCTCCCGTGCACTCCCCATGCTGCATGCTGACTAAGGTTTTGAAGCAATAGCAAACATCACTCCACAAGCACTTTTATATATGCTTGGACAAACATTTGTAGGGAGGGACAGTCATGACATCCAGCTAACTCCTTTTTGCACTTCCTAAGCAATTCCCAGCCTGTCTCACTGACCTCGGCTACAGCATCCTCAAGAAATATGCCACGATAGGAACATCTATTCATCCCATACTTGATTACTAGACCCAGACTGTCCCTGCTGGAGCTCAGAAAAGCCGGGAGTAGGAGAGAGATGGAGAACTGAAAGAGGCATCCAGAAGCTTTAAGAAAGAGATATACCCAAATGCCTAACCATATTTTGATCCAAAACACATATGCCAGCAGCTACCCCACAGTGAAGAAAGCAGTTCCTTCTACACAGATGATATCCTGCTTCAGCAACAATGGTCCCAAGGACAACAACCAAGAGAGGCAGTTTGGAGAGTTACTGCACAGTGGGATGTGAGGCAACACTCACGCCTCACACTTTCAGTTTTTTGTTACAAACACCAAGGCTCTGTTTTGTGAAAGCCCAGACTGACTTCCATCACAAGAATGACAGGAATCCTCCAGAGCATTAGCACCCTTCCCATTAACAGATAAGGCGAACCACCCTCTGCACCTAAAATAGCACACTGTTCAGCTACCTAATGCTGTCTGGGCAGGTCCAAGAAAGTTAACGTTGTCTTGCTCCATCCAAGTAGAGCAGCGGTAACCCAGCAGTAGATGGCTGCTGGGCCTCCCAGAATCACAGCAGCATAAAGGTCACCATCAGTGACAGCAACAGCCAGGACAGGATCTCCCTGCTTTCAGCCCTTGCTCCAGTCTTCATGAACAGTTTCCTTCACTAACTGGAAGACAGGCATGTCAGTGAAGTGTCTTTAGCACTCCATTGTCATATACATAACAGGGCAGAAAAAAAACCCATTTCTGTTCATACACTCAGAAGCCAACTTTCTCTTGCACAAAGTACTGCAGTGTGATACTCCTACGCATGGGCACTTGCTTTTGAACACAAGAGGTGATGAGGGCAAAAAAAAAAAAAACAAACAAAAAAACACAAAGCACCAAACCACAAATCTATACTTCCTTTCCACATATTACAGCACAGAAACAGAGATCTCCGTAAGAGGAAACACTGCGCATGCATAACATGAGAGCTGTCACGCTGGCCACCTTGAGAAGTTCTGCCATGCTGGTAGGTAGCACTGTAATCCACGGGGCTGCTACTGAAAGAAGTACAGCCAGCTACAGCACAAAATGCTCAGAACAAGGAGGTAGGACTTTGGATGGCTTTTGCTCTAAATGTTTCTAAAAGGACTTAAGTCCTTTAAAACAACTCATTTCCTTTTCTTCCTCTTGCAGCATATTTTAGCTACCTCTTTCATTGTTTTCATTGAGCTGATATTCCTGTTGTTCACCTAAGTAACCCAACAACTTGATACCTGAACTGCTCAGTACTCCCTCTAACATGGAGTTCATATGTCACTGATAATCAGTTGCTTAGAGTGCACAGACTATATAGACACACCAAAAATCCCTGTGCAGTTGCAATGGCTCCACACCATAAAAGGCCAAAAAAATCCCTGGAAAAATAACTCTAGCTTCCAGGTACAACAAAAGGAGAGCACATGTGCACATAACTCAGCTGTCCCAGCTAACAAATGACAGGCTTCTGTAAGTGAAAAAAAAAAAAAAGTAAAGCTAGATTTAATTAACTACAGAAAACCCAGGCTAGGACAAAAAAAAAAAACAAAAACAAAAAAACAAACCCCCAAAACCCACATGAACACAGCTATTCATAAGGAACACCATAAGAATGTTTTGCTACATTGTTCTCCACTAAAAGTTTGTATTTTGAGGTTGTATATAACCATCCACAAAGTCTCCTGATGGAAGTGGATCCAAACACCAGCAATGGTCCGCCTGTGCTTGGGCTGGCTTTAAAAACAACCAACAACAATCAGCTGTAGGCAGTGTGAAGGTACCACAGTTATATATTAGCATTTCAGAAGTTTAGATTCTTCTACAATTTGGGGTATCTTTAAAGTATTACCATTCTGCTTTTGTAAACGATTTCTGTCAGCACCCCTGCTGACCGTAAGCTAGCTAGAGAGAAACAGATACCCATTGCTAGGGAAGGGCCAGCTGGGAAATGCAGCAACAAGTCCAAGATCAGTCACTTGGTCTGATTCTCTGCAGGGAAGCAAACTGCGCTGAGGAGAAGATGCTCAGCAGCACCCCACAAGCCACATACCTGAGGTGCCTCTACAAGGCACAGGGGGGAACAAGGAGCCTTCCTTGCTTCTCAGCACCAACCTGAACACTCAGGCACTATTTTCTGTTATCAGGTAAGAGCTAGCTTTTGGAAAGTTAAGAGAGTCTGACAGCTAATCAAGAAAATTCACCCCAGGGAACTGAATGCTTACTTTCTCCAGAAATCATAAAAAACATGCAGTTGATTCTAATATAAAAGTCCGATTATGCAGCAACCCATACTGCTAACACTGCAGTCTAACACTTGAAGCTTGCCTACAAAGGCATCACCAGGAAAGCCACCAGCTTACACTGGCTTACACTGCTGTTGAACAACACCTTAAGAGCATATTGCAGTAGTATTTTTCTTTGTATTAAAAACTGCAGAGCGTAGAAATATGTCAAAGATACGCTTTGAAAAGGTAGTCAGGTACTTTCTTCTAGACACAGCTTTCAAACAACAGATCATTGACAAAGAGAAAACCGAGGAACACCACATGGGTGTGTTCTCCAAATATTTTGTACATAAGGGTTACCACGAAAAATGCAAAAGGCCTCCAAAAAAACCCCTACTTGGATCTAGCCAGAAATACATAAGACACAAGCACAGTCCCTCCACTAAGAAAGGAGCCTTTGGGGTGGTTTTGTTTATGCAGCGATTAGGCTGTTTAAAGCATTCAAAGGTATCCCACCTACAAGAGAGCACATTCCTCAGGGTGTGCAAAAACAAAAAAAATTCCTCTTTTTCACTGAAGATCTCTAAAACTGTAACAGAGAAGAGATTGTTTCCTAACATCTTTCATACAACCCTGTTTGTGTTTCTGCAATTCAAACACACTTTTCACAGTATTTAACTTCTTCCTCATCTTAATCCCTTAAATTTGATTAATATATCAGCACTGTTTTCCCCACAGAAACCCAAAGCCAATTATAACCCAGTAAAGCTTAAAGATCTTCAGTTATAGTGCTACAAAATAACACTATAGTAGAGTCCAAGTGTTGTTGTTTACATATATTATAACTTTATTCACACTATAAAGTAAAGATGCAAAGGGCAGAATGCCTGGACCGGTCACTGGTGTCACAAGTGATAAATATCTTTTTTTTAACACATAAAGCCTTTTCTTTTATAGTCTTGAAAATGTAAAAACAAGAGTAATACAAGTTACATGAACTAACATTAGAAACATCAGTGATGCTGATTCTAAAGCACAGAGATCCATCCCTGAGGTGGCACCAGCCCAAACTGCCAAGGCTGCATGTTGCTGCCCAAGCTCAACTACATTGCTTCTGGCCCAGAGCAAGAGCACAAGACCAGCTCAGATCTCCTCTGCAGCCACAGCACATTTGTGTGCAATGCAGATAATCCTCCTACGATAACCAAGTGCAAGGGGACTATTCAATACAAGAAAAATTCCAACAACGCTTGACCGAACAAGACAGAGCAGTCAAGTAGCATGTGCTATCCTGACCTGAAATGTTCTGCTTGGGTAGGTACTGGGTACCAGTTAAGCAAAAGAAAGCTGCAAATTCCTCATTCTCATTTCAGTATACCAGCTTCATGAAACAAAACGTATGCTTTAGCAAGGCAAAGGACGAAAGACCATACAAGCAACATCACCTGCCCAGCATCGCTGATCATGAATGGAAACTCCATGTTAGAGCCCGACTCCACCGAAATCAGATGGAATTCAGCAGAGCACAGACAGGGTTTCACCAGCTCAGGTGTCCTAATCTAGTTCTCCATTTACTACATTACACTGCTCTTCAGTTCTTGTATTTAAAACCTTCAAAATGATACTTGCCAGAGCACTACCTTTGGGGGACAGGGGGGAAGGAAGAACTGTGCTCACACAGATGGGAGGACAAGAGTAACTGTTCTTGCTTCCAACAGGGCCAAATTCAAAATGCTGTTTGGAAGTGTTATACAACTCTGCAATAGTCTCACTCAGGGGGTTACTGCTATGCTTGCTGGTATCCAGATTAAAAAAACAGTCAGGAAAACCATTCGCTTGCATTATTGCATTTTTATCTTGCCATAAACACCACTGTCTAAAGTCAGCTTGCTTCCAAGTTTTAAACTCAACAAATAAAACTTACTTGAGAAATTACAATCATTTACACATCCAATACTAATGAGCACTTTATTTTTTTAACCCTTTCCTTATTCCTTCACTGCTGTTAAAACCTGGGTTTAATTTCTTCCCTTCCCATGCTTTTGCTGCATGTTGGCTACAGTTTTGCAGAAACATATCCTACCATAAAATTGTAGCCATGTGCTTGGGGAGACTCTAGAAGTTGAGCTACTTCTTTTCAAGAGTATAGTGCAGGCTGGACTTCAGATTTGAAAACTCGGACTAAAGATACTGCAGAGCAAGGGTTTGCTTGCAAGACTCTGTTTTTTCTCATTTAGCATACACAACACAAAATTGAAGTGATCCTCTTTTTCCAGGTATCTCCATCTTCAATACAACCCAGCACTAAATGCCAAATGTGATGTGGCAAATTTTTCAAGCACTGTAAAGAATCATGGAATAGTTCAGGCTGGAAGGGACCTTAAAGATCATCTAGTCCAACCCCCCTGCAATAAGCAGGGACATCTTCAACCAGCCAGGCTGCTCAGAGCCCCACCCAACCTGACCTTGAGTGTTTCCAGGGATGGGGCATCTACCACCTCTCTGGGCAGCCTGTTCCAGTGTCTCACCACCTTCACTGCAAAAAATGTCTTCCTTATATCTAAGTCTGAATCTACCCGCTTTTAGTTTAAAACCATTACCCCTTGTCCTATCGCAACAGACCCTACTAAAAAGTCTGTCCTCATCTTTCTTATAAGCCCCCTTCAGGTACTGGAAGGCTGCTATAAGGTGTCCCTGTAGCCTTCTCTTCTCCAGGCTGAACAACCCCCACACTCTCTGCCTTTCTTCGTAAGAGAGGTATCCTATCTAGGTATCCTAAATGAACACCACTTGGGCATCTCTGCACCTAAGATGTATCGGGAGGATCGCAAATACAAGCCAGAAGAAAGCAGCTACAATCTTGGACAACAAGAGAAATAATGGGTACCATCAGCACACTATATCCAGAAACCAATTAAGAGCTGGAAAATGTTTGACCCATGTGTATAGAATCATTGACTAATGCTCAATCACCATTTGATCTCGGCAGCTGGGTTTGCATTAGGAACAGCAAGGCAGCATACACACTGCTTGATAAATTTCCCCAAAGTAACATACATGCCATTATGCAGTCTAATCTTCCAACTGTTCCTCAAGTCAAGTAATTTTTACAGAGAATTTGTCTTATTCAGCTGCTTGTTTTTTCCTATAAACTCATTTTTTCCTCTCTCTGTATATATTTATATATGTATGTGTGGAGATCTCAATATGTGGAAGAATAAGCAGGCATAGAGAACCTTTTATATAAAAACAATGACAGAAACCTAAAGCCCTGACCATTGTAATTTGAAAACAAAGTGAGCATGATGAATTTTTACATTTTTATTTATTACTGTTACAATGCTTCCTTGTTTTCACGTTCTGGCTAAAATCCGAAGTGTAAATGACAGAAGAAGGGTGTTTTTTTCAACACTATTAATTTCAAGCCAGAACAGAAGCAGGATGTACTGGAAGTTTCACAGGAAAGCTAGTCAGTTTAGTTTTATTGCCAGAAGCTACCCCAACATTTCTTTTAACATTTGAATACAGAACAGATATGAATCTCTAAAAATTAAGGTTCATGTGCAGCAAAACCAGAGCAACACATGAATGGGTGATGTTATCAAATCAAACTTTAACTATCATTACATCAAGTTCACCACATATATGTATGCTGGTGTGATGTTTTATTTAATAAAACACTAAAGCCTTGGTTCCTCAGGATAGGGACTACATATTTTGAGGTAAAAGCCATCGTAGGTCATTAAAAATTAATATGGAACTATCACCTCATGAAAAGTTTGACTACTACTACTACACAGAAGTACTTGGAAAGCTGTATTTCAAAGCTTATGCTTTTCAGTTATGTACCTAGAGATACTGAAATCCTAACAATCACTTTTGGATAGGGGTGGTGGGAATCAGCTGGAAATTGGAGCTGAGCCCCTGCCTGGTGCAGTTCTGAGCACCTGACAGCATCTCCGGCTGCCCAGCTGTGCACCTGCATCTCACCGCACATGAGATCCCTTCTCCAAAGTTTTAACTACTATAAGTTTTTACACAGTGGAATCAAACATACACTTCCATTGTTACCGCTTAGTGTTAATTCCAAACAGTAGTTTTTTAAAGGTTAATAGGATATGCATGTGTACATAAAAGGTGGGCTAAAAAATTAAAGGAAACAGAATTCTCATGACTGAGTCGTTGGTGTGTTTCTTGGCATAAAGCTAAATAAGGAGGGGAAAGGAACAAGAAAGGCTGGAAGTTGAGCTGGAACACATGCAAGTTTTTAATGCTTCTAAAGCAACTGACATTTACTGGCCAAAGAAAACACTTCAGATCACTTCAGCCAAAACGATTTTTTTTTCCCTAATTCTTAAACTGCTGTAGTTACTAAGACAAGACTGTCTTATTCACCTGAACTACTCTTCATTCTTTGAACTAGTGCAGCACGCACAAGACTATCAATGTAGATGCATTTTACAAAACAAATTCAATGCAAAAAAAAAAAAAACCCATACCAGACTGCTCCGTGAAGGCCACCAGTAACTGCCACACAAGCCCCAACTTCTCTCATCACCACGCAAATTAACCCTGGCCAACCACGACACGCACTCCCGTGACTGAGAGCAGCTTTGACAATTGGTAGTTCCTGAAGCATTTTGAATGAGGCACGCTTTGTGTTGCCTACCCAACCAAGGGAGGAGGGAAAGAAGGGCTGCCACATGCACCTCCCCAGGCAGCACAGGCTTGCCACGATAAGCTGGCAATGGGATGCACACATATCAAACCCTGGTTAGGAGACTGGTGGCAATGGTGAGAATAAGGGCTCAGTGTGCCTAACAGCAAAGACAAGCAGCAGCCTGTCTCCCACGTTCTTGTGTTTTGAAGTATTTCATAGTCCAATGAACTGAAAGGAAGGCTGCAGTAGAGAGAGATGAAACGTAGGAACGTCAACAGGTGACAATTTCTGATGTAAAGCAATATCTGACAAGACCATGAAGAGTCTGCAGAGAGAAATAAGTGACATGGATGGACAAGAAATATAACGCCAAAGGAGTTCAGTATTAACAAATGCACGCTGAATGCAAGCTTTTATGTTCGTTACAAAATCTCACAGGATTTTTAATTAAACCATTAATTAAAGGTTCTAGAAAGGGACTTGGAATAGATCAGCAAAAGTCTGTGCTCGAGATACAGCCATGGCTTAAGAAGTAGAAAAACAACCACAAATTCCATAGCCTTGCATAAACAACATTGAGATGATGAATAACATTAGTCTAATAAATGTCTTCCAGAAGACAATAGTGCAGACTCCTCTAGAATAACATGCTGTTCTAGTCACCCCAAAAGATGCTGCTAAACCAGCCAAGGTTACACCTGTTTCAGAAAGAGGTAACGTGTCTGGCTCTGGCAATGGTAAAACCCTCAGAACAGACTGTCTTCCTGAACAATCCCAATCTGCTGAAATACACCAAAGTATGATAAGACACAAAATGATTTGTAAAAGGAAGTCTGGCAGTTTCTGTATGCATATACAAAAATGTGTGTGTATAAATACAAACTAAAATTAATTCCTGCAGGAATTCATGGAAGTCAAGTATGGCACGTTTTATGTGAGGACCAAAACCAGGCACAGTTGTTCCATTTACACAAGGTTCGTTATTAAGATTCATTTATCAACAACCTTGAAGGTGTGGGTCTACCTCTAACCATTCCAGACCATGACAAAACAACAGTGGGAGAGATTACTCCATAAAAAACAGAGATGCTCCTACTTTTTCCTCTGGAAACGTACAACATTGACACGTTGTAGACAAGATAGTGGAAAGAGAGGCACATGGGGTCTGATCCACCCTGACAATCCCCACAGTCTCAAATAGCACACAACACACCATCTATCTGGCATAGATGCAGCTCACTCCACGATGGGTCTGGCTCTGGTACCAGGCAAAAGGAGCCCTGCAGAGGAGCAGCAGCACCTGCTGAAACTGGATCAGGCTTTGAACTAAAAGAGGGTAGATTGAGACTGGACATAAGGAAGAAATTCTTATGATGAGGATGGCGAGACACTGGAACAGGTTGCCCAGAGAAGGTGTGGATGTGGATGCCTCATCATTGCAAGTGTTCAAGGTCTGGTTGGATGGAGCTTTGAGCAACCTGACCTAGCGAAAGATGTCCCTGCCCATGGCAGGGGGGTGGTTGGACTAGACAATCCTTAAAGGTCGCTTCCAATCCAATCCAAATCATCCTATGATTCCATGATTCTACCTGCCCTATAATCTCATCTCTGCCTTTCTCACAGCCTGATTGGGAAAACAAGGAAGCACCAACCACGTAGTTCCAAGAGCCAAAAAGATACAGGATCCAGAAAGAAGACCATATAGACAACCATAAGGCCCAGCACATTGGAGCCTCTGGTCCTCGTGCAAGTGGGAATAACAGCCCCACATGAACTGCACACAACAGCTGCTCAGAGAAAGGCTTAACTTTTGCAGAGCTGGCTACCACTCAGGAAGAGAGAGAAGCTCTCCTTTGAACACTCTCTGATCTCAGACCCACCTCTTACATAGCTCTAGAATATTGACTTTGATGACACTTTGATGCATTTTCCATCTGGAGATTTGTCAGACCTTTTTGGAAGCCATCTACCTCAGCCACAGAGCTCTCCTCCTCCTCTTGCCACTCCATACATAATAAACGCAACAGGACCCTCTACATAATGCAAAGTTTAAATTGTTTCAGAAATTGCATACTCAGCATCTAGGAACATACACATTCCTTAACGATTTTCTCAGTACTGCATGTGCTGCTAAAGACTTTTCACAACCCCTTCACCTCAGGAAGCATATATTTAGAGTCATGTGTGGGAAAAGATCTATTTTCTCAGAGAACTAGTGTCCTGGCTCAAAGCTTAGATAAATCAATAGCCCTTAGATTAAAGCATCTTGCTGCCCTCGAGACAAACACAGAAGAATTTCTTCCCGACTGAAGAAAAATAACAGTTTTATGCCTTTTTCTGCCATTTTGTAAGCCAGGCAAGTGTGATTAATCTCTTTGTGTTCAGAGTTAACTAAGAGGTCTTTGGAGACCATCAAAATTTGTCACGTCATTTGCCTTTATGTGCTAGGAGAGCAACCAGTATTGCTGTCCAAGCCATTGCTTTTCCAGGACATTAGCTCCTCCAGCGGGTAACCTCTTCCAGCGCATCCAAATCTCACCTTCTCCACAGAGTCTCCTTTTAAAAGTCTCTTTGGCCCAAGACACAAGCCCAGGAAAAAGTAACCCATTCTAGTCTGTGCAGACCCATTCACTTTCTCTCCCCACTGAAGGCCCAGTCATCGTCTCTACCCGAATGGAAGATGAGGACCAGGTTCTCACTCTCCTGGTATCAGTATCATTGAGATTAAGTCCTTAAATGTGATGAAAGCCACTCCGCACTTGGAAAAAAGCTCAGTGGTTACCTTCCAGTTATCCAACAAACTGTGTTTCAATAATCCTCAGTGAGGGATGGAATATCAGTAATCACAATAACTCATCAATAATTATTTCAGTAAAGGTGCTACAGGAGCGCCATGCCAATGACAGAGCTGCGTACACACATAATCATTGTAAAATACTTACGGAGATGTAGCTTGTAGTTTCCTTCCTTCTTTCCTACCTGCTCCCGCAGAACAGTGAATTACCAACACTTAACAAGTCTGCCTAGCTGGAAGACGACTGTCCTCAGTGAAGGAGACGCAACTGAAAGTCCTCTGCTGTTTCCCCTAGAAACTCATCAAGTCCAGTCACAGAAAGCACATTTCACTGCTCGCTGCTCCCCTCTACATTCACCTCTGGGCTGTGTTAGATTTTACTTTCTAGTAGACCAACTCACTTCAGTTAATGGCTTGCAGAAAAAAAAAGCTTGTCCAGATCTAAGAGTTTCACAGGTATATCGAAGGTGACCATTTAAGACTTATAAATATCAGAGCAAAATAAAGACTTGAAGGGAACAGTGCATGTATATAGAGACCAGTTCCCCAACAACAGCTATCTATACTCAAACATACAAATAGAGCTGCTTGTCATGTAAGCTTAAGATTAGCGTTCTCCTGATGAAAATAGTAACCTTTTCAATTCAATTTCAATTTTTCCAGAACAGCCAAAGGTCTGCTCGTATTCTCAGGACATCTTTCAGGTGTCTGTGGACTTTTACACAGCAACCTGTGTGTTTACACAGCAACACAGTGCCTGGAACAAAGAACAGGCACTTGCAAACGAAGGATAGGAAAGCACAATGTACAGTCTGAGCACAAAACCTATGCTTCAGCTGTAAAAAAAGGATGTTCCTGCAAGAAGCAGGGTGATGCAAAACCAAGCAATGCCAATGGGAAAACAGGTACCTGCTTCTATGGCAAACTGTACATCGCCGCATTCAACATTTCACTGTGGACAGCATCCTAGAAGACGGGTGAGGGGGAGGGGAGGAAAAATGGGGACAAAAGCACTGAAAATTAGAACATTTGGACTTGCCTAAAATCCCACCCACTACAAGGACCCAAGATGCTCACAGACCCCAGGCCAAACACACTCCATAGAGGTGCCTCATTAGTCCTTTCCATAAACAGTGTGAAAGTTTGCTCTCTCTGTTACAATGGGGTGAAAGTCCCCTTTATGCAGCAACTCTACAGCAGCGGCGCTTGCACAGAAAGCAGAGGGAACTGGAACCATTTGGTCCCTTGCAGGAAGATGCTCAGAGCCCGACCTGTTGGAGGAAAGCCCCAGCCATGAGGCAGCTGTCTTCTGCAGATGCTAGGAGCCAACTCTCCCCTTCAGACATAAACCATGCTGTGCAGGCAGAGCTTCATCAGAGAAGGTTAACGGGCAGAGATTGTGTTAGGTGTTAGTATACAAATGTAACTTATTAACTTATTGGGTTAGTATACATTTGTATACTAACCCAATTAGTTAAAAAGATTATTTTTCCCAACTGTGCCTTCCAGCACACTTTGCTCAATGAAAAGAAAACTAAAATCTAGAGGAGTTTTCATTTATTAACCTCTGCAGACTCACTGCAATCATAACTGAGCAGCCTAACTGCTCAGAAGATTATTCCAGTAATTCAACTGCACCGCAATACGAATAGAGATATCTGCATAAACTGGGCTGCAAAGTACTAAAAATTAAGACCTAATTAAGTTATACATTTGTGCATCATTGCCCTCTCTATCAGAGTTTGGAAAATTGAAGGCAACATGCTATTATACATCATGTGCTATTATTCACATAAGTGCCTAAATTACAGAGTTTGGGAGATACCAGTTATGCACTTATTAAAAAGCCATTTAGTTCATCATATAATACACAGGCTTTTTTCGAGATTGAAACAGGAAACATGAAAGCAGCATCTGAATAACAAGTCTCAATCAGAAATTATTTCTGCTGCCATAACAGTTTTTCACTCCAGATTTTGTTTTCCCCTCTCACACTGAGCCACAGCAGGGGCTGGAGAAGAGTTTCTGAAGTCCCATTCATGCCCTTTGCATTTACTTCCTTTAAAAAAAAAAAAAAAAGGCATGCTGAGTACAAACTGTGAGAGGAGTTCACAACTCCTCAGAAAGCTGTATAAAATTGCCGATATAAACCAAGTAAGAACAAAGTTAAAGGACCTGAATAAATCAGGTTTAGTCTGAATGTTCAGACCAGAGGCTCTTGGAGGGGCAAGGGGAAGGTAAACATCCACAGTGGATACAGCAGTGATACAGACCAGTTATTTTAGAAGCAGAGGACATCCTCGGGTGTGTAAAAAATGGTTCGACGTGGGGACACAATCAAGTTAGTCTTTGCAGGGCATGCGATGGAAGCCTTGGCCCAGCTTGCACACACACAAATGAAGATGCCGAGTAGCTGTCAATCATATGGCCCTTAACTAAGCCTTGCTGATGTTTCATGCCCAGCTATCGCTTTTTGTTTTTCTTCCTTATCCTTTTCACCTTCTGCCTAATTGATTACAAGCTTGGCTAGCACTGGAATTTGTTCAGCTTCATGGTATGCTGACTAGGAGGGGAGCACCAAGGAGGGGCTTCGGCAGCGTGAGTGGCCGTGCCGAGCGGTCAGCCCCTAGCCGGGGCAGCAGCATCCCACCAGCCCCATCTCCGGCCGCAGAGTATGCCTGGGGACCAAAGGGCACCCCAGGGCAGCTGACCTCTGGCCCTGTGCAATCACTCACTTTTCAATAAAACTCTTCCTACCTTATGAACACTAACTCCCAAAACCCAAATTCAGGGTTTTATCAGCTTAGCTTTTAAGAAGCTCTTTAACATCAGAGAGAGATAGCTTTCTAAGCACTCCCTCCCTTCTCCCTCAAAGGATTTCACAGAGCATCACAGAGACAGAAGAAAACTTCGTCTCAGAATTTAAAGTATTTTTAAATGTAAATATATATTCAAAACCAGCTAAAATATTTAAAAGAATTCCTAAACTGTGATTTGTTTCATGTGAAGGGATTTATGTGTCTTTATCATAGAAACCACACTGTTAAGTTAAAATGGTGTCTGATATTCCAGTTTTCATCTCATCATTATTCCTTCAACAGTAATTCACATTAATCACAGCATATCTTTTATCTTAACAGTTGATAAGAATTTCTGAAGTACTAATTTACACAACCACTACTCGAGTTAAGAAGGCTATTACCGTCTTCATGTCAGAGATAGATAAACCACAGCTGCCCCAACACTGCACGATACTGAAGTCACATAAGTGTCATCTTTCCCAAATTGCTCTTTTAACCATTAAATATGCATGTCCTCAGTTAAAAAACACCAAGCAGAACGGAGTCCTCCTCCACAACCAGCTTTTACAACCAAGGATGCCACATGCTGCTTTTTAATGGTAAGAGATAGCACCAAGTTACAGTGCAGCTGGCTCCAGCGAGATGCACGTTATCCTTCACTTGACTTCTCCACATATTCTTACCACTTGCTCTCAGTTATGTGGTCCTGAAGCTCTTGAAAAAGAGCACAAATCTAAAACTACATACTGCCTTTAGGCTGAATAAGGTCTTTGAAGGTTTCCGAGTCACACTTCTTTTGGACACAACAACTCTTAGGAGTTAGCTCTTGGAAGAGCTAACAGCAGCACCTTTCTTGTATCGTTGCAGATGGGATGGCCATGCCTACAGCTAATCCCCAAACCTTCACTTTATAACCTCTCCCAGCTTCTCTGCCTTAAATCTTCAGAAGCGGGGTGGAGGAAGTCTGGAAAGAAGTGGAACAGAAAAAAGAAAAAAAATTGAAAGGAAATTTTTAGCCTTTTGTTTTGACTTGTGTTACTGTAAGTTCATTTAAAACTAAAAGTGCAGTTTTCAAGACACAAAAAAACCACAGTATAAAAATAAGAACTTTTACATTAAGGAAAATAAAGAGGTGGAAATAGAATATCTCAATATCAATGCTTTTAAAGAGCTGAACAGGAAATTCATGAAAAGCAATCCTCATCCATGAACATTTGGTGGTTCTCATTTAAATGTACTGATGTATCACAACTTTGACCAAACTTCTAACTGCACGTATTTCAGGACATCAGGTAAGTTTAGAAAAGAAGTCATCTCTTTTTACTCAAGACGACCCAGAAACTTACATTTTCAAGAAAGTCTCTTCATTTCAACTTAAAAGAGCCCCCACTTAGCACCAGGGAACACTTCTCCAGCACAGCACAGCCTCTCACGTTGCAAATGAGCTGGTGGGCTTTCCCTCCTCGCTGGCTGAAGAGATCCCTGCTGGGAAAAGAGGATGATGAAACACATAAGCAACTTCAATCAGAAGTCTAGACAGCTACTTTCTATGCAACTCTTCCTGTTTTCCACACCGTGGTAAGGCCAGATTGATAAAAAGGTGCTGAAGGCAGCTAAAGGCACTCTGGGGAAAAAAAAACAAAACACCCCAGCAACATGAGTCGGGAGCCCAACACGACTGGATGCATTTGCAAATCCTGCCAGAAGCATAATGCCCACTGTAAAGTGTGTCTATCCTGACAAGGCAAAGGAGAAATGCTCCCAAGCACATGCTATTTGAAGCTTATGTCAGCTTAGGCTGCCAGGCTGCTAATTTCTTGTTGTTTGTAAGTTTTTAAACAATCTGTTGGCTAATCTTTCAAGAATAAACAGCCTGGCACTGACTCAAGGTCATTTATGAAGTCTTTTCGTGTCTTAACCATCTATAATAAAAGAGGAGCTGAGCTGCAAGTAAACAAACAACCAGCCAGACAAATTTCCCTCGTGCCAGTTCCTCGATGTCACACAATCCCTACAGATGTATCTACCATGGCAGTTATCTACATGGCCAAACACTAGCTTGCAGCTTGCACTCGTAACACCAGTGCTAACAACAGAGGTGGAGAAATCTCCCCGGGGCTATGGAAAGCGATGCCTTGGGAACACCTACATCTCAAATCTATGACTCAGTAAGAAAAGACAGACACATATCTATTTTACTATCAACTGCACAACATTACTCAAGCCACCTCCCTCCACTTTTTCCCCAAAACACATCAGCACAGTTACCAAATATTTAATATACACAGGAATCCTCACATAAACTATACATTAAAGCACGTCTTAAATTCCACAGCACTGCCAATATAGACAGATCTTTTTGTGATTAAGCACAATGTGGTTACATCAGGAACTGAAGACAGGCGCCTTTGCAGCACAAATCCACAACACCCATACTTGTTTGTTCTGATGTCTTGCAATACGGTTGCCTTAGCAACATAAATCACCTTATTGGTCATTAAACACTATTTTTTCATATAATGTTAAGTGTTCCACAGTAAAGCGTTTTTCTAAATATAATGCTTTCCCCAAACAACACAAAAAAACACTACTTAAGTTAGGCAGTTAGATATGACCAGAGGGTTTAAAAAGAAAATTAAGAGAATTTAACAGCAACCTTTAATTATTTGTTTTGCCAAAAAAAAAAAAAACACACACCTGAACTCACCAGCCACATTGAACTTTCCCATCCATTTGAACTTGGCGGAGACAGTTGTACAGTAGGAAAGGTTTTATTAATCTTTCTCTATGTTTCTGGTCATATGGGGACACGACCAATGCTACTACAGGTTACCCATGGGGGAGGAAGGTGTTCTGTCCTGACTGCAGTTAAAAGGAATGCCTCTACAGAGAAACCTCAAATAACACCACAAGTTTACGTTTTCCTTGGAAGGGAGCAAAACACAAAAAGGGAGATGGAGGAAAGATGTTTATGGCCCAACCTGCCAAGGCAGACTGAAATAGGGCCAAACAGCACATGTGCTTACACCTCCTCTGCTCTATGCCACAGCTTCCCTGCCTCTACCCCCGTTTAATCATGTACAAAACCCACTAGTAATCTTCCACTGCTGTGCTCCTGCCTTCAACGCAGAGCCATGCATTTTCTGAATGCTGCTCTGTATCAAACCCACTGCAGCCAGTAAGCAATTGCTAAACACTTCTGAATCCAAACACAGCTACCCTCCTTCACAATATACTGCAGCCTGTTTCAGGAAGAAAAAAAAAAAAATTAGCAAAATCAACAAATCCTTAGCTTTGGAAATTTTGCCTCATGTTTTGCAGTTTCTTTATAGCAAGAATATAAATCTACATGACATGCTACATGTCAAGAGCAAAGAATATCTTTGACCTCAACATTTCACCAGTCTAATTCAGTCTCCATTTTCCCCTCATCAGACAAGTAGTTTTTCTTGGTTCTTGGATATATATCAATTTTAAAGTAGTACCAGCTGAACCAGTAGGACTAAAAGTGCACAGCTGAGAAACAATATCCTGAAACTACAAAGGTCATACTGTCTGCCAGGAAAGAGCAAAAACGCGCTCCAACTTGGCTGGTCCTTAGACACTGTCAGCCTAAAGCCAAACCAGTTGCAAGCCAGATACTTCAAGCAAAAGCAAAACTGTGTCTGTCTGACTTGAGCTCTTCAGGATGCAAACAATCCCATGTCAAGATGCTGTAGTATTTGGTGAGGGAGAAGGCATAAATTCATATGAACAAAGTGACATGCCCTTCAAACACAATTCAGGCAGCACTTATATCAGAGGAAAACACTTCAGCCCATCTACCCCATTAGCATCAGCAGGCCAAAATCAAAGTTCTGCAGGCATTAAATTACTGCTTAAAATACAAAAGCAAAGCTGAAGAATCAGATGTTGCTAAGCAAAATGGACAAAATATTTTTCTGGCAGGTAAAAATGTTTTCCCAGAACATCAAAATTCCTGTCGTAACTTAAGCATCCCAAGCCATTTAGATCCGAAGGTCTTTGAGGACACTGGAAACAACATCTTTTACAGAATTAAGCATGCACAATGCCATATTTAAGTCCTGACCATGAGAGACCCAAAGTTAGCACTGCTCCTCACAGTCAGTCTTATCTTGCTCACCCCAGTTCCAATGGGTTACTTAGAAGTAGCATACATCATAAACAAGGGTGGCAAACACCTTCCTTTAGAGAAGAAAAACATACTTCCTACACTGTTCTTTGAGTCTAACACAGGACAGAGCTTACCACTTGAATAAAAGGTTCACCAATGACTCCATATATAAAATCTCAAATTGCTGCTGTGAAGATTTTATATACTGTAGAGTATTTAGGGAGGCTATCCCTCATCCTTGCTTTACTATCTTCCCTGTCTACCTTACAGACCTGCCTTCATTTGCTATGCAGGTCTGCAAGGAGCAAGAACAGACACTACCTGGATCATCGCTCCCTGTCTTTATGGGATGGAGATGGAACAGGCAGCTCCTAACTTACCTACCACAAACTGTGTAAGGCTGGTAGCAGGAAACTCCTAACACTGCTCCTAGGACTGCTCACCCTTCCCCACCAGTACTTTCAAAGATACAATCACTTACCCACAGTAGGGCTACACTGACATTTTTTAAAAAAAAAAAAAAAAAAAAATATCAGGGAGGTTAGATGGTGTTTGGTATTTTTAAGTAAGACAACTATAAAACACAAACTAAGCCCCAAACCTGAGGGGCTTCAGGTTACACACAACCTGACTATGAACTAAATTCAGGTAATGATAGCATTTAATAAATAGAAATATATTATGCAACCTTGTGTATTTAACATACTGTTATTATAATTATGTATACAGTAAGGTCCTTGCCAAAGCCTTTGCAGCAAGCAAGAGAAAAATCAAAACACTGCTGATGCTTTTTGAATCCTCCTCCTGGTAAGACCCAAGAAGCCAAATAGGAAGCTGCACCCACAGACTGGGAAACTGCATAGCCACGAGCAGTCCAAAGCCCAGGAACTACAAAGCACTTTTCTCCTTTCTCAGGCTGAGTAAGCCAGTCCAATCATCCTTAGTGTCACTTCCAAAGACAATTAGCAAAGTCTCATTTCAATGAGCTTTTCCAGAGCCATGAGCACAAAGAAGAGTACTATATGACTTCAGAAAGAAAAAGTGTGATCAAAAAAGGCAAACTGAGGTGCAGCTGGAAAGGAAATTGTGAAAGACCAGAGAAAACGAGAGACAAATCCCAGAGCATCTCCCCCCAAAATGCTGGGTACTATTTGGGAGAAAGCCAATGCACATGTTCAGAATAAGGAGCCTTCCTATATCAAGCTGGGTTTAAAATTATCTTTCTCACTTCTCATTATCAAAATGATTAATTTCTTCCTAGATAAGACTTCTACAGTACACTATATAATGGGTTGATACATCCACATGTCTGCAACATCTCATATACGAGCAAGATTGCGCAAAAGACGCATTATTCTTAACTTCTGGTTGCTAAAGTTTTTGTGGCCATGTCCCATCACTTGCCTTCCCCGGACTAGGGGTCTCCTAGAAAATAAGCAAAGAATGCAAACACAATACTCCACTGCTCAGGGCAGAAGTCTAAAATCTGGTTAAAAGAAAAAAAAACAAACCACCCAAAACCCCATGAAGTTTTCTTTCACTACAAACAGGGCTGATGTGTATGTGGAGAATAAACAAATCTTTAGTCACCCCAAAAAATAAAAGCATTTCCTACAGCTTCTGGTTCACTTACTCCAAGAAGTAGCAGTCTGCTAAGAAACAGAAATTCAAAGTTTGTGTTTTCCTTCACAACAGGAAAAACAACCCCAAGAAAACTCACATTTTCCTTAACAAAATGTACCCATTAATTTCTCTTCTTTATACAATACCTAATCCAGAGCAACAGCATTTCTATCTCTATAACCAACACCAGCACCCACCAACACTGGGAATTAGCCAGGGCGATCACGCTACAAGCCTTGGGAGAAGGTGTTAAGTCGCTCCGTGCCGGGGCAGGGACACGTAAGACCTTCCAGCTCCGTTAGCAGCACACAGCGCTCTCCCTCAGCTATCCCACCTAGCTGTCCTGAGTCACACAAGTATATGTTTGTACAAAGGGGTTGCTGACATGAAATTAAGCCACTAAATTTAAGCCAATTTTGATATCTGAGAGCATGAGGCTGAATTCAGCAGATTTAAGCTCTACTGACTATATATTCCAAGTTCATTTGAAGCAGCAATTAATGCTCTGTATGCTGAAGACTTCCATATACGTGCTAGTCTTAATTGCAGTCCCTCAAAAAGTCACAGAAAAAATCCCAAGTATTATTCTCACTGCGCCTGCTGGGATGCCCCGGCAGTGTGTAACATCCCTTTCACACCGCTCAGAAGTGCAGCACACGTAATTAAAACACCAACAGAGTTCCTTAATAATAATAATATTATGATCCCAAACCTGGTGGCAACCCACAGCCTAACGAAACAGAAGAGCAATTAGTGATTTACACAAAACCAGGATACAGACTAAAAGTAAGATTTGTTTCCTCTAGAGAAAAAGACAGAAGGACCTAAATGATAACGATTACCAGTGAATATACAAAGAGATCCCTTCTGATAAAGGCAACCTGGAAGAGTCTGGTATACTATCATCACTCCTAGTTCCTGTTTTTACCCTACCAAAAAAAAAAAAAAATTTGACTAGTTGCTTTTGTATTGCCAATGGCCCTACTCAGAAAATGAAAAAGGTAATTACTCTTCATCAAAAAAAGCACTCTTTTTTTAAGGGGGGGGGGTGAAATCAACAACTGGAAACACCCCATTTCTCACCTTTGTTTTTAAGGCATTTTGGGATGACAATCCTTTTGATTCAGAAGGGCCACCATGGATTTCAGAGAGCCATGGAAGCAAACAAGGTGCACACCCCCATGCCCCAAAGGCCAGGCATCCCAGCTGAAACATGTCTAGCACAAGTTTCACCGAAATCCTTTTTTCTGCTCCCGCAACATGGGCCAGCAGTCAACCATCATCTCACAGGAGTGAAATCCAAAACGTGCTGCTTGCCTGAACGGTGGCAACAACAGGCCTCCTCTGGCAACATGATCATTACTAACAGGCAACTTGCATCCAAAGTTTTCAGTTCAAAAAATTAATACGGTTAAAGAAATTCACATCTCGCAATCAGTATTTTGGGGTGACATTCCCTGACACGTTGCCTGTCCTTTGCGCTTCTCGTGCAGGGCTTCCTCAGCCGTAAAGTCAGCCTTGGTCTCACCTGAGGGAGGACACCTCCTCACCAGGGAGGACAGCACGACTTCATCTGCGAGGCTGAGGAGCAGGTCTAACATCACACACCAGCTACCTCGTGATAGCATGAGGTGCCTTAAGAGACAAGGGAGCTGAGGACATCAGGGTAGACATCTGGGCAGCTCTGACCATGGCTGGCCCACTCCTAAGACCATTTCTGCACTTCTCCAGTTCTGCAAGTTGTTTGGTCCCCATGAGCTTTTATTATTGTAGGTCACATCTCTGAGCAACCTAACTAGGACTGTTACAATACACTGTGGAAGTGATTAAGCTTTCTTCAGGGACAGCTTGAGGACAGTGTAAACCCCATCACAGTGGCAGGACCTAAACACAGCATCTACCTATGCAATTTCACTTAGGATGCAGGAAAAAAGCAGTCAAGACAAGACTTGCTGTCTCCCTTCTCTCCTTCCACAGTGGCCTGCAATTCATTTCTGAAGACAAAACTTCTCATTTCTAATATACATGAAATGTTTATGCTTGCCTGATTCGATGTGGAAAGGACAGCATAAAAAGAGTAACTGGGTCAGGGGAGAAATTATCAAAAGTTAGATTAACGTGAAGAAATCCATGTGACGACAGGAAAACTAGTAGATCTAAAAATTCCTGTCGGCGTGCCATTTCTTAACTTTGTATTTAAAGCATCTAATTAAAAGCTGCCAACCCCATGCTAACATTAGAAATACTTTGCTCTTTAGTTTTAAGACAAAGATTGTTTTAAACACAGAAACTGTTATACCATGAAATAGCAATGAGCATAGGAAGGAAACCAGCATGTAAAAGTCTCCTAAGATGACTCCTGCTCAGAAGCAAGAAAGCAAGTTTCCCGACCTCGATTCTTACAATGAGCTGCCTTTCTACAATAACAGTTCAATTTCTGAAGCCATCTCTGGTGCCTCTTAAGATAACAGTGCTAGAGTTAGACTTCCCAATAGAGCTGCCTTTTTTTTTTTTTTTGTAAATACCTGCCCCTCATCAGAGGGGATCAAATCCACACTGTTATTTCACTACAGTCCTTTGCCTCCGTCAGTCTTCAGGAGCCACTTAGTAAAACTAATCTGCTCCAGCTGCATTACTCTCACCTTGCAAAACTGAGAGGTTCTCTGCAACTGAAGGTCCTTTAAAGGAACTGTTTTGCTTTAAGTTTAAGCATTTTCTTCAGCTGAAAATATCATGGTGCTTTCTAGTTATTGCTAACAACTATGAAAACACCCATTTCAAAAGCACTAATAATTTTACTACTATTTTCCATATGGTGTGCAGATACTTTCCACCTCAGATTGTATTAGCCTCCAGAAGAGCCAAGCGTTCATGTGTGCACTGCTCTGCTTGGAAGAAAAGGTTCTTTCAGAAACACAGCTCATCCATGAGACTGCCACATTCAACTGACAACCCTTTGGAAAAAAATAGTTTTTAATTGTCCATTTTTACCAACCAGCTGTGGCCATTTGACAAGCTTTGCACGGGGTCGCTCAAGGCCTTTTAAAACTTCCTGTTGCGCTGTGAAGACATCTGAGTTAGCTTACGCTTCTGAATTACAAATAGTAGAAGTTACAGACGCTACTATATTAGGAACACCCAAGAAAATGCAAAGGAACATAGCTTGTGTGTGAAACTCCTAGATCCAAACTTCAGTTTGTGTGAAACAAAACATGTTTATTCTCAAATGTAGTTACTTTTAGAATCTTTCAGGACAAACCCAGGCCTGTCCTTAAAGCAGACAAGGAGAGGAAAGAAAGAAACCTAGAAAACATTTTTAAGTGGGTTTATATTGTACTTAGTACAGAGTATGCCTCCCCACTGCTCCACAGAGTTTTATTTCAAGGTTCGTGCCTAATTCCATGCAAGTGATTTAGGCATATTTTACTGCTGCATTTTGCAGCCCATTTCATCATGTAACTCCTCTGTGTAATTAAAATTCCTCTTCATCTATTTATGTGCTAGCTCCTGCCTCCATCTGAGGCCTCTGGCAGGTGCCCTTCCTCAGTCAGCCTTTAGGAGCATCAGTATCTTCATTTTGGAATCACAGGGTATGTGCATCACTCTCCTTAGAGCACCTCATCCATCAGTTTTTAAAATCTAAGCAAACTCAGCTTAATCCTCTACCATGATGGATCTAGAATGTCAACGTCTCCTTTTGAGCTCACCTTCTGCAAGGAGGCTTCACATCCTGCCATAACAACACACTGCATTTACCCATGCCAAATATATTTGCTTGCAATCTCAGTTCAAAGAGCAACCCCAAAATGGGGAAAGCCCAGTTCCCCACTTGAAGGCTGGCTGCTTGAGGAAGTTCTCATGCACATTCAGCAGCAGAGAAAACTCAGGACGTGCTAAAACCACGTGCCAAGCAAGAACACCCTACAAGAGCCCGATGCCGCTGTGCAACCAGTATTCACCCCATTAGTTTGACAGAACTAATGATACCAGTACAAACATCAGCATCCCATGAATTTTCCATCCTTGTACAGCAGCAAAAGCAGTATAGGCAGCAGGAGCTGAAGCTCAACACTAGTTAGGTTTGAAGTTGGATCAGTCACTCAGTGTATCCTGAATCAGCTCCATACCGTCCACTTCTGGTTTTACCGTCAGCATGCTATGTGGGTTAGCAGTCTTATTTTAAACCTTGGCACACATGTGACTTAATTAATCCACAGATTTAAAACATCCTCAGGACTTAAGAGATGAACTTTAATAGCTTTCTAGGAGTAATAGGATTTATCGGGCCAAAAATTAAGGTGCTACAAACTCAAATTTCTGATTTGTAGCAGAAGCTCATATTTCTTAAATTAAGTCCTAGTGCAAGCTGGAATACTGTCAACCAGATCAAGTGCTATTTTTTTCCAGCTCTATAATTACACTTCAAGGATTATGCAGAAGCACAGAGCAGAAGCAGAGAAGCCAGCCAAATGCCTCGATGTGAACCTTTTGGGGAAGGTTCAGAGAAGTTTGGGTTATCTGTCTTCAGGCGGGTTTTCAAAGCGGTATAGATCTCTACATCTATGAGAACTCAAGGAAGGAGGATCCATGCTTTAAATTTAGGAAAGTAATCGTTTTACCTTGCACATGCATAAAAACTTAGACAAGCACTGTGAGGAAGGCGGGTTTCTCTTCTGCTGTGGAAGGAGGTGCAGCAGAAGAATTTCAGCCTCGCCCATGTAAAATTAGCTATTTATTTTGCATAAATCCCACAAAATGTTTTCCATCCAGCTAGCACTCCTACCTGCTGGTTTAGCAGCAGCAGACCGAAGTGCTGTGCTGCAGGATGGCAAGCGAGCAGCCACCAACTCCTGTGCCTCTTCAGAGCCTGGGACGGTAGGTCTGCTCATTAAAGCCTCCAGGTTACTGCAAGGCAAGAACGGAGGCAGATCTCGGCTGCCACATCTCTGGGACTCCCAGTGTCACCAGAGCCACCGCTACCAGGGAAACGCTTTTATACAGTTCTTGCCAGCACGGTCTGTCACAAATTTAGGGATGCACCTCGCCATAATCTGCCTGTCAGCTGTTCCCATCACTGCAACATGTGCGTACGTGTCGG
Organism: Nyctibius grandis; assembly: GCF_013368605.1. Lineage (NCBI taxonomy): Eukaryota > Metazoa > Chordata > Aves > Nyctibiiformes > Nyctibiidae > Nyctibius > Nyctibius grandis. The sequence continues at coordinate 27,978,032 of NC_090663.1, forward strand.
AAAGGAGAGAGAAGAAAGAGCATCATCTCCTTACTTGCTGGCTGGACTGGGGAAGTACTGAGGGACCCCCTTTGTCTGCTCAAAAAATGAATAAGTAAAACCACATCACACCATTGCATCTGTTGCTACACGCTGGCTGGCCAAAACCAGACCATGGAGACTGTATTTCAGAACCAGCCTGGGGTAGTGCTGGCTCATTTTTAGCCCAAAGCAGGTCAGGAAACAACTGAAACATGACTCCCTCTTGAGGTACAAACCTTTAACGATGCTCTGAGGGTCCCATCACTCCAGGACCTCCTTGCCATCAAGGCTCACTGACACACCTGAGAGCCTCCCAGTCTTGATACCCCTTCCCGTCTTGATACCCTTTCCTCCGTCTTGATACCCCTTCCCTACACAGATCCCTCACTGAGAATACCCGAATTTTCTGTGGTCTTCCATTAGAGTTACACTGCAGTGCAAGGGCATCACAGTATCAACATGCTGTTAGGCTACAACGACACATTTCCCAGGGACCACTTATGCAGCTTCCCTGGCAAACAGCACCATCTTTATCACATTAGGACATAACTATATTGGTTTTCAAAAAAAGAATTACTGGTCCCTAAATGCCCACATGCCTCTACCAGAGAAGCTCCTATATTTTGGCATATATAGGACCATCATGTTTACCCAAGTTTAAATCCACACTTGCATCAAAGTGAAACATACGGGATATTTTACTAAAAAGTTTAGACATGCCAAGAATTGGTAAAAAATGCAGTTAGATGAAAGCTGATGTAACAGCATGCAAAGATTATAAAAATAAGGTTAAAACACATTTATGTAGTCAAGCATGGTTTACTAGTAGCTCTTGCACATGCTTAAATAACAGCACGTTTAAAGCCAACATTGCTTTGTCACCAAGTTATTTCAATACCCTTGGGTAGTCATCTTACAAGCCTACAAGCTTACCTAATGAAAAGTCCAATCTCAAACATTTCTGAGAAGCAAACACCAAATAATCAAAAACATGTTTCTTTTTTAATGATTCTCTTTTCAAATACACAAGTATCAAACATTTTTCTTATATTTGATAACTTTTTAAGCTAACAAACCTCAAACTCCTCAAGAAAAAAAAATCTTATTTGCCTGAATACATGCAGCTTTTCATACACAGATGTGTTAGTGAAACAATGTGAGAACCATCAGTAAAGGGAGTGGTTTAACTGTTTTCCTGAAGGGGGGGGGGGGAAGAAAAAAAGGCAAGCAGGCTCCCACAGGACTCTAAAAATACGAGTTCTTTCCCAAGCAGGCAATTCTCACTATCTTTTAGATTCAAGTGAAATTATGTTTATAGCCTTTCCCCCTTTCTCTTTACCTATCAGTTTATATTCCATTTCTGTTGTATTTTTAAGCTGACTTTTACATCTATAGTTTTGGGGAAAAAACAGTATCAGTGTAAAACTTTATTTCTAAAAGGGCAAAGATTTTTTTTAACATTTCAATTTCCTCTAAAAATCTCACACCATGAGAAGAATCTAACAGTAAGTAACATAGAGTACAACACTATTTTGTTAGCCTGGATTAACAGAAAATCTGTGTGGGGTATTGGCATTTCACACAAGCACACACCCATGGCGCGCTGCTATCTTGTGAAATTATATATCATTACGATGGGGTTTTAATCTATCAACATTTTTAACAGGCTTCAAAGCCTACAGTTACCCGATCGGCCCTGCTCACGCCGCAGCGATGGGAAGGAGCAGCCGGGTGACGCCTGTGCCACCTCGCACTTCCCGGGCCCCTGCGGCCGGTGGCCTTGTGCGAGGGCAGCCCAGCCTCCGACCCTGCCTCCCCCAGCCTGGGGCGGACGCTCCTCTCCCAGCCCATTGCACACTCCTTCAGCAACACGACTGAAGCAGTATGGGACCGTTATGGGTGGTAAACACCGGCGCAGGTAACTCTGCAGTATGGCAGAGGAGGGGGCAGAGCTGCAGGAAGAAGAGGAAGGAGACGAAGGCAGGACGAAGGCTAGTGCTACAGTACGGTATCTCGACTAGCACTGGATTTCCTTTTCCAAGCCCCCGTCAGCTCCACGCTGCCCCTCTGCCTCCCCGGAGATCGGGTACCCACTCCATCACCGCAGCACTGGACTCCCTCTATCCTAGCAGCAGGGCTTCTCCCCAGATGTTTGAAGACATTAAAACAGACCTCAAACTCTCCCGGTATGGCAACACAGACTTTGCCTGTTGTCCATTTCCTACATTTTCCTGTGTCAGGGGAAAACAGCTTCATACACCCAGGAAAAATGGCTACTTAAGCTTTCAAGAGGGAAGAAAAAACAGCAAGAAACTTTTGCATAAATTATTTTCATTCCTTTGAAATACTTTACATCATTCTATTAAAGGGAGTTACCAAAATTTAACTCTGTCCTAATTCTTTTACCCTCATGCCTCTTCCTGCTGACCAGCATCACCACAGGGATTCAGCACACATCCAGCGCCAGCCATTCCACAGGCAAACAGAAGCTTCCCACGACAAAACTGCTGGGACTCCCCCGGCGTGCCGCTCCACCTGGGTGCCTGGCCCGGTGAGACCACATGCTTCCCAACCGTTTTACACCCAGACGGGTATCAGGGAAAGACCACATGGCAATCCTGCCTCTCCTGCTCACATACAAGGCACACAGAATGCTAATGAGACAAGGTTAGTAGTGCTGGAGGTTTCCTTAACATCAAGTGTATCACAAACACCCAGGTTCCCCACTGTATTTACTTCCAGATGAATCTTTCTGCGAGTTCATAGATTGCGTCCTATATGTATATATCTTCAACTCATTTAAACAACTTAATTAAACTGTATCTTTCCATTATGCTGTGTTTAAATCCGAATTCAATCCGGCAAGCACTGAATTCTCTGTGTGAGAGCAACCCTCCTCCTTATTTCTCTTCCTGGCAATTCCTTTTCATCTTTCATGCTGGTTCTCCGCACAGCTTCCTCCATAGCTACACAATTCAATACCTTGCTAAAAAACATCCCTTCCTAACAATAATCCTCCTTGCAAATAGAATTAACAAGGCAAATGTAAACACGGGAACAATGAATTAGTTGTCATTTACCCAAACTACTGCTCCCAGTTCCTTATAATGAAATTCTATATTAAATACATAGGATGGCTTAATGTCAAGCTCCTCATCTGCTGAATTAGGCAGCTGGCCAGTAAGCACCCAGCAGCATCTCCCTGCAACCCATCTGAGAAATTATACTTACCAGGTTTCCAATAAAGGCTTAACTAATTTGTGCCAGTATTAGTCACACCAAATTATTGTCATTTAATAACTGTTTGGAGGGCTTTCTACCCCGAGAACGCTGCAAAGGAATGACATGTTTCTACAACAGACAACAACAAAATATGTGAAGTTTATGGTAGTTTCTTCTGTTCAAACAAGTTAATTCATAAAGGTAGGGAACACTTAGTGCCTGCCAGCTTCCTTCCCTTTGGAATCTGTCCTTTACACACAATAATTATACCAGGAAACCTCCCTCCATAACCAGCTAATAGATATAAGAAAAAAAAAAATAATCAGTTGTGACTAACAGAATCCTGCATGAAACACATTTTAGCACGGATATCAAACCAAAGGGTTATTTTTTGAACACATACTCTACACTTGAAATCTCCAGAAGTGGTTTAGAAATATTCCTTTTGGTGCCTTTGAAAATTAAACTGCACTTGCACTAAAGGAGAAAAAAAACAAACAAAAAACAACCTTCAACAAAAGAACTAAACACACCGCAAAACTGCTTAAAAGCATATCATAGCAAAGCATGTTTAGTGCTTCCAGGAGGGTTTTCCCAAGGGCGGGCAGAGCTGATGCTTGTCGGGATATATTACCTGGGGTGCAATATAATCCAGCAAGGACGACAAAGGAAAGAGAGAAAGATTGCTACAGAAAAAAAGGACAGCCAAACAATAAGAACTAGATGACTAAATCTGTGGGTTACAACTCTATTTTGGCATAGCTACAGGAGGACACCACTGAGATTTTAGCAGAGGTTTTTAAATCGTGAAGTCCAAAATATTAAACTGTCAAATGTAAGTCTGCCAAGAGTCTGCTTAAAGTATTTTACAGCAGCAGCACTCTTCATAAGGTAAAACAAGCCAGAATTACAGGCACTGGCTATGTGGTATTGAGATCAGAAGCAAAAAATTGACATATTTTATTTTATAACAAGCCTTCCTCTGTCACATATTATTACTCTTAATGCAGTACTACTTAAGTTAGTAGTTTATATTCATGAATATCCTAGAGTAAACTGCATCTGACTTCATTCATCTGAGATCAGTGTTCAGTATCAAATGCAGTGCAGCCTACTGACAGAGGCAGAAATCTGCATCTAGTTAATCATCCCAATTGTTACACAGTCCACTTTAAAAAGGCACTAATCAGTGTTATACACAGATGCAAAGTTTTTTCAGCAGTAAAAATCACCATCTAAATGCTTACCCAAACAAATATCACATTTTCAGGGGAGACAGAAGCTCAGTACAATTTAGCTAGAAAAAGAAAATGGACTGGACAGTAGGGGACAGAATTTAGAGGTTCACCTTAGATTTCAAGCTAAATCAAGTTTGATCTTTTTAAAGCATAAAAAAACCCACCACACAGGGTCTACTCATCATCCTGTAGGTGATGGAGGCCAAGCATCCACTGTCTTTGTCAGGGCAGGCTCCTACATTCATTTCCAGTCACCTCGCTGTGGGGTTTGCCCTTATACCCTTGGTGACAGGCTTATGCAGCCAGGACCTCTCAGATGAGGCACAGCTAAACCAGTGCCCATTAGCAATCCCAGGGCACTCTCCACAATGCTTCAGTCAAATTCTTCTGCCAGAGCTCTGCAACCTCCTGTTTGAAACATCCTTTGCAGAAGGTGAATGGAAAGCGGCAAACGAGACGACAGTCTCAGTGGGGATCCAGGGAAGTACAAAGCTGCAAAGCCTAACACCTCTACTGGGCTAATAATTAACTCAACTGATGCTAATGATAAAAGCAGAGAATTTGGTCACCTGGATAAACAGACTGCTGGAGAAGAGTCAGTACAGTTTGTATGGAGAGAAACCCTGCCTAACAAACCTTTCTGAGCTCTTCAAAAGTGCCAAACATGGACAAGGTACACCCATTCATTCTGACCTATCTGAATTTCCAAAAGAACTTCAACCAAGTCCCTTACCAAAAACTAAGGGCTTTCTTAAGGAAACTAGGCAGAGGCAAGAGGAAAGATCCTATGTGGAGAGACAGATGGTTGAAAAATAGAAACACGGTAAGGGTAAGAGTAAACGGTCTCTTCTTGGAGCAAACAGAAGTTACAAATGAAGTTCAGCAGAAACCCGTGCTTAGACTTTGGCTGTTTGACACATTCACATGAGACAAGGAAAGGGGAATGAGCAGTGACTTAAGGAAGTTTACTGATGATAAAAAAAATGCATTGTGGTAGCAAGGCCAGGATGTGAGGAATTCCAGACAACCCTGGGAGACTCAGTCAATAACACTGCAGAGGGAAGCTAATGCAAATAAACACAAGAAATGTAAGAAGATGCACATGGGAAAGACACAACCGTGGCTATACACAACTGAGGGATTCCAAACTGACCGCACTCCTGAGCAACATCTTGACATTACAATTTCACAGATTCATGAAATTAACTCACTACCAGTCCAAAAAGCAAATCAAACACTACAAATCATTAAGAAAACAACACATGGTTATGCCACCGTATAGCCCCAAAGCTCACCTACATGTTGAAAACTGTATACAGCCCTGATCCTCACATCCTAAAAGGACACGTAGAACCAGGGTAGACTCCTGGAAAGGGACGCTTGCTGTCAGGAATGTCTTCCATACAAAGAATATCTGAGCAGGCAACTCTTCAGGAAGGTCAAAAGCCGACTTGATAAGGGAGATAGAGACCCACAAAATCATGAGTGGCATAACGCAGGCTCACTAACCATCCCTGCCACACAAGAGCTAAGAGCCGCCAAATGAAGGAAGCCAGCTAACAAGCAGGAAGAGGGAATGCTTTACACAGCCAGAAGCAGACCCACAGCCAAGCAGCACTCCTGGCCAAAGGCCGTGGAGGCTGCAGTGAGGTCCCAGCGGGCTGCAGACAGACCACAGAACCATTTGGAACCGAAAGCCACCAAACATTTTGAAATGGGGAAAGATTGCACCCAGCTCTGGCAACCCCAAGCTGAGAACAGCTAGAGGCTCCGAGAGCATCTATGGAGGAGGTTTTGAATAAGGTCATCCTGTTCCTATTTTTCCTTGTAAGCAGATGCCCAAGAAAGAGAGGACAAAAAGAAAAAGGTTGCAGAAGACAATAGATAAGAAAGGGAGCAGGCTGAAGGTGAAGGGTTAAAAAAAAAAAAGGAAACTAAAGCAGGACACCACACAGAGCATCCCAACAGCACCCTCTGCTCCTTAAAGCTCTGGGGACAGCAGCCATTAGTCCTCTGCCCAGACCTATACTGACAGAAGGAAAGAGAAACTTGCACAGAGGTGCTGGCATCCTGCCCATCAAGTCTGAAGCCCATCAGCCCATGAAGCTGTGGCCAGCTCAGGGGCGGGAGGAAGCTGGCAAGAAGATCCTGTTCTTTCATAGGCTGGCGGATAGGAAAGCTATGAATCAAAAAAACACCCATAAGCTCAGGAAGAGTCTTTGGAGGAGACAGAAGAGGAACTAAAGCCTCATGCATTAGATATACATATCCCAAGGTCTCCTTTTCCGTGAAAAAAGGATGTGAGTCACAGAGACAATGAAGCACATCATAAATGCACCCATTTCCACCTCTCCTCGATTAATTTTCTCACATTTGATTTCAGTGGGTGACAGATTAGCCCCAAGTATAAATCAGCCTGCAAGAGCTCCTCATCCCTCATGATGGCAAGGGACCACTTTCTGTCACAGGGCAAGGAAACAATGCAGAAGCTCTTACAGGCATCTCCAAGGTGCTGCTTGGAGGTGAAACCAGCCACCACATGGCTTGCTCAAGTCTTGTGTGGCATACTGGGCTACACAGATGAACCCTTGGTTTGGCCCATCACAGCTGCTCTTTCATTTCTATACTTACTACATCTCCTAGAAACAGTCAGGTACTGCTGACAGCCATAGGATCCATCACACAGCATCCGCAGCTGGTTGTAGTCTTTGTTGTACACACAATATTTTTAGAACCAACTAGTACGGACTTCCGTACTAGTTCAACTACTGCAACCACCAGGCTAGATACCTCTCAGCTGTCCTGCATAACAGCAAATGAGACAAACCCTATGCACAACTAGCTGAACTAGACTTGTTCTAAACCCATTTATTCCAGTCCTCCAGTCACAGCATAGCTTGGAGCACTGGTCTCAGCTCACATCATCTCGGTCTGCCATACAGCCCCTCCAAAAACTCCTTTTTTGAGAGGATTTATTAATTACTTCAATAGTAAAAAAAAAAAGGGTTTCTGCAGATCATTCTTTAACCTGAAGGATAAGAATCTCAAACAGCTCACACACATATACTAACATATAGTCTCCTTTTGCACAGTTTTGACTTAAAAAAGGGATTTCCACACAATTGGATGCAGCTGTAAGCCCACACTTATTATTTTGGAAGAGAAAAAAACTAACTTGCAAAACATTTCAGGAAGTGGCTGCTGAGCACATTGCAACCCTTTCTCAGTAGTAATACAAATTGTAAAGCAAGTATTTTATTTTTATGCCAGTTTTGAATGTCAGATTTTAAAAATAAGTAACACTAGCACAGAAAATCTATATTCAGTTAACTCAGATGTATGGAAAAGCTTTTCCTGAGTCACCAAGCCTTACCTCCTACTGCCACAGCCAAGCACATGACAAACTTCCTCAATATATCCTCAAGAGCCAGTTAGGGGGCTTGCTCCCATTTGAAGGTTGTTCTAGAACCTCACTCCATTTAGGGAAGAAACTGTCTGAATTCCAGCTTAAGTTTATTCATGCCAGTTTATATCCGTTTGTTCTCGTGCCAACATTGTTCTTTAGCTTAAACAGCTCCTCTCCCTTTCCAGTGTTTATATCCCTGCTGTATTTGCAGATTGCAATCATATCCCCTCTCAGGCCTCATTTGCTAGGCTAAACAAGCCAGGCTTTCCTCGTCTCCTCCGGAAAAACGGGCATTTCTTTCCCTCAGCCCCTCTCTGCACCTGTCCCACCTGCAGCATGGGTGAAAGGACCTGTGCCTGGCACTCCCCAGGAGCTCGCACCCACCCCACCACCCCTCCTGCCAGTGTCCTGGTCTAATGCGCTCCACTATCCCCTTTAGTTTCTCCATGGCAGCAGGACAGCAGCAGCTTGGTCAGCGATGAGCTAACGCACCCAGCACATCTGCTCTGCTGTTCCCAGCAGTGGAGCTCCTTGCTCGCAGCAGGGAACAAAGGCAAGACCTCATCTTCTACTAGCAACGGATGTACGTATGGTATAGTTTGTTTTCAGCATCGATGATTTGTTCAAGTGTGACCACACATCCTAGGTCAGAGCTTCCAAAGCGCTTGGATCTGCCATCTGACAGATGACAGAGATGTAATCAATTGATTACCTATCAACTATCAGGATTCATTTTAGTTTTTCACAGCCTCTGCTAAAAAAATCCTTACAGTAGGCAATTTCAAGTACTCAAATTCCTCCCTAACTAGCTCCTGAAGCCACCACTCTCTTCAGCTCAAACCCTGCAGCAGCCCTCTCTAGGCTCCTCAGGCATTTCCTACAGAAGTCATCATCTCTCCTGACTGAGAGCACAGCAGAACCCACCCAATGCCCCACCAAAAATGACCATTTTTGTCACTGTTTTTTGTCACTGTTCCTGACTTAGCTATAGAACTGGAAAAACAGAAGAAATAATGCAGGTTTCCAAGTTATGCATCCCCTCTCCTAGAAAATTATTCCCACACTGTTGTGATCTGCTTAGATCATTCACCGGGATGGGCACATTCACTCGTGCTGCTTCAGAGCCAAGAATCTTCCTCCTTTTTACAACCAAGTCATGTATTCTTCATAACACATAATAAAACTATTCTTCCTGACGAAAAGTCCTCTCCAAACCTCGATTTCCCTTAGGTGGCCAAAAAAAACCAAAAATACAAGCGAAAAAGTATTCCATCAAACAGTCATCGCTGTAAAGGAAGAACAAAAATATCCATACTCAGCATGGCTGTTCCAGGTAGGCAAGGAAGTTAATTGGCCAAGATTTTGTCCCAAGGTCACCATAAGAGGATGTCTCTCCCTTTAAGTGCTAGGACATCTGCACACTTATTTCAACCAAATGCAATTATGCAGGCAGAAAATAGTTTTAAACACAAGATAGACAACTCATTCAAGCTTCCAGAGAGTACCAGAGCATGAGATGGCAGGACGATGACGTGACAGATCTAGAATGAACTGGAGAAACACACAGGTGAGCCAGAGGACACAGCAAGCCTGCAGCAGCTCAGCAGCAACCCCCACCTCGGCTTCTGGGGCAACACAGCAGATCTTCGGGTAACCACTGTAACTTGCTGCAGATACTGTGATCCTGTACAACTTACTGCAGATACCGTTATCTGGTACAGCCACCAACAGCACCCACAAAGCACAAAGCCTACCAGCCCATCACCAGTGCAGGTTTGCTTTTTTTTTCCCTCTTGGTTTTAGTTATTTTGTGTTTAAAGCACACAACTGCACTTATCCTCCCGACCAAGCAGGATCCCAGCCGAGAATTACAAAACACTGCAAAGAAGCAGGCAAAGCAATCAAGTACAAATCCAAACCATTACACTTTCCATTTTATTTTATTTTATCTGTCGGAATTCATTCTCTCCCTAGCCACAACTACAAGTAGCTCCGTCGCTGTCATGGGACTCAAGCGAATTCCTGAGAACTTCAAGCGGGATTAAACGGGGTCCACGTTCTCTTCCGAGTATTTTTGCATACCCCCATCTGCAACCCCGCGTGCAACCCTCCAGTGCGATTTAATCACAGAGATGAACTCACAAAGCCCACTCTAGCAATCACGAAAAAAACAATCAAACCCCGCCACTTCTACAGGCAGTCTGGCCACTTTTCAAGCCTTATCACCTTACACCGCCACGTCCCGCCCCAGCAGAACGAGACCCGCCGCCCGCGGGAGGGAAGCCCACGCTAGCCGCGACGCCCCGGTCAGCTCCCTGCAGCAGCGGCAGCACCGCAGCGCGCCTGCACGGCGGCGGAAAGCAGCGGGATCGGGGCTGCGGGCCGGCCCTGGCACCGGCAGCCGCAGGCCGCCGCCGGCCCCGCACGCCCGAGGCCAGGATGCGACGGAGCCGCCCCGGGCAAGGGCAGCGGGACTCTCTCCCGGCAGCGAGCCAGCCAGAGCGGCGGCACGGCGGGCGGCCGCGCACCGAGAGCCCCGCCACCGCCGCGGGGCACGCTGCGCTGCGCTGCGCTGCACTGCCCGTCCCTCCCCTCCCCTCCCCTCCCCTCCCTCCCTCCCGGCCCGGCCGCGGAGCGCACCTGCCCGCCGCACCACTCGGCTCGGCGCTGCGCCGCCCGCCCCGGAGGCGCCCGTAGCCCGCTGCGGGATGCGGCCAGCCTGCCGGAAACGCTTCCCAGCCCGCTGCGCTTACCCAGGAAACGATTCCGGCCGCCGCCGCCCCTCCTCTCCCTCCGCCCCGGCCACCGCCCAGAGCCGCGGCCCGCAGGGGGGGCGTGCGCCGTGGCGCCATGTTGTGTGCCCGCCGACCGGCCGGGGCGCCAGGTGCGGCCGTCCAGCCTCCGCCCCCGCCCCGGCTGAGCCCCGGGCCGCGGCCGGTGCCCCTCGGCGGTGCGGCGCTGTTGGGCTTTTAGTTAGGAGCTCATCGGTAACTTCCAGAGCCGATGTCCATCCGTGAAGGGGTAGGTTTATGCGGGGGGACAGGCGTATGATATGATGACATTCTATGATATGATTCTATAATGGAGAGCGCTTGACTCCAGCATAGCGCTCCAGGCAGCTGTGCTCTGGTGAGTCTCAAAAGTTATGTAGCCAGCATGGATGGGAAGTAAACGGGGTGTTCTCAAGCGCGGAAAACAAAGGAGTAAAGGGACCAGTCCTGGAAACCTCACACTTGCAGTACCATAGAGTAATATTGAGAGAGTGAATCCTTAGGCACATCTTGAGATGAATGAGTGGAGAATCACGGCAACATCCCAAACAGTTCGTAGTGAGGCTTAAAAGAACGGACCCATGGGAAGATCCTTCTGTTTAAAGCCTTCCAAGTATGTGGGATTTTGTCTGTTCTGTCAAAATAGGCTTTTGAGATTACAGGGGAATACACTGCTCATTGCTAAAGCAAAAAAATTAACATGGGATGGTAGCTCGGTGGAAAGCATGTAACTGCTGACAGACATTTTACTCCTACACCTTCTAACAATCCTACGAAGTCCGTGGAACAACAGATGCAAAACAATCAGCAGTAAAACACAGTGCCATATTGGAGTGACCAAAGAGACAAGGAGGTCAAAGACTATTACTGTAATGAAATGGCCAGTCTCATTTTCTCTTAAACAAAAACACATTTACCAATCCTATTGAAGTGCTCAAGTCTACTTAAAATTTATCACACCATTTATAATGGCAAATCTATTTATCTGGAAGGGATGATTTTTCCTATGCATTCCAGAACCTTCTTCAGTATTTTGTTCCCTGGCTTTACAACTATGCTCCTGATAACAGCAGAACACTCATGAACTGAGTGCAATTAAAGAGGTCATTAAGATGAATAGGAATATAGCATCTTTAATTAGAAATATTTATGGTTTTAGAAGATCATATTGACATCTCTGTTCATAAAGAACAGAAAAAAGAATTTGCAATTATAAGTGCTACAGTGATTAACAAGAAGAAGCAACAATTAGTCAAAGATGTAATAATTCAGAGCAAAGCACCTGGAAATTATACTGTAATACTTAATAACTTCCTCTAAATGTATTGTTCTTGTTTGTAGTGATACCCACATTTTTCCATTTGTCTTAAAATCAGATGTGATTTAATCTTCTAATTTGTTTAAAAAGAGCAACACTTTTATAGGCTAAAACTCACATTTTAATTGATATTTTTAGATCCAGAACTATGGTGAAGCTCCAAAAAAAAGCCTCCAAATAGTTCTAATGATCTGTAATACAAATGTGTCATCACGATCAGTTCCACAAGGACTGACGACCTCCTGAGACATCCAAAGGTGATTCATCAGATTCCAGCATTTGCAAATCAGGATGCTTCCCTCTTCAGCAAAGCACATCATCCAACAGGAGGGAAAGCTTTTACGCTTTTACGGCATACTGGAGCAGAACTCTCCCTGGATTTGCACTTTCTCTATTGGAGAGATGCAAGACACCTATCAAGTTACCCGAGATTATTAGTGAATAGCCTATTAATATATTTCCCTGACAGAAATAGCCAGGCAAGATACTCATAAATTCACGTTCCGTTGATGAGAAGTGTAAAAGCACTGCATTGTGGTTTTCGCTATGTGGTTAAAATTATGATTAACCTTTAGTTACATAGTCTACATAATGCACTTTGGCTTGCAGTGTAGTAAGCAGAGTCATAAAAATGAAGTGTTGGGGAAACTAAATAAGGAACTTCATATACATCCTAAATGGACAGCCGCTCAATACACTCAGACTTCTCAGAAACGTTTGCAGGTGGAGGTACTGCTTGCATAGGCTCAGCCAGTCTCATCAAATATGGATCTCTTGGTTTAGAGCAATCCGATGTGTTAACTTTCCAAGTACAATGAAATAGTTCCTGTGGTTTTGGCCTTCAGGAATTGATACAGAGCACTTACTGCCTCTGTGCCTAAGACACAAACTTCTCATGAAACAGCATTTATAAACATAACAGGAAAAGAAAAGAGGCCTTTCTATATTATCAGCTCATACCATAAAATCATTTCATCATCATCTTGCTGTTTCTATGTTTGAACTATGACTGCAAATTCATTTTGGTCAAAGTCCACCCGACTTTGCGACAAGGAATGACTGCCCGTGGAAGTCTCCACTGGCAAGTAACCCTATGGGCCCAACCTTCCTCAGCACGGCACGGGTCTGCAGACTCTGCTTCGTGACGGACGGTGCCCCCAAATGCTCTCTCAGGAGAAATTAACAGTGTCTCCCCGTTTTCTTCTATAGACCAGCTTTTTACTTAAGGCTTAGTCCATGCAGGGGGACAGTTAAAGTGTGCAACGATCCCATGAAACTGTTTCTCACTGCAGAGGACAGTAGCCAAGAGGTGACTATGAAGTAAGCAAGGCTACCATCTAGTGGGCTACCATCTAGTCGTGCACCTGTGCTTTCAGAGGAACCTACACCATCAAACCACCTTTTTCTGAATATATTGATCCTAAACCCAACCTTAACATAGAAATTTAATTAGGAAAATTCAGTTACAGCAGAATGGTAATTTTCTTTGGAACTCTTTCTCTAACATATTGTCCTGGTTTGGCCTAAACCAGGCCAATTTGCCTTTCAGTGATTTTTACTTTCAGCTAAGTGCCTTCTAAGCAACTGCACTTTCTGAAACTAACTGCATGTTTTGCAGACAGTGTCTGCTTCTAGGACTGATAACGCTTGAAGTTTGTAGTTATCACTGAGGCACCAGTAGGGATGTTATGCAGAAAGGCTCTTGCTGTACTTAGTCTTAGAGAAACCAAGGTCACTGCGAAATTCCTCACTGCTTACGAGTGAAGAGCCGAAGGGGGGTCGCACCTGCAGAGAGGAGCGGACAAGGCAGGTGACCCAAAATAGACCAGCGAAGGTATTCCATCCCATACACGTCATTCTCAGTATAAAGTGGGGGGATCACGAGAGTCTCAGCCTGTTTTTGGGGGCCTCTGCCTGCTTGGGCTGCTTCTGCTGCTTCGGGCTGCTTCTGCAGCTTGAGCCTTTGGCCAGTGTCCAAGGAGGACTCTCTCTGTTTTCCTGCTGCCCCCAATCCCGATCCGTGCATCCCTGAATCCAGCTCTCGACTGTTGCTGGGCCCAGCCTGGGCCTTCCCAGAGCCTGCCCTGCAGTGTCGGTGGTGACGTGGCTGACATTGGGGGAGCTCAATCTTGGTTTTGTATATATTTGATTATTCCAATATTATTATTATACTCTTTTTTCATTATTATAGTTTATTAAAACTGTTTTAACTTTCCAACCCATAAGTCTCTCTCCCTTTTCCCTTTCCCTTTCCTTTCGGGGGGCGGGGGGAGGGTTAACAGAGAGCTCTGCCACAGGTTTAATAGCTGGCCCAGCTTTAAACCGTGACACATATTCGCACAACTTGCTGTGACATGGTCTCCATCTTAAAATACTACTTCAAATAATTTTCCAGAAAGAGCAAAAAGCACCACGCACATTATACATACAGCCAGGAGATACAAGAATTAAATTTGTAGCCTATAATTTTTCATTACAGGCTTGAACATGCTCAGAGGGTTCAGTCCCCTGGACGCATTGCTTTCCAGGACCTGTGTGAAAGCATATATTGCTCCTGTTATTTTGAGTTCCTGTCTCACTGGTGCTCCCTGGGCAACCGTATAGTGAAAGACTAATCCTGCCATGGAGGAACTTCCCTGTGTTATTTATGGAGAAGCAAACACCACGAGTCATCAGTCTCAGATAAGATTACTCCAGTAGTTTAATCAAGCCAGGAACTAAATCAAAGCCTCCTGTTATGCTCATCGAGCCCTCTCCTGTCCACTGCATTAGCTCAAGCCAGGAACTAAATCAAAGCCTCCTGTTATGCTCATGGAGCCCTCTCCTGTCCACTGCATTAGCTGTCTGAGGCACGTTACCACTACATTAACGAAGGCTGTATGCGTACAAGTTCAATCCAGAGCAATTTGCAGGCCAGCAGTTTGCTGATTTCTTGACATGCCAAGCAAGGTGGAATGATAATTTCAAAGTTTCTTTCTCGCTTTTTCAGGAATGCAAAGCCTTGCATCCAGGAATAGTTGTGAAGTAAGTTATAAATGATCTCTTAGACATCTGACTAAATGTAATTCTCTGATCTCTCCTTTCCCTGCCTGTTGTACAGCAGTATATTGGGATTTCCTATGGGTGAGGTGAAGGAAAGGTGTCCTGGCCTGGCCCTCAGGCATATAAACTCCCTGATTACATGATGCACTTACTGAGCCCACTCACTCATCCAGACAAGGGCAGCTCCATTTTTTTTATCATTACAGGCAAGTTCTGGAGGAGGTGAGCAGTGTGACTGTGTTAGCTTGCAAACAATCACAATATTTGAAATAGGAGAAGATACCAAGTGACCACTGCAGGAAAACTGTCTATTTTGGACTTCCTTCTAGCTAGAGGGGCCAGGTGAGGGAAAGCTGCTGTTTGTAAGGAAAAGCTGCTATTCATGCAGTTTCTAAATCCTGCAGCAGCTGCTTAGGCACTCTGCTAGAAGGCAGTAGGTGCTTTCAGGACTAACTTTTCAGCAAACTCCATTTACTGTTTTATGTGGCTCTGGCAGACAAAAATACTCAAAAGTTGCCACAGAGCAAGGCCTGTAATTATATACCCAAATAAAGAGAATAGCTCACACTTGCAAAGCTAAGAACTTTCTTGCCTTGAGTGCTTAAAACGGGAAGTATAGCCCTGCTTTCTGACGGCTACTGAAACATCTGATCTCCAATATTTTTCTATATCTGAGAAATAGGAATATGAAACAGATTTTGGAATGCCACTTGCCTTTGAGGCTACAATTTTTCCATATTTTGAGAAGGCAGTTGTTCAAACAGCACAACATAAGGCACAGCTTAGAAGTTTTAAGCCAACACCTCTCCACCACCGGTAGTTGCTGTGTTTCAGCCCTGGTGCTCTCGCACCTTGGAGCTTTACCTGGAAGTGGTGCGCTGCAGGTTCTGCTTCTCAATGGGCACCCGACGTGGTGCAGCAGTACAGCTCCTGGTGAGGCAGTCAGGAAACTGTCTCAGGCCAGAATGGCTAGCCCACTCATATGCTGTATATGCATATATACACATTCACAGCCACTAATACACATTAATTAAGAGGTGTAGAAAGCTAAGATAAAGTTGGAAATGCTAGGTTTACTAACATCAGAAGGCCAGTGCTTTGTCTCTGAAATAAGAGAAACAAAAGTCCAGTGTCTAATGACCTAAATACAACTAGAAAAGCCCAGGCTTCACATGCACTCAATGGGAATTTTGCCCTACGTGTATAAACATACTCTGGAAAGAGTGGCATGTGTTGCATATTTGCAGCTACAGAATGTGACACAGTCCCGTTGTTTTTCTGATCCATAGTGTAGTTCCCCTCACCATCTAAATATTTTTCTTTACCGAGACAGGGACTTGTTTCAGCCTGCACATTCATAAGCTAAACACCTCCACTAAAACAATAAGGCTCAAGGGCCAAACGATGATGTTCTTCATACCCACATGTGCTTTGGGTAAACACTTCAAAACAGTGCTTGTTAAACTGATCTTCACAAAAACAGTTTCTCCATCAGTGACAAACACTGCCTAAACATTTCTCTGCAGCTGGGGGGTTGGAAATACTGTCCTCCTTGAATAGTGTGGAAAAATTCCTGGAGCAGAGAGGGAGAAAAGCCTCCCTTTCTTGCCACTGCTGGTGCTCTGTGCCCAGCCTCTGAAGACACACAGGAGGCACTACAGTTAGGCTCTGAGTGGCTCAGAGCAAAGGCAAGCCTGGAAGGGACTGTGTTTCCCAACTGAGCTTGTTTCACTGTGGTTTTAATGTTAATTGCTTGCAGTTGAGCCAAGACTAATAACCTTCCACTGGCGACATCCACAGCAGTGTCAGAGCAGCTGGGCCCCTGCACTGCTGTTTCCCCCAGTAAGAACAGCACGTACAACACAACTGCTTTGCATTAGCGATGCACTGGGTGGTCACCATGTGTAAAACACTTTGTGACAGAATTAAAACTTAATAAGGGTTATGTTCTGCCAGATGTACTTCTGGAAAGTGGTTATTAGTGTGGGGTTAAGTCTCTCATTCTTACACATTTTGAAATCAAAGCCTTGTCTTGTAAATACAAGTGAATAGCTACTGTTAATTTGTAATTAACATAGGAATTGGTACAGGCAAGACTTTGGAGATCTCAGCAGCTAAAAAGCACATACTGAATTCCACCAGCATGACTAAGGGATCCATTTAATGCTTCTGCTCACTGTTACAGAGTGGAGAAGCAAGAGCAGCTCAGATCTAGGTCTGTGAGGCTTTATATCTACTGTGGTCACACTGAGAAAGTGACAGAGCTGTGCTGCTCTGAGTCACTTCTGAGCTACCAGCCTGACAGAGCTGCACATCCAGCATACATATATATGTATAGTGGCTAGGAACTCTAAGATATGCCATAGGCTTTAGGAGTGATGAAGAGGAGGTAGTTTGGGACTAGCTCATATACAGAAAGCATCTTTCCCATGGAGTCCTGCACAGCCTGCAGATTGGGACTACATAGGCCGGCGGGTCTCAGGGCAATCCAGGGACCTCAGGCTCTCGGCTTCACTTACTGGACTGGCAGCAGCTCTGTGCCAACATTGCTCCCCAGGTGAAGAAGCTCTAACAGAAGAACCATGCTTGAACTTCTCCCAAATCGTCTGTGGCTGAGGCTTTACTACAGGGTGCTTCTCTAATTAAAAACAAAATTCCCACACTTCTCAAGATTGTGCATGTGTAAGTGAGGAAGTAAATCCTTTAGCACAAGTTGGTGTAAATATTGTGGTACACATGTCCCTGTTGATGTATAGAAGTTCAGGGTAGCTTGTACTACCTAAGACGTTTTTGTTATGAAAATAGAGTTTTCAGGGAACATGCTGAGCTGAGCACACCTTATTTCAGAATTTATATAGGCAGGGGTGAATATGTATATAAAAATCAGATGAAAACATTTCACCAGAAGACTACTCATAAGATACAGCAGGAGTACAGGACCATGTCAGATGTCTGGAACAAAGCAAGCATCTTTCAGGATTCTGTGACTGAGTTAGCTAAACAGCTGCTTTATTTTTTTTATGATGTGGCTTTGTTGTTCACTGATTTCAGGTATCAATACTTTAAATTCTGCTAAAGGTCGCCATTTGCATAAAAAAAAGACAGGATGAAGGAATGCATTTTACATCTGGGTAATCCCTATCACTATCCATCCCCTCTCCCCTCCCCCCAAAAGAAGATAAACTGACCTCCAGGACATAGTGTAAGATGGTTTGTGCTGCTGCACTGGAGGAGTGATAACATTTCACAATAACCCCCTTCACACAACAGTCGTTGTCTACAGGTGCCTCTGTTGTCACGCAAGCAGGAAGAGCTCCTTTTTTTTTGCAACAGACACAAAAGCTCTTGCTATTTCCTTCTGGCAGAGCCCTACCTCTTACTTCTTTGTCCAACAGCAGGCAAGCCAATTTCTTCATTTGCTCCTCACATTCCCCTGTGAACACCAAAGCCACAATAGCATGTAAAGAGACCACAAGTGACAACAGACTTAGTCCAGATGTTAGGTCCCTCCTCAGCAGTTCCCTAAGGTATATATTCTGTCCTTTCCCTGAAAAGGTTTCATTCTTGAGGATGGAGACCACTGATGTAAAGAGGTATTTGGGAGGTGCCTTTCCCTGAGCACCCCATACACCTGAGGAAGTGCATCTCTACCACCTTAAAAGTACTAGTGTGTCACTTTTTTGATATCCTTTCAACTGACTGACACCATTCCTCAGCTCTCTTCTTCCCCCGCACCCCCCCGGCTCTCCTCCAGTTTAAGAGTGGGCAGTGCTCAGGAGATTATTTGGAGCAGCCTTTTATTTTGTTTCACAAGAAACTCAGCTTACCTAAGATAAACTCTTCCAGCAGTCCCAGAGGAGAGGCTGTGAATGCTTTCTGGGTGCTATGTATGGCTGATGAGTATTCAAAAGCAAGTCTAAGGACAGGGTTTGCTAATTAACTTGTGGCTGAAGCAATGGAAGACTGCAGGGGAGAAGCAGACTGGGGTCACCCCAGGATGGCCTGGCACATCCCAGCACTTGGGAAGAGGCACAGTGTTGTACAAGAGAGTGTATTGCAAGGGTCACGTGCTGCTATTTAATTCTCTTGCAACCAGTAGTTTAATTGACATGGCTCATCTTGTTTTCTCTTGGGCCTCTTAATCTGAGGAAAGGATCAACTGGATGAAAATATAAGTAGGGATGTAAGTCCATATCACAGATCATCCAAGTGCTATATCAAAATCAGAATTCATTACTATTAGCTCTTACATGTATTACTGTTGTGGGTGTCTATTACAGGCCACCGGATCAGGATGAGGAGGGTGATGAGGCCTTCTACAGGCAGCTGAGAGCAGTCTCGCAATTACAGGGCCTGGTTGTCATGGGGGATTTCAACTACCCTGATATTTGCTGGAAGGCCTACTCAGCCAGCCATCCTCAGTCCAGGAGGTTCCTCCAGTGCATTGATGATAACTTTCTGATGCAAATGGTGGATGAGCCAACTAGGAGAGGAGCGTTGCTGGATCTTATCCTTACTAAGAAGGAGGGTCTGGTTGAAGAGGTGAAGGTTGAGGGCAGCCTTGGTTGTAGCAACCATGAGATGGTAGAGTTCAGGATCTCATGTGGCAGGAACAGAATAGCTAGCAGAATCACAACCCTGGACTTCAGGAGGGCCAACTTTGGCCTTTTCAAGCAATTGCTAGGGGAAATCCCATGGGACAGGGTACTAGAAGGTAAGGGGGCCCAAGATAGTTGGTTAGCATTCAAGGACTGCTTCTTCCGAGCTCAAGATCAGAGCATCCCAGCAGGTAGGAAGTCAAGCAAGGGTACCAGGAGACCTGCATGGTTAAACAGGGAACTGCTGGGCAAACTCAAGTGGAAGAAGAGGGTGTACAGATCATGGAAGGAGGGGCTGGCCACTTGGGAGGAATATAAGTCTGTTGTCAGAGGATGTAGGGAGGCAACTAGGAAAGCTAAGGCCTCCTTGGAATTAAACCTTGCAAGAGAGGTCAAGGACAACAGAAAGGGCTTCTTCAAATACATTGCAGGTAAAGCCAACACTAGAGGCAATGTAGGCCCACTGATGAATGAGGTGGGGGTCCTGGAGACAGAGGATAAAAAGAAGGCGGAGTTACTGAATGCCTTCTTTGCCTCTGTCTATACTGCTGGAGGCTGTCCTGAGGAGCCCCGGACCCCTGAGGCCTCAGAAGAAGTCAGGATAGAGGAGGAATCTGTCTTGGTAGATGAGGGCTGGGTCAGGGACCAATTAAGCAACCTGGACATCCATAAATCCATGGGCCCTGATGGGATGCACCCGCGGGTGCTGAGGGAGCTGGCGGAAGTCATTGCTAGGCCACTCTCCATCATCTTTGCTAAGTCGTGGGCAACGGGAGAGGTGCCTGAGGACTGGAGGAAAGCGAATGTCACTCCAGTCTTCAAAAAGGGCAAGAAGGAGGACCCGGGTAACTATAGACCGGTCAGCCTCACCTCCATCCCCGGAAAGGTGATGGAACAACTTGTCCTTGGTGCTGTCTCTAGGCACATCAAGGATAGGGGGATCATTAGGGGCACTCAGCATGGCTTCACCAAGGGGAAGTCATGCTTAAGCAACTTGATAGCCTTTTATGAGGATGTAACCCGGTGGATAGATGATGGTAAAGCTGTGGATGTGGTCTATCTCGATTTCAGTAAGGCGTTTGACACAGTCTCCCACAGCATCCTCGCAGCTAAACTGAGGAAGTGTGGTCTGGATGATCGGGTAGTGAGGTGGATTGTGAACTGGCTGAAGGAAAGAAGCCAGAGAGTGGTGGTCAATGGGACAGAGTCCAGTTGGAGGCCTGTATCTAGTGGAGTCCCTCAAGGGTCGGTACTGGGACCAGTACTATTCAATATATTCATTAATGACTTGGATGAGGGAATAGAGTGCACTGTCAGCAAGTTCGCTGACGACACAAAACTGGGAGGAGTGGCTGACACACCAGAAGGCTGCGCAGCCATTCAGAGAGACCTGGACAGGCTGGAGAGTTGGGCGGGGAGAAATTTAATGAAATATAACAAGGGCAAGTGTAGAGTCCTGCATCTGGGCAAGAACAACCCCATGTACCAGTACAAGTTGGGGGCAGAGCTGTTGGAGACCAGCGTAGGGGAAAGGGACCTGGGGGTCCTAGTGGACAGCAGGATGACCATGAGCCAGCAGTGTGCCCTTGTGGCCAAGAAGGCCAATGGCATCCCGGGGTGTATTAGAAGGGGTGTGGTTAGCAGGTCGAGAGAGGTTCTCCTCCCCCTCTCCTCTGCCCTGGTGAGGCCGCATCTGGAATATTGTGTCCAGTTCTGGGCCCCTCAGTTCAAGAAGGACAGGGAACTGCTAGAGAGAGTCCAGCGCAGAGCCACGAAGATGATTAAGGGGGTGGAACATCTCCCTTATGAGGAGAGGCTGAGGGAGCTGGGTCTCTTTAGCTTAGAGAAGAGGAGACTGAGGGGTGACCTCATTAATGTTTTTAAATATGTAAAGGGCAAGTGTCACGAGGATGGAGCCAGGCTCTTCTCAGTGACATCCCTTGACAGGACAAGTGGCAATGGGTGCAAGTTGGAACACAGGAGGTTCCACATAAATATGAGGAAAAACTTCTTTACGGTGAGGGTGACCGAACACTGGAACAGGCTGCCCAGAGAGATTGTGGAGTCTCCTTCTCTGGAGACATTCAAAACCCGCCTGGATGTGTTCCTGTGTGATATGGTCTAGGCAATCCTGCTCTGGCAGGGGGATTGGACTAGATGATCTTTCGAGGTCCCTTCCAATCCCTAACATTCTGTGATTCTGTGATTCTGTGATTCTGTATTATGCTAAAACATTGTACAAAATGAGGTCCTCTTACTTGAGATGTATATTTTACCTCTCTAGATAAAAGCACTAATCCCAAGAATGGATAAATTAACAAAACAAAGACAGAGGAAGGAAGGAGAGACTGTTCTCCTCTAAAGTATACTAGAAAGATGGATTGTTCCTGCCTATAGAGGAAAACGAGTGGCTTGCTAACATGACCAAAGAAAGCGTTTGAGGGAAAGGAGACAAGCTGATTGCCCAGGTGCCAATATACTGTCTTCCTTATCCATTGAGACAAGCCTTGCAAGCTTTCATATCAAGTAAAAGCAGAATATAAATTCATTGGAAACTAAGCCACCCTTGTCAACAATGAAATCTCTCCTGCCTTTCTTTGCGGAACGAGAAAGGAGTCACTCTGTTTGTCCTACTTCTACCATGAAACAAAGCTGTGCCTCTGATAGACACCATCACCATATGATGGACATGATTTTGCAGAGGAACAAGGTGAAGAGTCTTAAGCACCCTGCCAGGCAGATCTGAATTCAAGAAAACCATGGCCACACTCTTCAGAACTGAGACTCTCAAGGCAGGCCTTCAAAGCTACATTTTAGCACTTTAATGCTTTCACCTCCAGACTTCCAGAAGAGCCATTGCATTCTGTGGAGTTTGGTTTTTACATGCTGGAGGACTTGGCTGTAGTTCAGAGCAATTGCAGAGTCATTGCTGGCAGTCAGTACTCACAAAGGCAGTCCTTGGCAGAGCAGCCCCTCTCATCAGCCTGACCCTTTTATCTGCATAGCTTCAGTGTCACCCCTATCCAGCTGAGCTTCATCCCTGGTCAGACCCAGAGTTCACATCCTTCATCATGTCTCCACCTCAGCAGTCCTTAGTCATTACATCTCCTAGCCAAAACATCCCCTCCTTGTGGAGAAGGGGATAGGAGAACATAGCTTTTTCAACCTTTACATTAAGTAAAGAAAGATTTGGGGTTTTTCCCCCATTCCCAGCTCAGCTCTAAGCTGCTTTGAACTTCTTTCACTTCCCAGTCTTACTCCTGCTTGACATTTGACACATTTTAGTCCAGAGCTCCTGGCCCATGGACCTGAAGAGCAGCTGCTGAGAGCCAGGTGCTGAGCAATAACTGGATTTACATTGCCCCACAGTACTGGGCTGCAGTCACTGAGACTCCTCACAGGGGTATTTAAATGAACCTGGCTGCAATTCAGACACAAACACACACCTCTCTTCCTACTCAAAGCTTTCATGGACCCAGGCCCTCTGTAAACGCAGTCATTTGTGCTCACCCTCTTGATCCCTCTGATCTTCTAATTAAAGGCTGGGGCACTCACATGCAGGAATTACTGCTGCGCTCCAGACAATTCACCAGCAGAGAAGGGGGCTGTTACTGCCTTGCACAGATCCCTGATGCCCGCTGTCCCTGCAGTGGCCTCAGATATGCTTGTCATGTTTTATGTTTGGTGGCACAGTGTACTGGTTCTGGCTGGGATGGAGTTAATTTTCCCCATAGTAGCTGGCATGGGGCTGTGTTTGGATCCATGACCAAAACGGTGCTGATAACACACCGGTGTTTAGCTATTGCTGAGCAGCACTTGCAGAGCATCAAGGCCTTCTCTGTTTCTCATGCTGTCCCTGCAGGCAGTAGGCTGGGAGTGCACAAGAAGTTGGGAGGGACACAGCCAGGACAGCTGACCCCAGCTGACCCAGGGGATATCCCATACTATATGGCATCATACTCAGCAATAAAAGCTGGGGGGGGGGGGGGGCGGGGCTGGAGTTTTCCAGGGGGCCGTAGCTTAGGGACTGGCTGGGCATTGGTTGGCTGGTGGTGAATGATTGCTTTTTGCAACACTTGTTTGGGTTTTTTTCTTATTTTTTTTTCCCCCTTTGCTTATTAAACTGTCTTTATCTTAACCCACAGAGTTTTCTCACTCTTGCCCTTCTGATTCTCTCCGCCATCCTGGGGAGGAGTGAGTGAGCAGCTGTGTGGAGCTCAACTGCCTACTTTGGTTAACGCACAACACATGAGACTTTCTCCAGCATCTAATCTGGGAGAAGGGCTTTCTTCAGCTAATACTGATTGTTCATTTTGGAAAAGCTATATACATTTGGTGGTATAGCTGGATAACAGTAATAGTGGTACAGCAGTGATGGAGAAAATATATCTCTCTCTCTCCACTTGGTGGAACCTATATGCAAATGCAGATGGGGGCAATTCCCTTACATCTGTGCTTTACAGTGACGCAGGCATAGACATGCAGATACATTAACGTGGAAAATGTTAGTGGTGGAAAATAAGGACGGTGTTTTATTAGCTTTCCAGTTACCGACTGCACACTAGTTGCCAAATGATAGGAAATTGTCTTGTTTCACAGTCAGATCTACCAGGCTAAAAGCCTGTCATGCACAAATAAAGTCTGTCCTTGCTATATGCCATACTGCATACTCCGTCATACATTATGATAACATTAATTATGGTGAGCTGCAAGGTAAAAATATGTATCCTTCTCTCATCACCAGGCAGTTAAGGTTGGATTCATCCATCTGAAAGCCTGTGTCACCACTGTAGCCCTCTACACCTGAACTGGGTCCCACAGGCTCCCTTTATAGTCGAGGAAGAGAAGCTGGTGTTTCTACAGCACAGTTTGTCTCAGCCCAAAGCTAACATCTCTGTTTGGTCCACTGACTCATGCTCTCAAATTTCTTCTTCTCACTGCTGATTATGAAGGCATCCTAAATGTCCCTATAATAGATGGATGGATACCACCATAGTTACACCATGACTTATGTCAGAACTGGCCTTAGGCAACAGTAGTCCTAGCAACTCTTCAAGGATGCTGCATTTCTGTTTAAGGCAACCTCTCTCAAGCACACTATGGTATAACTGAGCTGTTGTAACTGCCCTCAGGCAGGATTTACCTCCAACCCAGCAGATGTACTTGCAGTAATCACAAATACCTTCAACTCACTGTAGGGTAAATGCAAACGGGCACCAGGAGAATGGTGACATGCAGTAAAGGGTTCCTGTAGCTCCATCACCTGCACCATGATGTACCTGCATCTCACTGCCCTGGGCACTACCAGCCAGCTATGGACACTGGTGGTTTCTTTGAGGGGTAGGAAGTAGGGAATTAAGGAGATTTCCAGGAATGGGTTTGGGGTCCTTCTTTTGGGAAGTGAGTCATATTATAAGAAAATGAAGAAAGGCACAAGTCTGAGGTGTTTGCTAGGCAGGTGCGGATAGTGCAGCTGAAGATGGGGACTAAGACTGCCTCAGGGCTTAGATTTTGGCAGAAGAATAGGAAAATTATTTTCTAAAGAATAGTGTACAACCTCAGTTTTCATTTCATTGCATTGTCTAAGGCCAGCTTTGTCTCCTACACCACCCTGCTTGTCATGGCTACTTTTGTTAGGAGATCTTCTGCACTCAGAAACAGTCCTTAATTGTAGGTCCAGTTCTTCCTTATGTAAACCTTCAACTGGAACATGGGGAGAAAGTAAATACTACCACTGAGTACTGTATTTAAGAGAAAAAAATCTGCCAAAAGATTATACACGTAGCAAAGATTCTTCTGTATGCACTTTCTAGATTAGACATCCAAACCAAAGCTTTATTCGCAGACAGTGCTGAACACGACAAGTACTATTGTTACATTTGGACAGTGCAGAAAGTTAACAAGTATTTCCAGTTACTTTTTCAGGCGAGTTGATTTTATTGCAGTAATGGGAATGTATTGGGTTAAACGTGCTAGGTACATCTACCTGCACTGACCAAAGATGGTCCAGAGACTTCCTCTTTGCAAGGAAGTAGATGGGGACTGGATAGGATACAACATTCACTTTCCACATGACTTTCCAGAAGCAGGCATCTTTCTGCAACTGTAGCAGATTTTTAGCGGTTTTGTCTTGTTATACTTACTGTTTATTTAAAATTAATGTATTGATAGATTTGGCAGATTCTCCCTTAGAAACGATCACTCCTGCTATGGTCCCTGTGCTGCTCGGGGCACACAGAGACTGAAACAACACTTGCACAGCTGTTTGCCTTCTCCCCCGACAGCCCAGACCCAGGAGCCATCCCAGGGCTGACTGTAACCTAGGGGTCTGAGCACTGCCATTGCTCTGAGGCAGGTTGAAGTTACAACCACCATTTGCCACTGTGCAATTCAGAAATAGGATTTTTCTTGCCATTTTTAGCCTTCTCTTTTGTAGGCTGCAAGATGTTTTGCCATCCTCTCAGAGGAGCTGCATGCAGCCTCTCCTACGTATGTATCAGGGACCATTAGCTGAAACCCGTCATTGATACCTATAAGCAAGCTAAAAATGGCCCAAAATATTTATTTTACATATAGTATCTTTGACTATCTTTCCTTTTGTGATCAACTCTTCATGCACTGTAAAGTCTCCACAGCATCCTCGCAGCTAAACTGAGGAAGTGGGATGATCGGGTAGTGAGGGTGGATTGTGAACTGGCTGAAGGAAAGAAGCCAGAGAGTGGTGGTCAATGGGACAGAGTCCAGTTGGAAGCCTGTATCTAGTGGAGTCCCTCAAGGGTCGGTACTGGGACCAGTACTATTCAATATATTCATTAATGACTTGGATGAGGGAATAGAGTGCGCTGTCAGCAAATTCACTGATGACACAAAACTGGGAGGAGTGGCTGACACACCAGAAGGCTGCGCAGCCGTTCAGAGAGACCTGGACAGGCTGGAGAGTTGGGCGCGGAGAAATTTAATGAAATATAACAAGGGCAAGTGTAGAGTCCTGCATCTGGGCAAGAACAACCCCATGTACCAGTACAAGTTGGGGGCAGACCTGTTGGAGACCAGCGTAGGGGAAAGGGACCTGGGGGTCCTAGTGGACAGCAGGATGACCATGAGCCAGCAGTGTGCCCTTGTGGCCAAGAAGGCCAATAGCATCCTGGGGTGTATTAGAAGGGGTGTGGTTAGCAGGTCAAGAGAGGTTCTCCTCCCCCTCTCCGCTGCCCTGGTGAGGCCGCATCTGGAATATTGTGTCCAGTTCTGGGCCCCTCAGTTCAAGAAGGACAGGGAACTGCTAGAGAGAGTCCAGCGCAGAGCCACGAAGATGATTAAGGGGGTGGAACATCTCCCTTATGAGGAGAGGCTGAGGGAGCTGGGTCTCTTCAGCTTGGAGAAGAGGAGACTGAGGGGTGACCTCATTAATGTTTTTAAATATGTAAAGGGCAAGTGTCATGAGGATGGAGCCAGGCTCTTCTCAGTGACATCCCTTGACAGGACAAGGGGCAATGGGTGCAAGCTGGAACACAGGAGGTTCCACATAAATACGAGGAAAAACTTCTTTACGGTGAGGGTGACCGAACACTGGAACAGGCTGCCCAGAGAGGTTGTGGAGTCTCCTTCTCTGGAGACATTCAAAACCCACCTGGACGCATTCCTGTGTGACATGATCTAGGCAATCCTGCTCCGGCAGGGGGATTGGACTAGCTGATCTTTCGAGGTCCCTTCCAACCCCTAACATTCTGTGATTCTGTGATTCTGTGAAATGATAACTGTCATTTACTGTGAACCTTCCCCCCTTCCTCCCTGAAAATCTTTGGTTTCGAACAGCATGTATGACTCTCCCCTTTACTGATAGACTGAAACACAGGATCATGGGATACTTCAGGATGGAAGGGCTCTCAGGATGTCTCGAGACCAACCTCCTGCTCAAAGCATGATCAGCTACGAGATCAGCCCAGGTTGCTTAAGGCTTTATCCTGTCTGGAAACATCCCAGCTTTGCATATAAAATACAAAACCCTCCTTGCTATCCTCTCTTTTCTTCACTAAGTCTTGTTACAGGTAGAACCAATGTGATGCCATGTCTTGAATCTTTTATAGCCATATTTCAAAGATTGAACTATAAGCTTCTTTCCCTAGGAGTTCATTGTGAACTGAGTAAGGTTGATAAATAGGTCTCAATTCAAAAAACATAGGTGTGCAACCATCTGATATGAATGATTCCCCACTAACTTCCAGTGCGGTAGATTTAAAGATAATTTAAATGTGCTTGGAATTAGGCAGGTACTTTGAAATTTTGCTGCACTGGGGTCCAGATCATTCTGAAACAGGGTGGAAAACCAAAGGAAGAAAGTCATCAAAACCAAACAGACTGCAGACATTCAGCTGACTGTTTTGTTCAGTATTTGCATTGTTTTAAAGATAACTGTGAAGCATCTCTCGGTTATCCGCAAGGCTCCCATCTGGCTGTTGACCAGTAAAATCTGAAAGGCTGTTTGGACTCCACGTGATTTCTAGTATTTCAGGTAGGTTGGTTTTGTTTCCTTGTTCAGAGATGTTCTAGTCCAAAGACATTGCATGGAGAAACTGTCAGGTCATGAATAAAAGATTAAAAGCCCAATATTTTATAAGCAGCTTCATTGGACTGGTTCAGGAATTGGTTCAAGCTGGAGAGATGCAATCAGCAGACGTCCGTGACAGTTTATAATGGTACTGGTATTTTTAACATGAGTACCCAATGCTTGAGCATCAAAACCAGCGTACTTTATGCAATACACACACAGCAGGGTCGGGGCTCAGGGAGCGTTAAGGCCCGTAAATGCAGACACACGCTTTGAGGATAAACTGAGCTCTGGGGCGGGGCTGGTGGCGGTGGAGAAAGCTGTTGCCCTCGGAGATGTCTGCCGCCTGACCCCGCCGGCAGCGCTGCCCGGCCCCGCAGGGGGCGAGGGGCCGGGCCGGGCCGAGGAGAGACGGGCGGAGCCCGCTGCCGCCCCTCGGCCCCGACGCTTCTAGCACTTTCTCCACACCGACGCAAGGCGGGCCGGGGTGCTCCCCGCCGTCGGCCGCGCCCCGCCGTCGCGGGGGAAGCCGGACTCGGGGTCGGGCAATGGCCCCGGCCCCCCCACAGCCCCGGCCGGACTCTCCCCCGCCCCGCGCCTCCCCGACACCGATCCCCCTTTCGCTCCACTGCGCAACCGCCCGCCCGGGCTGGCACCGGCGCACCCCCCACGCTTTGGTCGTGCCCTGCTCCTCCCTCTCCCCCCGCCGCGGAGCGGAGTGGGCCAGCCCGCCCCTATATAAGAGGCGGGTGGGCGGCTCCGCGCTGCAGCGTTGACGGCAGCGGGGGCTTGCGAGCGTGGTAGCGTGCGGGACGTTGTAGTGCCTGGGGCGCAGCCTGCCTTCTTCCCGGCTCCCTCCAGCCATGGCTTGGCAGCCGATGGAGATCAACCCCGAGGTGCGCGAGGGGCGGCGGGGCTGCGGGCAGCGGAGGGGGCGGCGGGGCTGCGGGCAGCGGAGGGGGCGGCGGGGTGGGATGGGGGCTGGGGCCGTGAGGGTGGGATGGGGGCGGGCGGTGGGGCGCCGTCTCTTCGCCGCACTCACCGCTCTGCCCCTGTATTGTCTTCCAGATGCTGAACAAAGTGAGTCCCCGCCGCAGGACTGCCGCGGGCGGGCGCCGCCCCATCTCCCTCCATCCCCCGGCATCCCGCCCTGCCCGGGGCCGCGCCGGCCGGAGCGGCGCGGAGCAGAGCGGTACCGCTGCGCGGGGAGCGGCTGCACCTGCGGAGCGGTGCTGAGGCCGCGCCCTCCCCCAGGGGCGCCGCCTGGGCGGGTGGTGCCGGTGGCGACGCCTGGGCGCGGCCGGCAGGTGGCGCCGCGGTGCCGCGCGTTGTGCTGTGTCACTGGGGGGGGGTTGGCCGGGCCCCGCCGTGAGGGGCGGGGGAAGGTGGGGGGTGTCGCGGCCATGCCACCCGCTCGCTGTGCCCCGTGCAGGTGCTGTCCCGCCTGGGGGTGGGTCCCGGCTGGCGCTTCGTGGACGTGCTGGGCTTCGAGGACGAGGCGCTGGGCGGCGTGCCGGCCCCGGCCTGCGCGCTGCTCCTGCTGTTCCCCCTCACCGAGCAGGTAGGCGGTGGGTGGGGGCGCTCTGGGGCGGCGGCTGTCGGGTCCCTCCTGGACCGCTCTCCTTTACGGCCCCTCGGTGCTGCAGCCCTGGGGGCAACAGCTGGATGGGCTGGCTTCAGGCACCGAGCCTGTGGCTGCCCCAGTGCTGTGTGACAGCTGGTGCTGTACTGGGTTTCTGCTGTCACCTCGGGTATGCCAACTAGGCCACGTCTGGCCCAAAGACCCTTGGAGGAAAAAAAAGCAGGTTGTTACCAGGAGCAATGTCTACCTGCTGGCTGCTGTCAGGAGTGTGCCTGTGTCATCTGTCCAAGCATCAGATGGTTGGGGGTTGGTCTGGGTTGCACTGTAGCTGTAGGTGTTTTGTATGTGCTGGGTGCTTGGCCCCAGCCTCCAAATAGCCTGAACTAAAATGAACTGAGCAATAAAACAAGGCATCTTATTTCAGTGCTACTCTTATGCTTTGCTTTGTGTGTCAGACTGAGGGGAAAAAACATGAGCAGTCTTGAGTGTGAGGAATAGCAGTTCTGTTACTGTGCTGAATCATTGCATCTGGAGAGGCCTAAATTACTTCTGTATGATAAATACATTTAGTCCAATGAGGAAATGGACTTTGAAATAAAGTCTGTTTAACAGCTTCTTTAAAGAAAGGATTTTAGCCTTTTGGTAGTGATGGGTTTTACACTTGTCTATACGTTGTTCTGAGGGGGAGGGGGTTATGAAGGGAAGTAACCTAAAGGTACAAAGGCAAACTATTGCAGAGAGGTGCTGAGTAGTTTCATTAAATGGACCAAAGCAATTGAGAGGAGATAAAAGAGCCTATCCATTATATGATTTCCCACCCCAAGCTATTTACAGTGTACAGAACAGACGGAGAAGCTAAGAACAGTGCCTTTGGATATAACTGAGTCATGCAGGTAGTCCAGTAAGACTTGGCCTGCATCCAGTATAGACATATGGTGCTTAACTCGACCTATGCCACAAAGATGGCTTTCTGGGTAAATCTTTGTCCAGTCCTGGTATTGATTCTTCTGCACAACTCACTTGTCTAATTGCTTGCACAATAATAAGAGATCACTGTGGTGAAATGCTTAACAGTTGCATGTTTACAGCATGAGAACTTCAGGAAACAACAGACTGAGAAGATAAAGAATCAAGAAATCAGTTCCAAGGTGTATTTCCTGAAGCAGACAGTCAGTAACTCCTGTGGGACAATTGGTCTGATACATGCAGTTGCTAATAATAAAGACAAAATGAAGCTTGGTGAGTATGAATCTTCTGAAGTGCTTGAATTTCCATTGTTCCTTGATAGAGGAAGATTGAGTGGGTATGGGCTATAGGAGACACCTGGGGCTTTCATGCAAGCCAAGTTAAGTGATGCTGTACTGCCTCAGTTGGTAAGTGGGTCTTTCAGCTCTTGTAGAGGGGCCTGAATTGCAGAAAGGAATGTACTTTGACTCCTATCTGGTAGCTACAGAGGTATCATCCTAGTGAGTGATGCAAGAGGAAAAGGGCATGTAGTAGGACTGGCCAAAGTCTGTGATTAGGAAGTATCATGTTCAGAAGTAGCTATTGACATTGGGGTTGATGATGTGAACTGAAGAGAGCAAGTTCTTCATTCTGCTTGTGTCTAAACGGACTTGCACAGGGTAGCCTGTAAATCAGTGTAAAACATGGGGGCTTTTTGCTGGGAAAGTAGCATAGAATGATAAGGGTTGGTAAGTAGACTTTTCCTGCAGAGGTAATAGTTTTGATGGTTCTCTTGCTATAGAAGAGGATATAAAACTGGCTCAGGCAACTAGTGGCTGGAAACTCCTAGGAAATAGGATTACAAGTTCTTGTCAAAAAAGGGTTGTCCAGGAAATACTTTATTCTAAGACTAGAGGTGTGCAAAAATACAACTTACTTTGATTATTCCAAGAGAACTTGAACCCTTTGGATGATGTGGGAGGCTAAACGAGAGTGGCTTTGCTTTACTCTTCTTGAAACGATTCTCTGAAATAACACACTTGAGTGAAATGAATGATGCAGCACATCTTTCACGTAAGAAAGTATCTCAGTGCATCTTAGTACTGCGGTACTGATTCATGTTCTGGAAAACCAAAGAAGGCCTAGCATGAGAAGTGCTGTGTTCATTTGAAAGCAGTGAGACAACTTAATTCCATCTACGCATATTCTGTTAGTTGATACTTAAGCGTCCTTACAGCTGGCACCTTTCTTGAATTTCTTCAAAATGGGACTGAACACCTCTGCCAAATCTGCAAGGGGGGAATCAGAAAAGCTAAATCCTGTGTGAAAGTGAGTTCCAAGGCAAGCATCCAGAGTACCCTGAAGCACTTGAACTCTGGCTGTTTGTGTAGATTGTAGTTAATAGCTTCTGGATAAATAGCTCACTTCAAGTGGTAGTTATAATATGCTTATGCTGGAGATGGTTCCAGGCTGAATGCAGTGACTCCTAGTGCAGCAAGCATTGATCACTGTGGGCTACATCTGAAGTGCAACTGATGCTCTACCTATACTGAATAAAATCTTTGATCATCTTGTGCAGATGAGGGGTCTGCCCTGAAGAAGTTTCTTGATGAAACAGCTGATCTGTCTCCTGAAGAGAGAGCTAAGCATTTTGCAAATAATAAGGTATATGAACTACACAAACTGCTGACAGCTATCAGCACTTAAGGATATAGTAACCTGTATCTGCTTTCTCTTAAGGCTATACAAGAAGTCCACAATTCAGTTGCACAAGAAGGACAATGTCGGGTAAGATACGAATGTGTAAAATTTTGGGAGAAGGGGTTAATAAAGGTGGTAGAGCAATGCAGTTTTTTGTCAGGCAGATACCTGTTACACCTCATGAGGAAAGAGAAATGAGCAACTCCTGGGTGAATGCTTGTGCAGGGTTTCTTCCTCAAAGATGGATTGAAAATTTGGGTTCAGACCCAGTCTGAAAATGTGACCATACATTAGGATTTCTGGCACTGGACCTTGTAGAAGTCTTGCACAGACCTCTTCAGCTGAACTTAAGTTTTTAGTCCTTTGCTCTTGCTTTGTTGTTGACATCTCCTCTGTCCTGTAGTCACAAGTAGGGTTTGCATTGCTAGGCTTTTTTCAATCTAACAAATGTATGTCACTGTCTCTCCTAAGGTTGATGACAACAGTGTGAACTTCCACTTCATCCTCTTTGTCAATGTGGATGGGCATCTGTATGAATTGGGTAAGGTCCTGAGAACTCTGGAGTTGGGCTGGGCTTACTTTACACTGTACAGCAGTGTTGGGGGCTCAGGCTAGATACTTGGTGCTAGTTAAGCTGCTTACTGAGGCTCTCAAAGCCCATGTGTAATTAGTATCTTCACTTGAAGATTTTAACTAAAGATGGGTTGCGCTGAAGGCCTAGGCCCTCTTGTAAAGCATGTCATCTCCTGTAGAGCTGGGAATACTTAGTCCCCTTTTTATTCACTATGTATTGACAGTTTATTCTGACCTCCTGAGTGTCTTTACGTGTAGTTGTTTCTTGGGCTAATTCTGAAATTACATTAAGTAGACTGAGTGATAGGAGTTTCATTCACAGATGGGCGTATGCCATTTCCTGTAAACCATGGCACAAGCTCAGATGACTTGCTGTTGAAGGTAAGACTTCTCCCTTGCTGCTTGTTTCCCTGAAAACAAGGCTTGTAAAAGGGTGAGAGACATGCATGCACTGTATAGTGGCCGTGCCTACTTGCTGTATAAGTTGGTGCTTCTTATACCATGGTAACAAGGTAGTACTGTGCCCCAGAGCTGTTAATGTGTATTTATTAGCTGGTGCTACAAGACCTTGTAACTTAGTTGGTAGGACCCAGAGAGGAGCTGCAAAGACTTGGTCTCTACAGCAAATGTTTTCTGATAATCTCAACAACTTTTTTCTTCCAAGGATTCTGCTAAGATCTGCAGACAATTTACAGAACGTGAAAAAGGAGAAGTTCGTTTTTCTGCTGTGGCTTTCTGCAAGTCTGCCTGAGCCTCTGAAGAGATGCAAGGAAAGCAGGCTAATAGCACACCAGTAAATGCCGTCTAAACTCCAGTGCTTCAGTACTTGTTAAACACAGCTGTTCTGGTAACTTAAATTGTTTCCACCTTTTGCTATACACAGGAGCAACATCAGCTGAGCTTATGTGAAAGGATGAGCTCAAGTTTTAATGTGAACAGTTTGGACACATCAGATGTCTTTAGACTCTTTTCACATGTTAAGTAGAAAATGCTTAACAGGGCTTGTTTAATCTGTGTTATGTTAATTGAGCTGTTGGTTGATACTTCCTTGTCCTTAATGAGAATAAAATGTTCTGCTGGAAGACTAAATGGACTGAAGTGATCACTGTAACTTTCTCCAAAAGGAGTTGTGTGGCATCTTCTATAAACCTTGTTTTCAAAGGACCCTCAAAGCTCTCCTCTGAGCAAAAAGTTAATGTCAGCCTCAGGTTAGCAGGACAATTGCTTTTTCTAGTGTCCTGAAGGCATCCAAGGATGCAGAGATGTGCCACTGTCTAACATGTTCCAGTGCTGCACTACGCTTCTAGTAAAGCTTTCCTTAATGTCCTGTGTGAAACTCTTATGCTGCGATTTCCCACCCTGAATAAATTTATTTTAGTTAGAGGCGTAAGGTGTGATAAACAAGC
Source organism: Nyctibius grandis (assembly GCF_013368605.1). NCBI lineage: Eukaryota > Metazoa > Chordata > Aves > Nyctibiiformes > Nyctibiidae > Nyctibius > Nyctibius grandis. The sequence continues at coordinate 28,012,400 of NC_090663.1, forward strand.
ACTCATGTCAACTTGAAGCTGTCTGCTCTTAAGCAGAGGCTATTTTTATTAATGCTCCAAGCAACAGCATACCCACTGAAGTGGGCGGTGGTGTGTTTCCTTATAGGAGATGGAGGAAAAAGGTGTTTTAATACTACCTGTAGTTAAAAGAATCTGCTGGCTAATGCTGAAACCAATCCTTGGCTTGCCAGGGTATGCTTATTAACTGGTGACTGTGTTAGGAAGGCCTTGAAAGAGGCTATACTACCTCTCACTTTTAAAACAACCCATACTACATGATTTTTTTAATAGGATGAAATTTTGGGTTCAAGGGGAAGAAAAATACTGTATGTATTACATATTGCTTGGCCTCAACCCTGTGATGTTCTCTGGAAACTTATTTTTACCTGAGTCTAGCTGCAGTTTATCTGCAGCTCCTTGCTGATACCTCAGGTAGCTGTAAGAAGGGATAGAACACCCTTAACTCAGGCCTTTCTTCTAATGTGTTATGTCCCCATCTGTGCCTGCCAGCCACATGGTACAGTGCTGAGTAACTTAAATTCTTAGGTGGTCGCTGATGTGTGTAGGCTGCAACCTGTTCCTGGCTTCCAGGCTCTTCTGAAGGGCAATTCAAGATACAAGCTTTGATTAAGGCCATGCATGGTCTGAAGGTGTTTAGTTATTGGGCCTTGTTACTGCTGACTTAATTATGCGATAGCTGAAGCTAGCAGGGGGTTGCAATGCACTTTAATCCAAATTATGAGGATTAGCTAAAGCTCAGAGTACTTCGGTTCTGAAAATCAGTCTCTTGTTTCTGTTAGCAGGGACGTGAAAGCTACCTGCTGAGAAAAGGTCTGCTATGTGTCACTCGTTGTTCTCTACAGCAGCATCTTGTTTTGCCTGTTAGTGGAAGTTGTAGGGTGGAGAGAGGCCTCCTGGCGCATCTCCGCCGCAGCCTCCCGCTGAGCGCAGGCTCGGAGCCATGCCTGCGGCTCAGGCTGCTTAGCAACAAAGCCTGCAGGAGAGCAAATGCATGTAGCATGAGCACAGGAGGACGGAAGGACCGATAAAGATCAGATACGGTAGGAGGAGGGGGCAGGAGAGAGAGCAGAGCCCAGTCAGCTGTGTGCCATACCTGGGGGAGCGTGCTTTAATTCTGCAGGGGACCCCTTTTATGCCTTTAAGGCCATTGCCGTGGGTACCTGCCATAACTGTGCCTGTGTGCAGTTACACAGGCAGAGGCAGTCAATGCTGAAGGAACCTGAAAATGCCTTTGAGATACCACTGTATTTTTTATAGTGATTGCAGCAGTCAAGTGTTTCTGGGTTTGTTCTGTTTTTTTTTTTTTCTCTTTTTTTTTAAATCTAGCAATATGAATGTCTAGTGCTGCTGAAGTTATTTTAGTATTTCGTGAACTTTTTTTCACTCTCTTGCTCAAGCTTCTGGGTTAAGAATCTACTGAAAGACGACATCTGAATAATTTTGGCCTCATGGAAAAACAAGGAAAGGGTTGTGACAGATCTTTCTTATTTTCTCACCCTCTGGTCCCAGGTACAGTCTCAAAGGATGGAAATAAAGAGAACACCTAAGGGATGAATGTTATCCATCCGCTCACGTATAGCATCACTAGCAAGGCTGTTTTCCCCGACTAAAATTACCCCAGGGGCCTGGCCAGCAGCTGGGCTATACTCTGAAACAACCTGGGTAGAAAGAGGAAGATGAGTTGCTGGGGATGGCAAAGATCTCAGGAGCTGGGATAGAGCTGGGATGAAGGAGCATTCAAACGGTGGGTGAGGCTCTGTAAGCTCAATAGGTGGAAGCTTTTGCAAGACTAACAGTGCAGCTGTTCCAGATGTGTTAGCTACATTCAGAAGAAAAGTCACAATGCATGGAAGTATGTATATGCCAATGCAAAAACATATAGAATAAGCCATAAATAGAAAAGATGGAAGATGTTTTAAAGTCGTATCAGGTGTGTATAATCTCAAAATAAATGCTTTTTATGTGTGTTTTCCAGCTAGTTTAACCTAGTTGCAAGTTTTTGAATTTTAGTCTTTGCCCATTGTTTCATGCTTTAGCAGAAGTGTTTAGACCAAGAGGTGTAAATGTCTGCAGGCTTTTTTTAGAGTGCTATGAATCAAAACATTGTTTTCATGAGAAGATGCTCTCTGATAATTTAGTATTTTCTGTTGGTCGCATCCTGTCTGAAGTGAGGCTCATTTTGCTTCTTGTCTCTGCTTGTTTTCTCTTCTTTGTATTTTTATCTTACATCTGTAGTTCTACATGGAACTGTTACCTTTCCTTGATTTCCTGTGCATCCCCCTTAATTTAATTAGCTCTTTTGACCCTCTCCATTTCTCATCTAAAAACCCTATATGTTTTTCCTGAATTTACACCTGAATTTTCACTGTGACAATTACTGAGAAGGGCAGGAGCTTGTGAAGCCTGTTTTGTGTTTTATGCCCATTCTGAGAGAAACCTGTGACTGGCTGTTGCCACTGCTGCTCTTCTGGGTATGTGAGGAGTCTATTAAGCAAATTACTTCATTTGAATTAACAGGTTACTGCAATTTCTGTGCAGCCTTCCAGAGGTGGACTTTTAACAGTTAATATATAGAACTATCCTTGGAAATATTTAAGAATCTCAGGTGGGATTTCAGGCTCATCTGTTTAGACCTGCACGTTGCTAATTTGGAACCATATCCAGGGCTGACTGTACACAATCTATGGTTTTCTTAACAAGAGTTTTTTTCTCTCCTATCTTGAAAGCTGTAGTTAACCTGTTCTGTAGGTGGCAGCATTGGGAAACTTTCAGCAACAAGTCTGATTCGGGAGCCACCAATGGCAAAACAAATCCAGGCGCAATTTTATTCCACCACGTATGTAATGTTAAGTCCACAGGTAGTCCTCCCGCTTTCAGTGGGACCACTCACATGCTTAAGCACACTTCTGATTTCAGAACCAAATATCCAATCCTTAATTTAGTCAAACGTTAACTTAGGCGTGATGTAACATACAAAGCCTCTTACACATTTCAATAGCCTTTGGCTGAGGTCCATAGCTTATCTGCAGCTGATGCAGCACCACACCACCTCTTTGTCCAGTATATACTGTTGTACAATATACGCAGTACTATTTCTGTGCTAAATAGGATTCTTTTTGGGGGGAGTAAGGAAAGAAAGAGTGGGAATAACTCCAGCAGCATCCAGCTTTTGATGCACAGACCAGTTTATCAATCTATAAATATTTAAGATGAAGTAGCTTCCCAAAAAAAGGGAACTAGACATTCTAGTATCCTCTGCCTTTGATGCAAAGGCACAGGGGAGCTCTAGGGGCCAGTCCCACCACCCTGTGTGCTGGGCGTAGGGAGAAAACGAGACTGGCAATAAACCTTGTAGTCACAGGATCCGTTTCCTGGTGCTGCCGACAGCCAAGAAGAGGCTGATGACAGGACTGCAGCTCACTGAGACTGTGGACCAAATGGGAGCAAACAAGAACTGGGAAAATTGCAGCCAGAAGCTGAGTAACAGCATTAGAATTCCTTTGTAACCAAAGGAATTAAAATATCATTCATATTTTGTCATTTTTAAATTCTTGCACAGGGTGATATTAAGTTACAGGGAGTGGTTGACATTACAAATGCTTCAAACCCGAGGGACCTCAATAGATGAGAGGATGGGGCTAGAAGAAACCTCATAGAGTTCAACACGGCGAGGTGTGGAGCTCGGCACCTGGCTGGAGCCACCGCGTGTCTCTGCACAGGCTGGGAGGCAACGGGCCGGGTTGTAGCCCTGCTCGACAGGCCCTGGGGTTACGGCAGGTGCCAAATTGAATGTAAGCCCATGTGTTCACAAGTAAGGCAAATTGCATGCTATGTTGGGAGCTATACTGAGAGGAGTGAGGCCAGCAGATGGAGGGAAGTTATTATCCATTTCTACTTGGCACTGGTGAGGCTGCACCTGGAACAGAGTGTCCAGTTCTGGGTCTCCTCTGAGTCTAAGAAGGACATGGAGGAATCTGGAGAGGGTCCAACAGAAGCCTATGGAGGCAGCCAGAAGCATGGAGCATATGGCCTACAAGGAGAGATTGGTGGAGCTGGATTTGTATAGTCTGGCACGGAGGAGACTAAGGGAGGATCTAATTGTAGCCTACAACTACTTCAAGGGCAGTTGCAAAGACGACAAAGCCATTTTTTTTCTTAGTAGTAGGAGATGGTATATCAAAGGGCAGTAACCACAAATTACAGCTTAGAGGGTTCAGTTTGGGACATTTGGAAACTAGAAGAGTAATTCTTCACTGGGAAAGTAGTACAGCACTGGAACAAGTCATCAGAGAAATGGGGGCATCTCCATCCTTGGAAGTTTGCAAGGGACCAGGATTTACCAACCAGCTCTTGTTAAACTGCCCCAGGTTATCTGTTACAGTATGAAAAAATGGAACAGCAATCGGTGTTGCTCCAGCTTTGGGAATGGAGTGCTGTGCTTCTTGATGAGGAGCTAATTGTGAGTCTCCTCTCTGTGCCATGCGTGGGAGAGCCGTTCCCCGCAGGAAGAGCTGGAGGCTGATGCTGCTGACTGCTGCTTTTCTGCTCTGGCTGGGGTGGAAGGACAGGAATGGCTGCAGGAACAGCAGGTGATGCATCTAGGAGGAGGCACAGGTTTTGTCACTGATGGGAGGGCTGTCTCTTCACAAAGAGGTGGGAAAAGCAGAGTCCAGGGGCAGATCTGAGGGAGTTCTTCCATGACCCATGAATCAGAAACAGAAGCATGGGGAATCCTCCCTGAGGATGTATGTAACATCCCTAAGGGTGACAGGGAACTCTACTGGGAATGAGATGCAGGAAAAAGAGTGGAGAATGCTTGAAAATGGGAAAAGGAGAGAATTCCTGCTTGTTTTTCAAAGGTCATCTTTCCAGCAGTACCAGAAACAACATGAGGCGGTTTAATGAAGTTTCCCAGACCCTGAAAGAATTGCCATGCATCAGAAATGTAGTTCTAGATCAAGCCCAATGCACCAGTAATGAGCTGCATAGAACTGATTTGAAAATGTCTTATGTACTTTCTGCTTAGACGAGTTTCAGCTGTGGTTAGCTGATATTGCAAGGCCTGCAGCAAGACATAAAAAGTGAGGAGATCTGCATGATGTTGGAGGAACGAGACTGGGCAAAGGTATGTCAGTGGGTTTAGCATTTCAAGCAGAGTACCATAAAAAACAAGACAGTCAATTCCAGTGCTTAAGAACACTCAATACCATACTGAGAGGTATTATTACTTACAGCACCCTAGCCAGACTGAACTGCATTTTCTTTTCAAGTCTTTATACATATGCATGTTAACATCTTACCAGAACAGCTTCCACTTTTAATGTATGGAGAGTGGGAGAAACACAGTTTTACTATCCCCACTTTGCAAGTAAGGAACCGAGACATAGGTTCAGTGATTTGCCTAAGGTGATACTTGAAATTGACGGCAGAGTTGGAATTAAAACTAACTTTATAACTACAGGTGGGGTTTTTTTGCAGGCAGAGTTTTATATTTACACTAGTTTGGCTCGGGGCCTGAGTTAATATACCTTACCTCTTAGCATGGCTTATTAGCTAAAGCTCAGTGCTAGGCTAATCACAACTTGATTGACTTGGAGAACAATCAGGTGAACTCATGTCTGTCTGCAAAAGAGGGTCTGTATTGACATATAGTCCCTTGAGTCCCCTTCTAACGCCTCAAGATATTTATTTCTCCAGTACAATTCTATTGCATCATGATTCAAGAAATATTACTTTCTCCCTGCTTTTCCCCCTACCATTCCACAAAAATTTTAGCAACACCGGGAAGTTGAGGAGTATGCATAAATCTAAATTGCAGATTACTACAGAAAAGAGGCTGGTTGCAGCATTCAGGCTTTCTGCCATACAGAAGGGTCAGGTGGCAAAGTTGTGGCTACTTTCCTGGTGGTTTTATGGAATGGTTTGAAGAAGTATTGATGAAGGAACAAGATTATTCAGAAAATAGTATCATCATTTGGCTTGGTACTTTCTCTGACTTTAGCAACCATTCTTTCTCCTTTTACTGAACAATGGACCTGAAGGTCAAGTCATTCAATAAACAACATATTTGACAGGGTGAATTCTTACCGAACAAAGCAAGAGAAGGGGTTAGATACTGGGTGGTTAATTTTTCTCTACTTCAGAAAGCAGCTATTAGAGGTTTCTGATGCAGCCCAATGCTATATACAGAGGCAGACATGATCTCCCTGAAATATGACACACAGTTTGGGACTTGGTTTTCAATTTTCTGTATCCCAGCAAGACCATCTGGCAACAAGTCATAAAGCAACCCCTGCTGCATTTCGAGAATTGATCGGCACAGGCAGCAGTGACGACAAACTTTCCCGTAAAACATCATGCAATTCTTTTATAAAAGGTGGCAAAATACTCTGAGTCAGTCTGATGCGTGTTCATGGCCCTGGATCAGGCTGTGAAGGTTCAGGAAAGTGTTTCTGCAGGCACACAGTTGCTCTTTGGGAAATTGCAGTGTTTCAGGGCAACGAGAAACTGCTGGTTAAGCAGCTGGGGATCTTGCACAACATGTGTTATAAAAGTCGCTTCATTTCTACCACCCTGTATGCTGTGGGGATACATGTCACTCAGATGACTGACTTTAATCCTTTGCTTAGCTGCAGTTTGGATGTAGATAGCTCATGGCTACTGCTCCTGAGGCTTGTAATAGGAGAGAGTTCCAGTAGAGCCTGCGACCGCTGCCTGTGTTTCCTGCAGGGAATAGGCTTGCTATGTCACAAGCAGAGAACCACACACTCACTGACAGACTGAAAAAACGTGGGAAGAAATTAGCTTAAAATCTCTTTGGTTTTCAAAGCTTGAGATATTCTTCCCACCAGCAGCTAACAGTATGCAGGTCTTGGGTTTTTTTTATCCCATAGGCTTGGCTGGCACATTTGAAAGGAGAATCCACAAGTGCACTTGGCCCGCTGTGAGGTGCAATCAAAAGGAGGCAAATAATGCTTCTCAAAAAACTGAAACATTAGCTCCACAGCAACATTATTTTTGTTACTGACGTTCATTTGATATACGCTTGTCAGGAAATGTCATTTTATCACTTTGGCAGTAGACTCCATTAGATTTGGTGGGGCAGGGAAAAGTTCTCTGCTCAAATACGCGAGCTAAATTCAGCTCCTAGGCTGCAACAGGAGAACTTATTTTTAATTACTATGTACCACTTGGGCTCTGATTTTACAAAGCTGCTCAGGTCACAGTCCATGATTTCAACTGAAATCAAGCCTTCAGTTAGGCTCAAGCACATGGTTAAAGTTATGTATAGGCTGAAATGATTTCCTTAGTCAGACACTTGATATTCCCACATCTGCTTAGATTCAGAGCCTGATCCCATCATCTTAGGAGGGCAAACATCCATTTGCTTTCAAGCGGAAGCCCCTCACTTGGTATTTTTTACTCTGGATTGGACAGGGAATTAGCAAACTGCCAGTCCTTCTTACAAAATTACACCGATTCCACTACATCAAGCGGGACAGCTTTCCTTAGAATGATTAAACTTTTCCAAGATTTCATATCCTCACTCATCAGACTCCATTTTCCGCAGGAAATTACAGTTAAGCTGTATGAAGACTTTCCCTGACTAAATCCAATGTTTATAAATTATAACCAGGCAGAAAATGTGAATCTCAACAATGTAACTATAGTCTGAAGTGTAAGTGTTCACAAGTTCAACTGCTTTCCTAAATATTTTTTACTGCAGCAGTAACATGAGTTTGTATAAATAAAGTATACATTTTTAGCATATTTGCCCACTGCAATATAATAGATAACGTTTGTCTGTATTGGAAGAGCGCAGACCTGTGTGGGCTGTCTCTGCCTTCGTTCTCAGACAGGAGATTTTTAGGCTTTTCACCAGCGGTGACCACCAACAGAGCAACTTCCCTCTGTTCAGGGTTTTTTTTTCCTAAGAATGCGGCTGGAAAGCTTCTTAAGAAATAAGCTCTATAAAGCTTCTTAAGAAATAAAACAATAACAAGTTGGATATTGTTTATCCAGTCCCACATTATTCTTCATGTTTATGGCAAGATCTCAATATTCTTCCTTCCAGTACTTCAGCAGTCAGGCCAAGGTATACTTATTATATCCGTATAACAACTTCATACATACAATATGAGCCAAGAGGTGAAGAAAAGGCTTGCTCCAGAAAAAAGAGCAGAACTAGCAGCAATGAGGGACAGAACTGGTCACACAGGTTGTCTTTATGTTTTCTTGCACTGTACTGAACAAATCACTGACTGGACCCAGCTTCATTGTTTTCTTTTATGTATGTAACAGATTTAATACCTTATCTGCATTGTGTAAAATATACAGCATGCAACATGGACCATCATAATAAAAAGAGAAATTTTAACACTTTAGGTCTAAATAAGAAGTCATAAAACCTAAACTCAGTCAATACATCCTGCATGGTACTTCTTTAAAATGCTTGAGATAGAGCTACTGCTTACCAGCATCTTCACGTGTAAGAGCAAAAGGATTAGAAACAAAAAGGTCGATTACTGCGTTGAATTTAGGAAAAGATTTTCATACACCAACTACTGGAATAGGCTAGGTTTTAAATTCTAGGTTTTAATTTTCTAGGTTTTAAATTAGGCTCTTAGTACCTAAACATAGGTGCAGAGAGACTGGGCTTAACTATATTTTGTTGAGCTACTGTTCTTTATGGATGATTGCAAGCAACCCCTCCAGCTGTCCCCCTAGAACACTGCCAAAGTCACTTAATAAAATCAACAACAGTGAATGTGTGGGGTGGGGAGCGTAAGTAGGGAACTTCAACACCGGGTTAATGCTTGGCCACAGCAGAGTGAGTGGCCAGCCCCTGGGGGAGAGGACTTCACCCCTTGACTCTACACAAACCCAAAAAACAGTTAAACCAGGCATGACACTCAGCATTCCCATTTAGGACCAGCTTTAAAAAGGAAAATAGCTCCACTGTGCACCGACAAATTCAGCTTAATTGAAAATGTTAGCACCCAGGAGAATTCTGGCCTGTGACCTAGATAATACAGAGGCAAACCATTGTGTGACTGTATCTCTTTAGTAAATGTAGTACCGCAGTCAGCAGTCTGCAAAAATACTCATTTTCAAAGCAAGCTTTCTGTGAAGCTTTCAGAATGACTTCTATTTCAGGGGGGAAACACAGATACAGGAACTAGAAAGGGCTTTCAACGCCCGTTTGTTTATTCATTTATATTCATTTTTATCTGGGGCAAAATAAACACTTGTGCATATTTTATTTGCAAATAAAGCATGAACAGTGAAATCCATAACAAAGCAAAAGGCTACACAGTGGTGCCCTTAAAAATCTGTCCCGTGTATGTAAGATAACTAGCTGGAGGAAACCTCTGCAAATACTACAAAACATGCGTCTACTTTGTAAGCTGTAAAAAGAAAGAAATCACCCATAATGTAGGAAAGTGCTCTGAAATTCATGTCATTTCTTGTAGGGAATTATAGTTGACCTTTCTGCATTGAAAAAGGAAAGGATAACAGAGATTATTGGAATGGACTACTGGAAAAGGCCTCCTGAACTACAGCCAGTGCATGCTTATGGTATTCAGATATCCAACTGCTGCCCACAGTACAGGTGGACAGGCCTCTCATTTCATGGTTCAGTTAAAACTACGGCTGATCGGAAAAATGTTGATGGTCTGGAATGGTCTTTTTCTACAGAAATGTACTGTATTCTAACACACAGATTTTGTACTTGAATTGGTAGCGAGTTTCACTGATGTCTTGTGGCCCAGATGTGCTTGTTTTAGTACATCTCTCAGTCTGCCAGTCCGGGAAGCCTTCAGGATGAGACACAACAGATAGATGGACAGAAGCAACCCAGGTCTGCATTCCTTCACAGCAGCCACACAGCATGAGCTATGATGGAGTTTAGCTGGCTGCAATGATGTGGGGATTGTTTTCCAGAATGGTCTTTGTCTTAAGATATCGCCTCTATTCCCACCATATCTCGAAGGGTGACAGCTTCCCTCGATCATGCAAGGAATACCTCTGCCCAAGAGGCTCTATGGGGCTCTCATCTCAGTGAGAGCTAATGGTTCTCATTGTCATGCCCTTATTCTTGTGGCGTATCATCTTACTCTGTGCTACTTTCTACAGGCTGGTGGATGTTTAGAAAAAAAGAAGTATTCACTTAGATGACAGGTAAAGGAAGGTGTCAGTGGTGAAAGAACCACGGGTCTGTATTTCTGTACTGGCAGCATCTAGACTCCCATCTCAGCTAGTCAGACTTCTGTGATTTAATAACAATTTCGTTACCTCTCTGGAACAAAGATCATAAGCATTAGTCCTGATGGAAGGCAAATTTTAATTCTCCCTGCTCATTCAAAATACTTTCCCCAAATCTAAGTTATCCAAGGCTTTTGAAAAGATAACAGCATTTTCCATGTACACCAAAAAAAATCTAAAAAGTAGTTTTCAGTAGTGAAAGCCTTTAAATTGTTTGTTTTTAAAATGTCTGTGTGCATTTTTGTCTTTTTTCATTTGTTTTTGTATTCTCTGGGTTGTTTTGCAAGTAGGTTTTTGCCAGTGTTGAAACTGGAAGCACATTGCTGTCAGCAGGCACAGGAAATTCAGCCGCACCGTGAAGCTGTTTTTTTCAATCTTACGTCCTCCAGAATCAGGGTCTGAACCAAGCGAGTTTGGGCAAGAAGACATTATAAAAGTAACTGGAGTTAATCATTCCTTTCATTTAGCTTAAGAACAGTTCATCCAGTTTCTTCAGGGTCATAAAACCAACTCCTAAGCCAGCTGAAGTTGGTGGCAAAACGCCCAGTGACGGTAAATGGTACCACATTAGATCCTGGGTCTTCTTTTACTCATCTCACCAAAATCTACAGACTTACAAGAGGCAGAGAGAGAGCTTCCAAACCAAAGCCATTATTGCCCAAAGCAATGAGGATGCTTAGGGATAAGGCACAGTGCTGTGGCCAACTGACAGAAAAAAGCAGGAGGGCTGGGCAGTCAGGATAGGTCACCAGAGCCTTACATTAAACGCCCTGCTCTGCCACCAACTGTCTTGAGCAAACTACATGGGGCGAAGGCCCGCTTCTACACACTCTGTGACTCAGGGAAACCTCAGCCTTCAGTTAGGCAGTGTGATCCCCTACAAAACCAATGGGAGAAATGAGGGGCTTATGGCTGGGGGGCACAGAAACCAACAAGCTGAGTGAGGCATTGCTTAAACTAGCCAGTGGGAAATACTGAGTCTAGGCACAGGTTTACTCCAAAAGGAGTTAAGAGGGAGGTGTTTATCCCTGCTTAATACTCTTACTGTGAACACTCTCCTAATGTTAGGTGCCCTTTTGCATGAGAGAAAAAGAGACATGACAGACAGCCCTAGGTTATGCCCCTTCTCTGGCTAGGCTTTTTCTCCTGCTCTGCAGCCAAAACATGTGCTTAAGGCCTCTATGTTTAACTAAGTTTAACTACTAACTACTAAGGTATTTGGCACTTCACAGTGAATGGTCTCTCTCTTTCCGCCTCCAGTAGTCCTCCACTTTGTAAGCAACGGAATAGTCACTGGAATAGGGACTTGAATCTGACTCTTCCACACCAGTTTCTAACTCCTCATCATGAAGTCAACATCTCAACATCTCTCCTTGGCTTAATGTATATCCAGTTTCTTTACGCAAACCGTAACTCAGAGAGCTGTACAACTCACTGTACGCTGTAAGTGTCTGCTAGTGGTCATCAGCTCCTAAAATACAGAAGCACCAGCTGCAGGTACAATAGGGAGCTGAAGGTAGACCCCTGACCTCCCAGCCAGAGCCTTTGCCACTAGGTGATAACTGGTCGTGCACACTGAGAATTACAAGACTTTGCTCAATTCTGTCTTGTGCAAAGCCCCACCTAAGTACCTTTACTAGCCCACCCCCTTGGCAAGGGGAAGGCCAAGTTTAAGAGTCCCCTGGCCCTTAACCGAGATCACCAAGCAGCTCTGTATCACCAGGAGATGGAGACCCACTAGAAAAAAACAAATGCAAGACTGGGACAACACTAGCAGGAAAATATGGTCTGAGGGAACTAGGAGGGGAAAGCTGAACGAGTTCTCTGAGGATTTCAGTGATGCCTAAAGATTCAGTGCAGTGCTCAGAGTTTTCTGTTGGATTTAACATTTAGTTCCAGCTGATGTTTAAAACAGTGGCCTGGTTGTTGAAGGTACTAAATAAGGTTTTTGAAGGCAGTGAGACCTCAGTTTGCAGGCTGGTGCTGTGTTCCTTCTATAGATGGCACTGTAACTTACCAAATGCTTTGCTTCCCTGCCCATTATTTTTTCTGATGCTATCAGCATTATCAGCATTATGCCATCTCAAAAGACCACAGTGAAGGTAAAAAGACCTCAAAACCATCAATAACATCGAGATGCACCTCAAATCACAAGTGTGATTTTTGGTCTCCATTATACAGGATCTGATAAAAAAGCACCTTATTTCAGTATCCAGTCACTATGAATGACCAATAGCATGACCTTAGGGTGGAATATAAGAAGAGACTAAACATGTAGTGGTGTGCCCTTACATGCTGTACCAGTTTACCAGGAGCTGGAGGGACACCATACAGGCAGATGTGGTATCTTTACATTTAATATCCCTTGACAGATTTTTATCCAGTGAATTTCTTCAATTGTTTTTGCACCCATATAAACTTTAAACATCCACAGCAAACCAGATGGTCCTGGTTGAAACATAACTTCTGACTTTTTTCCAGAGTGAACATAAATCCAAATGCATTGTAAGACATTTGAAGCAATTAATGTGCAAATGATTATCATTACGAGCAGGAGCTAACTAAAACCAACTGCTTACACATGACAAGTCATACATGGTTTCCTCCATTATCTTTCTCTTTGTACGTAATTTCTTCATGATAAGGCCTCCTGTATCTTAACAGCGCCATGTATAAATGGCACTGTCAGCATCCTTTGTGCTCATCCGTAGCTTAGCAAACATCATTCTCAGTAACACCAGGGCCAATACACCAGTTTACTTAACTCTGTAACCGCAAAACATGTCTAAAAATATCATTGATTGAAAATACCCTCTATAAAAAGACTTGTTAGTTCATCAAATTTACAGGAGTATCAACAAATTACCTTGATCCACAAAGTCAAAACCTTTTGTGAAATCCACATGGGCAGCCCAACAGCCTGGCTTCTCCTCCGGGTGTAGCACTCACATTACTGCAAGGTGGGCTTTGTGAGTATTACAGCTGGAGAGCTACCACACCACCCACAACTACCATGTGCCTGAAAGCAAAGTTACAAATAGTTACACACGTCCTAGATCCTACACATCCGGCACACCGAGAAAAACACACCATTCCTTTTTAAACTGTAACGAAAGGTGTATTTCTATTTAACACAACTGTTTCAATTGTGTCCCAAAAAATTTTATGTTCTTTCTTCAATAATTTCAAAATATATATAATAAAAAGTTATAAAAGCAATATCAATATTCTGTTTCCAATCCCAGATGCAACTTTAGTTGCATATATAATTTTAAGATAAATTGTCATCGCACACCTTCCCATCTGACAGTACTCCTGCTATTATCACCCAGTACTAGTAACTTGTAAATATCTGCAAAAAAAATGAATCCCTTTATCTTTCGGAAATTTACAGCAGTATTCTTCAAAAGTAAATACACAGATAGTAGAATGTATACAATAACTGAGCCAAATTTATGATTACGATTATGAAGAAGTAGGCCACGGTTTATACCTGATAAGCAGTGTATTTATTCTGTGGAGAGTGAAAGATTTATTATGTGTTTAAGCATTCATTTCCTTATTTTTGGGCATGTTTTCTGTAGAGGATGTGCTAACTTTCTTACAATCACTTGAGAACTTAAACGGGTTTGGAAAGTCAGTCCTAAGTTTCACAATCACTCACCATGTTATAAACTAAGGGTATCTGTTGATGTAATCATCTCCCTCCGTACTTCTGAACGGTGTTTCTGTAAGAAGAAATCAGAGGGTGGCTTTTGTATTATCACAAGCTTTCAAGTTCAGAGTGTTCCAATAAAGTAATTTCCATTCAGGCATTGAGGGCCAGAAGTTTAAGAGGGAGACAGGAAATGTATCCTGGAAGCTAGGATGTGTTCTCCCCACTGTATAGCCTCCTCTGGGACATGCTGAAGAAACCCCGTCTCTCTCTTTACTCCATGGGTTTCATAGTCTTGAGCAGTGAAAAATACAAATGTATTCAGAAAGTCTGTGTGTTCTTGCCAAGTTCACGAGGAGGATGCAGCAGAATTAGTAAAAAAACAACAAAGGTCCATATCCTATGTATTGAAAAGCAGACTCTCTCCCTCCCTCACAGTTCCTCACCTGCCCGAGAGTTTCTCGACATCCTACTCTTTCCCCTGCATTGCTCCTGGAGGCCCCAGCACTTTCAAGCCCTCAGAAACCAGAGCCATACAGGCTTTGCAGTGAAGCAGCCCTGAGAACTGGCAGGCTTAATGGAGCATATGTACAGCTCTTACACTTCTCCACAGCACAGCACCTTCATCATGTGCATATGCACACCAGGATGGTTTCCAGCTGGGTTCTCCAATGCTGTGAGTGCCGTCTGCTGCTTTCAGCGCTCTGTACTCAACTCTTCCAGTGTTTCAGCAGCTCAAGAAATTAACTGCTGTGGAAAGTGAAAGGGAAGACTGTAGCAACCTGGTGATGCTGGGACATGCCCATAGATTGCCATAGCACATGCTTTGAAGAGCCACTGTTTCTCTAGAAGGAGATGTCATGCTCTCCACACATGAGCCTCCATTTTCCTTGCTGAAGTGCCCCTCTCCTGTGCTGTGTTGACATCAGCTACCCCAAAGTACAAAGGCAGCACTGGCTCTTAGCAAGCTGGCAGAAGGACAGAGTTTCACATTACAAGAGATCCCACAGTTGACAGCCCAGTAACCCTGAACTGCTGGAAAATCTTCCACTCGCTAGAACCTCTTGGACGTCTTTCCTTACCCACTGGGATGACGATCCCACAGGTCTTGACCATCAACAAGGTTTGAGAGTCTTTATTCCTTGTGGGCTTATGATTTCCCCGTTTCACAGAGGCACGTAAGGTGCTGACCAATCTCACGAGGTGCTCCAGAGGTTGATCATCCCTTCCTTCACAACAATCTTTGCTACATTCTGGTTGCAAAATGGTGTATAAAGAGAAGGATTTGCAATGAAGCCTGATTGAAAAGCCTAGAAGTAGTGCACAGACACAGATTTGGCATATAGACTGGTCTAATTCAGCACGGAAAACTGATTAAAATACTCATTTTCAGAGAAACATCATTCCGCAAACTGTCTGAAGTTGACTAGAGGCCCCTTGCCTTATAGAAAAGGTTGATGCTGAACTGAAATTTTACCAAGTGACGAATTACTCTAGTGTTCCCTCTGCTGTGTGACCTGAACTTAAGGCTATGACTTGTACAAGGTTTTCTTAATGCTGGCGCTGCAATCTCTTAGAGACATACCATTATTTGGATCTTTTGCTGACCTACTAGCATGCTAAGCAAACGTGGTGTCACTGATGTCTTAGGACTCAAATTTTTTAAGGCGTGAATGGGACTTAGGTGCTTGATCCCATTAATTTTGTTGAGATTTGAGCATCTAACTCCGTTAAAGTCTTATGAAAATCCCTATCCAGTTTCCTGGGCATGGGTCATCAATACAGAGAGGACACGTTCAATAACTACTATATTTCAGGAAGAAAAACCACTCAGTAAATACGGTCCTTTCGAACATCAACGATTAATGAAAAACTGTATATACTCCAAAGTGCTGGCTTGGAGTTATGCAACCTATGGACTGCCTGTCCTTTCCTCCAGCTAGATCAGGAGCTCTTGTGCTATGTAGTCCCATCAGCAGCCAAAAAGTGCCAGAGAATAAAAGTCAACAGGTATTGGCAATCATTTCAGTAACATGGATTATAAACTCACAGAAAGTATTTTCCATTCTCTTGAATGATCAGTTGAAGTTTTCTTGACCTTTGGGCTTCCTTTGGAGGCCCACAGAGGAGCACTGGGGCCTCTAAACTGGGAGAAACTCCAGACACTTTTGCTGGCCAGACAGAAAGACATAATTAAAAAAAGTAATAATACGAGAAACTTATGAAAATATCTTTAAAGGGTTTTTTTTTCCAATTTTGCTATTTTAAGGGCAGCCCTCATGAACTTTTTTGGCTGTACACTCAATAGCAGTGATTTCTTGGCAATCTCATTAGCTCCACTTTCGTATGGGTGGGCAGCTCTCATATAATAAATCATTTAGCAGTTCAGACAGTGATTCAACAAAGTGTAATATCCTTCTCTTCCCTGACAGTTTGTCAACATGGACTATGGTCCAATAGACAGACCTACATCACCACATCCAGTCCTAAAGCAGGCTGGAAGAGAGCCAACTCTGCTCCCAAATGTGCTCCATGGTACTTGGGCTTGAGCGAATAAGCCCAGTTTGTTAAGCCAGGGTCAGTGGTACAGTAATGGCATTACTGGTTTGGAGTTGGGTCACATCTGACCAGCTGGGAGCAGAATAAACTTATGTCTGGGTTTGAAAGAGCAGAGTGAAACCCTTACATGAAAGCTTCCAACCCTGAGAGGTGTGGAAGGTCCTGCTGGACCCACGCTCTTGCAGGAGAGGGCCTTCTACCTTCAGAAAAGTTCACAGGGATTTCTGTGAAGTCAGGTTTGATCTCCAAGAGGTCCAGAAGACAGGAGAGGAAGTAATTCTCTGGGAGCACTGAAAGGTTATAGGAAGATCCAACAAATATTTATAGTACTGCTTGTTTCTTTAATACCTAAATGTTGCATATATATTAAGAAGTATTCTGTGTCTGTGGTCACACTTAGGTTTACATTTTCTGCCATCAGTAGCTCCAGTGAATGAGTTTTCAGCTGGTGTGTGCAAGTGGTGAAATAATATTGCTAAGATACATCAGCCTGTTGGTACTTGCAGTTTAGGGAATTGTAAGAAAGGTTGCTATCTGGGGAGATGTCCACAGCTCCTCCTAACTCGCAGTAGTAATTTAGGCAGGGTTGCAAATAATACTCCATCCTTTGAAATGGTGTGTGGAACAAAATAAATAAAACATAATAGCCTTCATTTTGAGTTTGGATGGATGGCTGATTTTGACACCCTGACTCCTACGAATACGTGACCATCCATGTCTGTGATGGCACGACAGATGCCGTCTGTCCCAGAAATGGTACCTGTTGCACCAAAGCACCTCCACAGTCTTTGATGAGTATCTTGTTCTGCAAGAATTGTCAGGCCACAGGAGATCACTGCTCAAGGGAGCCTGCCTTCAGGGAATAAACTCATCTATATCTTATACTACACTGCTTTCTCTTGCTTCCAGTTGAACACAATCCTCTGCTAAATATTGTCCTTTAGAAATTCAATACATAGGAGAAAAAAAACCCCTAATATTCCTGTTTCACGGAACTAAATTATAATGTTGCTAAATAAGATATATTGTTGTCCTACTGCATGAAGTCAGTCTTTTTTCTTTTTTTTTTTCTTGTTTTCTGCCCCTGCTTCTCTTTTTCCTTTCCATTTTCCATTTTTGGCTGCCTATTTCCTGATCTTGAGTAAATGAACATTCCAATTCGCTGTGAAACAGCTAATACCCCAAACAAATTTGTATAAAGCCCAGTCTTAATTCCAGATACAGGTTTTCCCATTTGATCTGCTCCAAAGGGACAGTTACTAAGAAAGGAAAAGTGAGGATATCATTCACCAGTTCTTTCTGGATGATGCAAGTCACTGCTAAAATTAAAGCCTGAATCTGATGTGGCTTCTCCCAGATTTCTCAGACTTTCACAAGCAGCTACCTAGCAAATAGCTGTTTTAACATCAGTGAGAGGGTTTTTTTGCTATTCCTTTTGCACGTTTGAAAAAAAAACCGTGGTTTGGTGATCTACATGATTATGCCACCACTACACAAAATCTGTTATAAACCAAGAAAACGAATATTAGAACCCAGGAATTTACTTTGGAAGCTAGGACTTGGTTTCCAAATCACCTTTTTTTTCCATATACAGTTTTTGATTTTCATCTCATTTGACACCATTTTGGCAAAAGTTTCTAACTGCCTTCATTGCATGCTGTCTCATACATGACAGCCCCTCTCTTCCCCCAAATACAACTCTGTAGCACTCGTTTGAAGCTACGGCTTGCTGCAAAGTTTTGCAGAATGCTGAATAACCTTCTCTGGCTACTTACCTTTTCATGTACTGAGCCTAGACAAACTTCGGTGCACGGAGGCTCTCTGAGCATGTTAGCTGACTTAAAAGAGCCCCTTCCTAGGCAATGGCACTATGAAAGAGGTGTTGAGGAACATCTCCCTGGGGGTACTAAAACTCCTCTACCATGCTCCTCACTGAGGAAGATTTGAGTAACTCTGTGTGCTTGAAAATTTACTCAGGATGGTGAAATGGGATAAGATGTACACTGGGTGGGTGACAGCAGGGGAAGATGCTGCATTTAAATGAGCAGAGTGCAAAGTCAGCTGGAAGATTAAGGCAGACACATACTGGAAGTGGAGATTCCTGCTCCGGATCAGACTGTGTTTAGAAGAACACCCTGCTTCCACTCTCAGTCTTTAATGAAGCAGATTGTAAGAAAGTAGCTGAAAAGCAGTCAAACTCGGAAGAAAACTGGAAGGGAAATACTGGTTTGCCCTTCTGTGCCACTTCCAGCTCAGCAGAGAAGCGAAGGCTGTTTGTTCTTTCTGTGTTAAAGAAAGCAGGAGTCACATTGGCAGGTACACAAGCCTATGAGCATTGGCTCCCCACCAATGTGCTTTTGTTTTAAGGGGCTAAAAAGATCCTTGTTAACAGCTGGTGAAAGGCCCATTGTCCTGCAACATCCTTTTCCCGACTTGACCTGTCAAGAGAGCAGAACTATGCAGCTCTGGGCGTACAGAGAGGGGCAGGAGAGCCACACTTTCCTTCAGAGTCCTCTCTCAGTTGCTGTTTTGTGCATGTGGTCATTTTCCTTTCGTAATATGGCATGTATTTTATGGGAAGCCCTAGAAAGAACATGTATGGACCTGGACCTTGCTGCACTTGGTAGCTACAAACACAGAATGAAAGGATGCTCCCTGGCCTGACAAGTTCACTGGTCCTATGCTCAGGTTTATTCTTTCCTTTACCTTGGTACCTCTTTATTTTGGGCTGCTTCACTTCCCTCTCACCACTCCTCCACTTCTTTTTTGTGTAATTGCTCTTCAGTCAACCCAGTTTATGTCTTTTTAGCCTTGTGTAATTTGGTATCACTTACTTGTGATGTTTCTCCTTTCCCTAGCCGCCTTTCTGCTCTTCTTTCCCAGTGGTTTTCATGGTTTATATTTGTTGTGCTGTTCCTTCACCTCACCTACGACATGCGAACAAGATGAAGGGAAAAGTACCTGGAACCAGAGAGACAGAGAATGGGGTTGAAAGAAGTTACAGAACTGACAGACAGGAGACTACGGCAGGCTGGTGGAGAAAAAGAGGATTCCTATATCCTCCTCCATTAAAGAGGAGGCTGGATATAGGAATTTCCTATACCAGAGGAAAGGCAGGTCTTGGTGAGAACAATATAAAGAAGGAAGGAAGTGGTTGTTTGGGCAAGTGGGAGAATTGACCGTGGCTGCGGATGAAAGGAGAAGCTGAGTCAGGCTCTGTGCAATCAGCAGAGCTATCAGCCTGGAGGCCTCCAGGAGAGGCAGAACCAAGTGTCAAAGCCAGGAAGGAGGACTGGGCAGGGGAAAATCCACACCTAAAAGCACAGCAGCACTCAAAACACAGAGATGCTGATGAGGGATTTGTTACACATGGAATAGAGAGAATGGTGAAGACCCCTAAAATTATGTTTTGTAAATGACGTTGAATATTTACAGGCATTTGTGCACATGAATGCTCATTTTGAATTGCCTGCACTCTGATTAATGTATCAGATAGGCTGCTAGCTAGCTAAATAGCAACATGTGTAGCAGTGTATCAGATCCTGGATAGTCAATAGCTTTTAAAAATCTAAAAATTTAATTAAATGCAAAGACAGGCAAATAAGAAAACATCAAATAGTGTTCAGCTAGCAGGTGACAACTGGATGTATTAGATCCCAGAAATCAAGATAAAATTTCAAAATAGAGGAAAACTGCTTCACAAAAGGGATTCACGCTCTCCTGTGACAGGGTGAGAAGGTATAATACTGCTTTTCTCCAAGGAAAGAGCAAACTCGGATGATCCATCCGTTCCTGTAATTCCCAGAATGACACAGAATGTCGATGCCAAGCCTGACAATATGGTGCTGAGTGAGGGGTAGCAGAGAGAAAGTGACTGTGATAGAAGACAGCATGGCAGGGATAAACAAACAGGTACTGTCAGCCAAATGCTGAACACTGCAAATGCAGCACAGCAGATGCCCTGATTAAATAAAATGTGAAGTCACGACATTTGTTTGGGTGACTGAAAAAACCCAGCATGCTCTCATGGTCTCCCACTGATTGATTTTCATGAGAATTAAAAATAACTACAGCTCTGGTGTTACTTTTCTTTTAGCTTGTAAGTTTAAAAAAAAATAATCAAAAAACACTCTTGAATGGGAACAGTTTCCTTTGAGTCATTTTTCAAAATTCGTTTTTTTCTATCTCTTGCTTCTGAGTGGGTGTCTTTATCAGCCTGCTCTCAAAGACAGGCTGCATGGCATGGAAAGTTGAACTGTCTTTGCATCTAGTTTTATCAAGGAGGAAAATGCTAAACTTCTGATAAAGATCTCTTCCACCACCCTCCT
This sequence comes from Nyctibius grandis, assembly GCF_013368605.1. Taxonomy (NCBI): domain Eukaryota; kingdom Metazoa; phylum Chordata; class Aves; order Nyctibiiformes; family Nyctibiidae; genus Nyctibius; species Nyctibius grandis. The sequence goes on from NC_090663.1 coordinate 28,033,229, forward strand.
CTGCCTTGACAGATGCTGCTGTAAGGGCTCTTCGTCTCATCTACTCGCTCAGCTCACCTCTCAGCTCACCCTTTCACACATGACAAACTGTGAAAGTGTACAACCTGCCTTCAGGAGTCAGTAAAAAATCTCCAAATACTCCCCCAGCAGGATTAATATCTGATGAGAGCTATTAACACCAAGGATGCTTTATGCCAGGGCTGTCCAACCCCCTCACCATCACCAGGCAGCCACACTGCCCTTTGCAACAGTGTGAGTCCCATGATGGCTCAGAGGCTGCATCTCTGAGCAGCTCTGAAATAATCTGGAGGTTATACACAGCTGGATGTGCCTACTCCTGTTTTATACTCTAGAGAACAAAGGAAATCCAAGTAGAATTTTTACAATAAATACCATATAGCCTCAAGTTCTCTGTGTGACATTCAGTGGTTTGTTAAAGGGACAAAAAGGACAAGCAAACCAATGAAATTTGTGAAAGTCCTTGAGCAAACAACCAAGAAGATATTTAGCCAGAGCCATCCGCTTATGGCTCAGCTCAGATTTTTCCGAAATCTGGTCCAGGACTGTGCAACATCCCCAACTACAACCATTTTGGTCTGGGGGAAAAAGAAGCTCTGCTCAGAGATTATCAGCCAGGACTGACAGATTGCGGAGGAGACAAGGAGGGAGAAAAGCCCTAGTGCCAGCAGGATAACTTCCCCTCTTAACCAGCCCAGGGGCCTTGCTGGTTTAAGGCATGTTTATAAAAGCTTATAAAAAAAAAAGATTAATAAGCCAGGTAGAACAGAATAGAAATAGAGGATCTTTCTATGTTTCACCCATTTGCTCTTCGTGCAATGTTTTTATGGGTAAAAGTAATTTTTTCCAAATGGAGTGTGCCTGCGTTACTGGAAGTGCGTTGTATCAGACCTGTTTTGAAGAAAAAGGTTTATTGTCAAGTGAATACAATCAGGAAAAGGAGTGAGAGCACAAAGATGCCATCTAGGAGTAGTTTTGCACAGAGCTTGGTCTTGAACATCAGACCCGTTCCTTCAGGGAGACACATTATAGCGGCAGAAGCTGTCCAGGGCACAGCTTCCTCCACACAAGCTGTTCATTGCTGCCGTGGGATAAGATGAGGCCTTCCACGACACCAATCAGGCCTTATTAACGCCCTGCTTCTGCTATTCGAGAGGCTTAAAGGTTTTAGATGTTATGTTAAAGACAAAAAGGAACAGGAGACTTCCTCTTCCCAGCAGAGAAAACTAAATTGGGTAGAAGACCAAACCGGTTAATACAAGTTGCACCCTCACTCTACCTGAAACTGTGTCTTCCTAAAAGCCTCTATTTCTCCTCCAGCAGCAGAGGGATCCGTGATAATCAGAGAAGACCCTCTTCCTCTGCTTAGAGCTTCTCCTGTAACCGCCACAATACACATTTTTCCACAGTTACTTTATTTGCGCGTAGGCACAGACCCCTTTTGGGAAGGGCGAACGCGCCTGGACAAACACCGAGCAGCTCAACACTGACGTCTGCTCCACCATAGGTTTTCCCCTGTCTAATAAGCACAGATGCAAGTTTGTTGCAGGTGATAAGGACTACTGAGAGGCTAGCTTGAGTTTTGCTGGAAAGAAAAACAGAGAAGCTAAACCAAAGCTTTTATTTTAAAATAACAGAGTTTTACAAACAGCTACAAGAAAAAATCTCCTATTTTGTGCTGTTGCAAATTCCATCACTATGCTTCTGGTCAGAAGCTGCAGAGTGACCTCGGGAAAACCTTGATGGAGTTTCTAAGGTGCTCGTTTTCATATTTTGCCTCCTGTACCAGTCGCCAGGGCAGTTGTAATAGGGAAAGGAAAACCGCTGAAAAACCTATGACTGGTATTCAAGGGGCTTAGAGCAAACCCCGCAAATCTCCAGGCAGATGGTGGCGTTAAAAAAAAAAAAAAAAAAAAAAAAGCAAGCTGGGCTGAAGCTAGAAGTGTGTTTCCATGGGAACAGGGAGGTGGGGATGCTGCCTTGTACTTGACCAAACGGGAAGCACGTTCAGGATTAGGATTAGGAAAGAAGTGGCCAGATTCCAGCTGCCATTCAGGGTGTCTTTTACACTCCTAAATACAAGACAGCGGTTTTTAAAGGACTGCACTAGCTCTATATCCACATGTCTTTGTGTGGATTTAATCAATTTTAAAAGACATGTATGCTTGAATGTACACGTGTGTATAAGACTGTATAAAAAAGCACATCACTTCTACCGATTCACGAAAACTGAGTGTATAAATGAGAAATGAATGTCCACCTCTCAGTTTGAGACAAGGTATGTGGTGCTGGGCTCTGTATCAAATGGTTGCTGTGTGTGGTATGATGCTTACCCCAGCCAATTCCAGCTCCTCTGGTTCTCTGAGAGGTGATGTTGAGATCACCAGACAGCAAAATCATACATTTGATATCGCACAGTAATGAAAAAAAAAGAGGTAGGATAATTATTTTAAATTGTTAATTTTCCACTGCCCCAGGAGAATAAATCTAATAGATGTCTGATATACATGGGTGTTATTTAAATATTACAAGAAGCAAAAAATAGTTTGTTATCATAAATACTTCAAAATACACTTATTATTTCTCTTTAAATGCTTGAGATTAGATTACCATTCATCTAGCTTTCATCTAGTTGCAGTTCTCAGAAAAATCCCTATAAACTCATATCCTGTTTTTAGGCCCTTCGTTATTTCAGAAAATTTCAAACAATAAACAAAGACCAAAACAAAAGGTAGAGAACAATAAAGACAAAATCCCAGAATGGAAATAGAGTTAAATATACACATTTACGTGATATATTTATATTTGAAGAGTTAGTGTTTTTTTTTCCTTTGACTATAGCTCAGCTATAGTCAAAGCTGATATTTGTTTATCCTTTCCTATAACAATAAACAGATTCAACATCCCAAGTTTTGAAATGAGGCAAATTCATGCCTAAAATAAGGGCACGTTGGAAAGTAGATCCTACAGTTTGCTGCTTGTCAAAATTTGTTGACAACTATCGCAAGCTGAAAATGTGACCAGTTATGACCTGTCTCAAAAAAACCCCTTAGTGGTAGGGGTTAATGTTTGCATACCTGTGTTTCCAGCATGCAGATATCCTTCTATGCTTGAATAAATATAAACAAGTAACTTTGGCTCATCTTTCAAAAACTTATGAGTGGAGGTTTTTAGGATTTGGCTTTAAAAAGGCCTTGTGAAAAAATTTTCTTCCCTGTTTCTAGAAACTTTTATGCTTAACCTTAGGCTCAAGAGGATCTGTTCGAGCTAGGACTACTCACACGACGCAAGTTAGGTGTGCAAGTCTCTGCAGGACAGAGTTTGTTTTCTTCCCTTGCATAAAGACAAAAAAAAAGAGCATTCACGCCCGGTGTGGTTTAAGCGCACCTCGATGCCGGCTTCGCTTTTGAAAGAAGAGCAACGCTGCCAGGCCCTGTGCTGACCCTCACACATCTTGGCGGGGCCGCTCTCCCCCCTCAGCAGCACGGCGAGGCACCTGCCGCCGCCCCGCTCCTGGGGCTGGAGCCCCCCGGCCCGGGGCAAGCTGGCGGGGGTCTGGGCGGGGGAGCAAGGCCTTTCCCCGCCGCGAGGGGCTGGGGGCTCGCAGGTGCTTCGTGCAATGACATTAATTAGCGTTCAGGTGTTTAATGCAACAGCCGCAACCAGCAGCTCGCCGCGTGCACGAGCGGTTCCGTGCCCTCCAGGAGCTGCCGGGTGGGGGAATCGGCTGTGTGTCCCCCTCCCCTCCAAACGGGGGGGGCCTTGCCATTGTCCCCCCACCCCATCGCAGCGCCGCCTGCGATGCGATGCTGGCGGCGGGGAGGCGGCGGCGCGGGTATTTGCATGGGCTGAAGGCAAAGCGGCTTCGCCCGCCTGTTTTATTTTTAGCTGGCAGCGCAGCGCGGCTCCGCTCCGCCGGCGGGGCGGGCGGGGCGGCAGGCGAGGGAGGACCGAGCCGGCGGGGCGGGCGAGCGGACGAGGCACCGGCGGAGAGAGGTTACCGCAGGCGGACTGCAGCCAGGCGGGCTGTAGAGCGCCCCCGCCCCGGCGGCTGTGAGGCAGGGAGAGGCAGGCAGCGGCCTCCGGCGTCCCCCTGCTGCGGTCGCCGCTCACCTCGGGCTGGCGGCTCGGTGCCTGACTGCTGCCCCGCCGCAGCCGCGGCGCGCCGGGGCCCTGCAGATGGCCAGCCCCGGGCTGGAGCTGGGAGAGGTTCAGCCTTCCCCCGAGCCCCCCCAGCCCGAGCTGGCCTTCACCGAGGCGCAGAAGTGGATCGAGGTAAGACCGCGGGATGGCAGCGGTGCGGGCGCCTGACCCCATCGCGCCGACCCGGTGTCCTTCCCCTTCTCGTCGCGGGGTCCGTAGGCATTTTATTGCGCGCCGAGCTCCGTCCCGGCCTCCCCCCCCCGCCGCCCTCTCCCGCTTTGCTCGCTGCGGCGAAGGCGGCCGGGGCCCGCCGAGCCGCTGCTCAGCCCCCGCGCAGCGTGCGCGCCTTTGGATGGACTACAGCCCCCCCCGCCCCCGTGCATCTTTTCCAAACTTAATCTGTTGATCGCATTTCCCCTCCCTGCCCCCGGGGTTGGGATGAACGGGGCAGCTGTAAACAGGAGCCGCGCAGGTGCGCGGCGCGGACACGTCCCCCAGCGGGGCTCCCGGGGGCGGCGAGGGCCCTCCCGCCGTGCTGGGGAAGGCTCCGGCCGTGCGCCCTAACGGCTCTCCTGCCCGCGGGTGGTGGCCGCGGCCGCGCAGGTAACGCTGCGCAGTGCGCGGAGAGGCGGGCCGGGCGGGTCAGCAGCGCTGTGGGGCGGAGGGGAACACAGTGGGCCTGGGGCTGCGCGTCCCGCGGGGGAGCAGCGCCGCAGCCCCTTCTCCCATCGCTCGGCACAGCCCAGGAGAGACATTCAGTCTCGCTCTTCAGGCAGGGTAGAAAATGAGATCTGCTCGCTGTTTGCTTGCGCCGTAAAACGCAAAGGCGGTCAGGTGGCGGGTGAAATGTAATAGTTAAATATTTTGGCGTGTAACAATAGAGACACTTTAAATAGCTCTTCGTCTGATTGCCGGTACAGAACATGCGTGAAGGTGGTATAAACCCTGATACCAGGGTAGCAGCTCCCTTCAGCTGCGGGCCTGGAATTTAATCTGCAGCTTTTAGTAAGCCTTGGTGGATTCTGTTTTCTGACAGTGGTTAGGCAAATTGTTGTTGAATTGTTGTGACTTTTAAGATTCCCTGAAGCCCTGGGAATTTCAGACTGTAGTGGTTCACTCTGACACAGCATTACCTTTCCGGCTGATATCAGACTTCAGGGAATTGGCACTGACACAGTAAGCTGGCTGGTGTAGGACCAGAGGCAGAAGAACAAGGAAGGATGTGAAAAGACGGGCTTTTGTGCCAAGGAAAGGTGAGTATGCAGCCTGGAAGGGGAAAAGTGAAGTGCATATAAACACTGGTTGTCTTGGGAAGATGAATGCAGTGGTTTCTATATAGCCACCTTTATAACACTGGACCAAGAGAGAGGCATATGACTCTGTCATACATACGGTACATAAAATACCTTGTGACTGGGCGTTCTGCTGACTGCTGATGAAGCTGAGAACTGAATGGTGAAGCAATTCTCTATAGGTAACGAAGCTGCCAGCAGTCACTCCATGCATGATTATAATTAAGGGAGTATAAATCTTGCTGTATAAGAGCAGAAACTTGTGGGTCAGGCGGAAACTTCCCTCTTGGACAGTTTATTCCGCAGTTCACCGTGACGGGACGGGAGGTCTTGCACGTGTTCTTGTGCGACCCAGGGTGTGGTGAGCAGAGCAGAAGGGCTTTTAACTCCTTGTGCCCTCCATGCAGGCCTGAGAGGTCCATGGGTACAAAGGAAGCTGTCTGTAACTTCTTGTGCTTCCTCCTTCACTTTTTTTAATCTGCTTGATGCATGAATGACAAAGCTGTAACGTGCTGTTACAATTGCCACTGTCCTCTCGCCTGCGGGAGTGTGACAAGAGCCTGGAGTATCGCCATGACTGCGGTGCGAGAGGGAAGCAGCTGCCTTTCCAGCGATGCCCAGAGTGGGTGCTCCTACTAAGAGAAAGGAGGAAGAAGCTGCCAGTGAAGCAAATGTGGCTTAATTTGCCTAACACATTATATTTCCTTTTAATCCCAGTTTAGCTTATGCTCTGGAGCATGAGAGTTATTATCTCTTCCAAAAATCTGGTCAGCATTCACTGCTCTAAATCTGGATGATTTCGATTGAGCGAATTATGCAGAACTTGACATGTTAGTCCAAAGTTATTGAAAAGCAGTGTCAGTCTTAAAAAGAAATAACATTTAAAAATTGAGGAATGTTATAGGTATCAACATTCAGTGTGCCAAGCCCTATTGATTTGGGTGTAAACCAGAACTAGAGCTCATGCTGTGTCTGGCTGCTAGACCCATCTGCTTCAGCTGGCTCTGTCATTGTCTCTCACCAATTTGTTCTTTGGCCTAGAGACGTTAGCAAATGTCCAGTGTGTTGTGTCTTCCAGCTTGCTTTTGACCATTTAAAATGACATCTCTCTTAAATGAAAAATAAAAGAAACCATTATGGTTGCAAGCAGGGCTGGTGGACCCTCCCTAGTATGGAGAAGACAGGCTAGTGAGGATGTTAGCGGTGTGAGACAGCTTAAAACCTGTTGTAGGCTGTGAAATAGTGCCACGCGAGGAAATTAAAGCAGAAATGGACAGATTGAAAACTTGTAGTTTGCTGTGCATTTTTATTTCTAACGATTAAGTTGTGTGACTTGCTAGTTGAATTTTCATCTGGTTTAAATCCTCGTGCGAGTGCTGTCACTATTGTGTAGCGCTGACAGGAATCCACCATGCGGTCTGCAGAGCATTTCTCCTGTGAGGCTGGAAAGGGAGGCTGTCCTCTTTTTGCAGATGGGGAGCCCAGACATGAAGTGATGAATGTCTAGATCTGCAAGGATCAAGGTACTTCCCTTCTTCTGGTCAGATGTCTTAGGAGTCTTGTTTTTACTGCCAGTGTTACTTTTATCTGGACGCTGCAGGATAGGGGAGTCTAAATTGCACTGAAGTTTGGGTGGATCCTCATAATAATGCTCTTGTCTCTCCCTGGAGCTTTGAACCAGTAGCACTAAGGTGTTCCCTGGCGCAGGGAAAAGGACCGGAGCTCTGACTCTTACTGCCAAGGCTGCTTATGTGTTTAACAGTTTGTATTTTGTAAGAGGGTATTTTGAATGGTGGTAGAATGGGTGTCATCTGTATACTGCAGAAGGTGTGATTTTGGAATTCTGTGGACTTTCCACTTTAATCGCTAGTCACTTCAGGTAGGAAACCGGAGTTCAGCCTTGCTTAATTTTGCATAAATATCAACTGTGCATCTCTCTGTGTAACAGTAAACCAGTCCTATTATTTTAGTTTGGCTTGGCATGTGCTACTTAAGTGAAGAATGCCCTCTTAATGATAAAGTGAACCATATTAGTAGCACTCACGGGAATTAAAATAAAGGCACGGAATGAAAAACCCTGTGAGAGAGCTACATTGATCTGCATTATTAAAGGTGTGGTATCCCATTTCAATTAATGCGTCTCAGTTTCACTGAAAGAATATATCAGCCTTGTAAAGCCTAGTGGGTTACTACAGCAAAATAACAGATCTAATTTAATCTAATGGCCTGTAATTTTAAAATGTCAAGGTTCCCTGTATGTATGTTTGAACTAGAATAACTGATGGTTGAAAGAACATCTGTATAAACAGAGTTATTCTTGCTGTAAAGATTCATAAGAGAGTAATACTGTAATAACTTTGCATTTAATACCAGTGTAACTCCTAAGGGTATTGTTATCTCCTCATCGCACCTCCTGGCCTTTCCTCATTAATATGCTCTTTCCTCATTGTTGAGACTTGGTTCAATTAGGGATGGCTTTTCCATAGACTTATATTCCTTAGAAACTTTGACAGCTGATAAGAATGCTTCCTTTATGGTTGTATGGTAATAATAAACAAGTCATGTTTTTCTGTCCCCTATGGTCAGCACTTGACTTTGCCGTTCCCTCTAGATGTGTATAGACTAAAACCCATTGACTTCTAATAAGTCTGCTACTTTTCCCCTATACATATTCCCCTTGAGAATTCTCTTGTTAAGGCGAAACTTGCCAGCCAGAGGGGTTTGCTGGGTGTGTGTGTTATTTTCCTTTTGCCTTCTGGCAAAACACTTACCTGTGTTAGATTTCTGCGTTGAAGGTGGCCATTTTAAGTTGGTAACAGTGGAATTGCTTCTAGGAGAAGTGGTGGGGCCAGGTGTATTCCTTAGTGCTTCTGGATGTGTCACATTATACAGCAGAACAGGCACGCCACTTCTGCACTACTGGGTGAAAGGGTATGAGGGGCATAAAACCAGGGAAATTACTCGGGCAAATAAACTTCACATGACTGTCTTGTGCCTGGCGTCTGGAAACAACGTTTCTTTAGAGTATCTCATCTCTTCCTCTCGTGGATGAAGTGTGAGGGAGCTGAGGCTTGTGGCTCCCATTGCAAAAACATAACTCCAAAGGAGATGAAGGTAGTTCGTTGACAAAATCTTTTCTAATTGGTGAAGGGAGTTGATCGGAATATCTGCTATAGGGGCCTGGAACTTGAGTGATACACAGGTTTGTTCATATGACCTTCAAAATGTGGTATGACATTTGAGGAACATCAGAGGTAAAGCTCTTTTGATGAAAAGTATTGGTTAAGCTAACTGATTCACTGAGTATATGAGTAACCTGTGTCCTGCAGGAGTGTTTCCGTTTCCAAATACGTGTGGACATCTACTCTTCCTTTGCTGTGAAGCTGATTTTAAGATCCTTGAACAGGGACTCTACTTCCTCTGAACATTGATACAGTTCCTAGAATGGTGATGCCTCTAGCAAGACTGGGACCTTCGGGTGCCACTGCAGTCTTGCCATTGTTTGGATGGGAATGGATCAAGTCCAACAAACGTTTTCTCCAGTGAGCAGTTCCAGAGAAGTCCGTCTGACTATGAAAGTATTTGAGTACAACAATTTAAGTGTAGAATGATGCTCTAAGCTTTAAGACTGCATGGTTTTACCAATCAAATATTATAGGAAAGTTGTTGAAATAGCCTCCCAGCAGTGCCTACAGTTCAAATTTCTCAGTGTTTAGCCTTTCTTTCTTTTTTTCTCTTTCTTCTGCTGGAAGAGTGTCTTGCCTACATACTTTCCCAATAATATATTGGGAATTAATTTATTAAAATGAGCAAGTGTATTCCTGGACTAGAAGAAACCTATGTGAATGGCTTAGGCAAGTTGCCTGATTTGTGGACAGCTAAAGTTAGGCCAGATGAATCCCAGAGTGTCTATAAGGCAGCTTTTCATCCGTGGATGAATACTTCTGTGCATTGGTTCTCTGCAAACATCCCAACAAGAACAGATTTCGAACAATGTTACAGAAAAAGCAAGATCTATAGGGATGAAAATGTCATTTAAAAGGGCAGCTGCGTAGGGGGAAGGTAGGAGTGTTTTGGCATGGAGACCCTGAAGATCTAAGCTTTCCCTCCTTCCCCTTCCAGTATATCATTTAAAGAAGAAAGCACTGTCTTTCCTTGCCCTACTCAGTCCCTTGGATCCCAATGACTACAACAGCTACTATGGCACCGATAACATCAAAGTTGATAGCTGAAACTTCTCCCAGCAATGTTAATCACTGTCTCAGGTGAAGGGGTTGCAGCGCGGGTCCTCCAGACAGTCTTGTAAGAATGCGAAGAGCTATAACACACCCCAGCTTAAAATGAAAAAAACCCTGCCTATTACTACCTTTTATTTTATAAACAGAATAAATGTACTCTCTGTACCTGGGACAGGGTGGGGAGTGACTGCTGGGGCGGCAGCTCTGGGGGAAGGGACCTGGGGGGACCTGTGGGACAACAGGCTTGGCACGAGTCTGCAGTGTCCTGGCAGCAGGAGGGTTAGCCCTTCGTGATTATTCTGGAGCCGGTAGATTGATGGAAATGGTTGTTTGCTTCTACTTGGCACTTGCTAGGCCACACCTGAAACACTGCATCCAGTTTTGGGGCCCAGAGCACAGGAAGGACATGAATAAGCTGGAGGGAGCTGAGGAGAGAGCCCCCAGGGTGGTTGGGGCTGGAGGACTTGCCCTGAGAGAGAAGGTGATGGAGCTGGGCTTGTTCAGGAGAGGTGGCTTTGCAGGGACATGGTTGGTGAGGAGAGGAGAAAATCCGATTCATTTGCTCATTTAAAGAGAAACCCTGTTTTGCTGGTTTCTGCTGTTTTGAGGTCTTGTGCCTAGTATCAAAGACAGCTTGATTTTGAAATCAACTTTGACAAGCTAAGATTTTGAAAAATAATGTTTCTGTGACTTGTTGGCTCTGCCGTCACTGTCAGTGATTCACAGAGCATTTCACAGACTGAGGAGCAGCGTGGTGGAGGCAGGCGAAGCAATTCTTTAATTCTGCTTTGTATGGCTGAATGAGTAAGGTTAGAGGGAAATGCTCTTCATTAATCTCTACTTCACAGAGTTTTTTCCATGATCCTGGTTTGTGCTGGAAGTAAGACAGGGATTTTTGCGCTGTCTGATCCCACAGTGAGTTTCAGGAACAGCATGAAAGCAAAAATTCGCTGTGATGTCTGTTCTCTATACTATTTCAACCTTGAAAACCTCCCTACCTCCATCTGACCTTTCCATGGGCTTCAGAAGAATCCCAGCCCTCCAGTTACCTACAAGTTATAGGGAAAGTGGCTGCACATGCTCTATGTAGTGCAAAAAACGAGGAGTCCTCGTCCTGAGAGTGTAAATACATTCCCTATTGTTTCCTTTCCTGCAGACATTGGTAGATCTCAGTACAGTATTGCAATCGTGAGCAACCAAGTCTCTGACTGGATTACAGTATCATTTAAAAGATAAATTAGGCTGTTACCTGCCTTCTGTTTCTCAGATCATATATTGCTGTGATTCACGTTTTTCTCACCAACAGTGAGAAGCTGAAAGCTATAAAAAGATTAATACACAAGAGTTCCCAGAATTTATTTTAGATCTGGTAAATTTAGCAAAAGTGCAGGTCGAGGACTTTGACATACAGTATGGATAATGCTTGATAGCACTGCATCATGTGAAATCCCTTACACAGGATGGGATTCTTGGAAAGAAATGCTGTGAACTGAAGATGAAGAAAAGTGTATCTTCCAGTATTGGAACTTTCTGTTTCCAGAATGATAGCTCCAAAAACAGCTAAATGACTCTGAAAAAGCTCCAAATGACCTTTCCACTAAAACCAGGCGGCCAGGAAACTCAGATGAATTTGTACTTCAGCAGCAGGCCACAGACTGGCACAAATACTGGTAACCTTTGCTCTGAGTTGAGAAGCCCAGTCTTGCTTTTGCATAAGCAGAGGCTGATGTCCCTAAGTAGGGAGCAGAATGGCTGCATGGCTACAGAGGACAGGGGGCTGAGGCTAAAATCTCTTTGTGGTGCTTTGCTTTGCAAGCATTTTTTTCCATGAAATGCGCAGGGCTATGTTATGCTGTTGTATCACAGCAGAAGATTGTGGCTCTGGTGGAATTTAGAGGTCTTCCTCCAAGGTCTTAAAACAAAGGTAATGCTCAAATCCAAACCTATCACTTCAGTCTTCAATAGCATATAAATATTGTAGATAATTGTGGAACTCATAATGATTTAATTTCTTGAATATCAGTGATGCATGTTTTATACCTGAGATAGATGTATTGGGAACTCCCCTGCGTTTCCCCACAAACAAACTCTGAAAACCCTTCATCCAGATGACTACTTCACTGATCTAGAAAGTTCTTAAATTGGAGATCTTTCTCCAGTCTGCTGTCAGAGAAAGAAAGCCTCCATGTCTGAGGAAAAGCACTGAAGTATCTCCCCTTTCCCCCATTTTTTTTGCATAATTCATTGTTTTAAGTATTATTAACTGCCTTTATTAACATTTTTTCCTGTATTTTCCAGGTTTTTTTCCAATTTAAAAAGGAGCCATGGTGTATTAGCTCAAGTCTGCTATTTGGCAGTGAGCATTTTCTGACTGGATTTGAGGAAGGGGAGGGAGGAATGAGGAGAGGCAGAAGTGGCCACCTCATCTCTGTCAGATGGACATGGGCAGGGATGCCCAGTGTGCCAGGGCGTTCACTGCTGAATCCCTTGGCTCTGTTTCCATCCGATTGTTGTGATTCATTTCAGTGGGCTAACTTGCATGTATTGTTGCAACAAAAACAACTCTGGACATTTTCTTTCAGTCTAGAAGCATAACTATAAATATGTAATCTAAACAGAAAAAAAAATGACAGAAACTATATAAGTGGGGTTTTTTTTCTGTTTATCGTTTTCCTGATTCTGGTGAATTATTTTTTTAAAGTTGTGGTTTGGAAAAATGGAAGTTCTGATTTGAGACCATGCATGTCCAATGTCTGTCCTCTGCCAGTGTTTGGATCAATTAAAGATAGCCAAGAAAATAAACTGTTTTCCAGAAAAAAATATGCTGGCAAGAAAAAGGAGGTGTCAGAATCAGTGAATCGTAAAGGTGATGCTCTCCGGAGTTGAAAGAAATGATATAAAAAAACTTAGCCTAACATAGTACCCGTCCCAAAACCAATTTTTATTTGAAAAGGGGGCCTTCAGTTTTGGAATAACATGAAAAAACTCATAAATCAACAAAGTTCAAGCGACTCAAATGATCCTTTATTAGAAACAGCTTGCCTTTTCTAAAGAGAAGCAAAAATACCCTCAAAACATTTTAATTATGAACATGCAGATCTTCAGTCTTGCCAGAGCCTTATTTTCTCCTTCCCTCAGATCAGTGCTGTTCTGCCTGTGTCGCTCCTCTGCCGAGGGTGCTGGGCTGGTGGGTGCTTCTGCCTGCTGGAGGTATGGGCTGTAGGCAATGCTCTTTGTCTCTGCAGACAGCCCAGGCATGTTGCCCCTTCTGAAAGTGGAGGTGGTGGCTGTTGTGTGGTGGTTCCTGGCATCCAGAGCCTCTTAGATTGGCACAGCATGGCTGAGGGTTGAGATATTCCCTGTGAGGAGGTGAGCGTAAAGGGAGCAGGGTGTTAAAAATAAAGCTGGTGAAGCTGCAAAGTAATTTCACCTCCCTTGCTTATCTCTCAGTGATTATTCTCTCCCAGGAAGCAGTCCCCCGTTAGATTTGCAGAGGTTGCTCTTCAAAGATGAGCATCAAACTGGATTTATTCCATCCTCACACATGAAGGTTGCACTGTAGTTGGTGCTAGAGCCTTCTCGGAGTATCCTGAACAGAAAGATCCATATTTTCATTTAAAAATGCATCTCTGTAATAAACACTTCGCTACTTCATTCCTGTCCCTTGTTTTGCTTCTTGTGAGTAGCTTCAGGGGAGAAAGTAAGCAAAGCTGTTGTAGATAGCTGTGGGATAACTTAATGAAAATTCACAGGGGTAGCTCTGAGGTGACATTCCAGTAAGATTTGATAGAAAACTTGTCTACTAGTGCTTGTGGGATTTAATCCATTAATTTCCATTCATTGTAGTTTGTTAGTGTCTCTGATGTAGCACTGCTGAATAATAGTTTTAATTCTTTACTTCTCGTTTTTGGATTTCCACCAAGACCCTTGAGTGCATATTCTGCTTATAGGCAGATCTGGTATTTGTGTTTTTTCCACCCCCATCAATATTTGTTAGTTTTTCAGTGCAGCGCTTAATTCTCCAGTTCCTTACTGGGTTTTCTTTTTCATTTTAGAATTGTGTGGAGAAAACTTGCATTTCAGCTTCCCACATTAAGGGCCTTGAAATCAATAAATCAAAGCCAGAGCAGGCTTCTTGGAAGCGGTGCAGTCTCAAATTGTGTTGGAAGCTTTTGTGTTCTGTTTTTTTTCCTGTCTCTTGGTATCTCCCAAGAGAAGGAAGAGTGTAAGGGGGATCCCTGTGTAGGGAAAGGGGAGTATCCTGTCACTGTGTGCTTGGGGTACAGGGCTACATGACTAGGAGGAGCTGACTCCCAGAAGTAGTAGTGGTGACAGCCTTTGTATGGGATGAGGAGGTCCAATATGAAGCACCAAAGTGACAGTTCCCTGCAGCTTGATCTGGGTGCCAGTGCTCCCAGGAAATGGGTGCTGTTGGAAAAAGTGCTGATGGAGAAGGGGCTGTCAGCATTAGTTATGGGCAGTGAACATTTTCCTGTGTGTACAACCTCAGCCAGGTTGAGGTTTTCTTTTAGGATTGAGAGGGAGAGGTAGGCTCTCATACATCAAAAGTTATGGAGAGAGCAAAACATAAGCTACTATTTTTGTATTTGGTGGGGAGGGAGAGGGCTCTAAACTTACACCTTGCATGCAGTTGCAATTCTAAGTGGTTGGTGAAGCAAACATGATAGAGTCAGCAAAGTTGAGATGCCTGTGCACGTCAAAAGCTCTTGCTGGTACTCTGTGTTTACGTATGGGGAAAAGCTTTTATTTCTTCAACAAAAAGCAGGTTTAGAAAAAGTGGCTTGTGTAGACAGCACCTGGCAGAGGGAGAAGGCGTCTCCAACTGTGTACACTCATGTCCTGTGCTGTCTGGAGGTGTTTTTCCTTAGGACGATGGCATGAGACAAAAGGAGCTGCTGTCTGACAATTTCTCCACAGCCAGTGGCATTTATGGATTGCTGTGAAAGTGTCTTGTAAATGACTGAGCTCGAAGCGGTGTGTGTTGGCCTGTGCACTTGTCCTGCTCCTCTCTTCCTGCCAGAAGTCTAATGAGGCAGTTAGAGGGAAAGAGCATGCTTGGGTATTTCTCGAGTGTGGTAACTAAAGCTCTTTCACACCCAGTGCAGTGACAGATTATTTGGACTAATACAACTAGGAGAATTATGACTTCATTCTTGCTAATAAAGCAGAATGCCTTTCTTGCTCATCAACAGCCCATCTGACTTTTGACTAGAGGCCTGTGGGCCATTTTACTTGGTGTTTGTGTGGGCAAGGTTGGGGGATTTTTGTTGTCTGTAAATGACTGCCCAGTAGCCCATCTGTTAATGCAGAGCAGTATAGGTGGCAAAAGGCACTCACATGATGCATCTGTCCCATGGATGGTGCCAGCTATCTACACCCTATGTGCCCTTGCTTTAAATATCTTTACGTAGGAGAATGGTAATCACAAGCTCACTTAAAAAGGTTGTGTGTAGTTGGTCAACCCTCCTTCTTGTATTTTCTGATGCACATAGCTTCAAGGTTTTTCTTCCAAACTTGTGCCTGGGTTTCTGAACGGGCCCTTCTTTTTAGTGCTATTTTGAAGGACTCATAAAGCTGCATTGCCACTTCAAGCACCATCGTAGGAACCAGAGTATATTTCTTGGGTAAGAAATGCAGTATCTCTTATTTCCCGTGCTGTATGTTGGAGCTTAACTAAGTAGGTAAGGTCTTGGCTCAAAGCAACTGCTATACCTTGAGCTTCTAATGAATGATCTTATCCTCACTCATCATTTGGACAAGCCAGTCCAAATGTAATGCAGAGACGAAAAGTTTAAGAAATTTAGTTGAGAGAAGGGAAGATAGGAGGAGGAGCAGAGTCTGGACAAAGAGTATCAAGAGAACACAACCTGTAACAGATGGGCGCTTCCCAGGATATAAGCTAGATCACGTGTTTCTAATCCATTCTAAAATCCTTTTATTTTTCTGGGAAGTCCTGGTTGGAGTCAGGATCATGATGCAGGGGAGACACAGCTCTTTCTACTGGAATTATAGGATAGCAATTCTGCCTTCAGTAAGCTGCTCGGCAGAGCCTAATAGAGCTCCTCTAGTCATAGCTTCTGTGAAGTTGTTTCTTATCTTAACAGTTACTCTGTGCCAGCATTTAGTATCCCTTTCCACCTTAATGGAAAGTGAGAAGTATTGCGTACTAATATTGTCTTGCCCCATCTTCTCTTTGGAAGAGACTTGGATAACTCTCAGATTCATTTTGGAGTTACACTGCTGTGTTTCTGAAGAGAACAGTTGCTTCTTTCCTTTGGTGCCTCTGTCTTTCTCCTTCATACTCCCATTTTTAAAGTAGAGGGTGGTGGCGGCGGTGGCAGGTGTTAGTTAACTGTGGTGTCAGCTTCTGCTCTTTGCTTTGAGGTTGTGCTGAACATACTGCTTTCCAGCTCTAGGCAGTTGTTCCTCTAGTCAACTTGAACAGCATTTCATCCTGACAGCTGTTTTGCTGACATTATTCCCATTAGTTATTCGTTGGGATTAAGGGCTTTCTGCAGCCAGAACTCTTTACCGGGAGTGTGCCATCATTTGACAGACCCATTAAACCAGTAATTCGATAGTGCTTAAAAAATTTTTAATTTGCCCTGCATCCTTCATATTTAGAGCTCCAGCTTAATTGCCCCATGGGCAAAGAGTAAAGACTTACCATAAATACTCTCCTTTTTCTACCTTCTCCCTTCCCCCTGCAATATTTTTCAAGCCAAAACCTTAAAAGCCAGACTTTGTTCAGCTTTGCTTGTTCTTAGGGCACCACAGATACCATGTGTATGCTTGGGCCTCTGTATACAACTGTTCCCTGAAGACTTAGTGGAGTCTGTAAGTAACAAGAAGGTCACTCTGAGCATATATTTGTATTGTTCACTCCCTGAAGATGACTGTTGTGGTTTCCAAATTTGGCTGCATGGGTGGCACGGTCTGGGGAAGATATTTCTTGTAATGGTGGTGATGATGGCCCTGGTGCCAGTGTCTTCTGCCAGTGCTGAAGGTGCAGGTGGTGCCCCTCCAGTCTGGTGTCCTGTCTCGTGGAAGTGGCAACAGTGGTTCTTGTCAGCACGGTTCGGCTGGGTGTAGCTAGAGGAGAGTACTGTGTGTTTTGGGGACACTTGGTGCTTGAATGGCCATTCCTTTTGCTTCTCTGCTGCTCAGCAGAGAAGTTCTAAGTGAATGTGTGGGTGTTCCTCCTGTAATTAAAATCAAGAATCAATTCTATTTTGGATCTGTAGCTTAGTTTGTCCTGGCACTGGTCCAGGCTGGATGGAGAGGCTTTGTTTCCTTATGCAGGTTGTTTTGCTGCTGATAAGCAGGTAAAGGAAGAACTCTGACTGGGGTGCGTGCTCTCGCCACATGTTTCTTTTCTAATACATTTCTCGCTGGCCTAGGGTCTTATGCATGATGAAGAGAATGTTAAGCATATATATTGGTCTCTCATGGTCTGCATATGACTTCAGCTCTAGTGCACCTATTCACACATTGTGTCTATAATGTTCCGTTTAATTCTAGAAAGAATTGTGATAACCCCTTAATTGTTATCATACCCTTTCCCTAGGCTCATTAGTTTGTGCTGATTTATCCTGCTGCCAGAGTGCACTGAATGAATTTGATATGCTTCTGGTGAGCAGTTCTCTCATGGGCTAACCATGGGTGTGAAAGGAGAAAAACAAAGGTGGTTTTCATTATTAGAAAGAACAAAGACATGAATAGAAGGACAAAACAACTGACGTCCCTTTCAACAGGAGATAAATTTAAAATACTCTGTTCAGCTGATATATGTTGTATTTTTAGACTTAACTGACTTAGGTTTAAGACATTACCAATTTCAGATACCAGCCCATTTTATATTTGGAAAATATTTGGAAATGCAGGTATGTGTTTGTGAACATGATCTGACACAACAGAATCCTGTCTCTAGAATGAGAGAATGATACTAAATCCTATTAAAAAAAAAATTCGTGCTACCATGTCTGTAATCAAAAGGTTCATCTTCTTGAAGACTATAAAAACTTACTTGCTTTCTTAAATATCATCAGCAGAAAGATTTACTAGGTAAGTAGTGAGAATTTTTTTTTTCTTAAATGGGAGACTCAATTTCCATGTCCAGCTTTCTCTCAAAGACCAAAGAATTAAAATTCCGTGCTTTCTGTTTGTACTGTCTTGTAGTTGTCTATCCCAAGGATAGGTTTAGGGCCACATTGCAGGCCAAGCAGATGATCCAGCTAAGCTTGGTGGAAGTGGCAGTGGAACACGGCTTTCTGGGCCTTGGGGTTTTTTTTTGCAATTAATATAAAAACTGCTAGCCCTGCCCTACAAACCCAAAGCCCATGGGTGCCCAAAAGCCCACCAGCTTGCTTCCATTTTCATTTTTACAAAGTAGCCTATAGAGATTCCTGTGTAATATTTCTATTACCAGTATTGTCTGGAGTTTGACAGCCCTTGACAGTGGTCCAGACTGGAGTCAAGATTCTAGCTCCAGCTGACCTCTTTAATTATTTAGTCCCTGACTGGGAGATGTCGTAAGTGTGTGTCTTGAAAGACCACATTTTGTGTATTTCCATCATTGGTGATGGCTTCTTACTTTCTTACTGAGTCCAGATGTTCACTAGCTTTGTTCTCTAGCATGCTGATTTTAGGGTAAGTTTTCTAACTTGATAGAGTGACTCTTTTTCTGTTTTCTTTATGGTGTTTGTTGTTACCATAAGATTATATACTTAAATTTTTACAGGAGACTTATAATTTTGCCATAGAAATTTAGCATACTAAGGGTAACTTGGCCTTAGTCAGTTTGCTCTATTTTGTTGTGACTTTAAGTTAGGGTAAAAGAAGTAAATTCCATAACTCAAATGGGAAAAGAAATTATTTGCATTTTTTTAAGTACATTGATGGTTTTTTTTAATCTATTATGGTGGCTTCTAATACCACACTTGGTATAATATTGCAGAGAGCTGAGGAAGGCTCAGTGTATTCCTCTGAGAACCTGACTTTCTGTACCAATAGAGCTTTCGTGTATACAGCACCAGAAAACCCAGCTTCATGCCCTCATGAGCAGCAGAGCTTGTCAGAAGACAAGTGAATACTAATGCAAATGATAGTTTACTGTATACGTAGGGTACCTCTGGGCTAATGCTGGATTTTTAGCCTCTGCTAAAGCCCAGCCAAGGTATTTGACTTCAGGACAGCACAAGAAAGCTTGTTCCATTTTTTTTTTTTTTTTTATTTTCTTACTGTTTTTCTTTTGAGCATATGCTTTGTCTGACCATTCACTCCTTTGGCACTTCATCTCCTGTCCTTGCAGCGTTTGTGAATTGCATGTACAACTTAAAAACATTAAATTACCAAGAGGTGTGCTGAATTCTCGCTGGGGAAATACAGATTTTTTTTTTTTTACTTTACTCATCTAGTACCAAGACTGCTAAGTACAAGTGAAATAAGAATTATCTGAATAATTACATGTGTAAGTTTCTGTCTAAAGTCTTGGAGAACGTGATGAAATTTGCAAGGTCAGGCCTGCTAAAATAATACAATAGCGTTGTCTCTGCAAGCTCAGTTCTCCTTCCTGGGCATGCATATTAAATACATGGTCACTGCTGTGTTTCTCTGAGTATCTCTTTAGTGCGCAGGATGAATGGTGCAGCTCTTAATGAACAGCTATTCAGTGTTTCACTTTCTCCTTACTGTTCAACATGCAGTCCTGTGCCATATTTATTATGTGCTATTCAAACCAAATCCCGAGGACAGAATTACTTTCTCAGACTTTTGTGGGGCTCATCATGACAATATCTTTGCAAAAAAGTTCTTTGCAAACACGAATCTTATTTCATGCCATCAGTGTAGGTACCAGGACTGTGGTACAGAGAAAACAGATTCAAGACTGTATGTTAATTTGGGACTCTTGAGACCTCTTTATTCTTTGCAGTGTACTTAGCATTCTGTAGCATGATAGAGGCACAGCTATGGCTCTCTTCCATGTGCTGGGATGCCAGGCACTCATAGCAAATGAGCAATGTGTGACTAGTAATCAGCTATCAAAAGCTTGATATAAATGACTTGAGTAGTAACATGACTGAGTACAGTGGCACAAGCCAGGAGAATATTCAAATTGCAGAGCAAGCCATGTACCTGGCTGAAATATAAGATCATCTTTTCAGCTCCATTGCAGTTCTTTCCTACTTTTGCAGCCTACATACAAATTGTACAGGCAAGGAAATATCATTGTCCTTGCCTGAACTGTTTCTCTCTAAGGCTTTTTTCTCAGTCTCCTTTGATATGAGTGACCTAATGAATTGTTCTTGTTTTAATACCAGTTCTTCATTCTTTATCATTCTCAGGCAGTGTTCTTCTCTCATGTCTTCTTGTTTCTATTGCTCTCGTACCTCACTGGACTGTGTGCTTCAAAGTTGGCACCACCCTAAACGAGAGAGCAGTGTGGGTGCTGTTTGTGTCACAAGATTTGGGACCTTGTGCCACCCTTACCTGTTCTAACAGGAAAGAAGTAGGGCTGAAATGCTCTTAGCTAGGAAACTTTTTTTTTTATCCTACCAACGTAGAGTCCTAGTGATTTATTTCCCTTGCTAACAGATAATAAACTGCTATAATTATTAGTACTCTTCTGGCTAGCATTGCAGACCTTCTGTCTTCACCTCCCTGGATAAAGCAAATCAAAGACCTTGTCCAGCATGAATTTTCTGGCT
Source organism: Nyctibius grandis (assembly GCF_013368605.1). Taxonomy (NCBI): domain Eukaryota; kingdom Metazoa; phylum Chordata; class Aves; order Nyctibiiformes; family Nyctibiidae; genus Nyctibius; species Nyctibius grandis. The sequence goes on from NC_090663.1 coordinate 28,053,647, forward strand.
TACTATATGCATTTCAATTGGAATATAGCATTTTTCATGCTTATGATCCCTTTTTGGAAATAAGAAGTCATGATGAAGTTGGAGTCCATATGTTGGGAGTTTTGAAATGACCTGTGGTAGGAGAGAGGACTGAGCAGGCTAGTCAGTAACATCTGTCCTGTTTGTATGGAGTTGTCTGTGCCTTGGTATTCAGGTTGTCTGAATTCTCTGGCTGAAATTCAGCATGTAAAAGTTAATAGATCAAAATTTGTCTGTCATAAAGGCTGTGGAAGCTTACTCTGTCAGTTTGTCTTGGTAATGGATCTGCTTGCTATCACTGTGCTATTCTAAATCTGCTTTATCTCAGTAACGTCTTCACTAGCTTCTGTAATTAGAATGAAAAGTCAAACTGAAATGATTCATTTAATACCCACTATGGAAATTTTTTTTATTGTATACTATACAATAGTATTCATTTGGAACTCTCTAAAACGTAAAATGTCTTGTGGCGGATTTGAACTAGGGATCTATTTTTCAGTTTAATATTTTGCAAATTTTACTTTCCTCTCTTGACCAAACTACAAGGTGTAAAAACTGCCTAAGGCTGTTGGGTACATTTAACAAGCATAGATGCATGTCATTTTTTGTAGTGGTGGAAGGAGAAATTAAAGAATTTCTCTGTAATAAAGGATCCATAATAAATTTGACTAGGAACCATAATCAATTTGACTTCATCTTGGTAATCAGTAAACTTATTCAGTGTTATGGAAGTAGGATGACTTGGAGTCCAAGTGGTATGGCTGGTGTGACCCACAATATAACAACGTTTTGAACTTAAAGCGTGCTAAATGTTCACAGGGCATTGAACAAAATAAAGGATTCTTAAGGGAATGTTCTATGGGACCTGGGATCAACCCAAACCAGTATACAGTTGGCTTTTTTACTTTTTTGTCCCTGTTGTCCTTCTTTGGGCATGTACAAGTCAGTGCAGTTGTAGGGACAGCACTGTCTCAACATATAACCCTTCCATTGTAAAATATGCCAAGTATTTTGGAGGCAAACTGTTGATAAACTTGGGTCCTACTAGATGGTGATTCTTTGTGGTACCAGGAGGTCTAAAGAGAAGGTGCACGTCAAGTGTGCACAAAGGCACGCCAACCATGCATTTAAAGTCATGTCACATTTCCCTGCAGCTGTTTCTTGGATGGCTGGAGGCACAACAAAGTGATACTGTCACATTCAGGTAGGAGGTGAATTTCTGGCTCATCTTAGAAAATAACTCTTGCCTTGGAGACCCTTCAGGTTTTGCAAAATTTTGGCTATTTCCAAAGTATGTGGTGACCCTTTAAATGTTATGATAGAAGCTTGGGTTTTGTATCCGCTTTTGTGCTATGACTGTAACATGAGCTGACTTGTCTCAAATAAAAGCTTCAGGGACTTGGAAAACTATATATTTAAGCTGAGTTAAGTTTTAGGATGCCATTGTAAAGCTTCTATTACCATTTTCGTAAGATAAGCGTTGATCAGAAAGGAAACCTTATCTGTCTGGCTTTGAAGCACAGGGTCTACATCATACAAGTCTCTTTTGGTGTGTTGGCATGAAATCATCTCTCGGAACAATAGTTGCACTATGACAGTGGGCAGAAGTAGAGGATAGGCTCCCAAATGGGGGCACAGGTAAGCAGAATAAAAGTGTTGGCTGGAACCATGGGAAAATGCTTGCAGCTAGTGTCTCTTGTGGAAATGAGGAGAAACTTGAGATTTTAGCACAAAGTAGCTTTGTGCACATTTTTGCTGATGGCAGAGAGAATGTGGAAAGTTGCATGGCAGACACTTGATAACCAGGCACCAAGAAAAATACTTTTTGATGTTAAATCCTGTAGGTCCAGGTGGTTTCTGAAAAGCTGAGAATACACCTTTTTTTCCCAAAGTAGCTGACCTTGATATAAGGGGAGGAACTGGCAGAATGAAGCTACCAGAAAGAGGATTTCTGAAGCTGGAGTGTGCCTGTTGCAATAACTTGATCCAGACGTTATCTCGTGCGGGCTCTAGAAAAAGCCCCAAATACAGTAAAGAAGGTAGTTGTATCCTGCTGGAAAGAGTTATGGTCATCATATCTGGGGCTTGTGTATTTTTCCCATTTTTTGATATGTGTGAGCACCATCAGTTTCCCATCTCTGAAAATCAGACTTTCTATTCTCTAAAGGGTGGAAGAAGGCAGCTGGCTAACTCCTCCTATGCTTTCTGGGTGCTCTTGCAGAAAGCCTTACAGAAGACAGGCACAATTTATCAGTCTTTATCTAGTTATCTGAAAACTTGAGGGTTGAGCTTATGGGCAGTGGGTTATGTTTTTGTAGGCTCATTAGTAGCTTTTTTCTTTTGATGTCTCTGACTAGGGTCGCACAGCATTTGCCTGAAAGTGTTACAACTCTTGTGAGTCCTGTTGTGGTTTTGTTTAATGTGGTATTAGAAAAACATCAAGCATTTTGAGTAAAAGACTGTGCTTTATTGATATCTTCTACTGTATGGCCATTCAGTTCTGAGGACCCAGTTTCTGAATACTAATATAACTTGGGGAGGAAATGAACAAGCAGACAAACACACATGAAGAAAAGATTTGCAAAGTAACTCTTAGGCACAAATTTGACCTAATGATGACTTACCATCTCTTAAAGAGTTTGGTTTGTCTTCCAATACTTAAGTAAATGTGGTGAATGAAAATTCTAAAGCTAGAATTTTTCTTAATTGGTTTTGTCAAGAAGTAGATTATTGGCTCACATGAACTAAATATCTGAGATTTATGTAAACTATTTGCTTGGCATATTAATTTTTGACTGGGGAAAGATGGTGTTGAAGCTTAAATTTATTCTGCAAATCCAATTCCTGTGGAGATTTTTGTGACTGCCAGCATGAGGAGCATCACTATCTATATTTCAGGAGAAAGTGAGTTTCAACATAACAATGTTATGACATATTCAGTTGAAGTTCCTTTTACAAATGTTCACATGCATTTATGAGTCAAAGCAGGATGAAGTACAGAGACTGAAGTAGGATTTTGATTGTCAGTCTTCAGCTGGCTTTTATTCTATCTAGCCGTATATACAAGGTTGAATATATGTAGGTACAGGCCACCTCACCTTTTCATCCCTCCCCCTTAGATTCAGTTAAGGGGTGGAGGTTAGAGGAATGAAGATGGTGACCAGCTTCACACAGCTGGAGTCAGCTCATGCCACCTGCTTTAGGCTGGCCCTTAGCTCTAGCCAAAAGAGCACTCGTCTCTGAGGGCTGACCTCAGAGATGGACTTTGCTATGAGGTGAGGCTCTCTGAGCACAGCATCCTTTTCCATTGTGCTTGGCTGGCGTGCTGGGAAATAGCTTGTTTGTGGGTTTTCTTTTTTATTTGTGAGGATTTAACTCACTATAGCACAGATCTCATCATTGCTGAACCTGGAAACATGCTCAGCTTTTGATGTGGACATCTGCCAAGCTTCTGACCTAACTTTGGGCTTTTAAAAGATTCCCGCACGCTGTTGCTGCACAGCACTTCTAGGAGCCTTGATGCCTCAGGTTAAGGGTCTGCTGTTTGCAGCTCTTCCACCCAAGCCATTGAGACCTTGTGGCAGTATTTTTCTTCTTATTTTTCTCTTGTTGTTTTTTTCATGCTGTTGGTTTCTTGGCCTTGCAGCTGTGACCCCTGTCGTGTTATTGGGCAGATTCCCTTGGGAGGTAATTCTCCCTGTTTTGAGAGTTGCCCCTCTTTTGCTCCTTTTCCTTATCTCTTGCTTTGTAGATTTTAGCTCATATTGGAGAAAAACAAGACCTAGTGCACAGCAAAGTAGATGAGTCATTTGAATACTTGATAACTATTATCCAGTGGTATATACACACAGAATCTTAACAGCTATTCAGTATGAAACACTTGTACCTAACTGATATTCTCCAGTCAGCCCTAATAGCATTATATATGGGAACAACTATCCTCCTCCAACGTTCAGGTGCAAAATCTGCCTCTAGTTAGGCAGCTGTGCAGGTAAATGGACACTGTCTCCAGCTGGACCTGGCAAGGAGCTTTTGAACTTGGAGGTCTGAAATGAGACAGAGTATTGTTAGCCAGCTCTGCTGCCCAGAAAATGTTCTGTAATAAATTGTGACAGCTGAAAGCCTTCGCTGAAGCACCTTTGCTGCACTGCACCCTGTTCCTTCATAAGACCCTGGGCCAGTCTGTTAGCGGACTCATCTAGCTGTTTCCCTGATGCAACTCAACAGGGAATACCCCAGAAGGGGAAGGCTGTATCAAGAGCACAGCTTGACTGGTGCCTGTGGCCTTCTTTAAACATGCCATTCCTTTTCTGAAACGTATGCTGAAACCAAATATCTCTGACATGTCCAACTGCTCCTGGAATTGCCTCCTCCTTCTCCCACAGATCTTAATGCCCTCTCTCCTCTTCTGTCTTGCCCTAAATGGTTTGCTGGCCTCAAAGACCACTCCTAACCTGGTGTCAGCCACTTTTCCTGGCCATGAGACTTGCAGTGTTTCCCCTCTGTCTTTAAGTGCTGTGCAGTCCCCACTCTGCCTGCAGAAGGGATGCCATGGAGATGGCTTGCTATCTTGGGTACCTTTTTAGCCCAGCTGAGACCCGTTCCAGCGATGGGCTGACGCACTCAAATGCTGAGCAGGCTGTGCAACAGCCTTTAGGCAGGGCTTTATCAGGGAAAAAGTGTCAACTGGAAACCTAACGGATCAAAATAGGCCAGAGTGTGGATTTAATGCTTGATTTCATTGCAACTAATAGGTGGGTAGGTTGTTACCACTGCCATAACTCTGTCCAGCAAGGAGGGAATATGGTGGACACAATTATTGACCAAGCCTCTAGCTTTCTCAGGGACAGTGGGCTTGGAGAAAAGGTATATAAATTTTTATCTCCCAAGTGTCATTGTGTTAAGCCAGAAGAATGGCATGTCCTTGCTGTTCTCAGAGCTACGGGGGAAAGGCTGTGCTGCAGCAGCTGTCTGGTTAAAAGCAGGGTGGCTGCTCTTAAATGTGCCATCAAGTGATGCTTCACCCCAGCCTCCCAGCACCTGAGGTTAACCTCAGACCGCAGCTGCGGTGCTCAGCTCTGCTGCAGGACTTCGTGGCTGCTCCCAGGGCCAGAAGTGGGCTCTCATGCTTTTTCTGTTTAGTTTAAAGATGAGAAAAAATTAGCTGGCTGGGGGAAAAAAAAACCAAACCAAAACAAAAACCAGCAAACCCAGAACTAAAAGGATTGCAGAATGATGATTGATATACACAGATTTTAAGGAAAAAGTAGTTTGTAAAGTACAGCTTTGTCTTCACAAGTATGTTCTTTCAGAGAAGCTAAAGATAGCTCCATCCTTTTCTTCTGTACATCAGTCATTTAGAGGCAATATATGTCCAGGGAATCAAATTTTGCAATGAAGTGAGTTCCTGTAATGGACTCTGCAGATGCCAGGCAGATGCTCTGACGAGTCAGGGCATTTTGGGATTCTTGGGTTTGGAGGATTTTTTCCCATTTTCTTAATATTTTTTTCCCTCTTTCTAGAAGCTGTGTTTGTGTGTGGCTTTTTGAAGCTGTGTTTGCATGTGGCTTTTCTTTCTGTGTTTCTTTTTTCTTTCATTTTTTCCCCCTTTAAGGGGCACTTATGAAACTCTTGTAGTTTCTGGGTGTTCTTATTTGCAGTTGATGTGTGTGGCTCATTTTAATCACAGAATGGGAAAGAAGACGGATAGGTTGTCTCCTATAGTAATTTGCCTAAACTTGCACAAAAAAAAAGTTTTATCTTTGAATTATATGGATAAAATAGAAGTATCTCAGATTTCTTTTGATTGCCTGTTGCTTGCTGGCATGTATGTGTATATATATAGTCATTAAATTATCTCTGCAGTCCTGGGGAGGGCAGCTGAGGTAGACCTGCTTTGTGCCAAGTCCAGCGACGTGCTCTTGTTGTGACATTGCCTACAGCTGCTGGGCTGAACTGTCTCAATTAGTTGTGGAATTAATCTGGTAGCAAAGGGCATTGTTTGTCATTTGCCAGGGAGGTCTTCAAAATAGTTCAGGTCTGGAGCTTCTGAGTCTATTGGGTTTTGGTTTGTGTTTTTTTTTTTTTTTTTTTCTGGTCCTCTATCCTTAAGCTTTTGCAACAAGTCCAAATGGGTTCTTCCTTTTGGACAAATTTAGGAACTGCTGTCATGTTGCTTGTGGTGTGCAGTAGGACCATGAATAAATGTCTGTACAATGATATATTTGGTACTGTTTGATCTATGGAATGCCACACTCTGCTCCCATCCCCCAGTTTTTTTCTCCATTTCCCAACCCCACGCTCCTATGGAGCTGCCTGGTGGTTTAAAATTCTGCCAGCTGTCAAGAACAACAAAATCATCCGCATCTTGTATTGAAAGACTGAGATAATGAAAGTTTTCTGTTTGCAGAACATGATACTAAAACCTTTATTACAAAAAAAATCAACTCCCTCAAAAATTCAAAAAGTCCTGTTATAAATCAGGCTTTTAGAGCTAAGTGGAGATCTTAGTGGGCATGTGTGTTGAGTCTGTGATGCAAAAAACCACTATGGAACTGCAGTTTCTTAAACCTTCCTGCACTATGCTGGCTTGCTTGCTTGCAGGATGTTGAAAGCTTTCATTGCTATGCAGTTTCTCCCTCGGTGGCTGATGCTGTGATCCTTCTGCTTTCTAACTCTTGTTACTTAAGCAAGGGGGAAATAAAAGGTCTTGTTCACAGATTTACTGTCCCAAAGAATTTATTTTAGCAAGGGGTCTCTTTTTTTCCCTTCCTCTTTTTCCTGGCTGTTCAGTATTAGCAATGTATTGGAAGAGTGTTTCTAACTTGTGGCTGTAGGAAATACAGGTGTCAGCTGTCTCACACAAGGGTTGTCACTGATTAATTTAGAAATTAGTAGTAGACTGATCTCAAAAGGGTGGTTTTCCCACTCAGCTTTACATGGCTTATCAATAAAGGGGTTTTCCTATCAACCAAATTGCACTGTATTTTTTCAAACCATAATGTTAATGCATTTGCATTATTAATGAAGGTTGAATGATCTTTGGGACAGTGCTGTTGTTGCTGAATTTTGTCCTTTTTTAAAGCTGAAGGTTGTTGGATATCGTAAACAGATGCTACCTGGCAACCCTGCTCTTGGCATTGACTCCTGCTGTACAGGTCAGTGTTGCAGCATTCGCAGCAGTGAGGAGGTGATCCAGCTCACACGTAGCACCCGTGGGCAGTGCCGCATCCCTAGCGTTGCCGGCTGCCTCACGCCGATCATGGTGACTTCTGGTCTGTGTTATGGTGACCAAAGATGTAGCAGTAAGCCAGCAGCAGGTGGTTGCATTTGAAAAGCAGAGGAAGGGTTGACTCAGAGCAAAGACTGCTCACTAGTCTACAAGGGAAGGAGACTCTGGGAACTCAATGGAAAGTAACCATTCTTCTTCAGAGACACCTGCTCCATGAAGTGCAGAGAGGACATGGTTTGAGAATGGATGTTTTGCAAGTGGTTGCTGCGAATTCTTCTGTGTTTTGTTTTTTTTTTTTTTATTTTTTTTTTTATTTTTTAATGCTTAGCTGCTCTTCATGTCTCAGTCTGGTCCTACCATGAATGATCTCTTGCAGAGCACTGTGCAATCTCTTACAGGGGAAAGGGCAGCCAAACAATAAACAGTAGATTTCTGTTTGGTCTCTGGCTGTAAATGAAAACAATTCTTTTAAGTTGGGGTAGTGCTGAGGTTTGACTTTCCATAAGTCATATCTCATTAGTATTGTGCCAGCATTTCTGGCCAGATGTAACACAATGGTTTAAATCCTCTGAAACAGAATTTGGAGGCCTTGTGTACTTGGACACTTTATTTATTAGTGGCTGCTATGAAATGCCATCATCAAATTTATGCTGGTGTATTAGTTTTGCTCAGCTCTACAGGTCAGAGCACACATTGGCAGGAACAGTTCCAGGTTTAGGGGACGGGAAATTACACTGGACAGGAAAAATGGCACTGCTGATAAAGGTGTGATATCAGCATAGGTCATGGTTGTCAAGCATTGGGACTGGAAAGGCAGCTTTTGGGTTGTATTAAATGATGTTACGATAAAGGACCTGGACAAGAATATCCCATTTAGACTAGTCAAGTGAAATGGCTTCTCTGCAGAGGTGATTTGAGTATTTTGTGTGAGAGCTTTTCAAGTGGTAGGTTAAAATTGCACACTTCTTTTTCCTTACTATAAAATCATCCGTATTTACACACTTTTACAATACCTGTAGTGCAGTAAGTACATACAAATGTATGTAGTCTTTGCTCCTGTTCCCTGTTTGTAATGTTGATTAACATCTTCACACAATAAACGGAAATAAAGGTCAAAGATATTTTTATTGTGCTAAAGAGAACACAGTTACGGAAAAAAGTTACAGCTGCTTATAGGCAAGATCACATCATCTAAGACAGAAATGTTATCATCTCTGTCTGAAGATAAACTACTGACAGTATGTGAAGAGGTCAATATTAGCAATTATTCAGTTTTCAGCAGCTTTACAATGTTTCTCCTTAAGTATTTTAAGTGTTCTGTATGAAATCATGTCTGTGCATGATACTGCAAAATATTTGGGAAAATTCAAAACAAAACACGGTGACAAATAACTAGAATAATCACTTGACTTTCAGATTTTCATACACACTGATGATTTGTGGTTGTTGTAGTTATTGTCCTAGAGGACTTATATGAGGCATGAGAAGATCTAGAGGGGGAGTGTTGTTCTGCCAGGAAAATTTTAATAATTAAAGCTATTTCACAAGAGCAAATGACTGAGGAAATGTTTGTATGAAGATTGTTTTGTGCCTGTAGAATTCTAGCAGCTTTGAAAATGTCTACTGTTCCTTACTTGGTTTCATTTCTAAATTCCCTCCCAAGTGGTTTATGGTGTTCATTAAAATGAATCTTGGGTTTGACCTGGCGTAGAAGTTGTCCATGGAGAATTGCAAATGTGGAAGGATTTGGCTATGCTAAGTACACAGTTAATATAAGTAACAACTTATATTAACTAAGATATGCATAGGTATCCATAGATACAGGGTACTAGTTTTGTAGAATCCCATTCATCTTTTAAAACTTTTCATCCAACAAAATTATTTAAAATACTACTTTTATACATTGTTTAAACCCTCCTTGAGACCTGTGGGTGCTGCTTCAAAACCAGAACTGGGGCAGAAATGCAATAGTCTGTTAAGTGTATGTAGAGCTAGGAGAGCTCTCTGATCCTCTACTCATTACAAAATTACACTGTGTAGAGATTGGTAGTTGAGGAGGCTTATAAAGAAATGAAACTGGCTGTTGTCTTTCAGTTGATCTACCCAAACTCTTTTGTAAGAATTGTAGATAGGATGCTGTCATGACCAAGGTTCTTATGGGACTGAAATTAAAGACACTTTGTCTCCATCTTGCAGGTTGCTTGTGATCAGAATAGTTATTTCTTTTGCAGTCTGGTGTTAAAGGCAACATTTATAGGTACCATTTTGGCCTTGTTTGATTTAACAGCTCCGTGAATCAGCATGATTTAGTGCCTCTTGTGGAACTTGGTGTAGAGCATGGAGTCCTGCCAGGTGGATTGGAGCTGGGAACTACTGTCTTCATGAGGTCCTTGGGGTACCTACCACTTCAACTTGAATTGACCCATTACATGAGACAGAATTCAGTGAATGGAGAATGCAGAGGGTACCTTGGAGCTTTTGCTAGACCTTAACATTTCAAGGAATATAGTTGGCTTCCTTCACTCCCACACCTTCAGTTGCTTATTATAGTCACAGCTGTGTATAGAAAATCAGATCTTGCTTATTGGAGCTCTACATCTAATTAATCAGATGGAAGATTGTTCTTTGACTTGTCTTCACTGGAAACTTGGATAATAGACCTGAGCTTCCTTTGAGTTGTTTCTTGAGAAGCTGGTATGATACCAGTTGGTAATTCCTACTAAAACCGCTAGTCTCTTGTGTACTTCATACTAACTTACTGGTTTCAGTTCCTAAACCAAACTTCTACTGACACTTTAGTTGAAGTGCAAAACAATCTTGGTATGTAGTGACTCATTTTTGCAGCTTGGTCCTCCTTTTGGGAGGAAAAAAAATCTCCCTCTCAAATTCTTTCTGTCTCTTTCACACTTTGGTACAGGTTGTAGTTAAAAAGATTTCGTGTGTCTACTGTGTAGGATTTTCTCAGTGTAACGATTGAAAGCAGATGTGTGAGTACGCACACGCACACTCTCCCATACTCGCATACAGGCATACGGAGCTAATGAATTTTGACTGAGCCACAGATGATGCAATAAATCTATATGGCAGGTTTGGGAGTGTTGCCACTTGCAGATATATGCATATGCTATGTCCACTTTCTGCTCTTTCCTTCTCCAATGTTACTTGTATCTGAACAAAAGGCATATCAGAATGACCCTTGGGAATGCTAGTATGAACATATTTTTTTTAACTTTGTGATTTTTTTAAAAAAACATTTAGAGCAATTCTGACTGGATTTTTTTAATATTTTTTTTTCTCCAAAATAGGGAAAGATGCTGGCTGATTTTATTCCCATTAACACTGCCTTTCCATAGCATTTTTTTATGGTATAGAATAAGACCAATGTATAAGTTTTGGTGGGTGGCATTGTTTTGTTTCAGCTGTGGAGGATTTTAGGAGATAAATGCTTGGAATTGATGCTCTGAAAGAGTGGAGTGATTAGAGTTCTGTACAGAAACAAAATAAGCCTCCCTAGCAGTAAAGCTTAAAAATTACAATCTTCTGTATTATTCATTTCTGTCAGGTTCATCTTTCATGTAATGCTTTTGCTATGGACAAAATCATTGGTGGCTGCGTAGGGAGAGCAAATTCTGCTCTGCTGTAGAGCAAGGAGAGGAAAACCAAGCTTCTTTCTTTACTTTTAAGGCTTTTGCTTTCTAACTTGCTTCTACAGTTCTTCCTGAGCTCTCAAATCCACATCAGTTTTGTAGTGAAGGCTTTGTTAGTAACATACACACATACCTCCTGAGGAACCTTTATTCTTTAGAAAGCAAGTAGGTTTTACCCTATGTTCCCATCCCAGGCCCATTGCCATGTGTAAGCAGCACGGTATCTGCTACTCCCATGGTGTGCAGGTTGTCCTCTTCTTCCCCGTTAGCACTGCCTCTGTGAATCAGAGGAAGAAAACTGCAAGTCAAGAAAATACTGATTGAAAATTGACTTTGGACTTTGTTGTGGGTGATGACCACAATGAATGGTTTGGCTATTTGGACATCTTTTAAATTAACTAGCCATACCGTGTAGGGTCCCCTCCCTGACTCTCACCCACAAGCTGACAGGAGAAACCCCACTGCAATTATGTATGACAAATCCGGCAATATTGACTGCAAAGCTGCTGTCCATTGCCAGCCAGCGCTGACTGGGGGATATCAAGGGATAGATGTATTGGTAAATGCATTTACTGATGCTGCTGCTGTAGCAATCCATGAACCTGAGCTTTGGTTTTAACCAATTATTTCTAGAAAGTTTAGGACTTGGTTTCTCTTGACTTTTAACCTTTTTGCATACATTTTGGTATGCGGTTCAACTTGCACCTTAAGGGAGATGAAGTGCCATTAAAAGCATAAAAAGCTGTCATAGGTTTTACTCAAGTTTCTGTTGATTCTTACCAAAGCTCTCTCCTTAGAGGTTACTGAGGTCCTGTAACAGGCAGAGAGCAGGTGAGGAATTTAAAGTGGGTGTTTGAGCATCAGAGACCACTTTAAGTTCTGCACCTGCACCTTATAAGCTGCAAAATTCTAGGAATTGCTTCTCTTGCTGTGAAGATAGCCTTGATGTAATACCGGAGTTTGGTGCTACCTGGACGTTGAAAATGGTTTGCACGTAGGAGTGAATGATCTGTGGCTGTTGGAATATAAGCTAGAGTATTTTTAATGTATTTTTCTGATCAGTTGGAGTTTTTTCTTCCTGCATCACAAATCCGATAGTCTGTGTCAAGTTTTGAATAAAAGTTTTTCAGAGTTGTTTTTTTTTTTAATGGTTATTTCAAACTAAGACTTTGTGTTATGTACAGTTTGTTGGACTCAAGTCATATTGCATGAAATAGACTGTGTTTTTAGCCTCTAATAAAACACACTTGGTGATGTTTGGTGTAATGAATGTGGTTGAGAGGCCTTAGCAATAAAATAAGCCTATATAGATCACCCCCCAATGAAAATTTGGTCTTGAGCTAGCTGAGCAAAAAGCTGTTAAGTGAGTGATTTAGCCACAAAGCCAATAATTTCATAACATAAACTTTAGTATCTAAAAGTGTTTCACCTTTCCGACTTCCTAGATCATGACTGTTGATGTACATTTGTGATGACTTCTGGAGAAGGTGTTTGTGGCATAAGATTCAAATAAGTAGCTAAATACGTAGTTTAAAGTGTCCTGATAAATCAGGAGGGTAATATGAACAAATTCAAATGCTTTTTGTGAAATAAATATGAGCAAATTAAGAAAGATTTCTAGAACTCCATCCAGATTTGTTCTCAGTGGTAGATGGCAGGAAAAAATGTCTGGCTTGTTGAAAGGTTGTCTAATAGCAAATTTTCTGCTGGAGGAGATAGAAGACAGGTGTGGTGGAAAATGGTACAGGAATTGCTATGACTGTAGGTGAGAATATCTCTTTTTTTTTTTTTAAGCCAAGTTTTTTAGCTGAGAAAACTGCGTAGCCCTTATGAATTCTCTTAACGTAAGTCAGTGCTGCGTCTGCTTCACATCTGGTGCTAACTGGTAAAGCTTACAAAGAGCAAAGACGTCAGTAGGAATTACTCTAGGGGCTGTTACAGCCAGTGTTTGCTGATTACAGTGTGTGTAACACTGTAATTATGCTTTGAACAAATGCCTTTTCTAGTGATACAGCAAGGTAGCCCTCTGCCCCCCAAGAACCCTGCCCACACACTGCATGGTCTAGTTTTTCTGCTTTCCCTACTGACCTGCAATACTAAAACAAAGACACTCTAAGCTTAATACAACAAGGCTAGTCACCAGTGGGAACAGTGCAAAAAGTCTTGCTAAACTGCCTCAACCTTAAATTTCATTAATAGTGTTGGCTGCAATGTGAGCAGCAAATACATGTCTATTGCTGAAGCTTCATTATTGATTACTGTGCCTTCTGTAGTGGTTTTGTAGTTAGAGAAAGGAGAAAACCTGAATCCCATTGAATTTCAGGAAGACTTACATATGCATCCCTGGCTTGGAGCCTCCACTTGTGGTTTTGGAGCCTGTCTGGACATTCAGATATGGCCAAGTTTTCTCCAGAACAGCTGTTCTTGTAAGATTTAGAACAAGAAGAGGAAATCTCCCAAGAACTGCTGATGGTTGTGAAACTCCTTGCCATTTTGGCAGAAAACTTTCTTTAAAAACTAAGGACCGATCCTAAAGTGCTTAAGCGCATAAGTAACTTTACACACCCGAGTAGTTCTACTGCACTCGGAGGACTTCCATCTCTGCGGAAAACTGCTGCTTCACTTGAGTGCTTGCAGGTTCAGGCTTGAGTAGTATTTTGTTGATGAGTCTCATGTTCTTGAAACTTGAATCCACAGATGGAAGACTTGTAGGCAGGAGTTTTGAAGTCATGGGAAAAGTAAAGGCTGAAATGCAAACAGTGTAAAACTAGATCTTGAGTGTACTTATGCATGTAGAAATGTAGGCATTAGTAGTGTTCAGGTCTTAAAATTGGGGAGGGAAAATGAAAACTGAGTAATGTCAGATGCATAAGTTGCATGGGGCATCAAGAAAGGGAAGGAATTAGTTTTCTTAGGTGCCTGTAAGTCAGTGGAGTTGGGTACCTTAAGTTGAGCTGCTGGTGGAAAAACCTCTAAAGTTAGGTGACAAAGTTGGTTGGTAGGAATCACCTTCCTTGCCAAGTGTCAAAACACAGCCAGTGTTTCTTCCGTTTCTTTTGAAATTTGAAAAGCTAGCTCTATTCTTTGTGATATATGCCTAACTGCATGCAGGGAGAGCTGTCCATGCTTGTGTCAGGCTAAATATGGATCCCAAAGAAAGGCAAACCAAGTCAATGATATGCTGAAGGCATATAACACGTACTCTTTGTTCAGGAGATATATTGCATATGATCAAGTTGTAATTGTGCTACTACTTACTCTGATGCTTGAGATCATCTGTTTTGTGTAAAAGCTCGTAAGAGGAAGTTCTATGATAATATTCACTGGTGCTGAGATGCTAGGATAGACCAGCCTGGGGCAATTTTTCTCTCTTCCTTTTTTTTTTTTTTTTTTTAAAGATGAAAGATCCCTCCTCCTCCCCACACAACGTATGGGCACATTTCCAAAACACTGTGCTAATGAATGCACTAATTTAACAGCATGCAGTCTGTAGTGCTGGATTTGGGAACTTTTTATGCACAGATGGAATTTTCCCCCCCTACAATGAGCAGATGAAATGAGGAGACAAGACAGGCTTCTTGGATTTCCCGAGGGTTTTCATTGGTAAGATGCTGAAGCCCTCCTTTTGTAGGAGTAGACTGTGCTTTCCTGTCAAACTTCCATGTTTCTGTTCAGAGTGGTCTGTGGTCAAGTCAAGTCTGTGACTTGCTTTCAGAGTTCACTTTCTGAATATGTGTGGCTTTCTATTGCAGACTCACATTAAAAAACCCCAACACTTCTTAAAATGTGGAATGCTTGCAGCTAAAGCCAACTTGTGGAATTGCTTTGAAATGAGACAGCTTAACTGCTCAGAGCTGGGAGATGGAGTCAGTACTTTTGTGCAACTCCTTGAAGTCGTTGAAGAACTGCTTTAGTCCAAATTTACTGCAAGAGTTACAGGTTATTGCTTTGTTTGGCTGCCCCAGCCACGTCTGAGTTACTAAATTTTGTAGTGGTGTCAGCAGAGAATCTCATGGGATGAGGACACTAGATTGATGGATGGAGTGGGAATGCTTAACCAGTTTTAATAGGGTGGTGTCTAACCTAATGATGGTAGCCAAGGCAGGCACTCTTTTTGTCAGAGACAGTGCTGTGTTAAAACAAAGGGATAAACTTTTATGCTAGTACACAGGAACTACAAACTAGTGGGAATCACTTTATATCATTGCTGCAGTTACTCTGCAGATGTGGTTCATTGGGATTTTGCAAGTTTCTTTCCAAAATGAATCTGGCTGCTTTGGCTTTTAAAGAATTTTTTTCTTTTGTCTGTGAAAACATGTGGTATCAACTCATTTAAAAAAAAAAAAAAAGGAAACCCAGCAAAAACCCCTTTACTACATATTGCCTTTAGCAGTAAATGGTTACCAACTGTATAAACAATGGAAAACTTTATGAAAGTCTCAGTTTGCATGTGTCTTGGTGTGTAGCATGTCTTCAAGTCTCAGAGCTTTTTAGTTAGCATGAACTTACTGTTATATGGGTATCGGGAAGTCTTGGTCAAATTGAAACATTTTCATTTTGTTACCCAAGTTAATTTCGTAAGGTTACAACATAACTGATGCAAACCTATTTTCTCTGGAATTTGTTCAGTGCTCTTGCATTGTGATAGGGGCAAAACTTTGTCCACACCTGAATCCTCTGTTTTGGACTCAGATGTTTTGCCCAGAGAAGTTGTGGGTGCCCCCTCCCTGGCAGTGTTCAAGTCCAGGTTGGATGGGGCTTTGAGCAACCTGGTCTGGTGGAAGGTGTCCTTGCCCATGGCAGGCGGATTGGAACTAGGTGATCTTTAAGGTCCCTTCCAGCCCAAACCATTCTATGATTCTGTGTTTTTTGAAAGGCATGGTTTGTTATTCTTAAATAAAGTTTTAAGGTTAACATAGCAGATGTGCTGTGTACTGATTTTGAATTCAGTAGGACATCCCATTTTTGGGGCACTGGGGATCTTGCAAGTTCATTAGAACCCTTCTCTTGATCTTTTTTTATCTGCTGCACACTTGCTGATTCTTGGGTATATTTTACCTGCAATGAAGTGGAAGAAAAGCAGGGACCAGCCATCTTCTTGTCTGGGTACCGCTCAGGTTGCTGGGCCAGTGAGCCTGATTTGTGGTGATGGATCTGCTGGATGGAGCAAAAAGAGCGAATGTTCTCTGGAGTTGTGGGCCAGAGTTTTTGTTGGGTAGGGAGAGCTCATCAAGAGAAGGTAAGTATCACTAGCATGCCAAAACCTTTTCCATGAAAAACTTTACAAAGAGGTTAGTTTTTTGGGATCCGTCAGGTTGCGTGCATGCTGTTGGGAAAGATTTGTGTCTTGGCCGTAACGGGAGCGCAAAGGACACAGGAGCAAAGACCTCATTGACAGCACTCTTGGTTTTGGGTTTTTTTTTTTAAGTTGCCTTACATTTTGACAGGGAGCAAAAAATGAGGAACTGTCTTTTACTAAATGTTGTACATGGCTTAATGAGTAGAGCTCTGATGGTTCTGAAGTGCTGTATTCAGTGACTTACTGTATTTGAGCTTTGGTGTTTTATTTTTGTCCCTTAAACTGATGGCTTAGTGACTAGGAGATTATTAACCTTGTTTTCTGACACTAATTTAGATTTGTAATTTCTGAATGGTATTATATGAATTTCTTAACTATTAATTATTTTAATTTTCTTGCAGTCAATGCATGCGCACGAAGCCTTCTCTCTTGTACAATGTTTGCATTTTGGTAATGTAACAAACTCAAGACTCCTCCTTGGTTGGTTTTAACTAAATGAAAATAAACAGGCGGCTGGCTATATAATGACATCAGAAAGCCCACATAAGCCAGGAAAATGTTACTGTTGTAGCTAAATTGAAAAGATGCTCTCAGAAAATTCTGTTATGATGGAAAAAGCAATCCTTTCACCTAGGAAAGGAAACTGCAGCATTGCTACATGTGGTGGTTTTTTTGTTTTTGTTTTGTTTTGTTTTTTTATCTCACATCCTAGTAGGCTTAATCAATACTGGAAAGTGTTTTCAATATCATGTAACTTCTCTGGGTTGTGAATGCTTACTTTGGTCCAAAGGTGTAACTGGTTTAATACTACAGAGTGAATGCAGATTAAGTTGAGTGTAAAACACACTTCATAAGATGAAATATCATTAAATGTGTTATTGTTATTTGTCTGTTTATCAGTAGTTAGTGATAACAGATGTTGATGATCTGTTGCAAAAATCCTCCCTGTGCTTGCACGAGGGAAAACTTTATTCATGAGTTCCTTTCCTTTTGTATGCCTTTGCATCAATCCCTTCATACCATGTTCTGTGGGAGTTTTATGACTGCACACTTATGACTGTTTATTATGACTATTTGTGCTGGTAAATGGGTCTGGAAAGTTTCACAAAGTGTTTGCTAACTACATGCTAGAGGTAGTTGTGTGAGATAAGGCGTGAAGAACCGTTACTAGGGAAAAGTAAGCCCATGTCTTTCCATCCCTTCTTGTGCAGAGATGCTATTGAGGAAAAATGTGTGAGGGGTGTTACATATCTTTTGAATGGAATTGTGTCCTCATGAATATAGATGGACCTTCATAGACGTACAGAGCTTTATCTCTTGTAAGCTATGACCTCAATGACCAACTATTCCCACATGCAGTATTGGAAGGGGAAGTATAAATTGGAAACTTACTCTGTCCTTAAGGAAAGTATTATTTGTTTCACAAAACAAACAGCAAGGGCATGTAGAACTGTTACCACATGCTGAGGGGTGTGTAAGGTGTCTGTATTAAAAAATATTGCCAGCTCTGCACAGTAATTACATTGATGCAGGGCTCTGCTGAATCTAGCTGAATTATTGGGCATCATAGTGATGAGGAGCTTTCTCATCCTTCCTTGTGTTCTTTCAGTGTTCTTTTCCCTGTTGAACTTCTCTTCCTGAGCTGCACCCAAACTGTACTGATGAACTCAACATGAGCTGGCGATGTGCGCTTGCAGCCAGAAGGCCAGTCGTATCCTGGGCTGCGTCAAAAGCAGTGTGACCAGCAGGTTGAGAGAGGTGATTCTGCCCCTCTACTCCGCTCTTGTGAGACCCCACCTGGAGTACTGCGTCCAGCTCTGGGGCCCCCAACATAAGAAGGACATGGAGCTGTTGGAGTGAGCCCAGAGGAGGGCCACGAAGATGATCAGAGGGCTGGAGCACCCCTCCTATGAAGAGAGGCTGAGAGAGTTGG
This sequence comes from Nyctibius grandis, assembly GCF_013368605.1. NCBI lineage: Eukaryota > Metazoa > Chordata > Aves > Nyctibiiformes > Nyctibiidae > Nyctibius > Nyctibius grandis. The sequence continues at coordinate 28,071,775 of NC_090663.1, forward strand.
GGCTGTTCAGCCTGGAGAAGAGAAGACTCTGGGGAGACCTTCTAGCAGCCTTCCAGTACCTGAAGGGGCCTACAGGAAAGCATGAGAGGGGCTTTTTACAAGAGCAAATAGTGACAGGATGAGGGGGAGTGGTTTTAAACTGAAAGAGGGTGGATTTAGATTAGATATTAGGAAGAAATTATTTCCTATGAGGGTGGTGAGACACTGGAACATGTTGCCCAGAGAAGTTGTGGCTGCCCCCTCCCTGGCAGTGTTTAAGGCCAGGTTGGGTGAGGCTTTGAGCAACCTAGTCTAGTGGAAAGGTGTCCCTGCCTGTGGCAGGGGGGTTGGAACTAGATGATCTTTAAGGTCCCTTCCAACCCAATGTATTCTATGATTCTGTGAGGCTGGTACAGCTCTTACAATGCTATAGTATGTGTTGTGGAGTTAGAAAACAGGGACAATCATGTTATTCCCACAGCAATTTTGCACATGCGCATCAGATGACTAAAGTTCCTTCTTTATTTATTTTTAAGCCTCTTTGGCACGGATTTATAGGTCTTAGTACTAACAACTATTTTGCCAGGTGTCAGTAAAGATTATGCATTCCTGAAATTCTCAGTGTTTTTCACTGCTGTTTGTGAAGTCTGCTTTGAACTTCCAGTTGGACCTTAAGTGTGGAGTGACTTTTCAGTAGCAGGAAGGTAGCTTGGGAAGTAGTGAAACATTGCTTACTACTAAAGACTGTTCTTGTGCATGGCTGCTCCAGAAGTCCTCTTAGAGGTAAGCACATGTGTACTGGATCTACTTCTTCAGGCTGGAGGATTCAGTGTTTTCATACTGTGTTTCATACTGAGTATGGTATGAAGTTTAATTTCTCGCCTTTATTTTGACTCTAGTACAGCTATCTTGCTTGGAGAGTAAGCTCTAAGTATGGCTAGGGCTGCCAGCATGTGCTTGGGAAAGTCATTGATTGAAAAATAATACTGTCAAACATCTGTCCTCAGCTGAATGGTCTGTACTGTAGACTAGCAGAAGAGCAGACACAAAGCTTCCTTGGAAAACAACGTAGTGTGTGTCTTCTGACAGTCTGCTGCAGGCTAACAATAAGATGGCTTTGCAGGGAGCAGAAGCCTAAGAAGCTGGAAGGTGGTGTCCACAAAGGTCAAAACTGAAGCATATCTACGCTAGCTATCTATAATGCTGCAGCTTTCTGTAGGCTCTTTGAACCATGACCGTGTGACCCATGGCATTATGAGTGTCCAAGCAGAGGCGATGGCCTGTCAGGTGATTTCAAAACTCTGCCACTTGAAAAGCCTGAGGAAAGGATTCCTGATAAAAATCTTCTCACAGAAAATGACCTCCATATTTTGCCCTTCCTTGATTCATGCTTGACCTTAAAAAAAACAAAACAAAACAAAAAAAACCCCATACCCCACAAAAAAAACCAAAACAAAACAAAGTACTTGAGCATTAGTCTAGATCGAGTCCAGTGTTTCAGAGACCCTTCTGTTGTCCAAATTAAAACATTCATTCAGCTTTCTCATCAGACAATCATATTTTAATACTCAAACAGAACACAAATATATCAGACTCTTTCAGTCTGACTCCCCAACAACTGTACACAGCCTCTGTTATTTGACTGTGGGGCATCTGGACTCTGTTTCCCTTCGTGACAATCAAATCCTTCTGAAAATTCCATGTCTGCCAGAGATCAACATCCTCAAAATGATAAACAAAGACTATGTTGTCAAATTTCTGTGACTGCCTCTTTCATTTCTTCCTTTTCCATTTTTTGAAGAATACTGAAAAGCTGGACTGATGTCAGTGCATCTTCCTGATGCACTTAACTTAAGCTCTTCAGCCTCCAAAGAATTCATCTTGGTTGCTAAAGATATGTTGGACCTCTCTGGAAGTCAGGCCTGAAGTTGTGCCTGGGAAGTGCCCTGTGCTGGATTCTCTGTATTCCAAACAACTGGTTCTTCTGTGCATCACAAGAGGAGAGAAAAGCCAGAGCACTGTTTTTTTTTTTTGGCCGTGCTTTTTGACTTGTTAGCTCCCTGAATCTTACATAAAATGAATGTAATCATATGGTTTCCACATGATGAAACTGGGCATTGCCTGGAAGCTGCAGCCCATACCCATAGTAGTTGTTTTGGAGTCTTTTAACACAGGTGCTGGACAAGCTGACCAGCAGAGCGGTTCTGCCAGACCTACTGCTTGTGAATAAGGAAGAATGGGCTTGGGGTTGATGACAGCTTTGGCAGCAGCAACTGTGAAATGGTGACATCTAAAATTGTTAGGGAAGAGAAGGCTGATAATAGAACAACAACCTGGGATTTCAGGAGAGCAGACTCCAGCTTGCTCAGGGAACTGGTAGGAGAGATCCTTTAGGAGGCTACTCTGAAGGAGGGGGGCCCAGGAGAGCTGGCTGATCTTGAGGGACAATATCCTCCATTCTCTTCCTCAGTCTCTTCCACTCTGATGTGCAGGAAGTCAGGCAGATGCTGCCTAGTAGGGAATGCAAGCAAATCGTGTGGAAGGTGAAAATAAGAATGAGCAGACTGTCTGGGAGGAATACAGAAATTTTACCTAGGCATGCAGGAAGCGAACTGGGAAGGCCAAAATTCAGCTGGAGTTGAGATGTATGGGGCATGTGAATAGCAACAAAAGGCACAGTATGTTGGCAGTGAAAGGAAGTCTAAGGAAAATCTGGACCTTTTGCTGAATTGTGCAGAGGATATAGCAATCAAAGACACAGAAAACACTGAGGTGTTCATTGCTGCCTTTGCTTCAGATAAGGTCTTCTCTCAGGCCTGAACTCCCAGTTCCCTGTGCCTAGTGACAGTGTTTGGGGGAGTGAAATACTGTCCAGGGTGGGAGAAGATAAAGGGACCTGTTAAATTGTACATGTACAAGTCCAGTGAATGTGATGGGGTATATCCAAGGTCCTGAGAGAAATGGTTAAATTCACAGCAAAGCTCCTCTCTGTCACTGAAAGTTCATGCCAGTTTGGGAGAGTTCCACCATGGCTGGAATTAGGCAAACATCAGGCTTGCCTTCACAAAAGGCAAATAAGAGCCCTTGGGGGTCAGACTCAGTCCCCGGGAAGATTATGGCAGAAACAGATCCTCCTGGAAGCTCTTTGCAGGTATATGAAGAACAAGAAGGTGGTTTGGAATAGTCAGTTTGAATTTTCTAAGGACAAATTATGGCTGACCAACTTGATTGCCTTGGGTGGTGAGAAAACCGGCTCAGTGGCTGGGAGGAGTGCAGCAGATGTTCTTTCCCTTGATTTTTGAAGTTGTCTCCCATAGTGTTTTTCAAGACTAATTGGAAAGCAATTGACTGAGTGGGAGGTCTGCCAGATAGATGGAAAACAGGCTGGATGAAAGGACGAGTGATCAGTAGCTAAGTCCAGCTGGTGGCCATTTACTACTGACATTCTATATTGTGATCAAGGCTGGTCCTTCCATTCTTTATATCTTTCTTTGTATCTTTCTGCCTAAGAAAATTCTGGCTATGTAGCTTTCTGTCAGGAAGCATTAGGACCTTCAGGCTGATTTAGTGATCATCCACCTAGCCCCATCCAAGTATGCTTACACTGTTTCTTCTGAGATCCCATGCTTGTTTTTCTTTTGCTGCTACTGTTGGCAGTCATCCAGCTTCCTCTACATGAGCCCTGCTAGTGCTTTGGATTTTGCTTTCTACTCCACTCTGTCATGCAAGTGTCTGCAGCCCTTTGCTTAGCAGTGTCCTTACATTGCACATTAGTTCTTACAGACAGTGACAGGGCTTAGTGTGTTTTGCTGAGCTCAGTTTGGTTGTGTGGTGTGATTATTTTTTTTTGTTGTTGTTGTTGTTGTTGTTTAATGTAGAGGTAGATGTGCATAATGCATCTAATACATTGTGCCATGCTATACAGAAAGCCAAAGGGAATTGCATCCTGACTCACTTAGGTCATTGGCTTTATGCTCTGAGTATCATTATCATTAGCTGAGCTTGTATAGCTTCATGGATACTTTGCACATCTTGGTTCTGTTAGGGACACCTGTTTTGTGAGGCAGAAGGGGGTGATAAGAAAGACCATAGAGACCAGAACATGTTTTTTCTGGCTTCTGTCCACAGGCAGCCTTTAGGAGGAATTGAGAGTGGGCTGGCTGAATATGTCGAGTGCCCATAATTGTCAGTTAGGTATTTAATAGAACCCCAGAAAAACGAAATGGGAAGAGAACACTTTCCTTTTAAGGAGGGTTATTGCTTCCTTGTGGAAAAAAAACCCTCTCTGTTTAGGGTTAATATTAGTTTTGGATCATGTTTTAGTCAGGTCTGCAACACAGGTATGAGAAGCCTTACATGTGGAAAAGTGGGAAGTATTTCTGTGTTCAGTATGTCTTAAGAGGCATAGATGCCAGAGCTCAGGCTGGATTCCATGCTTAAGACTCCTTTGCCTGACATTTAAAACTATTATTGGTTCCGTGACAGGTGAGCTGTGATGGCCAGTAATGGTTTTCATTACAAATCAAAAGAAATCTTTGTTTGGTGAAAACCTCTGTTTATCCAGCTGCTGCATGTGTTGGATGATAACTAGTTCATGAGTGTGAACTAGTGAGAGATGCAAGATTTTCTTAGCAGTCTTCAAACACCAGGTCTGTCAACTCCAGCGTCTGAGAGATGAGGCCAAGAGTCCTTGTGTGAGCTGGACTGTGGAGCTTTGCAACAGAAAGTTTGAATAATGCAACTATATTGGCCTTTTTGGTCAGGAGCTTTTGATCTATCTAATCATCTTCATGTAAAAATTTTCTAGAGGCTGTGATGCTCTGCTCTCTTCATCTCTGTCCTCTGACTAAGTACCAAAGCATTTAAAAGGAGAGGGAATGTGGTGCCTACTGTAATCTGATTCTAATATAAAGAATAAAAGTGATTTCATATGCTATGTGATCCACAAATTGGTTTATTTGTTACAAAATGGGACATAAAGTGCATTGAAGGTATATACTTCCTCAGCTGTTCTTTCTACTGCCGCTTGCCTGAAGCACAGCTTTGTTTTCCCCGACTAGTAAAGAAGCTGCATTGAGGTTCACTGTTTGTGCATACCATTTCTCGTCCTTTTCCCTAAAGTCTAAAATCAACTCTTTAGAGTTGCCTGGAGCAGGATTTTTCTGAACAACCTGTTCTATAAAACTTAGATATCTAAGATCTGGCAATCTAGACTGTGTTTTCTTGTCCTCTTCCAAATAACACTTTTGTCCTTCATGAAGCAAAACAAATGTGGAATTGATGACTTCTCTGGTAGCTCATATATACTTGTCTGAATATCTAAACTATCTGTTCTAGGCAAGGGCTGTCCACTTGGCATTTCAGAGCAACCCTTGGAAATGTGTGCTTATCTCTGAAGGTTTTTCTTAGAATTAGAAGCACTTCATAGTGAAATAATTTGGGTGGCGATGTGTTTAGGAGCTGCTCTCAAAGGCAGTGCAAAGAATTAATCATTTTCCTAATCTAGCTTGCAGTTTTTAGGGTTTATCGAATTTCTTGCAGTTATTAGGGCTTATTGAATACTTTAGATTTCTGTGTACAAATTCTGCCGTGGTTCAAAAAGATGTAGCAATATTCACTTGTGGACATTCTAATAAGATGTCATAGCTCTTACATTCCTCAGAGGGCTTTAAATTTATATTCAATATTTGTACATGAATTGCATTACAGTAGTAAAAAAAAGAGTGAATTTGAACATAAGCACTCAAAAGTTGGTGTTAGTATTTAGGCTGCCTCTCTAGTCTTACTTCTACATGCAGCATAGGTTGTGATCTTTTACTTACATGATCATAGGCTGTATGCAGCAGTCTTTGTTTCTTTCAGTGTATAAGATGCACAGAGCTAGGGGAGCTGTTCAGTGTTGATCTTCGCTCTTTGGTGTGAGGCATCACTCCAGGCTTACTGCACAATATCTAAACACCGTACTGAAAACAGCCTTGTTGATTAATTGAGTTTTCATCTTTATCTTTTTAATTATATTTTAGTGCCCCTGGGAAGTTATGTGAGTTCACAGATAGGAGAAGAAAAATAACTACTTGCCTGTCCTATTGGTCCTGTTCTTAGCTTATCTAACCTGTTAGGCCTTCCTCTACAGTGGGTTTGACTACTTTACAACCTGATTGTAGCACAAGTGTATCTCCATTCACTTATGGAGAACCTAATCCCAGCACAAGTGTATTTCAGCCTTGAAATACCACGAACAAAAATCAGGTTATTGCAGTCCAAAGTTTGCATGTGTTTGTAGCAGAAAGATGAGGAAGATATTAAAAAAAGCTGAATTCGGCTAAAATAGATGCACAGAGAGCACTGTACAAAGTCATGGGTCTATAATAGTTGTGAGAGGAAACTTGGTATATATGGATGTGGCCAAAATCTTGGCTGCTGTCAGCACTAAGATAGTTTTGGAAAAAGAGACCTCAGAGTGCAGGACTAGAGGATGGCATCGTGTGGAAACCCTTGCTGTTACAGGCAGCTGGGGGATATAATTCCATAAAACCATAGGATGGTCAAGCTTCATCCTAAAAGTAATAAGAAACAGCGAAGCGATGCACCTATGAAATTCTATCTGAATAGTCCTTGAGTCTTTCCATGGCTAGAAACACACAGATTTTCAACATATATCAGTTACAACTGTGTCTAGACCTGCTTGTCCTGTGCCAGTGTGGTCCTTTGACTTAAAATAACTCTCCTGGTTCCAAATGCACCTCATTCTTTAACATCATATAGCTCAGCAGTCTCAACAACAGGAGGCTGAATGACTTAAGAGTGGAAATAATTTCTCTGGCTAAGGTGGTAGTTTGAAAGCTAGCCCTGCCTTGGGAATGTTTTGATAAAAGAGTGAAAAAAAAAAAATTGAGTACAAAACAGAACTCGTGAGTGTATGTATAGATTATTACTGTGAAATGTATTCCACGTAGGAAGAGATGATGTCTCAGCCCCAGGCTCTCTGTAGCATTATTAACACACGTTGTAAGGGGAAACTAGAAATAGGCCATCTCTGAAATATAATTGAAAATAGACTGCTGTTAAAGACTTTGTGTATATGTAAAAAATTGATTACATACCATTCCAATTCAGAATATAATTTTCTTTTCTTGTGAAACTATATTTCAAGGGGGTTTGCTTTTCAGTTTATTTTGCTTGTGGATAACAGCATCACAACCCCTTCATTTCCTGACTCTCCATACAGCCAGTGAATTAGCTTTTGAATTGTTGAGAGGTGAAGTTACCTTTGCCTTTGTGTTTACTCATACCGTTTTTTACAATTTACATTGGTTATTTATTGGCTTGAAACTGTGCTTTCGTCTATTAAGAGCGTGATACTCGTGTGTGTGGTAGGCAACAGAGAACTTCCTTCCCTTTTGTTTCCCCAGTAGGCAGGCTGCTTCGTTAGGTGATGAGCCAGTTTGCTTTTAGTGTGGATAAGAAAGACCTGGCTGAAGCTATGTCCAGGGGAGCTGTGTGGGAGACCTGCTTCTTAAGGGGTTAATGATCTGGAATTTCACACATACTGCAAAATGATTATGCTGTATGCATTCTCTGCGAATTTTCTCACTGATCACAAAAGACTTTTGTTTAGTGTGCTGGAATGATCCATAGACTAAACATACTCTGTTCTTTTAATTGGATGGAAAAGAACAGCTAATTGGAGAAAACTGAATAAAGCAGTCGGTGCTACATGCCAAATGGCAAACTTCTACAAGAAATATACCTTGTCCTTTATGTGCATCAACAGAGTTCTAGTATAAATGTGTAATACAAAATCAAGCTGACTTACTCAGAATCAATTTGTCATTTTAGAGAGACTTACAAGTTTTAGAAGGCATCCTTACCTGAGATGTGTTAGTGTATATTTTGCAAGCTAAGGCAGGTGTAGAAAATTGACTTTGCCTGAGAGAAGGATGTGACTGAGCACTTGAGAATCATGGTATTTCTTCAGCATTCCTCCAGCAGAACAGCCTCTAATGCTGAAGAAAAGAGTAACGCATTTCCCCCCTGCCTCCCCGCACCACGCCCCTCCCCCCCCCCCCCGCCACGCAGTCTGTGTGGCAAAGTGAAGAGTTGGATGCACTTTCAATAGTGGCTCACTACTTGGTGTGGAGGATCACAGCTTTTTGAGATCATGACCCTAGCTTTTCCCATGTTGACAAGAGCAGCTTGTATTCACTAGTAACTTACTATTAGGGATGATTAATTTCATTAATAAAGGAGGCTCAGAAGGATGAAAACACACACACCCCCACACACACACCCCCACACCCACCGCCCCCGCAGCATAGCTTTAGTCCTTTTATACTGCTGGTGATGATTCTGAGGTAAATATCTCAGCATCCTGGTAAAATCTCCTAATCCTTTTAGTGTTCCCCTGTAGCGTGAAAAGCAGGTTGATGGTGCCACAGTCCATTTTGCAATGCTGCCTTCTAAATAAAACACTTTGTAGAAGACAAGGTGTGCCTAACCAGGCTGAGACCCTGCAGGATGATTTGAAATTCAGAAATCTTTTATACTGTCCCTCAAGTAACAGAACAAAAGGATGCTGGTGATGTACAAATTGTGTAAAATCGTTTGCAAAATGTGCAATCTACTAACCTGATGATTTGAGAAGAAGCTGCAAAGATATTTCTTTTTGGCTTGGCATTGTAAATTATCCTGTGGCTTCCATGGTCTGCAGCTGAATGCTTGCTGTGTCTCGGTCAAGGAGCGCTGTCTGTTTTATCGGACAGCCACCTTCATGAATTTGGGAGAGTTAACATTAAATGGATGTGAGTGGAGTAACTGCTGGTTTGTCTTCAGGCAATATTTATGGTATCATAACTAAGTGAAATGATACTGGTGAGAAAAAATAAAAATTTTTAAATGCACGTTTTAAGATGGGGAGGATAAGACCGAGGACACTTGAATGGATATAAATTACTCTGTCTTTAAGGTGGTGGAATTAGTTACCTCTTCAGGATGAACAAAATAATGAGATTTCATGAATGTAGGCAGTAAAAATGTAGATATTTGTCTTTATGTGGTGGGGTTTTGTCCGATACAGAATAAACAAGAATCCATTGGTGGACACTTTCTGAAGGGTAAGAAAAAGGGAGAAGTGCACAGGCTTGTTTGTGTGGTTTTTTTTTTGGTTTTGTTTCTTTTATAAAAGAAAAGTTTTTTGTTTCTTTTATAAGCTACTGCAAAGTTTTTGTGACTCCAACTGGAAGCACAGACTAGCTGAATTCAACTTCTAAAGGCATATCAAGGGATAGGCAGAAAGGGACAGCAGCTTATATATACCACAGGTTTTAAAATCTATTTTTCAGAAAGACCGTTTTTCGATGCTACTCCTGAACAAGTCAGTCTCAAAGTTAAATGGCTCCAGTCTGGACTTTTTGAGGAAAACACCCACGCGCACTCCTGTATGTGGTCCTGGATGGCTGGTGGGCTGGTTGTGTGTCCTTGGTGCATCAGGGCTGGTTGGAGGAGAAGGGGCAGTTGAGCTTCTTTGAGTGTGCAGGTGTGGAGGCAGGTCCTTGGAGCCAGTGGGGAGCACAGGGACCAGTGTACAGCTCCAGCAGTCCCATGGTGACTCCTTTGTGGCAGTCCCCACTCGTGCTAGAGATCCTGTCCTTTGGTAAGGTGTGGGAGCCTGTAGATGGGTCTCATCCTTTGGCCTACACGCCCTGGGCTGTGTACTGTGTGATATGGATTGTGTTTCTTTCCCAGGCTGGATCAAGTGCCTTTTCCTGTTGCTTTTCTTTCTGTCAAGCTTAAAGTAGCCTTTTCTGGGCTCTCAAGGTTGCTTTTCTCCACTGACCAACAACTATCAGGGAGTTGCATACAGCCCTGGGGTCTCTGTCAGCCTATGCCCACGTTTCGGGGCCTTTGCTGTTATCCCGTGCTGTAACGAGTAACACCAGGCAGCAAGCACTAGCTCCCACAGCAAGTTCTCCTCATCTGTTGGTAACGAGCCCAAGAGGCCAGGACCAGGGCACTGCAAAGTTAGCACGAGGCATGGTTAGCATAAGGCGTGTGGCCTCTTACGAGTGATGGCAATATTGATTTTATGGTGCCACTGGGCAATTCAAGGGTGTGTTAATCATCTGGACATTTAAAATGCTATTTTGTGTGTGTGTGTTTGTTTCCCTGCTAAATTTTCGTAGTATAGTGTGGCTTGCTTTGTTTGGTTTTGTTTGTTTTTTTTTTTTAAACCTGTGAAGTCCTGTGCGATGCAAATAGATTGCTTTAGATGATGCGTTCTATCATCTATTAATTCGTAGAGTTTCAAAGCTCAAGGAATTTATTTTTTTCTTAATACTGTAGTTGAAATGCGTGGGGTTTGATCCTGCGGCTTACTGGCCTTAGTGTTTTGCTGATAGCTGTCTCTGCACATAATGTTTGTTTCAACTTGCTGCTAGTTTTCATTCACATGTATAGCAGACTAAATTCTTTATCGCATAATGGTACATTCTTATGAGGGAAGCGCAGTTAGTTCAGTGTGAGATTTTTCTAAAAGGAATAGAAGCCAATTCTTAACAGAGTCGATAATAAACCCATATCTAATGTTGTTTCAGAAGGAGGCTACTTATTGACTTCCATGTCATTGGACAGGCAGGGAATCGTGGTCTTCAATGGCCTGTGTTTGCTGTGCATCCTCCCTGTGATCTCTTTCAAAGACAGTGTAAAAAGTGATTTCAGGCTATTCTGCATCAGTATAACTGCTTTTGTGGGCTTTTCGGATTGATAAAACAAAGCGTCAATATATGTCAGAGTTAGTTCCCTGAGAGTACTGGAGCTTAGAGCGGAATTACAGAAAAATTTGCATAACTAAAAATAATAATTTTAAAAATAAAGAAATGAGAGTGCTTTCCTTTGGATTTACTAAGGGAAGAATAACTGCTGCTGTGGAGGTAATGGTTAATGTCAAAATATTTGTTTTTTTGTTGAATTTGATTTAAACTAAACTTCAAATATTTTGAGTTTGAAATATTTGATTCAACTTTGAGACAGATTATTTGGTCTCTAAGGGCCTTTCTGAACATCAGGGTTTTTTTCCAGCAAAGCCTCTAAATGAAGCAAGCGGCCACCTGGGAATAGCGCAACACAAAGCAATATTGCCATCATAGTGGAGGAGGAAATGCTTATAATGTTTTTACTTACGCCTTGGGAGGGCATGAGGGACTGAAAAGTGCTATTGCCGAAGGTGAGAGTTGATCTGAGAAGGGAGAGGAAGAAAAATGTGAGAACGTGAAGCTGGTTGTTGGTGTCTCTTTGAGAAGTGGAGAAAAGCTCATCTCCAGAGAGAGTAACTGAGATGGCAAATGCAAACTGGTACATGAAATGTATTTGCTGCTGTTTACATGCATTTTTTTTAGCCGCATGACTAGTGGGAGCCTCGGGAACTGAGAGTAGTTTGTTTTGAATCATAGATGATTTTCTTACAACAAAATGATGGTTGTATTCTATATAGGGAAAGAAATTTTAGCTCGAACTGTGGAGACAGCTTTCTATTTGTTTCTATAGTTGTAGGGAACTAAGAGATAAATACTCAATTTTCAGAAGTTACTTTTAATGAAGAGCGCATTTGAGGAGGTTTAGCATCTGTTTTTACAGAACTATTAGATTCTTGCATTACTTTCTCTGTGTGCTCTACTTAATCTGATAGTTGTGAACAGTTTTGGTTTTTTTTTTTATTGTAGAGAGTGCCTCCATCTCTAATATGTAAGTGCTTATACCGGCAAATTGGGTGGCCTGATTTGTGCAAAGTAACTGTATTATGTGAGAGACTGGTCCAGAAAAATAATTGGATATTTAAAAGCTGGCAAGAGGTGCATTGTTTTGTAAAACAATGGACTGATTAAATAACTAACCTCAAAGATAACATTAAAAAGAAAAGTCCCCATGCAAAGAGAGATTGAAAATCCTGGCCAGGTGGCTGGGTTTGTATAATGCAATTGAGACGTTGAGATTTTTGTCTAAGCCAAGCAGCTCAAGACCACTGCAAACTGGTCCTAGATACCTGCATCTTAAGGTGTCATAACTCCAGGAGAACTTGTTTTAGCAGTAATGTTTGTCCTTCTCCTCCCACTGAGTCCCAGATTTGTCTAGGATTCATTGATGACCCTCGAAGTCAGCCTGGGAGTGGCTGCGAAGCTTTTTCCAGCATCTGGTGGGGACGTTGGGAGAGAGAGCACCAGCAGGAGCTGATGGTGGGAAATGGCGTGACAGGGCCCCAGGAGGTCTCTGGCAGGGCTCGGGGTGGAGGTGGGCTGGTCCAGCGGTGGCCGAGAGAGCTGCTGGGGCGCAGATGCAGGCATCTGGTTTAGGCTTAGAGTGTAACAGGGAATTCCCCATTTCCTGACTTTTGGATCCGAGAGCTGCTTTTACCTCATGCCTTGGTCATATGAGTCACTGGGGTATGGGAGGGGGGATAACCTCTCCAAAGCATGCATAGATTTGGTGTGGCTCTATGTAGTTCAGAAGTTGCACAGCTGGATTTTTCTAAACTTTTAGTTTTAGAAGAGAGTTTGTTTTTGCCCTCTGTCCCAATAGCAAAAAGACTGAATTTTGAGCCCGGTGGGAAATGTAGAAAACGTTTTAATTGCAGGAAGCACTGTATTAATCTGAATTTCATAGCTATGTGTGTTTAACAAGTCTGACCTTTGGCTGCGTTTTGTTTCTGGGTTTTTTCCTGAAGAAGAGTTAGATATTTAAAACCTATTAGCTCCTTTTCAAAAATAAATTAAACTCTTAAACAGGATTTTGAGATGAAGCTTTGGCATCTGTTCATTGAATCAAATGAATATTAAAAAATTCCTAGCTAAACCACAAATAGTTACATGTGAAATACTAAAAAGAAAAGCAGCTGAAATGTTTCCAAACACATTTTTAAAATTTAAATGTTTTTATTTTGCAGCTTCTGTCAAAAGTCTTCAGTACAGGTTACGCTCAGTGTTCAAAAACAATTAAGTTCAGGTTTTTTTTTTTATTTGCTACTTGATTTTTAAAGATTTAATGAATACAAAAATAGTATTGAATGCTTGTAATACTATTTAACACAGCTTAGATGTGGCAAGCACTGATACTGATGAGGCCGAAGTTTCTGATTCGAGTCAGCTGCATCTGTTGTGCATCAGGATCTGTTTAGTCACACACGCGTCGCAGACACGGACACAAGCTGCAAACAGTTTGTCAGCAGTGTAACCTCACGGTTTCACTAATGCATATAGATACTTTGCAGATGATAGTCTTGGAAGGGCTGGGGAACCGTCGCCCTTTCGCTTTCCACTTCCTCTCCCCTCTCACACCCTCAGCCTTTGCACTGTGAGTCTCTGCCAATATTTCTCAGCTCCCTCCTACTCTCTGGGGTTGCAGTCAGCCTAAGAGCTGGCAGGTTTATTGCTGATGTTTCTTTTTTCCCAAGCTAGTTACAAACAACCTCATTAGTATCTTGTTATGTGACTATGTCAAATTGTTACATTTTCATTCGGAAAGGTACTGTTTCAGAGTCCTTTTTTTAGGTGCTGATCTCCCTGCATTAAGGTGACTTTGAACAGAGATTCAGGTTACGCCATATTCCTGAGAATCTGGAAATAGTTCTGACTTCTGAAGTATGGAAAAAAATTATTTTAGTGGTATTTGTTTATGCTAATACTGCAGTCAGCACACACCTGGTTTTGTTTACTAAACATCTTCTGAGGACTGCAGATTTTGTTTGTTTTGATTGTGAGACATGTAAGTGTTGGTCCCTGGGAGGTTGCTCTGTGAATCTGCAAACTGATAAAACCTGTAAAATGTGTTAGCTGAAGTGATTATCTCCTCTTAAATTGTTGGTTGTATTTAGCTGTTGAATGAATGCAAATCAACAGTATGAAGATTTAAAAGCCTGTCTAGATAGATATGAAAATGATAGAGTGTAGATAGATTAAAAAATTATTTCTATGCATAAGGCCATCAAGAAGATATGTAACATCTAGCAATGACTTGGAGAAAATCAGCCTTTTATAATAAAATGGCTATAATCAGGAAAACCTTTGATTTTTCTCATCTGGTCACTCCTGTTACTACAAGGGGAAGGAACAAAGGGGTTTGTTTATTTTAGGGCACTTGAAAGGAGCAGCAAATCTCAACCTTCTTACCCTGTGTGGGAGATAGTAGCTGCAGAAGGTAGCACCTTCTTTAATGCCCGTAGAGAAATGGGCTGCAAATAGCTGAACTGGTTAAGACGCAGTTAGTTCCCTGTTGAGAACTGAATGGCTTAGTTTTCACTAATCTTAATAGAAGTTGAGATGGTTGTTATTACCTTGGGATGAAATACCCCGTGCCTAACTGAAAATGAATGAGAAACCAAACTGGAAGCTCAAGGGATATTTAACTAGACATTAGTTTCCACTCCTGAGTGGAAAAACTTATTTTCTATTCTTAGCATAGAAAACTGGGTAAACCAGAGGAAATGTGCTGCGGTGACTATAATAGCAAGAGTGAGAGGATCAAAAATGAGCAGGGTGGCAATAGCAAACCAGAGGGGTTTGAAGAAGGTCACAGCAGCGTCGGTGATGATAAAGGGATCATGAGCTAGCATTAGGAATAGACTGAAATAAACTCTGCATTTTCACTTTTAGTTTTATCCCTTCCACACAGTATTGTGACAGAGTATTGTGACAGCTCATCTAAATGCATCAGCTTGGATTTCTGTTGTTTCTGTTTGTAGGGATTTTTCCTCATTATCCACAAGTGGTTTATTTCACGAGAATAAATCACAAGAGTTATGGGTGCTGTGTGATCATGTGGGTCACTGACTTTCCCTGGACGGGTCTTTAAAAAGACCTTGCCGTTCATCTTAATAAGCACCTCTGCTCAGCTTGCTCAACTTCGCAAGGGTTCTCTTGCAAATTGGTATAGAAGAAACAAATGGCAGATTTGGGCATCTAGATGTAGTGGCCTGCTTCTACTTCAGAGGTCTGCAAAAGACAACACCATCTGTTGATGATGTAGCAAGGGACAGCATATTTGTTGTTTAATTTGCCAGTTCGATAGCACTTCTTAATTTTGGCTTTAGACAGGGCCATTCCATCTTCCCTTGCTATCTGAAGCCAAAAAGAATGCCATTAAAATGGGAAAATACAAGGTCATTTAATCTGAAGCTTGTCTCTACAGAATCCTGCTTCAATTCCTCTAACAAGCGGCCAAAATCAGTGCAATTGTACAGAGTTAAGCCAGAGAAGAGGGGGAGAAAATGGCTCGACTGAATCATGGAGAGGATGTGGTTTTATGGAGTAGCTCAAGAGGCAGTTCAGCCCTAGGTGGAGGGGTCCTAAATGGTATTCAAAACCTGGCTTCAATTGTCTAAGTGTTCATTTGCATTTGCTGTCTGGTTTAAATTGTAAACCCTGCTACGTAAAAACAAAGTTTTAAAGCAATGTATCTGGTTTTAACCCAGTAACCAAAGACCGCAAAGTAACTTAACTTTTACTAGTCTTGGAGAAAATTCTAGTGCTTGATGGCTTGTGGTTTGGATGAGAAACATACAAATATAGTATTATTTTTTCTGATATTGAATCTCTTTTTTTCAGATTAGTAGATGTCCAATTTTGTTCCATTATATAAAGATTCTTCAAACAGGCAGGAAGAAGACACAATTAACTCTTGAGACAGTTTCTTTAACTTGATAATTTTGTACTAATGCAAATGCCTTTGCATGACACAGTGTCAGCTCATCAAGATAAAAATGAAATAACTAGAATGAGTGCTGTGAGACCTCTTCTTGTGTTCCTGGAGTTTGAATGAACGTGGGGTTTGTAATTTTTGGAGAAAGCAGCTGTGCTTTTCTGTAGGAGTTAACCTGCATCAAAAGGACTAACATATAGCTCCTAATGGATAAAGTACTTTGTCTGCAACTTCGTTTTTATCCTCATGTGTCTTCTCTTATTTTTATCCAAGTCAAGCTTTGAGAAAGCAGAGAAAATTCATGCACAGACTTCATCTGAAAGTGATATGCACAAAATTTATGGGGTGCAATGCTATGCAATCAAGGCATCTAGCACTGCTTGCCCTTCTCTTCCTCCTGTCCCTTTGCCTCTACCATTCACCATGTGTTGAAGCAGCAGGAAGATTAACTTTCTCTTTTTTAACATCCCTTTATTAAATTCCTTTGTTCCCACATAAGTGTTTGTCCTACTAAACATTTATACCTGCTGGTGTTGTTTGAGGAAAAATATCTCCTTTTATTGCTGAGGGGTAAAAATCACTGGTATTTTGAAAGGTAGAGAGTGCTGAGTATAAGTGAATATCACTTCAGGCTAATTGGGAGAAAATTTCTAGCAGCTCTTTAAAGTGAGGAGTCAGAGTGCAAAGTATGCAAAACGCTGCAAAAGCCGTGGACTTTTATCTGGCCAACCTTTGCAGTGTATGGTAAAAACAGATGATTGGAGAGTGTGTGGGTATTCATGTTTTGGCTAAAGAGAGCCAGCTCATACTCAGATACCTGGTGCCTCTCATGATGTACAAAACCAGCAGTGGCAGGATTGATACCAGAAGAAAAATGAGCTTTAAAACAGATTAACTGGCATAGCTAAATAAGGTGGTGGTTGCAAATATATCAGCAGATCAGTCTTGGCAAAATAACATTGGTTTTCCAGCAGCCTCTCCAACTCTGTATAAATCTTTCTGTGTTCTGCTGAGCAGCCTGCCTCTACTCATGGAGTGACAAATTAGGAAGCATATTCAGAAACTGGATTGACTGTTAAGATGAAACTGTCCAAATTTCAGTGAGGTGTCAACTAATGCTTTTGTAGCAAATAAACCTCTGTTGGTTGCTTTTTGTTGTGTGTGTGTGTTTTTCTTTTTTCCCCCTCTCATGGGAAGTCTTAAACACTTGCCCTTAGTTCCAGACAAGAGGTTGTTAAAAGGCAGCTGTTGCTGGTAGCTTGCCGTAGGCGGCTGCTTCTTCCAGCCTAAGCTGGGCAATATTTAGCACAAGAGGTTTGGAATTTGCACATAGTAGAGTCAGCTGATTGCAAGAGACACTTTTAATTTGAGCCAGGGAGAAAGCAGCTTTGCTTTCATGAGCTTTTGCTTTTAAAACATCACAGGGGTTATCATCTTTCTTAGGTTTTAATATGGCTTTGGTGCATTTGCAGACAGTCAGGATTGAAAAACTATATAAGCGTGTAAACTCAGCAACAAAGCTTCTGCTGTCATGCATATACCTTTCCACATTAAAAACCAAGGGGAGAGAAATACAATTTGCTATAAGTGAATGCCTTGTCAAAAGAATATTGTGCGGTGTTGTCCAAAAAATTTTGGCTGATGCACGAATATCTGTATTATTCAAATATGTTGTAGCGTTTTTTTGTTGTGTGTGGAGGGGTGGTTGTGGGTTGGTTGTTTTTCTTTTTTCATGTTGTCTGTAATTTTGCTTGTAGATTAGGCAGGTATTCCTGTTCTGACAGTTCTGGTTCATTTTCCTGTTTGTAGGACAGTAGTGCTCTTCCATGGCTGGAAGTACAATATTACTGATGAGTGCCATGTGACGTTGTCAATACCCATGTGCTTTTTAATTGCAATGGAGAAAGTTGTTAATGATCATAGAATCATAGAATGGTTTGGGTTGGAAGGCCACCAACACAAGAAGGACACGGAGCTGTTGGAACGAGTCTTCAGTTTCATCTACTATTTGAATAATATGTGAAACTTGAAAACAACATATTTAGGAAAGTAACTTAAAGAAACTTTATCTCCCTTTTAATATAGTCAGATGATTAACTAATGAATAGTTTCAAGATCTCTGGATTTTCTTATTTATTTCAGATCTGAAGAAGGTTGCTTAGTGTACATGGATGTCAGGAGGTACATGCAAAACCAATGTGCTGATAAAGAACTTCAATCAGTCATGCTTCTTCCTGTCTTTCTTTTTGACAGCTGAAAGTTGTGAATTAATCAACTGATTCTGAAAAGTCCTTTGCAATCCAATGCTGATAATACTTAAATATAGTTTTCAGTGTTGAGTCCTGCCGATGCTTCATGTTTAAAGTAGCATTTGAGTTGCCTGGTTGACATGAGTGTGGTACTCAGGATTTGTAGTATGTGGGAAACATGAAAATGTTCATGGGGCAGGTCTGATTGCTGCGGGGGAAGCGGCCAACTCAAAAGATATCTTGGAATTGTAGAAATGTAGCAAATGTTTTGAAACTTGCAGTTCTTACTGTTTAGATTGGAAATGTTAAGCATGTTTTTAATAGGCTCCTTTTCCACTATTAAGGCATTACGGTGAAATAATTACATTCCTTTCAATCCATTTTAGACCTTACATGGTTTCCACTAACAGTAAAAATAAAAGTAACAGCAATTAAAATAGTTGTCAGGTTTTCTTCTCTCTTCAGGAATTTATTTACTAAAAGGCTAAATTGACAAATTTTATTGAAGGCAAATTTCTTTTATTCCTCTGTCTGTATTTGAACCAGATGCTTAATCTAGTTGTTCCTAGTATTTGTTTCACCAAGCAATAAACGAAGAAGAGAAAGAGTGCTAGTGCAGCTCATGGATTTGATAATGAGAGGTTCCTGGTTCTGTGCCTTGCTCCTTGGCCAGGTCTGTCATGGCTTCTGGAGCCGTCGCTGCTGGCGTGCTGCATAATGGATGAGCCGGATCGGATGGAGGCAGCAGGTGC
Organism: Nyctibius grandis; assembly: GCF_013368605.1. Classification (NCBI taxonomy): domain Eukaryota; kingdom Metazoa; phylum Chordata; class Aves; order Nyctibiiformes; family Nyctibiidae; genus Nyctibius; species Nyctibius grandis. Next base: position 28,090,439 of record NC_090663.1, read on the forward strand.
TCTAGCAATAGAAAAGAGCAGTGTTTATTGTTGTTGTAAGCATCATCAATCCTCGCCCTTTCTCCCTCTGTTCTCAGTGTCCTCCAAACAAAGACTCCCTGTATCTGCAGCAGCAGGGGAGAAAACAGCAGCAACCCACCCTGTGTAACATTGCTATTTTCTGTCTCAGGGGCAATCTTGTAGATAGGTCTTGATTTGATGCTCTGGATCTGTAAGTGGTATGTTTATCATTGCAGGGGACAACAATACTGATTTATGAATTCCATTTAGCAGAAAACTTTATCAGTACCTACGTGTAACTACCCTATTCCAGCTAAATCAGATGAATGGAAAGTGGCTTTCAGTTTTGGTACTCATTATGTACTGCAAGATCACTAGCTCCTGTGGGAGCAATCTGCTGAAAGATAGGTCGAAACATTCTCTAGTTGGGGAAAAATGTGATTTTGGGAGGTTGGGAGGGAGGAGGGAAGAGAAGTAAATAGTGCAGAAGGAGGGGGGGGAAAGAATAAGAGGTTATTTTTCTTAGTTTTGTTTAAGCTGGTGGCAGTTGAGTAGGCTGTGATTCGAAATCTGACAGAAGTACTTTTCTGTTTAAAGGCAGTCAAGTCTACCACCATATCATATCCACTTGCTCCAAAACATCAGCTGATTCTAGCTATTCTTAAGTCTTTCTCTTGTCTGGAGCATTAATGGCAGCCACTATTTCCTTCTGCAGGGCTGTTGCCTCTCCTTTTAGGGTTTGGGATGTGGGAGGCATGGAGCAGAGTGGAGGAGAACAGAAAACCAGTTTACTGCAGTAGAGGCTGCAGTAGGCTTTCTATTCTGCTTGTAATGTCATTGTAATTTGGAGAGAAATAGTTGTTCTGTTTCAACATACCTTCCTATTTCTTTTCTGGTTTTGCTTCTTCCCTTATGGCAGCATTCTCTTTGCTGATGTGTTATCCTCTCCATCTCTCATGCAAGGTGTGAGGGGACAAGAAAGGGATTCTTCCATTGCCGTAAGATGGGTAAAGTGAATCGGCGTGTCACTGAGAACCAGTAACTGTCGTGGGTTGCAGGAGTATTACAATTCCTGTTGGTATCTGGAGGTCTGGAGTGTCTGGCAGCAGAGATGGCATTTGCAGAGCAAGCCTTCTGGTTGCTCGTTCTGTTTCTTGCTCCTTGTTGGCATGCAACATAATGCTGTAAGTGCCTTGTCTCCTGGATGTGGACCCCTTGTATGTACGTTGTAGGTTATGTCCATTCCTTGTCTTCGGTGCTGGCTCCTGGATGAACTTTGGACCCATGTTGTAGCCTTGTTTCCAGTCCTGTCTCTGGCTTCATCTCCTTTTGCTCCTGACTGGACTCCCTGGACAGACCTTGGACCCAGTTCATCACTTTGCCATGTCTGATGCTATGGATGGACCTTGTTACCAATACCTGGCTTTACCTGCCAGTTTATGCCATGTGTGACTGTGACCCATAGGTGAGAATGCAGCCTGTGCTGGGGCCATCCTCATCTCCTGGCTCGCCTGCCCTTCGGAGCAGATGGCCCTTGCTGCTCCCTGACAGCACTATGAATATAGCTCCACCCTTGCTTGGTGACCAAATGGTGTTTAAAAACTGGCTTAGCTGGAAAAGCATTCAGAGTGTGAATGTTTTTCCTTAACTGTCTCTATAGAGGCAGGAACATAATAGATCAACTTCCAAAGAGTTATTAATGAAGGTGTCAAAAAGCGTATGCCTGAATTAAGGTTAGTCTGCTTTCTGCAGGAAAGTGGATCATTTTTCTTCATTCCATGATTTTTTAAATGCACATTTTTTCCTATTTAGAAGCTGGTAATTCTGCAGTTTGTTTGCAAGTGACTGCAAAGCTGTGGCACGCAGCTCTGTTCCTGCTGGAGAAGGAGCCAAGTGACGATCCAGAGTTTGGAGGGAACATCCAAGAAGCTCACATACTGCTCTCAGAAGTGTTTTTTTTTTTCCTCTTTCCCTTGTATTTGAAAGGAGCAAAGTTTTGCAGAGTTATATTGACAGTAGATAGAATTATACTTTTCAGCAGTGTCTGTATGAAGTGACTTATTCCCTATAGATAGTTTCCTGCTTTGCTTGCTCTGGGATTCCAGGCTTATTGTCTGGAGAAACAGGTCTTAAAATGCCTTACTGAGCTATACTTTTTTATATATATATATATATATATTTATATATATATATATTTAAATAGTACAGACTGTAAATGGGACACTTGACATATGGACTTGTATTGATGTGACTTGATGACATGAAATTTGAAAGCTTCAAGGTAGGCTGGACAGAGACACGAATACAATCATACAAGAAGCTGCAGCTAGAGAGGCCCAACACTAAAAGCACTTCAGCTTGTCATTACCCACTGTCAACAGAGAAACTACCAGTTTTGTGCAGTTTTAAAGTTGTCTGCCAAGATGGACATTCCTGGCAAAAAGCAATGCCCTGGTGTCAAAAGTTTGCTTGTCCAAGAAGTAGTAGTGCAGTGGTCTTGTAAAACACAAATGCAGCAATAGCGTAAAATAGGCTAGAGCAGTGTGAAGTGGGGATTAACAAATCTAGATACTGCAGGGCTCCCATCATCTCCTACAGAGCTGTTGATCTCTTCATTGCTTTGAGGGCAAGACAACAAGACAAGACGCTGGGCTCAAGGAGGTGTCTGCTGCCTGTGATGTGCTCTGCCTCTGCAGCTGTGATTAGTTGACAGCTTTAAACACTTCTGATTCAGGACTGTAAACTTTCTGAAGCCGGAGGAGCGAAAATAGAGGGTTTTATTAGCAGATGCTTCATTTCAACATGTAGATGATGCAATGTAGCATATATATATAGGACGAGGGGTAACGGTTTTAAACTGAAAGAGGGTAGATTTAGATTAGATATTAGGAAGAAATTCTTTACTGTGAGGGTGGTGAGACACTGGAACAGGTTGCCCAGAGAAGTTGTGGCTGCCCCCTCCCCGGCAGTGTTTAAGGCCAGATTGGGCGAGGCTTTGAGCAACCTGGTCTAGTGGAAAGGTGTCCCTGCCTGTGGCAGGGGGGTTGGAACTAGACCATCTTTAAGGTCCCTTCCAACCCAAACCTTTCTATGATTCTATGATATTTTTGGAGGAGCAGTTTTTCAAGACAGTGGGATACTGCAACTAGAAAAAGGAGTTAAAGGATAAAACAATGTCTACTCTAATTCTTTGCTCTTTTAGAGATGGCCAGAAACCCAGTTTCCTGTTTTGCTGGATAGTTGCTGGTGTAATCAACCTGAGGCAAAGGAAAAAATTTCTCCCGGCCTTTGCTAAAAAAGCTTAGGCTTCGGGATAAAATGTGTTGGTCTGACAGCTACTCTGAGTTCAGTAGCCAGAGCTTGAGTTACCTCTCTCTCCATCAGCACTGATTCCAGCTTCAAGAAACATCATGTTAGGGAAATAATAAGAGCTAATCAATAGTTCTGCTTTTGAGAGTAGTTCCCTGTGTACACTTTTTTTTGTGCATGCAACTAAAGAGGGATAATAGAAGGTAGTGCAGGTGTTTGTCTGCCCATGGCAACCCCCAGGAGATTGCACTGAAGAGGTTGGAAAATTCATAACTACTTCAGTCAGCCTTTTATTTTTCAATGAGCAGACTGCTTGTTTAGCCTGGTTGGGTACGAAAATAAGACCTTGGGAAAAGGTGTTCATAATAGCTAGTAATTATTAGACAACTACTCCTCTTCCCTTCAAAGGTGCAGAAACTACCATTAAGTACTGGTTCACCCTGAACTGGGATAGGTTGTGAAGTAGTTGAAGGGGTAGCTGAGCAGGGAGCTTCCTCCAGACAGTGTAGAGGAGCGAGGCCAGGCTCTCCAGACGGCCAGGACTAGATTAAACAAGGGCCTTGGACTGAGGAGGTGCAGTCTGTGATCTTGCTTTCTGGTTGTATTTGTTGGCTCCATGTTGTACATGCTAATCCTGATCTCTGCTCCTCTCGCCACCTGCACAGGGTGTTCTTTTTATGGAAAAGAGTACAGAGCTAAAGAACGTATCATCATGGCAAGATGTAGCTTCCATCAAATGCAAGTGATTTTCCTGAAATAATGCTTCATTCCTCCTTCTTCCCAGTCAAGGAGGATGAACGCTTGACTGATAAATCTATGGCAGGAGCCTAAAACCCCCCCCTTCTTTAATTCACATTAAAACTAACAAAAAGATGATGGATCCCACAGTACAGGAAATAAGTCTTTCTCATAGAGACCTTATTTTTCCTTTTTTTTTTTTTTTTGTTTCAGCAATAAGAACAACCCTAAAATGAACTGCTGATTAAAGCCAGATATCTTAGGGTGTTCTGTCATGTCTGTCATCTGGTATCTAATTTTGATAATACTACTTGAAGTACAGATAAGAAGTTGGTTACCCATTAAAAAACCAATGCAATACCAGTTTACTGACTGTCAAATACAAATCTGATGTAACAAATGACCTGCTGCTAGGTGAAGCTTTCAGGGCTTGCGCCACAAGCCAGGAGGAGTCGCTTTTAAGTTCTCTCTTGCTGCTCTTTGCTTGCTTTCTCCACAAAATATTCAACCTGGCATGAAACGCTTTCTGCCCCACCCCAAAGGGAAGGCTGCAGTGTTTGGCAATGCACCTGGGAATGTATACAAACAGCATTAGGGAGGGGAGATGAAAAAGGAGGCTGATTTTACTCTGTCATGAAATTTTAACACTCCTTAGCAGCTTGCCAGCCAAACGGGATTATACTACCAGATGTCCTGGCAGAAATGTGCGCGACTCTGCGAGATCATAAATCCAAACAACGTATGGCAACCCCGCATGTATAATACTACTGTTAGCAATGCAGAATTTCAGCGTGGAAAGCTCTGGTGACGGGCAGGATTAGTAAGGACAAAACCTTCCCAGACTTAACTTTAAAGCCTTAGATAGGTAACAGTTGCTGATGGCAGTGGTATGTTAATGGCAAGAGGAGGAATATAGCGATGCCTGGGCTTTATCAGCAGCAATAAGCCTCATTTGCTTGCAGTTGTCTTCTCCCATCATGTTTTGGCCTTTAAACAGGCAGAATTGTAGTGCAAGTGCTCAGAGGCTGATTTCTGTGTTAGTGTATATGAAAGCACTGAGGGGGTGTTGTCAAAGCCCTGCTCAACTCAAGGCCTGAGTCAACAGAGCAGTGCTGCTCTGTAGCAGTTCAGAGTTGGCTTGTGGTTTGTCTGGGGGTTAGCAGAGCTCTGTTGTCTTCATCTTGGTAAATTCTTGTTTAATAGGAAGAACAGGGATGGTGGAGGCCTTGTGTGGAAGCTTGTGTCCAGTGCATTTGTTTTACTCTTCTTTCTGTGTTTCTTTTATCGTGTTTCCTAAATGGAGTACTGACTGAACCTGTTCTTCTAGTCTATACATTGAATATAAATGTATGTGTCCTTTCACAGGATCATTTCCTCACTAAACTATGCAAAGAATTGGAAAAAATTAGCTGTTGTGGGTTTTCTTAGTTGTCTCTCTTTTCATGGAAAAGAAAAAGCACTCACTGGCATCCCGTAGCAAATAAATCATTCATTTGGTGAGGACTTAAAACTGGGTCCACCAAAGGTGTTGGGAGTATGTTTGTGTCAGTATGTTTGTGTCAGTGGGTATGGTTCTCCCACGCTGTATGTTGACACCAAACTGTCAGCTAACCCAGCTGACAGTGTGGTAAACAGAAATTTAAAGCAAATGGAGGAGAATATGCTATCCCCTATTTTATTCTGTTGTTGCTAGAAAAAAAAATTTAATTCCTCTTAAGTGTGAAAAAGAGAAAGTCAACTCCCTGGCTCTTTACAGAATAGTGTGAGGGTGAACAGCCAGAGGAAAAGAACAAAGGGGACTTCAGCATGACTGGTTAACTTCACAAATTGCAGTTAAACTTAAGTGACCAGAAAGTGGAAGATCTAAAAATAAATAATGGTAAGTGCTTTCTTTGCAGATTAATCTTGCTACCCAAGTGTGAAATCTCCCCCCTTCTCCCATGCATTCTTTAAATTTTTAAGTTCCATACCACAGAATTTTGGGTGGTTCATTGCTGCCTATGTTAGTCATTCTAAGCTCATGCTGGTTTTGTCCTTGAGAGTAGAAATATGCACTAAAGATATTTAAGTTGTTCATGCTTTTATTGATTTTTAGTAGTAAATCACCTCAATACTGTAATGCCTTCGAAAGCTTTGTGCAGAGTGCTTGTAATTCAGCTTTCCCGGCAGACAGGTACGCCTAAATCAGTGATTGTTGCTCTTGGGAAGCTCCATTCATGTAGTATTCAAGTTTGTCTGTGCTAAATCAACTAGCTTCCTAGTATTTGTAATAAAGCCATTTAGGACTGGCTTATATTGTTATAATTTTAGCAATTTAAATCCCTCTGCTGTGGCATAAGAGAGAGGGAGCTCACACAGAGATGATGTGTTGTGTCCACTTTTGCAGACAGAGCAAAGCATTGCACGTGCAGGACGTGGCAGAACCAGGAGCCGGTCAAGGGTCTCCAAGTCCCGTTGTGCTGCCATAGCAATGTGGTACAATTCTAGTCTGCAGATGTAAAGCTGGCTTTAAATTTGTCAGTGTTGTTTAGTGCAGAAATCTCTTGTTTATGCCACATGAAAAAGGAATTTAACTTGCATATTCATGTTATTAGCTCAAATGGTATGTCAGAAATGGGGAAGTAGGAATTCATTACTCCAGAGATGCCAAATCCTGATGCCCTAAGAACTGTCATGCTGCTTTTGGTAGTTTGTGGTCCCTGCTGCTTCTATGATCCAATGCTTTCTATTTACATACCTGTGATTATTACAGTTTAGGCCTTACTGTCACATCTCCCTGAAGTAAAAGCAGTGTGTTTTCTAGTTAAGTAGCAGGGTGGGCTTTTTTCATTCACGTCAAAACTTATATAGGGCAAAATAGTGGTTGTACAAAATTGAAATGCAGCGTACCCATGTACAAAGAAATGAACAGCCTACCAAACTTTTTGAAAATCTTTTTCCTTGCTGTCATGCTTCACAAGCTCTCTAAAATGCGTAATGAGTAACAAAGACCTCTCCCTGCTGTGACTGTATTTTTGTTCACTGCTTTACATGCTATTTTCAGATGTGCACATAGAAAATGAAGCTGCCTCTTTTCAAAGTGTTGTCCCTGATGACTTAGTGTTTATTCAACTACTTACGTCTTGTTGGCCAAAACAAATTTCACCTGAGGCCAGCATCTGCTCACTAATTTGTCACCTTTTCTTTTTCGTGCCCTTAAGCTGTTTTGACACCAGAGGCTTCGCAAGCTCCATCTGGTGAAGCACCAGCAGCAATACAAAACGCAAGGAAAACAATGTGAACTGAAGCTTAGTGAAAATAGAGTCGTGTAATATGGCGCTGGTTAGTGGCTGGATGACAGCTATCCTTGATGACATAAATTTAGGGGCATGCGTAACTGCAAAGAACAAAGGAGTTAATCAGCAGCAATACTGTATATACGAAGTGTTACTGTGTGTAAATACATATTAAAGTTGTTGCCATAAGCTTGTGATAGAGAGTCAGTGTGCTGTGGTTTAGTCTCCTGATATTCCTTTTGGAAAAACTTATTCATTTTAGGTTTGTTTTCTGGGTTTGTTAAGTGTCAGTGAGACTGAGAAATCCCTCCGTCAGTCAAATAATTGCCCTGGTTGAAGATACTTGCAGCTTTTTACAAAGACGAAGATACCATCCAGATGATGAATAAAAACAACTCCTCACATAAATGAAGCACAGCAATAAATTATATTGTGTTTTGCTTCTGTTCTCTATTTTTTAATTTACAGTATGATATGGAAAGGCAGCTCTCTTCCTCTCAGCTTTATAGAACTTATTAAAGAAGTGGCAGGCTTTTTTTAGTCATGATTAGCAGCATACAGCTTGTGTTTTGCCTTTAAGGTGCTTCGTTTTAACTTTTGTACCCCTGCACTGCAGAGGGTTACAGTGTACTGGCGTTGCAGAAGGGAATAGAGAACTCTTCCATGTATCCTTCTTCTTCCTGTACTGACCAAGCATGCTGGTCTCTACCTTTGACCTTGGTGTTTCATCCAGCAGTCAAACTGGAGGCTTTTTTCCAGGGATGGAGGAAGATAGGTTAGTAGGAGCAGACCAGTGCTTAGATTAACACCATGAACACGGTCCTGTGACACATGCAACAGTTTTATGATACCGTGGCTAATGCACATGCTTTCCTTTTTACACGAGTTTGGGCAAACTCTAGTATCACAGAATCAATCAGGTAGGAAGAGACCTCTGCGATCATTGAGTCCAACCATTGCCCTGACACCACCATGTCAACTAGACCATGGCCATAAGTGCCATGTCCAGTCTTTTCTTAAACACATCCAGAGATGGTGACTCTATCACCTCCCTGGGCAGCCCATTCCAATGTCTAATGACCCGTTCTGAAAAGAAATTCTTCCTAATGTCCAACCTGAACCTCCCCTGGCGAAGCTTGAGGCTGTGTCCTCTTGTCCTGCCCCTAGTTGCCTGGGAGAAGAGGCCAACTCCCACTTCACTACAACCTCCCTTCAGGTAGTTGTAGACTGCAATAAGGTCACCTCGGAGCCTCCTCTTCTCCAGGCTAAACAACCTCAGCTCTCTCAGCCATTCCTCGCAGGTCAGACCCTCCAGAGCCTTCACCAGCTTGGTCACCCTCCTCTGGACTCGCTCCAACACCTCAACATCTTTCTTGAAGTGCGGGGCTCAGAACTGGACACAGTATTTAAGGTGCAGCCTCACCAGTGCCGAGTAGAGAGGGACGATCACTGCCCTAGACTGGCTGGCTACACTATTCCTAATAGAGGCCAGGATGCCATTGGCCTTCTTGGCCACCTGGGCACACTGCTGGCTCATGTTTAGCCAGCTGTCGATTAGCACCCTCAGGTCTTTTTCCACCGGGCCCCTTTCTAACCACTCTTCCCCCAGCCTGTAGCACTGCATGGGGTTGTTGTGGCCCAAGTGTAAGACCCGGCAGTTGTTCTTGTAGAACCTCATGCCGTTGGTCTCGGCCCATCTATCTAACCTGTCCAAATCCCTCTGTAGGGCCTTCCTACCCTCCAGCAGATTGACACTCCCACCCAGCTTGGTGTCATCTGCAAATTTACTGAGGGTGCACTCAATCCCTACGTCTAGATCATCTATAAAGATATTGAACGGCACCGGCCCCAGAACTGAGCCCTGGGGAACACTGCTAGTGACCGGCCGCCAGTTGGACTTTGCCTCATTCACCACCACTCTCTGGGCTCGGCCATCCAGCCAGTTTTTAACCCATTGAAGGGTCCACCCATCCAAGCCCCGGGCAGCCAGTTTGTCTAGGAGGATGCTGTGGGAGACAGTGTCAAATGCCTTACTGAAGTCTAGATAGACTACATCCACAGCCCTGCCCTCATCTACTAAGCGGGTCACTTTGTCATAGAAGGAGATCAGGTTGGTCAAGCAGGACCTGCCTTTCATAAATCCATGCTGGCTGGCCCCGATGCCCTGATTGTCCTGCATGTGCCGTGTAATGGCACTCAGGATGATCTGTTCCATCACCTTGCCTGGCACCAAGGTCAGGCTGACAGGCCTATAGCTCCCTGGATCATCCTTCTGACCCTTCTTGTAGATGGGCGTTACATTTGCTAATTTCCAGTCAGCTGGAACTTCTCCAGTTAACCAGGACTGCCTGTAGATAATAGAGAGTGGTTTGGCAAGTTCATTTGCCAGTTTCTTCATTACTCTGGGGTGAATCCCATTGGCACAGCAGGTCACTAACTGTCTCCTACTGGATTACAGGGGGTTCACACAGCCCCCCGCACCTGACTTTAGGCTCTGGGGGCCGAGTCTCCTGAGGACAACCAGTCTTGACATTAAAGACCGAGGCAAAGAAGGCATTGAGCACCTCTGCCTTTTCCTCCTCCCCTGACACTACACTACCCTCCTCATGCAGCAAGTGCTGGACGCTCTCCTTGACCCTCCTTTTGCTGTTAATGTATTTGTAGAACCTTTTTTTGTTATCATTGACCGTAGCAGCCAAATCAAGCTCTAATTGAGCTTTGGTCCTTCTAATCTTCTCCCTACACAGCCTGGCAACATCCCTATAGACCTCCCAAGTTACCCGATCCTCCTTCCAGAGCAAATAGGCTCTCTTTTTTTCCTTAAGTTCTAGCCTAAGTTCTCTGTTTAACCAGGCCGGTCTTTGTCCCCGACGGCTTGTCTTCCTACACACCGGGACAGCCTGTTCCTGAATATTTAGCAATTCCTTTTTAAAGCACGTCCAGCCTTCCTGGACTCCTTTGCTCTTCAGGACTGACACCCAAGGGACTCTGTCCACCAACCTCTTAAACAGGCTAAAGTCAGCCTGCTGGAAATCTAAGGCAGAAGTTCTGCTCTTGCCCCACTATTGAAAACTCTTAACATTTCATGGTCGCTATTCCCAAGACGGCCACCGACCCTCACATCTCCCACTCGTCCTTCTCTGTTCACAAACAACAGGTCAAGAAGGGCCCCTCCTCTGGTGGGCTCATTTACCACTCGCATGAGGAAGTTGTCCTGCACATATTCGAGGAACCTCCTAGATTGCTTCCTCTCTGCCATGTTGTATTTCCAGCAGACATCTGGCAAGTTGAAGTCGCCCACGAGTACAAGGGCCGGCGACCGGGCGGCTTCTGACAGCCGCTTGTAAAACGCCTCGTCCGCCTGCTCATCCTGGTTGGGTGGTCTATAACAGACTTCCACCGTAATGTCCGCCCTGCCGACCTTCCCCCTGATCTTTACCCATAGACATTCAACCTTGTCATCCTCATCATCTTCCTCAATTTCGACACAGTCCAAGCACTCCCTAACATACAGCGCTACCCCACCGCCTCTCCTGCTTCGCCTGTCTCTCTCAAAGAGCTTATAGCCATCCATAGCAGCACTCCAGTCATGAGACTCATCCCACCACGTTTCTGTGATGGCAACCACATCATAACCTTCCTGCTGTACAGTGGCTTCTTGCTCTTCCTGTTTGTTGCCCATACTGCGTGCATTGGTGTAAATGCACTTCAGCTGGGCTAGCGGCCTTGCCTCCGACGCAGGCCTGTCACCCCTAGGTTCATTTGTGGTTGCCCTGGTCTTATCCCCCTCCCCCCTTGAACCTAGTTTAAAGACTGTAGTATGCACCATGTGGGACTCTGTTTGCAGATATGAGAGTGCCAATCCTTTTGCTTGAAGTCACATTAAATCCTTGCTCCTCCTGCTGTCAGCGCGCTGAGCAAAGGTCCGCTCAGACACATGTAGGAGGCTGGGCTGTGGGCCTGCCGTAGTCGTGCCGAGGGTATGGCCCAAAGCAGCCTCCTGCAGACAGCGGGGGAGGGGTGTGCGCACACACGTATGTACGCGTGTGCATGTGCCAAGAAACCGAGCTCTGATTTCCTCTGGGAAAGGTGGACCCAGCTTCTTGCTTCTCTCAGTACCCTTTGGGTTTATATTTGTCATTTATAATGTAATTTTCACACTTATTTTTAGTTTTCAGCCTTTCTCTGTTGAACTGTTCTTACATTTTAATTGGCTAAATCAGGAGACTTGTAGCTGATTAATGTTTCCCCTCTGCAGCTGGATCATCTAGCATGGGCATAAACCTTTCCTTGTCTCATTTACTTCCAGTTCCTTTTCAGACAGACATGCACTGTTCCTGGACCTTCCTGTCTTTCCTCACCTGCTGTCAGTTTTTGTTGTACCTCTTGCTGGATGAATTGTTGTTCCAGCTGTGCATTTACATTTCATTATTTTAATTATGCAGCCAGAAATTATGTATGAAACCTTCCTACATCAGCGGTAATGACAGCGATACTCAGGTGACAGCTTTTGGCAGGTAGATTCTTACCTGAATTGTGTTTCGGTACTGGTCCCTGCTGAATGAGGGTGTTCAACAAACATAAAAAGATTGACTTCCATAGCTGGAACAGTTGATGTTGAGGAGTGAAATAAGATAACTATCATTATTTATTTATTTTTGATTTTACATGGATGAAAAAAACACTGCAAGTCAGACTGTTATGAAATAGCTTTTGCTGCTCCTTTCTGTGCTGTACTTTATTTTACGGATAACATAAAAGTCAGTTTTGATATGCTTTGTCTATCGTTCATCCTGAATGCTAATGCTTTTATTGTCATGATTTCCCTCTGTCCCAGCAGATCAAGATTAGAGACAGTTTAAATGATTAGAGGTCATTTACTACTGGCAAATTGCATCTAATTTCTTCTGAGGTATGAGGGCAACACAGTGCCTTGTTCTACTTTATGCATTTACATAAAATCTGATTGTCAACTGATGTCTTTGATACGCTCTTCAGAGTATGGGAGGTTAAAATTTGCACACTGTTATACCAGTTTGCTGGGAGAAGTTCCTTCATGTTGAGAACAACGATATGTTTATAATTAAGTGGGGGATTAGGTTTTAGGCTTTGCATTTGCACTTCAATTCAAAAAAAGTGTTGTTCTCTGTCTAAGACTTTGCATAGCTATAACCAGCATTTGTGAAGCTGGTGCATTCGCTAATCCCGTGGGAAAGTGCCAAACTTGTCAGTTTTTTATAAATTGCTGTCTTTATGACAGGAAACTGGGAGGGGAAGGGGTCTTGTATCTAAATGGAACAGTAAGGAGAAAATGGGGACGTAAGGACAGATGTGTCTCCAAGTCACTATTCTCTATAGTGGAAGCAATGCCCAGAGCAAGGGTCTTGCTGAAAGATTGGATGCGAGCCATGAGAACTCTGTAAGCATCCGGTAAATGTTTTGGCTGGGTGAGGAGAAGACCTCCTGGAGGACAATTAAAAACTAGGCAGGCTTTTTTTGCTTTGTTTTGTTTCTGTTCGGCACTCTCTAAACACAGCAACTATTTTTATCTATTTGTTGGTGGTAATAAGTATTCTTTACTTTTAACTGAACACGACATCTGTTGCGAATGATTTGAGGATGAATGGCAAGCCATTGTCAACATGGTAGTGAGTCATAAAGGGGGGTTCAGTCATGCCTGTAGCATCCGGCACCCTCAGGTGAGACTGGGATTCCTAGATGGTTCCTAGATGGTCCAGCCCTGAGTAGCACAGACTGGCTTAAGAGCTCCTAATGCAGAATGTACCTTCTGGTCCAAGTATCCTTGACAGGCTGCAGACTGTGAGTAGGTGCCTAAACCTTTGCTTCCACTGAGTTTGTATTCACGCTCACAGTTGACTTCATGATTTGAAATATCATCTAATGTTGTGGCATCTGTCTGAAGGGCTATAACTCATGCAAGCACTTCCAGTTGTCTTTGCTTGTTCTATAAAGGTGATAGGTTAAAGGCCAAAAGTTCAAGCCCAGATTTCTAATGTGGTGCAAAAAAAGCAATAAAAATATATAGTTTGTCTAAATACAATAGTTTTAAAATTCAAAATGTTATACAATAAAATTTTTAAAATATTCTGAAGATTACGTTGGAGGTTTTGGTTTGTAGTTTTTGGTTTTTACTTTTCTAGAAAACAGCTCTGTTATAATCTCTAGTTGCACTGGCCAGACCAAATACTTCGTTCTATGTGTTACATAGCTCAGTGAAATGGGAAGGAGGAAGATGGTTGATGGACATGACTTAGTCCTTTGGCAAGGCCTGTGAAGCTCAGGTGTTTCCTATGCAGCAGATGCTTTAACTGAATGTTATGCATTGCTCTTGTAAAGTGCATCTTCTAATAGATGTTACTTTTCTGTTTCTCCCTACTCTTTTGCAGCAAGTGACAGGCAGAAGTTTTGGGGAGAAAGACTTTCGTTCTGGATTAGAAAACGGCATTCTTCTGTGTGAGTAAGTAACACTTATGGTTTTGGGCCTTGGATACAATCTTGACTAAAGCTCAAATGAACTTGAGCTAGTATGTCCAATTATTGGTTTCCTCTTGCGAGTTTTGACATTGTGCACGGTGGTATTTCACTGCAGCGTCGTTTCAGTGCCAAAGCTATTGTTATGGTGATGATTGAAATGTGGCTTAAAGAAAACAGGTTTTGCAAAGTGCTTCCCTCATCCCACCCCAGCTCCTTAGTTGAGTTAGTAAAGTAAAAATGATGTTTGCTTTCTGGTTTCCTTTTATTTAAAGATGTTAACCACAGATTGGCAAAGGGTGTTCCACACCTGCCTGTGGACGTCTCTGCTACAGTGAGGCGTTTTGGACCAACTCCAGGTCCAAGCACTGTCAAGAGTTAGCCATCTGAATACCATCAATTCTCAGCTGCTTTTATAGTTTCTGGAAAGGTTAAGCATCCTCTAAATTTTACCTAAAGGTGTATTTGCATGATGTGTTTTGTAATTTTTGGACAAGAGACGCAAGTTAACATTTGCACGTTTCTCTCTGTGGTTTTAATAGCTAGCTTTAAGGCAGAGTCTTCCAAAAACATGATGTGGGCTTAGATGCAAGCTGGTGACTTTTAAGAGGAATTTGGAATTGTGCCCTAATGCCCCTAGTTCTTTGAAAATCCCATGCAGATTGTTAGGAGTTTGGGAAAATCAACTGATCTGAATCACATGTATGGACCCATTTCTTTCCCTGGGCATGCAAGGTTGTCACTGAGGTTGGTAAAAGCTGTCTTTGCGCACCAGAAGGATGGAGCTTGTGCAGAACTGAATGCACATTGAAATTTATAAATGAGATCTCCTGTGATGTTTAGCTGGACTATTGGAGCTATTGGTTAAGTTTTATTAAAAAAAAAAAAAAGTACTGGAACTTGGTAACTGTTCTCAGCAATAGAGTTGAGCTACTATCCTGTAACTCAACTCTAGGTAGCTTACTTACAATAGCTTTGAAACCTACTTGTGTAAATACCGTTGTGTATCTCACTGGTGTCATTAATCAGACAGCCTGAACTTTAGCTGTTAAAGGGGGAAAAAAACATAAAGGAAATTATATGATCTGGTTTGATTTTAGTTGCATGTCTTTGCCGAGGAGTGGCTTTGGGAGGAGGGAAGTCGTTATTGTTGATCAAAAGTTGTGTAGCTCGGAAGGAGCATGTAGTTTACCTCTTTGTGTTTGAGGGTTGCCTCTTGCACAAGATCTCTCTCCTCTGTGTCTTCAAGGGAAGTGCTGTGTGCTGAATCACTTCGGTGTTCTTTAAATGTTAAGGTTGAATTGTGTTGCATGAAAAGTAAGGGATGTGTATTTTGAGATTAGATTGTAATCTTATCTACAAGTAAGCAGAGGTAGTCTGATTTAAATGCTGTAAATCGTTAAGACAGAAAGCTTAACTAATGCTTTGCTAATGAAACATATAAATATGTATTTCTTAAGAGGCAGTGAGTTCCAGTAATAAGCCGGTTAAGGGACAACACTTGGGTTATACTACTAAATTGCTCTGTGGTGTTGGGCAAATTGCTTGTCCTGGTTTACCACCTGTGTATCAGTGCAAACCAGTCTAAAGGGATCTGTCTCCTCAACCTCAAATCTGAGAGGACGTGATGTTTGCATTGTATCCTGTTCCTGGCAGCTGTGGTTAGTGGATAAAACTCTATAGGCTACAGACCATTCATTAATCAAAGAGGTACCCATCTGGCCTGCAAGTCTGGCTTTCTGATGATGGACAAATTATGAGGCCAACAACAAAAGCTTGCTCCTCACTGGTTGAGTCCACTGTAAAATAAAGAACTCAACAGAAATTTGGGTTGTAACATTGAGAGCTCTTAATGTATCTTCCAAAAGTACAGGCTTTGGCAAGCGAAGCACTGATAGTGTTTTGTTTGTTTGTTTGTTTTTTTATTTCTTGGTCAGTGAAGAAGTGCTAGTAAAGCTGCTACAGAGGGAGTATTGTCTTTGTAGACAGGAGTTTTCTGGTTTATCAGACCTACTTGGGTACCTCATGAACAAAATGTAACGGTTTTTAAGCTCGCTCTCAAATTCTTTTCAATCTATTATGCTTTCATCACAGCTGACCTCAACAAGTAGATGACAACCTATATCTCAAAGTCTCTGATAAGCTACCGGAGGCAAGAAAGAAATGATAGCTGTATTAGTTTTCTGAAGATGGAAGAATTCCATTCATTGCATTTGGTCTGGTTTATCTGATTTGTTGAAATTTTAGGGAGAAGCTAAACTTGCCTCAGTTTATCTCCACAGGACAGTACTCACTGCTAGCGTCATTAACTGGCAACTCATAGCCAGACTTGTGTGGCTGATGTCCACGTAAGCATGGAGTGTTGCTTACTTCTACATGGCTGTTTCAGTTTTTTCTGTGCTAGTTGTACTTTGTGGTGAGGACTGAAAGCGAACTTGGGTCCTGAGGGATCCCAGCAGCTAGAGGACTGGAAACTGATGCCAGGAATGGGGACACAGCCAGTACGCCCTGAGTCACCCAGACATGTCTCAAGCTACCCTCTGACTTTGCAGGTGTTTTGCAGAAGGGAGAGGATGGGGAGTAGCCACCATGCCAGAGTCCATTCCCCAAGCAGTCAGACAAGCCACATGCAAAATGGCACAGGGGAAATCTTTGTCTGTGCCTAGAGCAGGATTGTTGGAGCTTTAGGTGCAGTAGTGCCAGGCCTCGCTCCAGTTGATCCCAATATCTGTGGCCTACACATCCTGCAAACTCGGGCAGACATTACTACACCGGTTATAAATGATTCATTCACATCTAGCAACTATCCACGTATTTTAATAAATTAAAACTAATACAGCTGTGCAATGCCAAAATCTTGGATTCTTGGGAGGGACGTGTTATGGACCACCAGCCTGACTAACAGAGTAGCCCTGCACTCGTGTGCTAGCCACAGGCACCCACAAGCCTCATGCCTGCCTCTCAGGTAGCGTTCACACTGTGGCTGGCATCTCGATCTGGCCTCATTACGACACTTTTATAGCTTTCAGGAGCTGAGGAGCATATATAAACAATGCAGGATGCCATAGAGCAGCATGCTGACAGATGAGAGTAACACAAGCCCTTCCTTCTTGCTGGATATTTGAAAGCCCCCTTGTGCGGATGCCCTGACAGTGCTGGCCCTAATTGTTCACACAGCTGTGCTGAGAAGCCAGTGACTATGACCTCTGTTTGTCTGAAATGAGTTCATGGCTTTTTAGCATAGCTGTCTGACATCAGCGCAGATGGTGATTTCAGCAAGGGACATCATAGCTAGGCGGAGGCAATTCTTGCTCTGTTCTTGCTTTGTGTATTAAATTCTCATAGGCAAAGACTGAGGAGTTTCCTGGCTACACTTTGGCATGGGTGGGTAAATGTGCCCTCCTGGGGGCATGGTGGAAAGCTATATGAGGCAGGAATACACCACCAGTAGCAGGAAGTATCACTAGAAATCCCCAATTTCCGGTCAAGCACATGTTCTTTTTTTTTTTTTTTTTTGTGTTACATAGCTTTAGCATTTAGATTTGACCCAGATATCATAAGAAGCTAGAGGATTAATCAGGAATAAATTAGATCTGGTTGTTGCAGTGCTTACGTGTTCCTATTCTATGGATTCAGGCATCTGAATGAAGGTTGATTGCAAAAGAAAAAGTATGTGCTGTCTCCATCTGCC
The DNA here is from genome assembly GCF_013368605.1 of Nyctibius grandis. NCBI lineage: Eukaryota > Metazoa > Chordata > Aves > Nyctibiiformes > Nyctibiidae > Nyctibius > Nyctibius grandis. Next base: position 28,107,944 of record NC_090663.1, read on the forward strand.
TGCCAACTGATTTGGGTAGTTCTGTTGCTTTTCTGAAACAGCAGATAAGAAAGCTGAAGTTGCTTTTATTCCTAACTATGCAACAATTGCTATTATTAAGTTTAAAAATGACTACATGAAGACAAAAATGCATACGTCTTCCTGTAACCTTGCCCAGTTGTTACTGCTGTCATATTCTTGCAAGTGTGGTTTTAAGGTGAGCAGTTCCTTTCCATTCCCCTTGCTGTCCACCTCCCCTTGCCCAGCTCTGCTACTGCAGGATTCCTTGTTTCTCATTGGGCCTTCAGCAGTTAGAGAGGTCTCTGTGGGGATGTGAGACTTGGAAAATCCATGTTATTTACTTGCTTTCATATGACTATCCAAGGGTGATACATATCCAATACATCTGTAAGCATTTCTGGCATGCAACTGGGATCATATTTTCTCTCAAGCTTTCTCTGGAATCAAGCAGTACTAGGAATCTAGCTGCCCTGAAAGTTTGTTTTAGTGATAATGAGATTCTAAAGTCAGGAATAGGACCAAACCATAAAGAAGTAACAATTGGGACATGGATCCTGGGCAAAGGACCTTAAACAAGGAACTCAAACTGAATCCAGATTTAGATATCAGCAGAAATGATTTGGCTTTGAGTGGAATCCAACAGCATCATGATTGTGTGTAATACTTTGGGTTCTATATGTAGAACAGTTTAGCTGCATGTCTGTTTTATGCATGTATGCAAATCAATTTGTAGCAGTAAATGCAGGCATAATAAATCTTTGATTTTTCTCAAACATGAAAGTTCTAAGAATATGCAACCACATACCTTAAGAAGTCATGGCATTAACATATAAAAGTGAAAGAGGAATAACCATATGTGGTTAAAGATGGATGTCACTTGCATATGCAGTTCTGGATACCAACTTATGAGCATTTTCCCAAACTTTTCTTTGTTTCTTAGAGACACTTATTTTGTATATTAGCACATGGTAGCTTAGTAAGATGTACAGAAACTATGCCTATTGTTTGAAACCAGGATTCTTTGACTCTGTAATTTTTTCGTTATTTTTGGAAAGAGCAGATACAAAGGTATTTTATTGCTTTTAAGTAATCTTTGTAAAATTGGATATGTACAGTGAACTAAGGAAAAAGTTTTATACTTTTTCTCATGTAGGACAGAATCTAGGAAAGGCAGTTCCCTTCAGCTGTGCATGTTAGGAGTATATGCTCTTAAAAAGTACAAGAAAGTTTGTAGGTTTTACTTTTAAATTTAAAAAATGGAGAAGTTAGTCATGCACATAGATTATTTTAATAGTATTTAAGAAGAAGTGAAGTATGACTATAAATTTGAGTGAGCTGAAAGTGATTGTGATCAAGAATTACTTAATGGAATTTGTAATTTACTCTGTCATGAGAATAATTTTCTTCTATAAATAAGAAATCTCCTTAGCTTGTGTTCTTCATGTCACTGGTGATGAATGAACTGCTTTTTCTCAGACAGCAGAGTTTCTTTGGGCTTGCATCATCGTTACAGTGCATCTGACCAAGCTTTGGGCTGACATGAATGCTGTTTTCAGCAAGGGCTGGATATGTGCCAGATCAGTGCAAGTGTAATGCTATGGAATAGTAAAACTTTTGTCTTCTGAGTCAGTGGTACTGTTAGGTATGGAGAACAGCCTTCACTGTATATGTGGTGTTTCAGTTGTTTGGCTGTTTAAAAATCAAGTTGTTCTTGCAAATCTATGTCACATGTAAAATTACCGTGCCACTTATGGAGATCTGGTAGGGGAAAACAAATACTCAGTCGTCTTTGTAGATTGTAGGATTTTGCAGATATGTTATTCAACTAGTCTGTCAGTGCTACAGACCTGGCATCAGTTCAGCATTTGGCTGTGTAATGTACAGTGCAGAGACTCTTGTCTTGCCAGATACCTCACTGGAGAAATTAGTGGATTCCCAACCCTTATGCTTAATTAGGCTTTTGCTAGAATTTCCTGTTCCTGGAAACTAAGAAGGTATTTGAGTTTCATAGGCATACTTGAAGTTCTGAATGTGACCCATGCCTTGAGGTGAGAAGGGATTGGTGTTCTCCTGCGGTTTTCAGGCTCTGCGTTGTAAAGCCAAAACATTATCAGTTTCATGGATTTGGTGTGTCTCCAGTTCAGAGAGACGGGCCCCAAGGCTCATTAAACATTAAGATTTAGGTTCATGTGAGGACATTGGAAACAGTTTTATATGAATCCAGAGTTTTTAATCTTTAAGGTTTATTGCTGTGTTATAATGAAGAGCTATTTATTAGTACAGTTTAGGTGAGGGGTCAAAGGTGAAGTAAACCGTAATGCATGAGGAGAGTAGCCATTGAGGGACATGCTTGAGTACACCCAGAATGGCCTGTCTTTGTATTTATGTTAAAAAAAATATGCATCTCAGCAGACTAAATAGTAGAGTTTTTTCAGTGGAACTTGTTAATTGACAGGGCAAGAGACTGTGGAACAGTGACCCATTCAAACAGAGTGTTGCTCAAGTGCAAAGCAAGGTAATCCTGAGAGAGGGTTCAGCTTTCCAACAGTGTGTGTTTAAGAAATTATATTGGATATGTTCTTTGGGCAATTATCCATGGCCATTGCTGCTCACTGTCAAACTATGTGTGAATTGTAAATCTATAGGTGCATGGGACACTCTTCATGTCAGTCGTTGTGGTGGTAGGTTCTGTATAAATAGCTTGTGAAGGTGTTTACAGAATATTCCCTGTTTCTTTTCTTGAGCTGTTTTGCAAGGCCTCTGTCTTGTTCATATTTTTAGTCTTTGGCAGAGCAAGACACATGCTATCCTGTGTTTGGCATGCTTGTTTTCTTAGTCCTACACATTTGCATATTTCTTTATTCACCTTTTACTTATCGGACTGGACTGTGATCCCTTTATAGGACAAAGTCAGTTCTGTCCTGCTTGTTAAAAAAATCACCTTGTTCATCTGATCCTAAATAAATAACGTTAGGGGTATCATTAGCAAGCCCTCAAGAATGTTTTCCCAAAAATATTTTTGTGACCTCAAGAACATCTCTGTGTTTTGAAAGTTCTTTACCACTTCCTTTGCAACAAAATATTTTGACTTTTCATTGTCTTCTGTTTCAATGTGATTTGTTCATTTTTAAGATTAATAGTGGATTTTTCTCTCCTTTTCAACTATTTGGGGGCATTTTGGAGCTGCCACTAGAGCATGAGTTTAAAATATGTGGATACTGAAGCTGTCTGGGCTAATAATTATCAAGTGCTGAAAGGCTGCTTGTTAGAATGTAAATCTGTAAAACTTAATTCAAAAAGAGAAATGTCTCCATGAAGGCTTACTGTGGATAGAATTTCGTGAACTCTCAAATATGAAGTGCCCTTTTACTTTAAGATCAGGTCATTAGTCAGCTTTTCTTTTTAGGAATATGATCTGTTATTTGAGTGAAGAGCTCTGTTGGATACCTATCCCTCCAGCCTGGATTGATCTGTGAACACACATCACCTCAACCTTTCTTTTTTCCCGTTTCTGAAGCTGACTGTCTGAAAGTGCTTCTCTTCCATTTCCTCTTAGCAACAAGGTCTTTTTGAAGGCTGAGTTTTGGCAGCCATCCTCTGAATATTTTCTTAACTGACGCTTTCTTGCAAGAATTTCATGGGCAGTTGTCTTGGTGCTTTTCATTCGATCTTTTATCAGCTGTTGCCTGAAACGCCTTCTCTTCCTGGCAGAAGTTTTTCAAATTCTTAACTGGTGATAAACAACCTCGGGAAGGTCTAATAGGTTAGTCACACAGTGGCTAGTACTGATTTCAGCTTGTCTGTCCTGCTGTGGAGATACCTTATCTCCTGGAATGCCAAGCCTTGGGGACAGCACCAAATAGAGCAATTGATTCTTCCCATACCTACCAGAGCTGGTTTTTACTGGGGGCAGGAAATGACCTAGCTTCTCCTTATAAGACTGGGGATGGAGCAGCTTTCCACTTCCATCGTGCCCTGTCGTTTCCATAAGGTAAGGCAGCTCTAAGGTTTTAGCTTCTGTGCACTGTCTTACTGTTCTTCATCTAACAGCTAACTAGGGAAGAGTCCAAGCCAGCACCTGGCGCAGGGGAAAGGGAGGCTGGGTGTGTGGAGGTTGGACTGCAAGTGGAAGGAGGACTTCAAGAAGTGAAGAACAGAGGATTGTCCTGACTCAGGACAGGTGCATAAATGTCAGGGATGGTGGGCAGAACTCCCAGCTGAGAGCCTGAAGGCTCTGAAGAATAGGTCAGGTGTGTGTATAGAGGCTCAGGTTTTGTGGATGAAGCATGAAGAGGCTTGGTTGTATCCTGTTTTGCGTTATTGTCTTTTTGGTGTTTGGTGGGATTGTTGGGTTTTTTGCTTTCATCATATTTTGTTTGAAATCTTTTACGAACTATTTTATCTGTATTTCTTTTTGTCATGTCTTTGGTACTTTTACTGTTAAAATGTTCCTTGAGATTTCATTATCATATCTTCTTTCTGGTCACGTCAGGGAAACACTGGTCATGTCAGGTACCAGAAAGCCTCAATAGGAGTAGTATTACAGTTTTTATATTTCTGTTCTTTCTTTTTTCCTCTCTGTGTCATTTAACTTCTTACATAAGTAGCTGTTAATACTCCAGAATTGTTTCCATGAGAAACAAGTTGGCTGAAAGCTAAAGTTTTAAAAAGTCCTCGCTGAACTTGTTTTGTCAGTCATCTCCAAAACATCTGCTGGTCACCAAACCTCAGCTACCAAAAAGGTCAAGCTTGGGGAATGTACATACATTCTCCTTTTGAAAACAGTACTGAAGGATATTGTTTTGTTGTTTGTTTCAACTACTATTTCCTCACCATATAGTGTCAGACCTTAAATTAGCAGTATTTTGCTGGAAGGGAAGAAAAAAGGAGAAAATAATGGAAGATTTTAAATCAACCTGTTTTGTTATCTCTTAGGGCTGCTTAGTTGGACTTGTCCCATTCACATCTGTTTTCCTACATGCAGGAGTATGAAAAATAGTACCAATACCTTAAAAAGAAAACAAAACCAAAAAAAAACCCCACAAAAATTCAAATCAAACAAAAAAAATGCAAACAAAAACAACACTTCTATTCCAACTTTGATACTTCCACTCTCTGACCGTTTATACAGTAGCTCACCAACATTGGCATAGCAGAATGTGGTACACAGTGATACAAAGGTTTTGCTTTGTTCTTTAGAAGATGCGCATCCACTTGAGGATTTTCTGTGTTTGAAGAACACGGCTGTACAAAAACCTGAACTGAATTTGTGCTCGGGAGAACCTGGGCTTTAAACTGGTGGTAGTTTGGGGCAAGACTGGAGTCTGACATTTACATTAGGAGTGAGCAGTGTGTCTGCCCTCCATGCCCTCATGAGGATGAACATACCTGAGCCCTGGTGATTTTTACTGCACAAGAAAAAGGACTACTTTCTTGGAGGAAAGAGTATCAGACAGGGTCAGCGGGAGCTGGGAGGTACTTGGAGAAGCAAGTGATCATTCGAAGTCTCAGTACAACTCTGGACCTGTTAGGCTTCAACCCTTTGTCTGAACTTGCCAGCAGGGACCTTAGTGCCTTCTTAGATCAGTATTGCTGAACTGGCTAGACAGATTAGATGTCTGAGGCAGAGGATCTTAATGTGGCATCAACTAGGTGTGTTTTTTGAGCAAGTGCCTTCAAGTGTCTTCCTGCTGCAAGAATGGGTGATGAAAGTAACATGTCTAACATGACAGGGCCTTAAATGTATGTTCTAGCAAGCCTTATGTCGATTGCCTACCCTGTGTGACTTGGTACAAAGGTGATATGGTTAACTTTTGTAGTAGAAGTAAGTGTTGTGAAAGTAAAGCACTGAACAATGTGTGTGTGTTTCAGCTGATGTAGAAGCTGATGGGTTCTATGTTGTTCCCGTAGCACTTGTTCTGCCACTGTCTTCTCCATACCTTTCTCAGGGATTCCTGCAATACAAATATATTTTTAAAGATTTAATTTAATGTACTAGAATGATGCATTCAGCAGGATTTCTGATGCTTTTTTTAAGTTATCAAACTTGTGATTCCAGAAGAACGTGAAGTTGTTTTGTCCTTTTGGGGTGAGGTAAGGGGTATCTAATGTCATACAAAATTTTCGGATATAACTGAGACTGGACAAGATGCTGGAATTGTTCCCTTGTCCATAGATGCCTACAGTGCAGGTATCCAGACTTGCTGTGTAGCTAAGTGCAGAAAAATAGCTACTTCTTGTTACAGTCATGTTGATGACTGCCCGACATCTGACTTTTCTGATGTCTGCAGGGCAGTAAGCAGGACAGTGCTCTGCCACATACTGGTTGCCAGTGTTTCTGAATGGAAACTAGTGGGGAGTGTGGGGTTTTTTGTTTTTTTTTTTGAGTGGTACAGAAAAATAACAATAAATGTTTATTTGTTGACAGGTCAACACACACTATTATGGTCAGGGCTAGGGCTGGGAGACAAAGCCTAGAGCTATAGCTGTAGTGGGGCTGGAAATGGGGCCAGTGTAGTGGGGCCAGAGGAAGGTTTAGGCTGCAGATGTTTTCTCCTCTATGAACTTGGTCACTGGGGTCATGTCTGAGTGTCTTCACTTCAGAAAGGGCCAAGGGTTAGGGGCTAGAGGCTAAAGCTGCAGATGCAGCAGGGCTTGGCTGGGGCTGCCAGAGGAAGATGTGCACTGCAAGTTTTCTCCCCTGCAAACTCTTTAACCTGAGATGGCTGGGGACAGGAGGCCCAGGGCAGCCAAGTCCTTCAGTTAAGGTTGGCAGGGTGAGAAAGCACGGGGCTGCAGGGGAAGGCGTGGGTTAGGAAGTGCTTTCTCCCTTGCAGACTCTTTCCCCTGGGCTGTGGCAGAGGGCATTGGCCAGGTCCCCAGTGTGAAATGGCTGGGGTTTTTGTTTGCCCCGTATTGCAACAGAAACCTCCTGGAGCTGATAAAACTTGACACATCAAGACAGTACTCTGTATGAGTCCAAACAGGCACAGAAAATTTAGTTTGTGTATATTGACTTGTGTGGGGAAAAGTGTATTCAGTGGCTTTTTCAAGAAGCAGGAACAGAGAGTAACTGTGTGACGGAAGGCGACCGTTGAGACGCTCTGCATAAACAGTACGGCTTTTCGGCCAGGTTGGTGGCCGAGCAAGCTTAAGCCACTCGATATTTTGGCTTATGGACTGTTGCTCTAGATGAGGCAATAATTTAGAAGCAGCCAGTCTGCTCTGGAAGAAATCTCCCTTTGGCACGTTCTGCGGTGAGCAAATCCTGGGGGTTTTGGTGCCAGACTGTTCAGAGATGTTTCCAACAGGAGGTAAAACATTTTAATAATACAGACCTTTCTTCCTCAGGCTTTTCCATCTTGCCCCATCCCATTTCCTCCCTCTTCAAGACTCCAAATGGTGATCTAAAATCTTGTTTATTCCCTGTTCCTTTCCTTCCTCTCATTTTATCCTTCTCCTGTTTTTCACAGGGAAGCCTGTACAAGCCATTTTAAAGATTTATTTAGAGTGGGTTTTGGTATTTGAGGTTTCCATTAAGACCTCTTTATTTTACTTTCTATTACTGTCTATGGCATTTGATCTGCACCTGCAGTATGGGTTGTGCTGCCTAATGTATTCATGTTTGAGTAATAAAGAAAATTGGATGCTTTAGCTAATATATCCTTTTTTTCCTGAGACAAAACAGGCAGATTGAAGATGGAAATCACAACAGAGCTAGAGTATTTGGAAAGAAGTGCTGTGACGGAAGAAAAAAAAAAATCTTAAGTTGCCTGTTGCAGCAGCTAAATGGAAAATAATAGTTTATATGGTTGCTGCTGTGCAAGTCTGAAAGGTTTGTGCCTTTTTGGGGAAAAAGAAGTAATGCTTTTTTGTCATCTGTGAATTAAAATGATGAGTATAGGAAGTGAGATGTGTGGTTCTTTCCATGCGGTTCTGCGCATCTGGGGGCGGGGGAGTGAATTGTTTGTATATAAAAGTATATTCTTTCATAATTTGTTTGTAGGAATAATAGTGTTAGATTCTACCTTAAGCAGAAGGCAGGAATAGCACAGCAATCTGTATGAGCTTGGGTTACAGAGTTTTTAACTGCAAGATCATCAAGAAAACACCCCCAGCTCCCAAAAATGTCATTCACATTGGGTTTGTTGCCACTCCTGATTATGGTGGTGTTGGAGATGTGGGGACTCCATGTGTAATAACACGAGTACAATTTAGGACAGGTTGGACAGAAGCTTTATTAACTATGATCATAGAGAACGTTTAGAATAGTATCTCCCTCTCTGCTCCCCTGTTCTCTCCAAGTGATTGCAGAGACCCAACCTATGTACTGTTTCACGGAAAAAAAGAAAGAGGTGAGGAAAACCAATCATTTCAATGTTAACAAAGCCAGGTATCCACCCCTGGGAGGGATGGACTTCTTAATGAGCTTGTTATAACTGCCACAGTCCTAAGGAGGAATCGAAACAGTAAATAATGTGACAATATGGAGAGATGGCTCTTGGAGGAGCCAACAGGAGTGGCACATCCCATGTTATTTTAGCTCAGAAGTGGGCAGTTGGAAACAATTACAGACTGTTAGTTTTTAGTTGAAAGGAATGTTCTTTTAGTTAGGATAAACTTCTTAGCCAGACCTCTCAAATCTTAAATATTAATATTTTTGCAACCACAGTAGGCTGCTAGAAGAGTCAGTTCTTGAATGGAGACAGTGTCAGCACAAAGTGAGATTCCTCTCTTCCATAGTGAGTATTCTAATTTTTAGAGAGTTTTTACATTATCATAGACATCTTTGTTTCTCTTCAAAGATCTTGTATTTGAAGTGAGTGTCTTGACCTGATGATTTTTCTTCCCAGTGGATGGGACAGGTTGAATTTTATTCCTTGGGATAAAAGGCATAAGGGTTTTCTCTTGGGGGAAGGGTGGTAAAGAAACAGTATTTGTTGCAACAGAATTTTGTAATTAAAATTCTCCACTTTTAGAGACGTGGTTGTTTTTTTGAATATTCTAACAATGAACAATGTCAGCACTTCTCATAGCATGTTCATGGGTGGTGGGGAACTTTGTTTGGGGGGTTGCTAATCTATGGACACTGAACATTGTTCAACTATGGTATCACTGGCCTAGTGATGTTTTCATGATGAGGTGGGGTTTTTTGGACTCCCTTTTCATTTGTCTTCTCACATTTACATTTTACAGGGAACTCTGTTCTCCACAACATTTGTAAGGATGGCATTTAATTTCAAATACAGATGCAGAAAAATGAACAGGCCACCCATGAAGTGTATGTCCTTTCTTACTTTCCTGCTGTGCAGAAACTGCTGGACTGTTCTTCCCAAGCTGTGGTGATACCCAGATGCCTTCTGGGATTCTGCTCTTAAGGCCCTTCTAGGCATGACCTGCCTCTAGGCAATGGAGGCAGACTGACATGACAAAATTCACCCACAGCCTGTGAAGACTGATGTGATCTAGATATGTTTAGGGTATAAAAGAAATATTGTTGTGGTACTGTGCTGTGGATATTTTTCTTCCTAGGGTTTTTTTTTTTTTTTTTCCCAGTGATGGATCTTTGGGTACACACGTGTGTTTTCAGGAGGGGAGAAAGGGGAACATCTTCCTTTTCAGCCATACTGAAATCCTTATGTGTTGGGGACAAGTGTTTGATAATTTGGATTTTTGTGACTTACCACTCATAAATATTCCTTTTTCCTAACAGGTTGCTGAATGCAATAAAGCCAGGATTGGTAAAAAAGATCAATAGACTACCGACCCCCATTGCAGGTTTGGTGAGTATGTCAACTGGAGGAAAAAAAATCTTTCTTCCCTGCTTTTTGCACTTTGATTTTATGACTGTGTGATTTAGATAGCAATTATCTTTGTAACTTGAACTCTTCTAACCTACTAAACTCAGACAGTCCCTCTGAAATCTGAACTCTCAGTGTAGTCACCTTAAGACCTTCCAGTCTTTTTTTCAGAAGTGGGCAGTATTGAAGAGGCAGAGTATATTTTTAGAGGAAGAATATCTTCTTGGTTATATGTCATCTTCCAGTTGTGGTGCTAGCTTTAGAAAGACTGGAATGTATGCATCAGAAGCCATCACCACAAAAGACAGCTTTTTGGAAAGAAAGAAAAATGTACTTGTATATTTTGTCTCATTTTCTCTTTCCACCAAATACCACAGTCTGTAGATAACATTCATTGTGGGACTATCTAGGGAGCTACTTCATGTTGACTTTAAGGGCAGAGTAAAAGTTGGCGATAATCTGTTATAAGCGAGGAAGACCACAGACGTGCTGACAGCTCATGGGCTCTCAGGAGTGCTGGGTGCTCAGGTGGTCACCTCAAGGGGTGGCACTGTCCTGTGCTTGCCGTTGGGGAAGAAGGTGGGGGTATGAATGGGTGTTGGGTCTAACAGGATTAGCCACGTAGAAATATGGCTGTATTGATTTTTATCTTGAGATGTGGCTGGGAATAAGAGGGCCCCTGAGCATGTGGAAGGTGGCCATCCTCGATTTAGACTGATATGCTTATATATGTGGTTCCTTTCTGTTCTGGCACTACTCACACTGTAGTTTAGTTGTGCAAGATTCAGAACGTATTATTTGTTGATAGCTGAGGTTAACGTTCCTTTATATAAACTGCATTAAAAAATTTCAGTGTATTAGAAACCATGTTATATTCGTTTTAAAATTGATTCTATAATGTAATTACATAGCCTTTGAGGCTGGGTCCTTCAGCCTGTAGATTGACAGGCATGTTTGTGCATGAATACTGCCTAGTTTTAGGATTTGATTTGTGATCCCTACCACCCTTTCTTTAAAGTTACCTTGTGTGCCTTTCTTTTGCCTCTGAAACCCATCTAGTTTTATTCCTACGCAGTCCTATTTGAAAGGAATATTTGATATAAACAGCTGCAAAAGATACCAGTAGTGCAGTTTTCTTTTCCTTGGCTCGCTTTCAGGAAAGACTCAATTTTTGTTATGACTGTTTCGACTGTTTTAAGAGGATGATATTGAATTACATGGGTTTTTTCTTAGTCATATGTAAAATCCCAGAGGTAAGGTGGTTGTAGTAAGAGGAACACAGAAAAAAGTCATTAGGGGTGTGTATTTTTCTCATTCCTTGAGATAAATCTGTCTTGCAAGATGTGTTATCTTCAAAGCATTACCAAAAAAGCAGTTTTTAGGCTATTAATAATACCACAGATCTTTGTTGTGTTGGAAAGTGACTTTTTTACCTCTGTACCTGTCTCCTCTACTTACCTTTTGTAATTACTTTTCTAAATATTTTTCCTCATAAATAATTAGGCTATTAAAAATGTTCACTGGTGTTTCTGGCTTCTTGAACATTACCAATGGGTGTTTTTATCTGCTGTTTTGTGAATAAAGTGCTCCAAACAAAGCAAGCCATCCAAGTGTCCCCTTGCTTTCAAAGGTGTCTAGTTCCATACCTGCTGACTTTTCTTGCCATTTTTACTTAGTGGTGAGTAAGTGGCTGTTTTAAGGATTGCGTGTGAATTTAAATTGTCCAAGTGTTCTAGTCTGCTAAGCATATTTATAGTGTATTATTTAAAGTACAGACGTCAGGAGTATGAGCACAGGGTGTATCTTTTTCTTTTCTCTTACCTGTACCATGTCTGTATGTCTAAAAAAAAAAAATTAAGATATTCATGCTATAGTCCAGAAACAGTTATACCTCCTAGTTAGTTGACTGCATATGAAGAACATTCCTTTATTTATCGCTAATTTTTCTTTATTATCTTAGCTTTGGTTGGCTTGACATAGTATATAGTTACTTCTTTTCAGTTATTTCACCCCAGTAAGTGTGATTTCCTCCAGTACGTGTAGAAATACCGTGACAGCTTCAGTACCTTTTCTGCCTTGTGTGAGATACATGCTTTTGAACTCCTAGATACTGCTTCTGCCTAAAAAGTGTAACTTAATCATTCTAACATAATTAATTAATTAATTTCTTCCCAATAGCTGATAGAATAAATATTTAGTTCACTATTAGAGAAAATAAGTAGGTTTTCTTTTTTACAGAGTTGGAGCTAAAACTTAAGAGTAATTGTGAAGTGCTCAAAGTGCCTTTTGTTTTGTCTTTAGCCTCCAGAGACACAATCAGTCATATATTACGTAGCTCTACAAAATGTCTACTTGAGTCTAATTCTCCAGATGATACTCTATTTTTCCTCTGTATTATTGTAAGGACAAATGAAGAAGTATGCTTTATTGAAGGAAAGTAAGAGTAGACTTGAAGCCTCTATCGGAGAAATACTGAGATGTTCATCTGAGAGTATTATCAGGTGTAAAATTTTTGCCTGTATTTTGTGTTTGAGTGCTTTCTCGTAACACTACAGTGAAGTATTATATATAACTGGTCTATTGTGGACAGATTGAATTCTTCAAAATTCTCCTGGTGTTTAAAGCTAGATGAATCTGCAGTTACTCGGAAATTCTTACCAGTGACTTCCTTATATGGTTTAAGGGGGAATTTGCTGACCTTTTGTATACCAGAACACCAATCACGTAAGCAAAATCTATTGGTTATAGTGTTGTAGTGTTAAAGTAAGGACTCGAGGATCTGCACACCACCATACTAAGCACAGGCCATATAAATACACAAAGATGATCTTTGTCCAGTTGCAGGTCTAAGTCAGGATGTGGATTGTATGCAGCATTACATATAGAATTACATATGTTCGGCTTGACAGGTTTGTTTGTAACTTGCTTTGATCTCCAGAAGTGCCGACTGCTTCTGTTATCACAGCAGAAATGATTCATTGCTTTAATGAAATAAAATGTAGGACCAGTGGTTTGGTATTCAGACTTACAGTGAGTATTAAATTTGATGAAATGCTTTCTCATTCCTGTTCAGTATTCATTAGTCCGGAAAGCTAATGCTCCCACCAAAAAGCAAATTCATGAAACAGCCAAAGAACATATTAAACCTAGGTAGGAATAGCAGGCTTTGCTGAAAGAGTCATGTTGCCAGAAGAAATTTTCTCATGTGATAAATTGATACTGAACATCTTTGCTTTAAGACTGTCAGCTTCCCAGAAGCATCATTTTATGCATTTAATTGTGCAAGGCTGGAAAAGTATTTTATCTGTGTTATTAATTAAAAGACCATGTGAAGCTGCAGAAGTCTTACAAAGATAGATTATTAGAGTACAATGAATATAATTAATGTATAAATTATTTTTACAAAACCAGCAATTTTTTTCAGTGAGCTGCTCTTCGTTTCTTTCATTTTGTATGACGTTCATAGTGGGTACAACTAATTTTTAAGCAGTTTTGTACAGCTATGCCTTATTACATATTTAATTCTATAGAAATTAAAAATTTCCAGCATCATTGTAGATAAGCTTTGCTCTATAATGCTAACCACTGTATGTTGACTATCTTTTTTCCGTAAAAAAATTTCTAGTTTTTGCTTCCTGTCCCTGAATAATGTCACTCTGTGAGAAAAGAAAAGGTTTTTGCCTTATCTTTTGTTTGACAGGGTTTAGGGCAGTTTATAGCATTACTTCAGTTCCTTGAACAATCCCCACAGGAGCTCAGACACTTACTTCAGAGGCTGTGTGAAAGAGCCTCACATATAATAGTAGGAAGTAGTCAAGACAAAGTTGGAGGGCTGAACTTTGGCTTGGATCTTGGCTCATGTTTCGGCACTACTGAATAAAAATCTGTTTACTGTGGAATCCAGTTTTCAGCTTGTGTACGGTCCTCAACTTTGTGACATTTGTATGATTTAGCAATGGAAAAAATAGCTCTGCAAAAGTCACCTGGTTGAATGGTTATTGCAACAAGATGGACAGAACTGTAACGTGCTGTTTAAAAAAACTTGTTCCTTTGAAAACAAGGTTGTTTTTTTTCTGTGATTATTTTCCTAGGAACTTTAACTGATGTACATTATTTTTATCACTCTTTCCACTCAAACTTCAGTGTTAGTTTTGGTTTTTTTCTTAAAAAATTATCTGCTCATTCTTCCTTTTAATTTCTTACTCTCCCTTAATTCTTTGTAGTAATTTCTGGAAAGAGCCTGCTCCTATTGTAATATCTAGATTCATAACACATGATAATTTCTGTTTATTTTGTACTTCTTGCTGCTGGACAAATTCATTTGCCAGCACAATTGTATCCATAAAAGTGTCTTGCTGTGTAAGTTGTGGTACATGTGCAGTAAACAGAAGCAAAATTTCCTGTCTAAAACCAGTAAGCTCTTGGCACTCACATCCCAAAAGCATTTTTGTGAATGTTGATAGAAAGCAAAGTGTCAACATCACAGCAAAACGCTGTGCAAACCATTCTGCCATGGTTTCTAAGGAACTTCCTTGCTAAATGGTAATTGGCTTCTCTGCACCTCCTGTGGCTGCCTTCACTGCTGATACCTGAATATTTGACTAAAACATTACTTAGGGTCTGGCCAGTGGTTCGGAGCAGCACTGTGTGTTTTGGCTCATAACATGCTGTAATATATATTGAATCCCTTCACTAAAACAGTAGTGTCCTTAAAAAAAAACAAACACAAGTTTGTGTTCTTGTGTGCTTGTGTTTTGCGTTTTTTTACCCCCTCCCCCAAGCTTTCTAGACTCTGCCTTTGAATGCATTTTTCTTTTAGATTTTCCTGCCTATTTTGTTTTGGTGTCATCTGAGCTGGACAGAGCTACCTTATAAAATTCCTGTTTAATGAATTTAGCTGTATGCTGTACTTGCAAACATTTCTAAATTTCATGAAGAATATGAGAGTAAACTAACAGGTGTCTCTTAACCAGGCTGTTTGTAAACAGAGTCTGGGTGGAACAATCTACAGTGATGCTATAATTAATTCTTTGCAGAAGAGGAAAACAACAAACAGTTCAAATTTGGCAGGAAGCGTAGAGGAAGCAGCATTGATGGGGGGAAAAATAAGATGCAAACCAATAAAAGCTAAAACTTTACATTGAAATTCAGCTGGTTTTTTTTTTTTTAAAGACTGGATTGAAGGTTTTTATTGCTCCCAATTAACCATGCAAATCCTGTCTAGAAAGCATTGTTCTCCCATTTAGAGAAAAACTAGTGAGTCAAATGCAAAACACAGTGCTGGCATCTCATTTAGTATTTTATTGATTGAAATGGGTGTGCTTGCTGTGGTGTCAGGTTTGGCTCTACAACTCTCGTACTTTTGATGCTGGAAACTAATCATCGATCTGACAGTAGCGTACGTGTTGGAAATGTACTCCACTGCTGCACTTGGGTTCAGCCTGCGTTGCCCAGGCTCCCAAGTTTGAGCTGTAGCCTGATGTATGGGCATAAGAGAGACTGAAATAACAGGAAATTAGTAAAATACATGAACCATCAAAAAAACCCCAAGGGAGGTAAATGACCTAACCTTGTTTATTTGCTTTTGATGGTCTGAGCTGTGTTTAGCTATGAAGCACACCCTCAGAGAAGTGAGTTCAGCCGTCTCCTAGTACTCTTCGTGTTCATCATCCCGCTCTGGCTCATAAGCTGTCCTTAACATCCATGAGCAGTCCCTTCTGTCCTCAGCTATCAGCTGGAATGTTGTGTTTATGATGGCTGGAGGCAAAACCTGAAGTGAGTGACACCTTGTTATTGATCCCTCCCAGACTTCCATGTGCTTCTCACACCAGTGGCCCCAGCCAGCGTTCAGCCAGGGCTTCTGCAGACCAACCTCACTGCTGGCCTTAAAGTCCCTTCTTCTTCTGGATGCTTCCTTGGCTGCAGTGCTTACAGTACACTCAATAAGCTAAGCTGTTTGTTGGCTGGGACCACTACTTGTCATGCTAAGGATACTGTCCCTTTCTGCCAGTGTCCAGGAATTTGTCCCTTGTTATAAGCTGAAGTCTTTCCTTTAGCACCCAGAGCGCCCTGAACAGTTTCCTTGTTGGGTCAGGATAGCATCAGCCAAGATGGGTAAAGGCTTGTAGGACACACGTGAAGGACAGCTGTGAACCACAGCTGCTGTGTACAGATGCAAACTTCTGTCATGTTGTTGAGGCCTGTTCCTGAACTAGACTTGTTAGGATTCAAAGGTGCAGAAGTCTCGCAGTTAGCTTAAGCCACGCACTGAGTGTGCTGAGCTCTGCTGCTGAGAATGTCATGACTTGGGTTTGGTCAAATGCTAATAACATGTGTAAGCTCTTTGTGGCAAGGATCATCTGCTAGTCTGTTTTTGTCTAACACCTCACCCCATGAGCCCTGCTCCATGGCCAGGACTCCTAGACAGTATGTGAAGACAAATAATAAATAACAGTAACAAAAATATCACAGGCATTCCTGTGTCATTCACAGTCTGGTTTTAGACTGTTCTCCCAACTTGAGGCTTCAACCATGGCTTTAATCAATAGGTTTATGATTAGCTTTATTCACATTGAATAATTTAAAATGTTAATACGCAAATTCAGAGGTAAGGAGAACCTTTTCTGTGTTAAAACCAAGAGAGAATGGTCACTGCAGAGGATCTCCTTTTTGAATATTTGTTTGTTTGCTTTACACAGAGACAGTTTTATTACCCAGCCTTGAGAAGGTAAAGCCAACTACCACACTTTAGAAAAAAGTGTTTACTTAAAAGCAAAGGGTCTACCTATTCTGGGGCTGTCAAGTGAGTTCACAAAGATGTTATTTATAAAACTATATAAATAAAGGCTTAATGTAATGATTGTTTACCTTTTTTTTTGGACATAGGAGGTTTAATAAAGTGAAGGATTTCAGGGATAACATTTGAAAATGGCAAAAAGAACATTGCTGCTGCTGAAGCCCTAATACTAGGCAGCTGAAATGTGAACTTGCCCTTATCATGGCATTAACCTTTACTATAAGTGACAGAGTCTTTCCTCAGGTTGGGGAGGGCAGCTGGTTTCCAGGAGGAGCTCATTTTGTACCCGTGGAAAATGTGGGTTGCCCACTGGATTAATTTTTAGATTTGCTTTCAGATCCTAAAGTGTCCTTCTGCAGGTTCAGCCATGACTTGCATTACATTGGTTTTCTGACTCTGGTTGAGTGAGTATTTCAGAAATGGCAACCTTTTGAAGAACAACCTCTAAGTATCTGTAAGTATCAGAAAAAATGCTATTCACTATGTAGCTCAGGGCTGCACTAAATGAAGGGAAGAATCCAGTGCTTCCCTCAAGCTGTTGTCTTAGAAACGAAAGGCCTCCTGAGCAAAATGACTTATACTCTTCAGGACAAATCCTACTGTTGAAGCTTATGGCTTCTCTTAATTGTTGGGCAAATGCCATGTGCTCTGGAGGCATGTACCATCTTCAGGAGTTTTCAATGGAGGTGTTGGATGCCCTAAGCCTGCGAATGTGTTGCCGGTGCCTTGTGATGAATGCGTCACTGTTGGAGTTGTATCCAGGCACCTGCAATCTTTGGGTAACTTCTGTTGCAAAATCAATAATTTGCCAGTGAGGATATGAAAAGAAGCCCTGAGCTGGTGTGCTGCGTGTGTTTAGGCCAGCACACATAAAATAAACAGAGCTATGAATATAGCTTGAGGCTAAAAGAAGTATCAGCTTTTGTCCTTAACAAGAAAAACTAGACCTGAGGCTATGGTTGCTTTCAGCTGCTCTAAATGTGACTTTTCTACACCTTCTCCCATGCCAGCACTAGCACTCATATGGTTACTATCTGGAGTGGGCAACTGATCTGGCTGAAAAATACACTTCTCCTTCATCTTACAGCATGCAACTGCATGAGCAGGGGTGTGGGCAGGAGGGAAGAGAGAGGCTCACCAAGCTGAGGAGAGAGGTGTAGTTTGATCAGTTTAAAGTAGTTCTGAAAGTGCAGCTAGGAAGCTTGAACTTAGATGCAGTCCTTAAGTTATTGGCCAGAATCGAAGAACACAGGGACCTGCGAAAGTCTCATCCCAAAATCCCCAGTTTAAAGGTTGTCTGTGCTACTATACTTAGTAGTACTCTCACTCCCTAATTCTGGAAAGCCTCTCACAGGTTGGAGTCTGTAGGTCTGCGCTATAAATACCATCTCTGATTCTCAACTGTCTTTCAGTGACATGTAGCCTCTGCTGCAGGGAACAGCTAGATGCCAGTATTTATTTGACAGAGTGAGAGCTAACGTGAGTGTAAATGGGGTTGACTGGACTAAAAATATTTGCTCTGTTTGCTGCTACCCTGCATTCTCATAGCATCCAAGTGGTGGGTGGTGCTGCCCATAAACCCATATGAGACGGTGTGGAGAATGTTCATAACTGGACAACAGTAGCACTGGAGATGTGACAGGGGAGGGTACCTTCCAAAGAGCTTTTAACCTGAGCAGTCCCCGGGAGGTGAGCAGGAACTAAAGTTTCCACAGTGTGGTCGGACTGACAGATCTGCCACCTCAAAATGGGCCAGGGAGGCTCAAGCTTCCTATTACCTGAAAAGGGGGGCAAGCGTGAGTTAGCAACGGTCTGCTGTGACCCCAGCCCTTAGGCTGAAGATGGTGGCAGAAGAATGCTGTTTCTAATCCCCTTCCTGGCTGCAAATCAACTCGGTGAAGTCTGTTGCAGTTTACGTCTGCTAGCAACTGTTCGTACTGTTTCTATGCTGAAAACCTTTCTGGGCGCTGTAAGTGGATTTCTGTCAGATGATGGGCATGTCGCGAGCAGGAGCCTACGTGCTGAATGCAGATGATGGAACGTGTCTCGCTCCAAAGATCACATTGCAGTTGTTTCCCTGGCTTAAAGCAAACAAGCAAAAAGGCAAACTAGTGGAAAACTAGTGCCTTAAAGATCTGTGCACAGTGATTTCTTTGGTTTAAGAGCCCAGTAAAACTGCAGTCTGGTGCTGTGGTCAAGAGTTCATAGAGGCTGAAATATCTGACACTGAAGTCTCCTTGCCTTCTGCATTCCTTAGCGCTCCTGGATTAAAGCCACTTGCTTCCTGCTTGGCACGGTACTCTCCAATTGTAATGCGCTTCCTCTTAAATGTCCAGAGGTCTAATGATACTATTGTAAACCTGTTAAAATTAATGCTGTAGAGGAAGCAGCTTAGTTAATTGCTTGTGCAAAAATACAGTGGTAGGCTGAACTATCTGACTGAGGGACATCAAAGCCATTAACTATTAACCTTTTAAAAGCCAAATAGCCTTGTGATACTATGTGGAAATCTGTCCCACAGCTTAGCAGAAGAATTACACATTCATTTTTGAACAAGCAGTATAACTAACGATCTAGAAAATGAATATTGCAGTACAGAGGCAATCCTCAGCTATTTGAAGTGGTGTCCTTCTATTAAAGCCCTCGCTATTGCCACATCTTTGTTTGCTTCTGCCTCCTCATCTTCATGCGGGAAGCACTGTTACTTAGATGGAGAATGTCTGTTTCTGTTTGGGGCAATAGTGTGCACTGATTTATTACTGTGCAATGTGTGAAAGGGAGTTTTCTTTTCAGGCTTTTCAATAAGGGGAGAGGATTGAACTTGCTAAATGTGTGTATGCATCAAAGTGTGTACTGAGTTCAACTCAGCTTTTTTCAGTCCATTCTGTACGCTCCTTCCTCACCTTGGCTTTTCTCTTTGAATTGTACTAGTTCTCATGCACAACTTGTGCATGAGCTCGTGTTTCTCAAGCTTGTGTTTCCCCATAAGGCTGATGGTAAACATTGTGCTTTTCCCCCTCTTCCTCTTTCTTTTCCTTTTTAGTCTTAATGTTGGTATTATTTGGTGTCCTTTTACTGCAGCAGCTAGAGAGATGTTAACTTGACTTGACGTGTTGCAAAGTCGTATCGGTGTGTTGGGAGGCACATTGGACTGAGTGCCAGATGTGAATCTCACCCTTGCACCTGTTGTGCGGCAACAAACTTCAGGCTTAAACTGATAGCCTGGGCTGCTAGTGCATTGCTATCTTCTTTTATAGCTGTTGGGTTGGTTGGGCACTGTGTAGCTTGGCTTCACAGCCAACAAATCCCATGGGTGTTTCCAAGCGTTCCTGGATGTTTCTAATACCTTCTCTTAGTGAAAGCTGCCTTGTCACTGTTGTCCTTTGAATACCATTTCTAGTTTGGTTGGAAGGAGGCTTGTTGTTTTTTCCAAAACCAATCCGAACTTTATCACTCCTGCCTAGCAACAGCATTAGGGATTTTAGAGCTAATGCCTGGCTTTGGCTGAATGCATGAGTTGCCAGTAGGCCTTTGCATCCTCATCTTTGCATTCAAGCTCCGATAATGCAGTCGTAGAGGTTCCTGTGAAGCTGCTTGGTGAGTGCCTTCAGGGAGAAGCTGCAGGCCTGATTGTCCAGTGACAGGCACGAGGAGATGGAGCCCAGTAGCCACAAATGTAAAAGCTCAAGTGTCAGTGGGATATATACTTAACCATGCAGGCAGCAAGTGAGTCTTTGGCTGACTATGGAGGGGGCCCAAGGTCATTTTGTCAGCTAGGGAGGGCTGAACTGTGAAGTGGCTCTGTTTTCTTGGCCAGCAGCGCGTGGATCAGGAATGCTGGTCAATGGTTTTTGGTTTTAACCTTCCTGTGTTTCCTATGTCCTCCTGCCCTGCAGCCCGCGGCAGTGAGTAGGACCACGCTATAAATGCTTTCTGCTTCTTGAGCCTGGTTTTCAGACCAAAGCTGACATACCTGCTAGATAAGAAGTGTGGCATTTATATATTAATTTCTGGAATTACAGGGATCGGCCACAAAGTATTAGCACCACTATACATCATATCCTCTGTTATTTAAAAGGGAGGATGGTGAATAGGTTCAGTTATTTGAGGCTTCAAGTAATCCAGGGCAATTTTCAGTGTAATTAATACATGTCAGGAATTTGACCCTTGTTGGGATAACAAGAAGTTCTGGATAAATGAGGTGATACTATAAACAAGTCATGAAAATTGTGCCAAAAAACTGTCTACACAGGTCAGTAGCACAAGCTCATAAAATCTCTCAACTTCTGATCTAGAAAGATAATTTATACAGTTTTTACTTGACATGCAAAAGTAGAAAAAAACCCCTTATTTTGATACAATTCTCGGATGTTTTCTTTCATTATGTCTCTCCTGTTACCCCTAAAGCAGTCAGACAGTAGCTGCTTCTTAAACCATAACAACTGCATGGAAAGTATAACTCGAAATATCCTGAGAGCCACACACATCTGACAGTCATGCTATTTTGCTGTGCTGTTTATTTTCAAAGAAAATAAAGCAAATTAAAAAAACCCAAACAACTACTACAGGCTTGATAGTATGTATTGGAAACTGTATATTCTCATATATCATAAAACAAATGCAGGAATTGCATCAATCATTGGCAAAACTAGTTGCAAACTTACAAATCAGACGGAACAGTCCCCAGAGAGCTCTGTCAGGGCTTTTATAAAAGCCTGTAAAGAGGCAAAGAGACGTAAATAAATAACTCAATGTTGTGCACCAAATAGACACATAAAAATCATTACTAAAGTCGGTGTTTAGTAACAGATTTATGTAAAAATGAAACATGACATAAAGTTTGTTATAGGAGGCTGGGTTTTATTTTGTTGTGGGTTTTTTCAGAAGCAGAGCCAGGCTAGCTTGATCTTCCTTCTTAGTGTGCATGCCTATATTTCATCTTACAGTGCTGGATAGTGGCTGGGTAGAATCTGCTATGTCAGCGGACTAGAATTTTAGACAGGGAAGAAGCAAGATAGTTACATCCTCTCAGAGAAGTGATGCAGTCAAAAATTTGAGTAAGCAAGGTATTAGCAGAATTATGTTGGAATGCATGGTACTTCATCTTCAACAATATCACATGAGCTGTTACTTGTTCTTTCATTCTGTCTAAGAAAACCAAAAAAGCAAAAGTCAATCCACTATTATAATTAGTTTGAAGGGAGTTTAGGAGCTGTATCTTAAGATATGCCTGGCCTCAGTTTCTCAGCACCTCAGATCTTTGAATGATACAGTCAGCAGTGATCAAAATCTGTTTTCCTGCAAAGTAAGTATCAAGCTTACTGGTATGAGTCTCCTTATCCCTTTTATGCTAGATGCTGTATGGCATCTGAAGTCTCTGCCTTCAGAAGTTTATAATAAAGAAACAACATATAGATGCAGTTAGAAAGGAAACAGAGAAACAAGTTATTTGTCAGCACAGTGTTATCAGCAAACCTGGGATCTAACTGCTCTTGGCTCTTTGTAGGCATAATCGTAACGCAGAATTTTGGGGAGGATAATGGAGTAGTTCTGGTGAAATTCAGAGGAGGGTGCTCATATGCATGAGGGTTGTGCGTGAGAAAATACAAAATCCAAAATCTGCCTAGAGTCAGCACCCGCAGTATTAGACTAAGTTGGCTAGTTCCCAGGGGTGAGACCTTAAATGCTCTTTAGTCCTTACCTTCTGGTTGATCAGAGATTAATCACTTGCTTTTTTAAATACTATTACCCAATCTCTTGAGCCACCCAATCCTGATTAAAATTTACTTTCTAAAATATGATCTTAGAGAACTGAAACTCCTTGGATTCCAGACATTCACATTTTTTTTAAGAACTGTGAGTTCTTGGTGTTCTTATAGTACTTACATCAAAAGTTCTTGCAGGTAGTTTATCTTCCCAAGAGTAGTTCACCTTGCTTATTCTGTTATTTTTTTTTTGGCTGAAATTTGATGAGCGATATTAGAAATCCAGCACTTAAGCCTGCATACAAACTATTATGTAAGCAAATTGCAGACCAAGAACTTCCAAGATTGTGGTCAGTATTCTCCATCCCAGCTTCTAGTATGATTTATTCTCTTTGTATAATGATGTACAAATATTCTTTATATACTGCATATAAATTTGTCCGTTATAACTTCACAATACAAGTTGGAGGAATAAAAGTGCCAGACTGAGGTTAGGAAATGCATGGGAAGTAAATAAGAGGAAAAACAGTCAACTGCTCTATTCAGGATAATGGAAGGTGGGGTTTGGGATATGCCAGAGAATGGAAAACCCTGGATAACCTCTGTGTTGTGGGTGTGGGCAACTCACTGAACAGCTCGCTTGGGTTTGGCAGCAGCATTTTATCACCCCAGCTCAACACAGCCACAGGACAGCTCTCACAAGAGAGCTGCTTGGCTCCAGCTCCTTTCTGTGCCATGCTTCTGCTCATTCAGGGGCGAGTGGCCCAAAGGTGTGAGATCAGCTTAGCAGAGCACACTTAGGGATTTCCAGGTAGCCAGAAAGCCCCAGAAACTGGGTGCTGCTCATGTGCTAGTTGACTCTCCAGGCTCTCTGCAGCCATACACAGAGCCTGGGGCATGCTGAAGCCCTGTGCAGCTCCAGGCTGGCTGGCATGTACATGTGCAAGTCCAAAGAGCATGTGTACCCAGGGTCTGCTACCTCCTGGGTGGTTGGGCTCACTGTGCTGCAGTTTGATCAGTGTTCCTGCATCAGCTAAGGCAGTTGCATAGCTCTGTAGCCCCTGTATTTGACCATGTAAACCCCAGGTGGATCTGTAGTAGGGTCTCCAGATTTAATGGCTGATTAGCTTCAGCATAGGGCTGAGCCTCAGCTGGGTCCATACATTCGGGCAAGGCAGTACTGTGTCTGATGAATATTCCCCAGTTGCTAGGAAGGGCAGTGTAGAGGTGCTTGCCAAAGCCAATCAGTCCCGCTGGCCTTGAGCTGATTTTGGGTAGTCATGTGTAACATTTGCATTCGCCAGAAATCTGCGTCTGCGGGAGTGGTTTGGAGACGTGCGAGCTGGCTGGGAACTGGGGCTCTGCAGTGCTTTAAATCAGCTATGTTGCTGGCGGCTTCTTGTTGGCTCTGGAGCTAGTACAGCTCCTTTCATGGCCCATGAAGCCTGGCCTAATAATCTTGCTGGACTCTTCTGGTTCTGCTGTCTAGATACACCTCTCTGATCAACCAGCTGAACTCTGAGTCCCTCTGTTGAGGAAAGGAAAAAATCATATTTGCTTTAAATTTACCCTTTTCCTTTATACGCTCTCAGCAGCTAAGTTTTACCTTGATCTGTATAATGTGGCTTTAAATTGCAAAGGTGCTCAGAAGTAGCAAGTGAGGAGTTGGAAGCTTGTTTAAGGGTGCATGAATATCTCTGCTAGCCTTATTTGTGACTGTTATGAGCAGGAGCCACTGGTTATACTTAGGCAACCTGAATTATATGCACAGTTTGGTTGTATTCCTTTACAAAAAAAAAGGTGATCTCAAGTCTGGTTAGGACAGAAGGTAGAGTATAAACTGAACTTTTAGGAATAAATTATCAGTCATAGCTGATTTGTTTCCCCTTTCTTTCTCTTCTGCCAACAAATGTGACAAGCTATTTCTGTTATCTCCACCCCTTAGTTCCAGTTCCTAAGACTTGGTATGATGCATGGATTCATCCTCCTACCCTTGTTGCTTTGTGCATTCCTAGGGGAGAGAGGATGTAGCAGAAGTATGCCTCAGATACACCTCTAGTGTGTTGACAGTAAATGGAAGAACAGGAATATCTGTCCTGTAAGAGGATAGATTCTTTTCTGTCTGTGCTCTGCCGCCTAGAGGGACCAGAACCAAGACATTGTTGAAAGAGCTGGGAGAAGGCCTTGCAATGGGAATACCCTATGTTAAAGAAGACTTTATTTCTTTCTTTCCCTCTTGTTTTAATTGTTGGTTTTATGCACATAAACTTGAGGAAATTCTGCTTCTTAAATACAGTATATTATTGTACTACTTTTTATTCCTCCCGAAAGCTTAGTCTTCACAACTGTAAACGATTACGGCATCCAGACATAATCTATGAATCATGCTTTCCAAATAGTCCTTCAAAGGCGTATTTGCACAACCTCTATAGCCTTAATCAGCAGTAGTAATTCAAGTTGGCTATTCTGCGTAGTCCATCTAAGTTTGCAGCTACCACGGTGTCATGAATAATCGTGCCAGCTCTTGAATTATGTCTGGGGTATGCTTTACTGATGGTTGAACAGGGAGGGAAAAGAAATCACTGCCAAACTATTGGGTAGCTCATCTTGCCTTGAGTATTTACCAGTAAAAAAAAAAATCCCAAAGTGAAGATATTCAAGATGACTGACAGTTATGGCCAAGCTACCTAGACACCAAATGTATGTTTTCAAATCTGAGAAAGAAACAACAGATACATGGATTGAGTGTTGTGGTATTTAGTAATTTAGGCAGTTACACTATATATGGTCAAGAATGGGCACTGGTTTACTTAGCATCTTGTTGCACAGATATTTTGGTTGTCTGTAAAATGCACTTGCAGCAAATTGAAAATTGTTGATTTTCTTCCTTTTCCTCACTGAAATCACTCTAGACATCTAAATGGGAAAGCTTTCTATTTGTTTTTTTACTGGGAGTAAAAACAATAATGTAGGTTTTCCAACTGGAATGTGCTGGAACTTCATTCAGTACAAAAAGCCAATTTAAAAAAATAAATGTTTTTTGGACTTGAACAGCTTCTTATAGAAGTATGTGTAAGGAAACTCCAACCTGTACATTAAAGAAGTCCAGTATGGTTTATGTAATGTTGGCATGAAAATGCAAAGCTATGAGTGGGGGGGGAAATGTATGTTGGGTATCCTGTAACAACAGCAAAGAGATTTCTGATGTTTATCAAACCTTGAATACCATGGATTATTAAAACATATTCCTTGGCAATAAAGAGTAGATGTTTAATTTGAAAGGAGAAATGGAATTTGTTGCTTTTTTTGCAGAGGTCACGAACTGAGCAGGAATGAGTCCTCCTTGGCGGTTTCACTATTTTGCTGTTTCCCTTGGGGAGTAGAGATTTGGTCTGATTTTAACAGCTACTGCCAGGCCCCCGGCCCCCACAGCGGCTTTCTTGCATCTTTTGAGGCCCACCTACAGCAGTTGTACTTGGACATTGGGACGCAGAGGCCCTCCAACAGCCCCGGCTGTCTCGTATCCTGATCCTTGCATAGCGGATTGCTATCTTTGCTGAGAGAAGTCTGAGTATTGGCCAACTGTGACTATTTGTTGGCTTTAAATGGAAGGTAGCTTTGCTTAATATACCAGGCAAAAGAGAACACACCACGTAAAAGAAACGGGCAAGAAAGTAAAGTCATGTTAATAGTAGCTGCTGCAATTAGAAGTGTAATGAGTCTGCCGGCAGTGCTTGTACATTCATTTTCAGAGGTTTCATGTCAAATTGATTTTTCATTTTCATTCGTGTTTGAAGTTTTGTGCTCAGCTAGTTCAATACAGCTGGATGCAGCAAAACTTTTCAAATGAGATTCATCATGCACGTATTTTCATAAAAATCCTGTATTTTCTGGGATTGTACACCTTGGATGAAATCAAGTGCCTGGGTAGGAAGACAGCTGATAAATGACCAGGGGAAAGTAAGAATTGAGGCTATAACTCCAATACAGCTTTGCATCTATGATTAATTAGGGTCTTGTGTATCAGAAAAGCATTGGGTGTAAATCTCGCTATTGCTCATTTCCAGTTACTTTTTCTGTCCTTGCCATCTGCTTTGGATGTAGAGAGAGAAAAAAACTAGAAGCAGTCTGTAGTGATCATTACAGAATTTTTGCAGATAGTCATCTCTGAATGTGCGTGCAGGTGCACTGATTATGCTTTAAGTCATTGGTTCACAATAGATTCTGCTGGTCAGGTAATTAGCGACCCTCAGACACACCTTTTCAGGTGGAGAGGCTCACGATGCACAGGATTTTCCTAATTTTCCTTCTCCACTAGCCCCGCTCCATCCTAAAGGTCCTGTGGCAAGATGCATCTGATGGTTCACTGCAGCTGGTTCCCTGGAATAGTCCACACTGCTCTTCCTGGAAAAGAAGGTTATTTTCACAACAGTCAAGTCAAAATATAGAAAGCAGGCATTGAGTAACAGTGCCCTAAGATATCAGATGTGATCAAATGGATACCATGAAGCTTGGAATCTGTAGGCAGAGAAGGGAAGGGAAGGTATGTGAAAAAAGGTAGTATCTTTTATTAGACCTGCTAATATAATTAGGGAAAACATAGAAAAAATTTTAGCACATAGATTTGCTTCACAGAGGTGATCTTCACTACTACTGTAGTACAATATCTTAGCAGGAGCACATATATAAATAGCTTTTGAGAAGCATCTCTTGTGCCATGGCTTAACTCACAATTGCTTCTGCAGCAGTCAGGAAAGGCAAAGGTTTGTTCAGCAGTGTTTGGTTGTAGCTGATGGCTGTACGCAACGTGTAAAGGGCTTGTTTGTGTTGGAGCTTAAGCTATTTGCAGTGTTCCTTTGGATTACCCCAGGGGTGTGCTTTTTGGGTATATCACTCAGGAGGTAATTCAACTTTATTCATCTATGAATTTTTTTTTTTTGTATGCAGGGTGATAAGCTTTAACTGTGTGTCTAGTGAAAACTGTACTCTCCCATATTTAATGCTTAAGTTAGTTTCTTTGATGGTCCCATTGCTTGGACTTACAAACTGGTTTTGTTTTCACAGTATCTGGTGTAGTAGTTCTTGTGACTTAAAACTCTAGATTTAAAGTTTACGTATTTTTGTTTACTCAAAGCAGTTTGTTTGAGATGGCTGCCTTTGAGATCTCCTAAATCCGTAGTCAGACTATGTACTTTCCTTAACGCTTTATCGTGTCCTGATAATCACACACAAATAAACCAAACTTGGAAAACAGCATGTTCTCCTTAGTTGTGAATTTCTTGCCCGTTTTTATGTTTTGCTGTAGAGCTTGGTTGTGGGGGCAGCAGCCGCAGGAATGTGCTGAGAATGGAGAGTGTCCAGTTTCCTCAAGAGGATGTCCTAAGGGAAGCGTTGTGGCAGTAGCCGTGGTTTCAGGGTTCCTTGAGATCTGTGTTTAGGTTAGTCATACTCCCAGCACTTACAACGTGAGTGCAAATAAAGGTCAAATTTGTCTTTACGACCATTTTTTCCCATCCTTCAGATAGACAGCACAACTATTGTGTTAAAGTTGGATAAGGGGGATAAGGGTAGATGTAGGGATAAGAAGGGGTAGATGCCACAGATGCTGAGCTACAGTTGCACTGAGAACATTGCTGTTGTGACGTTTCTTTCCTTCTTGTCTTTTTTGTAACTCTTTCCCCAACCTGCTCTATGGTAAGTTTTGTATTGACCCACTTCATAGCCCAACCAGCAAGGCAGAGGGAGGTAAAAAATTGCTAGGGGAAATCCCATGGGACAGGGTACTAGAAGGTAAGGGGGCCCAAGATAGTTGGTTAGCATTCAAGGACTGCTTCTTCCGAGCTCAAGATCAGAGCATCCCAGCAGGTAGGAAGTCAAGCAAGGGTACCAGGAGACCTGCATGGTTAAACAGGGAACTGCTGGGCAAACTCAAGTGGAAGAAGAGGGTGTACAGATCATGGAAGGAGGGGCTGGCCACTTGGACGGAATATAGGTCTGTTGTCAGAGGATGTAGGGAGGCAACTAGGAAAGCTAAGGCCTCCTTGGAATTAAACCTTGCAAGAGAGGTCAAGGACAACAGAAAGGGCTTCTTCAAATACATTTCAGGTAAAGCCAACACTAGAGGCAATGTAGGCCCACTGATGAATGAGGTGGGGGCCCTGGAGACAGAGGATAAAAAGAAGGCGGAGTTACTGAATGCCTTCTTTGCCTCTGTCTATACTGCTGGAGGCTGTCCTGAGGAGCCCCGGACCCCTGAGGCCTCAGAAGAAGTCAGGATAGAGGAGGAGTCTGTCTTGGTTGATGAGGGCTGGGTCAGGGACCAATTAAGCAACCTGGATGTCCATAAATCCATGGGCCCTGATGGGATGCACCTGCGGGTGCTGAGGGAGCTGGCGGAAGTCATTGCTAGGCCACTCTCCATCATCTTTGCTAAGTCGTGGGCAACGGGAGAGGTGCCTGAGGACTGGAGAAAAGCGAATGTCACTCCAATCTTCAAAAAGGGCAAGAAGGAGGACCCAGGTAACTATAGACCGGTCAGCCTCACCTCCATCCCCGGAAAGGTGATGGAACAACTTGTCCTTGGTGCTGTCTCTAGGCACATCAAGGATAGGGGGATCATTAGGGGCAGTCAACATGGCTTCACCAAGGGGAAGTCATGCTTAAGCAACTTGATAGCCTTTTATGAGGACGTAACCCGGTGGACAGATGATGGTAAAGCTGTGGATGTGGTCTATCTCGATTTCAGTAAAGCGTTTGACACGGTCTCCCACAGCATCCTCGCAGCTAAACTGAGGAAGTGTGGTCTGGATGATCAGGTAGTGAGGTGGATTGTGAACTGGCTGAAGGAAAGAAGCCAGAGAGTGGTGGTCAATGGGACAGAGTCCAGTTGGAGGCCTGTGTCTAGCGGAGTCCCTCAAGGGTCGGTACTGGGACCAGTACTATTCAATATATTCATTAATGACTTGGATGAGGGAATAGAGTGCACTGTCAGCAAGTTCGCTGATGACACCAAACTGGGAGGAGTGGCTGACACACCGGAAGGCTGCGCAGCCATTCAGAGAGACCTGGACAGGCTGGAGAGTTGGGTGGGGAGAAATTTAATGAAAGATAACAAGGGCAAGTGTAGAGTCCTGCATCTGGGCAAGAACAACCCCATGTACCAGTACAAGTTGGGGGCAGACCTGTTGGAGAGCAGCGTAGGGGAAAGGGACCTGAGGGTCCTAGTGGACAGCAGGTTGACCATGAGCCAGCAGTGTGCCCTTGTGGCCAAGAAGGCCAATGGCATCCTGGGGTGTATTGGAAGGGGTGTGGTTAGCAGGTCAAGAGACGTTCTCCTCCCCCTCTCCTCTGCCCTGGTGAGGCCGCATCTGGAATATTGTGTCCAGTTCTGGGCCCCTCAGTTCAAGAAGGACAGGGAACTGCTAGAGAGAGTCCAGCGCAGAGCCACGAAGATGATTAAGGGGGTGGAACATCTCCCTTATGAGGAGAGGCTGAGGGAGCTGGGTCTCTTTAGCTTGGAGAAGAGGAGACTGAGGGGTGACCTCATTAATGTTTTTAAATATGTAAAGGGCAAGTATCATGAGGATGGAGCCAGGCTCTTCTCAGTGACATCCCTTGACAGGACAAGGGGCAATGGGTGCAAGCTGGAACACAGGAGGTTCCACATAAATATGAGGAAAAACTTCTTCACGGTGAGGGTGACCGAACACTGGAACAGGCTGCCCACAGAGGTTGTGGAGTCTCCTTCTCTGGAGACATTCAGAACCCACCTGGATGCGTTCCTGTGTGATATGGTTTAGGCAATCCTGCTCCAGCAGGGGGATTGGACTAGATGATCTTTCGAGGTCCCTTCCAATCCCTAACATTCTGTGATTCTGTGATTCTGTAATAAGTTCTTTCCATCACAGCAGAAGGAACCATGATTTGCTTTTGTGGTGGTGTCTCTCCTGTCCTTCTGTTTTTACCCATCTGACTCCGGATTTGCAAGGTGAATTCCCAGCAGCTTCTAGGAGTGCTTGGCTGCACTTCACTGTACGTGAGCTTGTTTTTAACACTGCTCTTGGTGAGCTTTATTCGTCAAAAATGTGAAAAGTGGGTAACAGAAGAAGTCATGAAACTGAGGCTCCAACCCTCATAAGCCAAGCACTATCATCTGGTACTAAAAATCTGTGGAGAGGGAATGGAAAGGAAACGCTGTCCTCTTCCTTGGCCATAGCACAGGTCTTCCCATATAATATGGCATCAGATAGGCACCCCCTCTCCAAGATTGGGTAAAATCTGACATCTGGCTGACATCTGGCTGTGTTTTCATCAGCATTGGAACCAGTGAATAGCCTGGAAATGCTTTGGGCTTTTTTCCCTGCCTGCCTATGTTCTGTCTTCATTGCTATAAACAAAGCCATCTTACTCAGGGTGTATCTTGGGTTTGTCAAATCTGAGAGAATGCACATCATCTGATTGCTCTCTCCCCCAAAGACAAGGATGTTGACTGAGCCCCCATTGGTTTGTTTAAATGTTTTATTTGTGCCTTCGGAGATAATGACCTGATGCAGCAAGGAGAAATATCAGGACCGACTTAACTAGTGAAGTCATAGGTTCAGCCTTGTGCTTGTGCTGTGTGCACCCCTCCCATCCCCCCGTGGTTTGCTTTTGCCTGTTGAGTTGAAGGCTGCTCTTGCTCACGTTCTTTCATATGGTCCCCTCCCATTATTTTCTTCTCTCTTTCCCTGTTATCCTTCTGTCCTGTCCACAGTGTCTCTTCCCTCCTTTTACATCATACCGTGCTAAAAATTTGCAGAAATAATGTACATCATCCATTCTGTACCCAGCATGAAATTTTCACTGCCTGCCCAGGACTTGCAGTGCCATTTTGTATCCTGAGCTCCTTGTATTTGCATTTCATTGTACACAATATGGCCATTCTTTTTTGGGGGATTTTAGTTATAACCATCATACAAATGATAGTAATACACTGCATTGCATATGAAGCTTATAAATGTAGTTGAAATTTGTTACAGGGCAAAGATCTTAGAAAGCAAATAATCTGATGGTGAAGGACAGTGTCACGGTTTAAAGCTGGGCTGGCGATTAAACCTGCAGCAGGCGCTCTCTGTTAACCCTCCCCCCCCACCCGAAGGGAAAGGGAAAAGGGAGAGAGACTTACGGGTTGGAAAGTTAAAACAGTTTTAATAAACCTATAATAATGAAAAAGAGTATAATAATAATATTGGAATAATCAAATATATACAAATATATATACAAAACCAAGATCGAGCTCCCCCGATGTAGGCAACATCACCACCGGCACTGCAGGGCAGGCTCCGGGAAGGCCCAGGCTGGGCCTAGCGACGGTTGAGAGCTGGATTCAGGGATGCACAGATCGGGATCGGGGGCAGCAGGAAAACAGTCGGAGTCCTCCTTGGACACCGGCCATAGCAGAAAAAAGCAAGAGCCCGAGAGCGAGACCCTCGTGATCCCCCCGCTTTATACCGAGAATGACGTGTATGGGATGGAATACCCTCGTTGGTCAATTTTGGGTCATCTGCCCTGTCTGCTCCCCCCTGCAGCTGCGACCCCCCTTCGGCTCTTCACTCATAAGCAGTGAGGAATTCAGCAGTGACCTTGGTTTCTCTAAGACTAAGTACAGCAAGAGCCTTACTGCACATCATCCCTACCGGTGCCTCAGCGATAACTACAAACTTCGAGCGTTATCAGTCCTGGAAGCAGACACTGTCTGCAAAACATGCAGTTAGTTTCAGAAAGTGCAGTTACTTAGAGGAGACTTAGCTGAAAGTAAAAATCACTGAAAGGAAAATCGGCCTGGTTTAGGCCAAACCAGGACAGACAGATTTAGGAAAATGTCAAAGACAATTTCTTGAGTAGTGCTGCTGTACTTCTGATTTTCTCAAAGAATTGCAAGCTTTTAATTTTAAACCTGGTGCTTTTTGATATCCGGAGGACAAGTGTACTCACAATTTGATTTGCTTAATACGTTTCATTTAGAATCATAGAATCATTGTGGTTGGAAAGGACCTTTAAGATCATCAAGTCCAACCATTAACCTAGCACTGCCAAGTCCACCACTAAACCATGTCCCTAAGCACCACATCTACTCGTCTTTTAAATACCTCCAGGGATGGTGACTCCACCACTTCCCTGGGCAGCCTGTGCCAATGCTTGACAACCCTTTCAGTGAAGAAATTTTTCCTAATATCCAATCTAAACCTCCCCTGGTGCAACTTGAGGCCATTTCCTCTCATCCTATCGCTTGTTACTTGGGAGAAGAGACTGACACCCACCTCACTACAACCTCCTTTCAGGTAGTTGTAGAGAGTGATAAGGTCTCCCTTGAGCCTCCTTTTCTCCGGACTAAACAACTCCAGTTCCCTCAGCTGCTTCTCATAAGACTCGTGGTCTAGACCCATTTATTTTGAGCTTGTTTTGTAGAGCCCCCCCCATCAATTCTTGTGGTGTGATTTTGAGTTTTTTTGTTGTTGCTTATTTTCAGTTTATTAATGTAGATGGAAGGGGTTTGTGTTTTATATGAGACTAATAATTGGAACTATTAGCAAAAGATTTTGCTGGATGCCAAAAATGCCAAGAGCAGCTCTCTGAAAAGGTAAACGGAGTATGTTCTTTCCTTTGCCCAGCTTTCCCGTCACACACTATCAAAGGAGGATAAGTTTTATACTACCACAGTAGTGTAAAGTAGTGGTGTCAAAGTTGTGCGCTGTCTTCTTGTTCTGGGTACTTGCAATTTTCTGATCTAGTGAGCCTGGCTGGAAGCAGCAAGGATGTAAGCACCTTGGTAGGAATTGGGCACTTCTAGCTAGATCTTTGGAGTCTGGTACTAAACATCTTCTGACAGCCTTAGGTATTATCTGAAGATCGCTTAGAGCCACGTTTGGGGTTTCTGGTGTGTTTTGTGTAGTTGCAGTATGCTCCCAATAGACCCATTTTCTTCACAGAGTTTTTAAGGTGTATTTTGCCTTTTTGTTAAGGGAGCGGGGCTGTTGTTTGAGGAGGCTCATCTTTTCGTTGTTGATTGTCAAAAAGAAGCAGGAAAAGGCTTGGCTTTCTGTGCGAAGACAGTCTTTGCTGTCCTCTCTGCTGAGCTCCTAAAGGCACTGCCGGTCAGGCTTTCTGGCCTGCTGGTGGTCCTGGCAGGCCTGGCCCTTCTCCCTGCTCCTGCAGCCCTGCCGTCGGAGTCCTACACTTGCATCTCACGCCAGCCTGCGTTATTCCGGCCATTTTAATCTAATCGTCTCTCTATTTATTCTCTGGACCTATTTTTTGCCTTCAGGGCTCCCATGGTTCCACACACGGTGATCATTTTTCCTTCTTTGCCCTTCTGCTGCGTTCTGCTGGCGTGGGTGCCGGGAAGGGCTGGTGGGAGCGGAGCCAGCCACCCCACGACAGCCCTGGCCTGCCTCACGCTTTCGGGGTGCTCTCCGCACCGCGGCTCCGGCGACGGCGGTGGGTGGAGTTTGGGGTTTGCAGTCCCTGCCAGCGGCAGCTGTGCGGCTCCCGGCTGGCCGGCCAGCCGGCTGTCATTCCTGCAGCTCCGCAGGTTTATTGCGCTTTGGGAGGCGAGAATCGGGTCAGGCTGACGGGCTGGTAAGTCCTGCTTTCCCTCAGTGGTCCCCGGGTCGCTCTCTTTCTTCTTTTCCCCATGTGGCATTTAATTTTCATTAGGTGAGGCTATTGTGTGCCGGAATCCTTTTGTGGGGTGTATGCAGCCTTGTCTCCCCGTACTGCTGTGGTGGGGCTTGCCGTCAGTTCTGGTGTGCTGTCATCCTTCATCTTCTGGAGATGAAGCATCCGAAGTTTCTAAGTGAACTTTTTCTGACTAAGATAGAGTTGCTTCCAAATCTATTGATTTGGAATCTGTCCCAGAAAACAATGTTTTGTGAAAGTGTAGTTTTACTGTATATATAGTAAAGTGTACTGTGTAAACAGTAAAACATATATCTAGTAAAACATATACAGCAAAGCCTATTGGATAAATAGTAAAACATACGCACACATACATACGTATTTATGTGTGTGTATATATATATGTATATATGAAAATATGAAAAGTTCCCAGCCTCACTCATAGAAGTTTTTCCCTGGTGGGCTTGAACTGAATATTTCAGTGTTTCCTTTCCATCTGCTTGTGAATCAGTCAAGATCCATTGCTTTTAATTAACTAAATTATCACCACCAATTATTTATAGAAAAAGGAAAAATGAGGGAATTAGGAAGAAATGTTGAGAGTAAACAAAAGGCTTTTAACAGTCTGTATCGGAAATTGCTCAGAAAAGCAGTTTGGAAATATATATATATATTTTTAGAAATTTTCCAATTTATTCTGGAACGGGGAAAATTTCAGCATTCCAAAAATGAAAAAGGCCACCTGTTTGTCTGCAGCTGTCCTGCAAAATAACGTGGTGCTACTGGCAACTAATAATATCTCCAACTTGCAGAAGTGGCATGCACTTGGCATTTTATTCAGCGTTCTGTGCAGACATACAGCTTGGCTTGCTTTTGTTTTCCCCGAGTTTATCTGTATATCTCATCCAGGCCATGTAGTAGCACATGTGACAACTGATGGTTCCACAGTGATAAGCTGCAGGTCTGATTTGCAGGGTGGATACAGTGCGAATATTTTGTATACTATTGTGGCAGATGAAAGGAATGGAACTGGGCCAAATTCAAGCTGTTTGCCATTGCATCTGATCAGCAGATCCTATGGAGAGAATTTGCCTGCTGTGAATATTTGATTCTCGCTAGCTTGAACTATCTTGTGTGTTGGCAGTGCTACTGTGTGAATTTGCGGTGGCTTTCCAGGGTGTCTGTCCTGCACAACTGCCAGTTTCTGGGTTTGTTTTTTTTTTTCACAAGGATCAGGATTTTGTAGTCCGCTTCATGTGTGAGGAAAATGACCTAATGTTATACAGTGAACATTTTTTTTTGTATTTATAGCACATGGGTTATCAGTCTTTTAAAAAAAGAAAAAAAAATTACAAGCGAGCAGTGTGTTACCTTCATGGCAGTGTAACCCCTCTGCCTCCCATTCTCTCTGCATTACCTGCAGGAGGTTGTCCTGGCAAAGTGATTTTGTAGATGTGAGTTGTGCAGGTTACACAGCAGAAGAGATGAAAAGGTGACGGTGTAGAAATGCAGTCTGAGAGCAGGAGCAGCTTTACAGTCCCTTCCTTCCCATGCATCCTTATGACTGAGGACTCAGGGAGCCAGTGCCCCATGCTCCTGTTATTCCTTCCCTGCTCCTCCCCAACCCTTCTTGCTGGTTTGTGTCTGGCTTTCTGGAGAGTTTGTAATGTTTTGTGTGTTGGTTAATTTTTCTGTTCTGAAATTCAGCATAGTAAAACAGTTACATTAATAACTTTTGCATTTCTAATACCTAACAAGTAAATGACGTTGCTTATAGTGCTGATCTAACAGTAACTGTCAGGACTCTGCTTAGGCAAGCAGAAAAGGGTTGGGGTTTAACCTATCAGTGGATCCTGTGCCTGTGTCCTCTGTCTGTCACCACACTGAAGCATTTGTCTTCTGTAAGCAGCCTGTTTAGAGTTGATGTCATTTTATGGAGAAAACATAGATAAAATTTTATAGATATCTACAGATATCTATAGATTACAGATTTATAGATATAGAATTTTATACTCAAAAATAGGTAAAATTTGCAAAAGAAATTTAAACTGTAATCTGTAAGCTCACTTTTTCTCTGGGTGTACAAAGACAAAAACCAGAAGATTTTTTGATTGAATAGTGGTGTGGGCTGAAACCAAGAGGAGCCAGGAGGAGCCAGCTGCAGGTCCTTGGGGGCTGTAGGAGATGGCGTGCTGACCAAGTGAGCCATCCTTCATCTACTCCAGTTCTGCAACTGTAGCAAGTAACCACTCAGAGAAAGGCAATAGCATCTCCGTTTAATGTATTGAGGAAATTGTGTGTTAGTGCCTTGGAGGGGCTGCCAGAGGGACTGAATTCTCGTCATGTGTCTTCTGAGACCACTGTAAAAGATGTTGCCCTGTTAACTGAGGCATGGCAGCTGGCCGCGCTGCGATCCTGCCATTGCAGTGTGACCCATTTGCGCGACCTATTTATCTCTGCCAGGTTGTAAGGAGCTGGACATGCACGTTAGGTGTGTATATTCAATCCCTTATTTAAGGTAAGGATGTTTTATGTTGCTGCTTGTAAACATTTTTTCGGTTTTTTTTTCTTTTTTAGTTTCTTCAACAGCAACACAGAAGTGGCACTTCAGAACAGGTGACTAAAAAAATTGTGTAGTTACAGCTAACAGATATGGAGCTATAGTTTCTTTCAAAAAATTAAAGCAAAATTTTCTGAGAACTGAAGAAACCAGGACTTGGCCAATGCAAGGTGCAGTAATACAGAGAGAAAGCTTTCCTGGGAGCTGGGTCTTCATAAGACTCCTTTCTCCTTTAGCAGCTTAGGAGTGTTGTTCTCCAGTGTCTCAATAGAACTAACAAATGCAAATTTCAGCTGTACTGAAGCAAACCAGGAAAAGTTTAGTTTTGCAGGAGTATGAATTTTGGCTTGGTGATGTGTAGCTTAGGCAGGTTTACCTGAATATCTGTCACTTGAAAACAATTTCTCTTTTGCCCTTTTTTTTTTTTTTTTTTAATCCTTTTAAACAAATTGCCATTTTTAGGACCATTGGGAAATAAAACTATGAGATTGTTAACAGAACCAAAAACTTTCAGTGCTGGCTGATTGCATCTTGTTGACATGCATGGCTATTTATGCCCATATAAGACACCAGCTTTCTGAGGAATTGTTTGGGTGATGGTGTTAGTGACTGTTGGCAAACGTTATTCTTATGGTGACCATCAAAATAAAAGCATGTACGAAAACAGGCATAGGGTAGTGACACGTGGTTTTTTTGAGAAGTGGGCATTTGTTCATCAACAGAACTGAGTTTCCAAGCTACATGGCTGCCAAATGGCTTGTATTTTTGTTACTGCTTATCATAACTTCGATGTGAACTTTTGGCATAAAGATGGATGCAATTAGTTATCCCTGGAGTTCCCCCTCCTTTGATTGTTTTCTAAACCTATTAGGTTACTATGTCCTGTATATTTTTATTAGGTATTATTGTTAGGAACATTTTTTTTTAATGCTTTTGCATTTTTATTACATTTCCATGTTGCTCCACCCACCATTTGGAAGGGACCAGAACTATCCTCCATCAAAGGTGAAACACGAGTTATTCGCGTTGCAGTTGGAAAAATTATAATGCAAACAGTAACCCAGATGGGGAATTTTACAAGCATCTTTTCATGTCCGGAAAGATGCTGTCTCTCTGGGTTATGGGCTCTCTGCTCTCTCGACTGCTGTTCCTTTCCCCCTGACTCCCCTCCAGAGCTGTTAAGTTTCAGCCAGGGAAGACAGGGAGATTTGGACTCCTCTAAATTTCTAAATCCGTATTTTTTAGTGGTGGGGCTGGTGACAGCGAGCTTTGTGTGCGAGAGAGTTGGCATGCAGAGAGCCGCAGCGATTAGCATGCTGATCGCTGTGCCCCGACAGAATAAACAGGGCTGCTCGCACCGAGCTGTGGCCCTGCCACCCAAACAAAAGCCTGGGAGCAGAAGCGGGGAGAGCCCTGCACTTCACACAGGGTGGGCAAGAGCTGAACGCTGCCCAGGCTCCTCTGCTTCCCAGTTTTTACAAAAATTGAGGTCTCTGCCCCATGCTGTGGTTCTGCTGCTCTCTTAACTCTTCACGTGGCAATTTGCCTATGGTTGGAGGTTTGAGATGAGAGGCCTCGGAGAATATCAAGCTGTATGTTATGTCCTTACTTGTCCACACATCTATCATTGCAATTGCTGATCTAGCAACTTATATATCTAAAAACTTGTTCTCTACTGACCTTCAAGATTTATCTGCATAAGAAAGATTCACTTGTTCTATAAAAGGGGGGTGGTATACATGTATATGTGTAAGTAAGTATAAAACATATATTAAATGTATATGCACACATACAGATTTAATCCCTTCGGTGCAAACCCATGTATCATCACTCATATTTGGTTTGAAAGAGGCTTCTATCAGTTTGTGCTTAATCTCTCTTAGTTATTGATTTTTATTTTTTACACTCTGAAAAGTGAAAATCCTCCATAAAAAGTGTTACAAAATTTGTGTTGTTTCATCTTACAGACAGTGGTCACATAAAGTGTAGCTTCAAGCATTTTATTTGGGGAGAAGGCACCTGCCTCTTTTCCTAGTGGCTTCTGGATGGTTAAGGTTGGAGACGCAAGAGGCTGGTTGTGTTAACTAGGTGTAACTGGCTCATTCCTATCAACATGCAAAATGTTTTCTGAACAAACTGCTTGCTTAAATGCTGGGTGGGCTGTTTCATGTCTGCCTGTCCTGCGCCCTTCAGAAATCCAGCATTTTCATTTCTGCCCCATAACATGCTGAAGCTGTGTCAGCAGCCTACAGGAGCAGGTGAGGGAACGAGCAGGGCTATTTCAGTTCAAGAAGTTGCCAACATGTGGATTTGGAAAAAGTCAACAAGCTTGTTGCAGTTACATGTTTAAAATTAAAAAAAAAAAGAAAAAAAATGTTTCATATTTATATGGTTTTCAAACAAAACATGTACTGACTTAAATTATGTGACTGGAAATGTCTTTGGTTCTTCATTAAACTAATGATACAACTGTTTGTGAGCTGTTACTGAGTCAGGGAGAGGTTGGTTCAGTAGGATTATTTTTTTCAATGAAGAAAAGTTAAAAGTATTTTTCTTTTTTTGCCTCGTTTCAGGATAATATCATCTTATTCTTAAGGGGCTGCAAAGAGCTGGGACTTAAAGAATCTCAGCTTTTTGATCCTGGTGATCTGCAGGACACATCAAATAGAGTAACCATCAAGTAAGTACAACAGCGATTAGCATGTTACAACCTCAGATGCATGTGATGCAGTAGTAAATATTTAAGGACGAGCAAAAAGGCTTATAGAATTGTCATTTGTGTAAAGCAAATAGGAATCTGAGGTTTGGGAAACCTTCAGCGCTGGGAAGAATACATTGTTCCCTTCAACAGGCTTTCTCTATTTTTCCCAGCGAGATCAACCACAGCTCTTAAAATACCGTTTTGGTTAAGCAATGAGATTCTGTGGGACTTAGGGGTTTTCCTGAGTCTAAATTG
This sequence comes from Nyctibius grandis, assembly GCF_013368605.1. Classification (NCBI taxonomy): domain Eukaryota; kingdom Metazoa; phylum Chordata; class Aves; order Nyctibiiformes; family Nyctibiidae; genus Nyctibius; species Nyctibius grandis. The sequence goes on from NC_090663.1 coordinate 28,147,416, forward strand.
ATGGCATTCTTTTTTGTCTGTGCAACTAATGAACTATGTAGACTGGGGGGAAAAAAAAATCACAGCTCTGTTATTTCAGATTAAACTGTTTTGAAGATGCATTATAGGACATTTATAGGCCTCTCAGACTCTACAAGGTGCAGACATGAGCACGGTCTGTTTATTTTCTAATGAGACCTATAGCTGGGACACGATATTTGGGCTGAGGATGTCTGTGTGGACTGGAAATGCCACAGTTCAGATACTTTTTCACCAAAGCCACACACCTACTACCACACAAACCACCACACACATATTAAGACGTTCTCCTTCCTAATAACTAATTCATGGGTTTTGGGGGGTAAAGTGATTTTTTAAAAAAACTTCCCTTTAATCAACAGCTTTTAGCCATGGTATGTGCACATCCCTCACTGCAAGAAGTACCAAGTACTTAGACGCCAATGCTTGTATTTTCAGCATTTCGCCCCACAAAGTGATTTAAAATATAGATGCAAAACTGGCACAGAAAGAATTACTGGCTTGCCTAAGGTCACACAGAGCAGGCTTGAATCAAAGTCCATGTAGTCATAGGTTGAGGTCTTAAATAGGAATTTTTGTCCTTTTCAGGGAATGCTTTGTCATTGTGGACTAGAGGAACAGAAGCAGTCAAACCATATTTTTCTCTCATTTATATTAATGGCAATCAAGCTCCCCACCTCCCAAAAACAAGAGCACCCCCACTTTCATAAAATTAACAAAATTTGTAATTGGTGTTATTTAGAAGTTTTCCTGAAATTTTTGGGTCTATCATGTTTAATATTAAAAAGCTATTGCTCTACAGACAAGCAAATACTGCTGAGTTGATTGAATGGCCTTGTTTCATTTGGCCAAAAAGATCACTAATGAAATACTGGTCAGACATACCCATTTTAGAAAAGTATATGGAAACAATTTACTAAATTTCAGCGGCATTCTATTTTTTTTTTCCTTCTGGCAGTGGAAGCTGGGCAAGTTTTCATGGTGTTCAAGCACTGTCTGGGAAAATTCAAAGGTTCTGAAAATTGACTTGTCCACTTCCCTTGTTTTAAGGAATAGTCTTCCACTTTTTGCTCCTTTCCAAGTTTCTGGCTTTAATATGAGGTGGTTCTCCCCTGTGCATACCAGTGAGAGGGGGCTATGTAATGTATTTCTTCTAAATCTGGCAGTATTGCAATGAAAGAGGTTCTTCATGACATCCTGTAAGATCATGACAATGAGTGGCTGGAGAGAGTCGCAAAACAATCCCTGATCGCCATATAAAACCCTAATCTTCATATAAAACCAGAGAGAAAGGGTCTTTCTGGTAAGAAGCTTGATCTTTTGGGGTTGAAGATGGTGGAGTACCTCAGAGGAGGCAGATTGAGAGGCTGGGCTGAGCATGGAGCTTCAAGGAGAGCTGTCCAGCATGTAAGCAAGTCAAACCAGGAGTAATAAACTCTGCAGAGCACTTGGCCCTCTGCTGAATATGATGCTAGATAGATGTGAAGTGTCCCACTGGCATGGATTTTTTTTTTTCCCCATCAACTCTTCAAAGAAAGCAGCTGTGGAAATGAGCCAAATGTTTCCCTAGCACAGTCCAAGTTCACGCTGAGTAACTGAGTTGAGGTGTACAAGCCAAGTCCATGACTCTTGTAGAGAAATATGTTCAAGACTGTCTTCTGCTACCTAGTTCGCAAAGCGTGAAGGTGATTTTTTTTTTTCCCCTCTTTGAAGACTATTGGGTTATTTTTTAAACATGGTAAAAATACTATTTGTTCTGTGGTAAAGGATGAGTAAGACATTGTTGCACATGATTAAGATAATGCCATTTTTAACCAGTTTTTTTCATGTAGACATTAATTGAAGTATTCATTAGATCTATTTTTTTTGGAACACTCAGCTTGTAAAAGTTGTGAGCTAATGCTGTAAAGAATTTTTTCGTGACCTATTAAACAAGACTATTTCTCACTGCTATTTTAATAAGAAAAAAATAGGACTGTTTTATTTTTCTTAGTTTGTGGGTATTGGTGGATAAAATTTTGGCTTAAAAAAGATGTTATCAAAAATACTTTGGTTTAGTATTGCCTATATTTAGGCTTTTGTTTTTCTCTCAGATTTAAGTACATTTATTTTTGGTTTTATGAGGTAACCTTTAATGCTGGCATGGACTTACTATTATAGTGGAAGGCAATTCTGTTATAAATAATCAGGAGACAATCTGTACTAAATCTGAAGTGCTCTTAATTATTTTTCAGCCCCTAAATGTGATACACATTTCCTCCATTCTTTTTTAAATGGTTTCTTTGTTGAATTTTGAAATGTTGTTTATGTTTGTGCAAACTTTGTGCTTTGTTTCTAACATAAAACTTCCATCCTTTGAATGTTGGTGAAAAACTAAATTGAGAAGGATGCCAATGTTCAGTCTGAGTGCTTGACTCTATATTCAAAAAATAAATGTTTTCCACTGCAAGTTCAGTTGCAAGTGTCAGGATCTTTGTTGCTTCTCCCATCTGCTTTGTTCTTGTGATGCTTGTTTCCACAGAAGCACCTGCTCCATTTCCTTAATGTTGGGTGATGATTTCCTCAGTCTCCTATGCATGTTCAGTTGCTTCCAGAATCTGTATGGGTTGCATGATTTATCACAGAGCAGAATCTGACTGTTGGATTACTGTGGAACGCATTTTAGCAGTGAGGACTTTGGTCTTCTTTTATGAAGAAATCAGCAACACTGTTTAAAGGAAATATTTTTGGCACTGTCCTACTTCACTGTGGGACCATTATAAACACATTTTCTTTTTGTACTTCCAGAATTCTAATTTAATGATTGAAGTAATGGTGACAAAATACTCCCACGTTATGAATAAATGAACGTGTGAACTACATCGTCTTAGCTTTCATGTGTTTCCAGCCAGCAGAAGCATTCTGCACGCTTTTGTTAGGGAAAACGTGATCTGCTGCATACACACTCTTGGAAAGTGTGTCTGCTTTCTGATTATTTTTTTTTCCTCTTTTTTTTTTGTGTGTGTATGTGTGCAACCAGGAACATTGACTATAGTAGGAAGCTGAAAAATGTAAGTACGTGACTTGGAGTATTTTTTTTTTGTCTGGTTAATCCTGTATTTGGCTTGAGCAAGAATTATGTAATTAAAAATTTAATACAGATGAGCATCACTGAAAAGTTCTTCTGAACATAAACCTAACCACATTCTACTGCAAACTTTGGTGGAGCTGCCATGGCAAAGCAGCCTTAAGATAGAAATATAATGGAGAATGTTTGTCTCTGCTTAATTAAGGGATAAATAATGTGATCTCTGTGCTGTCCATCATGGTTTTCACTGGGAATGGTCTGACTCACCCATGAAGCTACTATTTTGTAGTCTTTTGTGAATATATAGGCATAAAGTAAATTTGCACAAAGTATTTAAAATTAAGCAAAATTATCATTAAATCTGGATGCAAGTCTTTACTGTCAGATTTGCTAGCTTTCTTGTTTTTCTTCCAAATAAATGTTTTCCCAGAATGGCTAATTCCATTTAATTTTCATTTCTTGTTGCTTTAAATGAATACCAATGATAATGGAACCTGTAATTGTTAAGTAGAAAAGAAAATGGCTAAACTTTGCTAGTCTCAGAGTTAGTTATTAACCTAAAGCCTAGCAAGCTGTTTGTCCTTAGTCAGCTGTAAACTGCTATAAATTCATTTTATATTTGATTCACATCCCTATAAACTGCTAGGAAATGCCAAAACCTTTTCCTAATAACTTTGCAAGCTAGTAATCAGGACTGCAGGTAAAAAAAACTAAATTAAAAACCAAAAACATAAACCCCCCCCCAAATTGTTTCATAGAATAGAATCATAGAATCATTTTGGTTGGAAGAGACTTTTAAGATCATCAAGTCCAACTGTTATCCCTAGCCCTGCCAAGTCCACCTCTAAATTTCATTTCATCCTGTCTTTCCCTTCATCATTAGAGTAATATCTTCCTCATCCAGCACACAAAATTGTAGGGGAGGAGTTCAGCTTTGACATTTTAGCACTCTTGTGGGCACTGGCTAAATATCTTTGTACAGATGCATTGTTTTAAAGGTAAAGTTTCAAAGTATTCTTCACAATGTGCTTGTAGGCAATATATGCTTTCCAGGTGCATGATCCTGCAACCTCAGCTGGCAGCCAGTCGAAATTGCTTGCAAATGTGACATTTTCAGGGCCGGAGCGGGGGGGAGCGTGGGGAGTGGATAAAGAAGGGAAGAAGAGAGAAAGTGATCAAATGCTAGCAGAAATAAATAAAAATACCATAACTTTCACCAGAGAACTGAATGGCAAAATGAATTGGACCGTTTCCTGGTTGCTAGGAATACTATATTTGCAAGTGCTTTCACTTAACTTGAGAACATGTACTCTAGGAATTTTTTACATAAATTTGTTGAGTAGTGCTGGTTGAAGGAAAACAGCTGAGATAAAGGTTGTTTCAAGACAGAAAAAAAATCAGTATTGGTGAAACCACCTCCTTTCCCTCAGCATGGTAGTATCAATTTGGATGTAATTTTAAAACCAAGGGAAGAATTTCTGAACTTTATTAAAAATGTTATTCAGTTATTTCATGGCATGTATGTTATTTATTAACTAAAGGGAAATATAAACTATATTTATATGTAAAATATAATATATTTTACGTTAGGCACCGCCATTGTTTTTAAACAGGGGATCTGTATGACACATGCTATATCCTTTCCTGTCAGGGACTCAGCTGGATTGCTGCGTGTGATTTTGGACATCACACTTAAATGAAAAATGGGGATGTTGGAGAAAGTTGATGAGAAAAGGCTAATCAGCAGTCTAGCGTATGTGACTGAGGCGGAAGCACTGAAGGAATGTGGGTGCATATTTTAGGGAAGAAGAGTCTGACAGCAATGTCTGTCCACAACACACCCTTGGGATTTCTCGTAGTCCTGTTTTCTTTAGTTTGCTATATAGTATGAATTATATGGCCCTGTCCCATCAAAACATAAAATACTATATTTCAGTTTATTGCTAACTTTGAGACAGTTAATGGCAACTATTATTTATTATTGGTTGCACATCTTTTCCACATCAAAATATTTCCTGTTTGCTCTGCAGTTAAATGCTTTGCAATGTCACAGAATATGCAGAAATAACGAGCATTAAATGAGAAAAAGCCCTAAGTTCTGAGATGATGTTTGGCATTTTTAACCAGTGCAAAACACTGAACTGAGTTGCCTTTGACAAACAGTTTCCAGTCCAAGTTGCTGCTGCACAGGTACCATTAAAGACATTGCTTTAAGTGGAGACATATGTGGGTGCAGAGAAGGACTGTTTGCTTTCCCTGTATGATATAAACATCAGCATTCTTGGAGGTGTTAGATTTGACCATCATGAACATCTTAAGTTCTCCTTTCCTAAAATAAGCGCAGCACCAACAGTGTCAGATCAGATTTCTTTGCTACCTAAAGGAGTGAGAGGGTATATAAACATTTGCAAGAGCAATTCTTGGCTTTTTTTCCATGCTAGTTTTGAAGTGACTTTTGAGTTATGGAGAGACATCAAATCACAATTTGAATGAAACCACTAACTCCTTCCGCTGTAGTCTGGTAGAAACAACCAGATGCTCATGGGTTTTGATTAATCTTGGGCTAAGCATTTCTTAAGCTAGCAGAAACCTGGAAATAAACGTTCCCATGTCATCTGGTTAATTACATTAAGGTGATTAAAAATGGAACTACCTTTTCAGCCCTTGAAATAGACAGGCACACATTTCAGATGGTTTATTTATTCCATTAGTTTTAACGGTTTTAATTAATGACCACTAGTATTAGTACTTTTTAGGGATTTTTTTTCCTATTGGATTTACAAACATATATTTATAAGTGTGTCTTCTCGACAGTTTCAAATATCTTGCCTAGTTTCTCTATTCAGATTTATTTTTGCTGTTTCTTTTCCAGGCAGACATGGCAGTTTCATTTTTTTGTAAAACTACTGGGAATATGATGTGTTAAGTTACATATTCTGTAGGACTGTTTAAATTTTCATAGCTGCCCAATGTATTTATGTTTAACCACTGACAGACACTTCCCTTTCAATTCTGATTTATAACAAAATCTTGTGCTGCTGTGCAGTTTAAAATAAATGAGGGATGCTGAAGGAAAGTAAATTTAGCTAAGTGACTGTGTAGATGGCTTCAATTAATTCTTATTAACTTCTGCAGGTGTTAGTCACCATTTATTGGTTAGGGAAAGCGGCAAACAGCTCCACGTCATATAGTGGATCAACCCTGAACCTGAAGGAGTTTGAAGGTTTGCTGGCACAAATGAGAAAGGTATCTTTTTGTTATGTTTTGGGAATGGAAATTTTGTTTGAATTATTACTCCCATAAATAACCTGTTTGTTGCTAAATATGAGAGAAGTGGGGGGGCTGGAGTACAAATTACTTAGTAAACCCCCACCTCCTTCAAAAACATTTCTGACTCTGCCAAGACATGAACACAACTTTCTTTGGCAGCCAGCTTTGTGGTGATATCAGTGATGCAGCATGTGATGTCAAACAGGGCTTTAGAATTGTCACATGGCTCTGTCGTCTTCATTTCCATAGGTTTTGGTTTGAATTATTTTCGTTTATGACACTGAGTTCCAGCTAGAAGAGCTGAGACTCAAAAGTAAGGTGGCAGGACTCACAGGAGTAGAGATTTTTCTTCTTTAAAACATTCAGTCTCATGGGCAGCTCTTTTGTTTTTAAGTTGCAACATAAGTAAATAAAGCTGAAGGGTAGAAGGAGGAGATTATGTTTCACCAAGGGCATAGTTATGATCAATCTGTGTTTTGCCATTCTCTTAAATTCTGGCTGAAATCATATTTGGTGGTTTATGATGAGTTGAACTATGTTGGAAAGGAAAAGTTGTGATTGCTGTAGGGTGGTTTGGGAACTTTTGGTTGAGCGCTCCAGCATGCCCTGAACCTAAACATGAGACACTTAACCTCAGAAATGGTTAGCATTGATATCCAAGCGTGCATTTACTGGGGGTGGAAGGGCCAAGGAGAAGGCATGTAAGAAGATGGCAGCACCCGGTGCTAACATTGCATGTGTTGGACATATTGCTCATGAAAGGCTATGCAGATATTTTCTCCAGGCCACAGAGAGCTTTGTGCCTGCTACTCCCTCCCCATCTCATGTAATGGCCAAGTCACCATAGGCAGTAGGGTTTGGGGACTGTGGGAGACTCTTGACTCTCCTTGAGCTCTGTGCTACTGCATCTGCACCAGTGCAGCTCTTCATTCTGGGTCTCAGAAGGTCAGCACTGGATTGCCACTGGAGAGGAAGAAATACTTGGCTGACTGATAGCAGTTCCTATACTCTAGAGTGACCAGAGAGCCTTAATTAGACTGGTAAAATCCTTGTTTGTGAGCTCAGTTCCTGTGAACAAACAGGTGGAAATAGAGAGGAAAAAGAGAACAACGTCCTGCTTCTCTGTAGGGATTTATTTTGGTCTTCGTTTTAAATGACCTGTGCTAATCGCTCGGGACTTTGCCACTTTGTCAGTGATACAACTGAGACTAAGCAATAAAGAAATTAAGTTAATACTTGAGTTGTTTGAGCAGCAGGGAAGGAGCAGTCCCCACTTCAAAGAGTCTGAAAAGTGAAAAAAAGATTGACAAGGGAGATAATGGAGAAAAATACCCAAAGTGCAGGTTGTTATAATGTTAGTGCCGCATGGTATCATGGTTTATTTTTTGATGTCTTGCAGCACGAGGCTCCTCTCTTTCCAGGTCATGTTTACCCATCAAACTAATAGTCAGGGCATTTTGGAGGTCCCATCTTGAGCTGTTTTGTGGGGTGAAGTAGGCTGGGACCGAAAGGCAGCATTCTCCAGGGAGCTGATGCTCGTTGAACGCCTGGCTGGGCAGCTCGGAGCGCTGCAGGTTGAGGACAAAAGCAAGAGGCTGGGACTTGATTCATTGCAGATGTTGGAGCTGGGAGCAGAGTAGAGATCTCATAAAAGCTCAAAGCTAAATGTTCCTTTAACGTAAAAACAGAGCACTTTGCAGTCCTGAAAAGTCTTGTTTAGGTGGTACTGTTACAAAGGCCACTGGCAACTTTCAGATTATCTCCCTACTCCTGTACCCCTCAGTATTTCCCATTGGCAATTGTGGGTTTGTCTGTTACTGAATTTGAAGAGGATTTGGTTGTAAAATAGAACATGTTAATCATGCTGTGCAATACTCTGATGTTCTTTATAGCTGAACTTGAGTGATGAAAAGACACTTTATCACGTTCTGTACTGGCATTTTTTTCCACAGAATTTAATAATTAAATCGACCATAAATTCAGTCTGGTTTAGTTTTTCTGTTATAAATCCTCTCTGTCCTCCTTTTTTAATAAGCAAATCAAAAGACAGCTCAGATGTAAGTTGTCTCGGACTCATCTTTTTCTGCTTCTCATACTGAAAGGGCTATTCATTTCTAATTTCATTCATGCTACTCTGTTTTTAATTTCATTGACTATTTGGATGTGCATTCTTCTTTACTTTTAAACTGGAAATTCCCAATGACAAAACACCCATGGCTTTTTGATTATATTTAGGAGGTGGAACTTCCTGGAGAAACGCATCTTATATTTGGCAATCACACTTTTACTGCCACTCAGTGACATATTGTGTTTTTAATTAGATAATACGAAAGACTAACGTGCTGTTGCATGTCGTATTGCGGCATTATCAGTCCTGCAGATAACCACTTTCTTTTTGCCATTGATAACATTTGGGAGATGATGTTTGCTCAGAGCAGGACAAGCACCCGTCTGTGAGATGGCGTTGGGCTGGGAGAGCAGCTTTGCCAAGGGGAAGGCTGTAAAGAACATGTTTACAGAAGCCTAGGATCCCATCCTGGTGCCTGCCTCCTAATTCCTGGTGAGCGGCATGCAAAATTAACATCAACAGGCCTTTGAAAGTAGGGTCTGCAGAACTCAATAGTTCACAGTTGGACTGTTTTCAAACTCTGGGAGATAGTGAACACAGGATGGGGCTTTTTGCCTGAGTTTAAGTCCTGTAGCTGCTGAGCAGTTCTGTGTCATTCAAATACAGTAATTTAGGAAAATGGAAGTGTGCCTGAGGATTGAGAATAGCTGATTGGTATGAAGGGATGAGGGGATTTAGGGAATTTGGATTTTTAAAAAGATTTTTGGATCGTGTCACAAATGGGATTTTGATAGGATTTCTAGATTTGTTCTTGGATGTGTGTAACTCGTGCAGGTTTGAGGGAGACATCTTTGTTGCGTAGTGTTTCTATCAGCATTTCAGATCACAAAGCAGGACTGAGGAAGGAAATTACGTAGAATCCAATTACTACTTTGTTAGATGAATTTGATTTGTTTTTAGAAAATACTTTCACTTCAGTTTGCAGTGAGGTTACTTACTGACATTACCACAGTTTAACTTGGCCTTAGGGGACCTTTTCTGCTGCCCTTAATGTGGTATTTTGGCAGTGTAATAGTGAGTGGCACTAATTAAGCCTCCTTCCTGAAAAGTCTGCAGGACATTGGGTCTGACCTCTCAGTCTCGCTTTGAGCCTCCCTCTTTTCCAGCGCAGGAGCTTTGGTGTGTTACTGCAGGGCTCTCCTCCCTCCATCACTTCTACAGCAAACACGCTTTCTTGTGGAGGTGGCCCACCGTAGCGTATTGTGATGTTCTTGATTTGTCTTCTTGTTGGTTATGGTAGTAACGGGTAAAACCTTAGCAGTCCAGGACAGCAGGAGCTGTGCTCAACATAGCCATTGTGCTCCAACTAGTGGTAAGCAGGGGGTGCTTCTTAATTAGGAATTAATATTCAAATGCTTCTGGGGGAAAAAAAAAAAAAAAAAGAAAAAAAATCACATTCCAACCTCTTTGGGTCACAAAATGTCAGTCTGATAATGGCACCCACATCTCTGACTTTACTTACTCTTGGGGGAGAAGAAAACAGATTTATCTTTGCATAAAAGTAGTTATTTTTGTTTTTTCTCAGCCTGTGCGATTGTAATTAGTGTTAAGACGCCCTCTAAAACAAGGGATGTATTATAATGCAAGGTTGAGGATGGCTTCTATTGACCTTTTCCTCTGCTGGAGTTTCAGTGTTTTAGTATGTGCTGCTTGCACTGGAAAGAATTTATAATCACAGGGCTGTCAAAGACAACCATTGTTCTCCCTGCTCTGAACATGTGGGTCAGCTACAAGTGCTTTCATATCCCCCAGAGCCAGGAGCTGGCAAAGAGTAAAGAGCACAACTGAATTCTTCTGAGGCATCAGGAAAAGCATTTTGCATATTTTTCATTGCTGACTGCTTCAGAAAGACATCCCTCTTTCATAACAGGAATTTCTCTTCAAGGTAGAGGGTGGCTGGGGCACACTGCTTCATTATTTTTCCGAGCTGAAGCAGCAACAACAAATGCTGTCTGCTAGTGTCCCAGCCAGATACAATAGATGGGCAAGGGGAGGGGGGGATCTTTTGGAAAGCAGCAAACTTAAACCTGATGCAAGCACAATGTTAAACTTGTAGTGCCTTTGCCTGTGCTATGGACTATGGAAGACAAGTCAAGTTTCAGGTTACTTTCAGTTTTGATCGGTTTGTTAACTTGCTTATTGCAGCTTTTTCTCAGTTCATCATACTGATCTAATGAGGGCGGTTTTCTCTTAATCAGCATAAAATTGGCAGTTATTGCAAGCTTGCACTTTTGTTTGGAAGGGGAGAAGGGGTAGAAAACAGGGAAACCCTTTTTTGGGGAGGAGATTTTTAGTATTTGGGAAGATGCTTTGTTGTCTGATGTGTAATGGATCTCACGGGTATGTCAGTGGCTTCTTTATGAAGAGGTACCTGCTGTACTTCCATGTAGGAAACGGAGGATATTGAGAGCCCAAAGCGCAGCATTCGTGACAGCGGCTATATAGACTGCTGGGACTCTGAACGCAGCGATTCCCTCTCCCCGCCTCGCCACGGCAGAGATGACTCCTTTGACAGTTTGGACTCCTTTGGCTCCCGTTCGCAGCAGACACCATCTCCAGATGTAGTGCTCAGAGGGAGCAGTGATGGTAAGTACTGGTCAGAGTGCGGCACATGCATAACGTTGTGACATGTAAGATTTCTGGAGCAAATGTGCCATTCGGAAGCTGGACACAGCCTCTGAATCGTGCTAATCTGGTGGCAGAGCTTCTCTGTGAATGCTGATTTGTGTTCCCTGAGGTTTAGATGACTTTGCCAACAACTTACTTGAAGTCTGTCTCAGGATAGCATAGCATTGGAAAATGAGTTACATCATTGCAGTGTAATTTTATGATGGGAAGAGTGCTTTTCTGGGTTACGGTGTAAGAGGATGTTATGCAGACTCGTTTTAAGTTATAAACTAGGCTGGAGCAAGAAATAAAAGCACAGGAACAGGGGAAATATTGAAGTGAATAAAATGCCTAAGTAAACCCTGGGCAGATAAAAGACACAGAAATATCTTGGAAATGTCTGATACTTGACAGAGTTTTGAAGTCTGATGCACAGCGTTTTACCAAATGTATTTATTTTCGTGGTATTTAGAAAATTGGGTAATTTAATAGCTCCCGGCATCAGAGCTGTGGCCATCTTTGTACACCTTTCAGTGAGGACATGCAGCTCTAGGCTTACAGAAGGGGTGCTGCTTCTCTGCCTTTCTTGTGTGATTCCCAGAGGCTTCCAGAGGCTTGTAAACACAGCGTGCTGGATGGCATAGGTGTGGACCATGCACTTAGGTTACCTGATGCAAGCAGGATTCTGGTTCAGAACAAAAGGATGCTTGATTGAGGCTCCCTCTGCATGGTTACATTCCTGATGAACGGATGAATCAGTCAAACTTCATCATCAGATGAAGTTATGTTCCACATATGAACCAATTCTCCTTAGTAATGTTATATATGTGATAAAAAAAGGAAGGGCAGAAAGGCTTTTTGGTAAGAACCAGATGTTCATACTGCTTTTGGCAGTGTGAAAGAAACTGGTGCTAATCATAACCGGACACATGAAAGATTTCCTGGGGTAATGGGGAACTCCTTAAAACTGAAAAGCTGGCAGGGAGAGCTGGTATTACAGCTGAATTATGAAAGAACTGTGGGGAAAGCAGGGCTAAGATCTACTCTGCTGTTTTGAGTGGCCTGTGGTACCGGGGCTGTTGCTGGTTGGCCATCCAGAACCAGCTACTGGGGCTGATTCCCTGAAACAGCCTCATGCTCCCTCAGACACTGAACAGAACACAATCTCCACATTACAAAACATTTTTTTGCCTTCCCAAGTGAGACAGAAGTGTGGTGTTGGCAAACAGGAACACCTCTCACATGTCCTAATCAAGAAGTGTTGCTGCATCCTGGGTGTTCAAGGGAGTGTCCAGTGTCCCTGCCTACTTGAAGTTGGTGGGCATCCAGCTACCTATGTCCTGTAGCTGCTTCCTGTCAACTGCTGCTGTATTAGCAGATTTTAGTAAGATTTTGTAGTTGGTTGTTTGCCACAGCTAAGACATACTATCTTGTCACGTTCTTGAGTCCATAACAAATACAAAATAAGATGCAAGCGTATAAAGCCTGTTCTTAAAAAGTAGTCTTTAACAATATCCAGACCCAGGGTGCATGCAGGTGCTGTGTGCACATGTATGACTTGTCCAGCCGGCCCTTTCTAGTATGTCCCGTTTTCCCTGCTTGCTGCTGCCAAAACTTCACAGCTGTCTCCTCTAAGAGTTGCAGGTGAGGTGTAGCTTGGCTGACCTCTTTTCTGTTGAACCTCTTCCTGTGGCCTCAGCAGGTCAGTGTTTCACTCAGCTGGATGTACTTTTTGATACAAATAATGTATATGCAAAGCTGGATGGAAGAAAAGGTTCTGCTTGCATTACTTCTCTCTCCATTCAGATAGGAGCTTTATCCTATATGAACCCAGTAGTATGATAACGAAATAAAACTATGATTCCTTCCACTCCTAGAAAAAAAAAATTCATCAATGGAGATCATTTAAATAATCCTAATGTGATGATTAGTTTAGGTGGAAGCAATAAGTAATACTACTTTCACAAATGCCATTTGTGATTAGCCCCACTGTTTAGGAACTGCTCTGGTGTCCTATGCGGACCCTGTCCCTTGGCAAAAAGCAAACAAAACCAGTGGTAGAGCAGACCAGTTTGTTTAAAACACAGTAGAATTGCAGACTGACCTGCCCATAAAGTTGCTGATGTACTCAGGAATGAATAAAATCCTCTGCTTAGCCAGCAGTTGTGCATGGATCCTTGTACGAAGGATCTGTGCATGTCAGTGGTGTATAACTGCTTGTTACGGGTTGTGGAAACTGGCTGCTGCTGCTTCTACTTGGAAATGCAGAACAAAGTTAAGGTTATAAATGTAGAGCACGGCTGCATCTTCCATTCAGTGCTTTGGCTTCAAGTGCTTTTTTTGCAAATTGGAGCTGAAAATAATTTCACAACTAAAAGATGAATAATTAAAGAAGCTGTTTGTCTTGGAAGTATTCAGCTTGGGGATGCTGGTAGGCACATCAGTAATGAGGGAGAGGAATCTGTTCTAATTCCTCCACTGCTGTGGTTATGTATTCCAGCATTTCAGTCTGCCAGTTCAAGACTGGTTTTCATGTGATACAAAAATAAACACCAGTCAAAGTCAAGAGCAAACAGAGTAACAAATAACAGTAAGGGATCTTTTAATTTTCTTTTGGCTCCTCTGTGGCCCTGCTCAGTCTAATGATATTACAGCTCTTCAAAGCTCAGCTGTCCTCAGACACCCGTGATTCTGTGGTCATGTCTCCGCTTTTTGTTTAGACATAGACTCAGATTACCAATCATGGTGCTAGTTATCATGTGCTCTTAACCAAAACTGTTCAAGCAAAAGATTACTGGCAAAAGTGCGTTGTGATTTTTATCTGACTAGCTCATTTCCACTGTGTCTTGCTTTTCTTACTGTACCCTTTCACTCTTCTTCATCTTTCTCCAAGCAAACATTGAATAACTCAATCTGCTGCAAAAGCTCTTTGCAAATAACATTCCTAGCATATTTAGACCTCTTTTCTTCCCCCCCCTTTGAATTATACACAAGCTACTTGTGATTTTTATGACTTCATTGTTTTCAGTTGTTCATTAGGTAGCTCAGTGAATTAGCTAGTAATTTACTAGCATGGTGAATTAGAAAGAGGACACAACCTGTGTGGCTTCCCCTCACCCCAAAGAGGGAAACAGCTATTGCATATGCAGGTGTTGCAAAGGAACCAAGGGCCGGAGACATCCAGCGCTCCAAAGCTAGAAGATTTGAATGCTGGTGGGAGAAATGGCTGAATATGCTCCATTTCACCCATCAGACCAGGGCCTGTGGTGATGTTACACTGCTGGTAGAGAACTATTTACATAGCTGCTTTGTGAATTACTTAAAAAGGCTCATGATGGTGCAGGGAGTCTAGTGAATGTCTATGAAGTGGCTTCCAAAACGGCTATGAGGGCAGTTCCACTGCAAATGCTCTTCAAGGTATTTGTGCTACCATTTGGGAGTTTTGTTTTCAAGTTGTAAAAGTCTTGCCTAAGTTTGTGTTTTAAATGGGTTGTAAGTATCAGGAAGCGTAGTTCATTTGAACAAAATAAAGTCACTCAGCTCTGTTGATCTCCCATCTTATTCTTGGTAACTCTCAATTTTTCTCTTTCACCTTATTTCTTTTCTTTGCCAGCAAGCATTCTTCAGTCTTTGCTGTACTGATCTAACCTCTAAATCCTGGGATCCCTTCCCTCTCTCCTTGCACCTTCCCATCTGAGTATCAAGTCTCTCTCTCTGTTTTGTGGTGTGCTAGACTGATTGACCCGGCAGCTGATGAGACTGGAGAGAGACCGTCTGAGTCTTCTGATTTATGGCAGCTGATGCTTTTTCTCAGATTTTGATCAAAGTTCATGCTGTGTGTGCTCACATTGCCCTTGATATGTGTGTGTAGAACCATCCACAGATTCCTGCCATTCTGTAAACATACAGCATGCAGCCCTTTTTTGTTTGAGCTTGTGCTATGCACGTGGAAGTCTAGGTTCCAGAGTGTGAATCAGGTCAAACATGCCCGTATGTACAACTAGGAGTCATTTGGGCTTTAGTCAGGTAAGCTTCTGTAGCTGTCCTGTGTGGTGACAAGTCTGGCTTAATCTAACCCTGAGTTTTTTGATGTGACCTATGGCTGAAGATTTTCAGGGGTAGAAAATAAGGGTTGATTGAAAAAAATGTTTACTGTGTAGATATTATGGCCACTACCTTCAGTGACTGATTTTAAAATATAAATACAGGTTAAAGTGGCCTTGTTTTTTGGTGCTCACATGCTAAATGTAATTTTTTTGGTGATGTCTCCTCTGATTTATAATAAAAATAAAAAAAACAAAACAACAAAAAAAAAAAAAAAAAACAAAAAAACAAAAAACAAAAAAACAAAAAACCAAAACAATGGATGAAAGTAAAAAGAGGGGTTTTCTTCTTCCTCACTAGGGAGAGGAAGTGACTCGGAAACTGACCTGCCACACAGAAAGATGCCAGATGTGAAAAAAGATGATATGTTGGCGAGGCGGACCTCACACGGTGAACCTAAGTCAGCTGTGCCTTTTAACCAGTACCTCCCTAACAAGAGTAATCAGACTTTCTATGTACCCGCTCCACTTCGGAAAAAGAAAGTTGAACGAGAAGAGTACCGAAAGAGCTGGAGCACGGCGACTTCACCGCTAGGAGACAGACCTTTCAGGTAAGACCGGCCTGTCCGACTTCTCCCTTCCTCAGTGATGATGTTTTAACACTTGCCTAATATTCATTCTTTTCATAAGATGTATGAAGCGCCTTCTGCTGTAGTAAATCTTTTGCTGAGATGGTACTGATAAATTGGAGCAATTGGTGAAGGTGGTAGAAAAGCAGTGAGTGGAAAATCATTGTCTTGATGTCATTATTTACCATACAATGCAATGTATAACTTGTGTTTGACAAGATGTTCGTTAATATAAGTACCGTGGATGTTGACTCAAACCTAAGGCTGGACAAAAATGTTCTGGATGATCTATCTCAGTTCTCAAGACAGTTACTCACTGACAAATGATACTTGTAAGTAACATTTGATGTATTCAGTCAAAATAGGTAATATTTTTGCTGTGTTTTATAAAAATCAGTTTATTTGTATGTTGTATTCTATACACCAGTACAGTTTATGTAGCTGTGACTATATGTTTCTGCATGCTGTTTTTGTCAACTGATATTTCACTTTTGATATGGCCTGAGAAGCAACTTCCATTAAAGAGCATAATTATCTTCCTGGATCATTCATCAGAGTATCCTTTGGTGTCTTAATATCAGCAAAATGTGCTTATAATAAATAAGTGTATATGTTTCAGGCAGAGCATACGTTAAACTACCTTGTATAATTCAATAGCAAACCCCACCCTGAAACCATAGAAGAAGAACAGAATGAAACACCAGGATTCTGTGAAAATGAGAAAGTGGGCTCCGTGGCTCCTGAGACAAGCTCCCTTAAAAATCAAGTAGGTTTGAATCAAAATGAAGGAAACTCCATAGACCAGTCTCCTTCATGTAGTGCAAAAGAAACATCAGCACCCATGGGGAAAGATGCAGAAGAGATCAGAAAGTTAAGACGACTGGAACAAGCTGGCATTAAGGTCATGTCAGCAGCCGAGCGCTATGGCAGGTTAGCTCAACGGTGTGGGAAATTGTGCACGCTTCATGTTTTTTGGATTGGCTGAAGTGTGGGTTTCTTCGGTCCGCTGTGATTTCACTTCCCGTAACAAAAATCTGGTCTGCTGGGCACTCACAATTGCTAGTGAAGGTCTTGATCTGAAAAGGCTTGTGATGTGGCAGCTGTGGATTGCGGAGTTGTATGCTGCTAACTGCATTTGTGTTGAGAAATTGTATCATCTTACAGCGTAATGTAAACAGACTCCCAAGAAAGCTACTACACAGACTACTTGTCACCTTCCACCTAATGCTTTCTTGCATTTAATAAAAAATATGTATAAATGTACATTAAAAATACCTTGTTTAGGCAAAAGTTTCAGAAACTTGCTTTACTTGTTGCCGATGGGATGGTTTAGTTTACTGAACCACACTTTTTAGGTGGTTAATATTTTTAGCTGTGTTAATAAGTGATGCATTTGTTTTTAATGGCAGGAACTATTAAAGTACCGTGCTTGTTAACACATGTACCAGTTAAAGCATGGAGGCATAGTTCAGCAATCATAATTTGACTGACTTTGGCATGGAGTGTTGGTAGTTATTCACTTATTACCTGTGTTATTTGTTTTTGGATGTTGTTCAATTTGGTTATTTCCTGTTCTTTAACTCAAGAGCTGAATGATGGCTAGGCTCACTGGCCATGCCTTTCCATCATCCGATACTGGATCCTCATGAAAAATCTCTTTCTCATGAGGATGGCCTGCAAAGCAGAGTTTTAACCAACATGTCAGAAGACTAGGCTCTTAAAAATGATCAAAATGGTTTGGCTAAAGGGTAAGTGTCCAAATGTCCTCCCGTCCAAAACATTTTATGTAGGATTGTGGGGTGAAATCCTGACAGTGAGTAGGTTAGCAGATGCTGATCTACAGTCTGGGCTTTGAAATGTAGAAGTTAAAAGTACAGCTCTTACATGATACAGCTTGTTTATAGATCCAGTGAAGCTTGTCTGCGTCCATACACAGATGTGCCATATGCAGATAAAACAGTCACAGTGTATATGCTGTTGTCTGTCCTTTTCTCAGGTTTGCTTCACTGTTGTCAAGCTGTAACAAACCAGCGTTTGTATGTGGTTGTGGGGTACTATAACAAAGGCAGATGCTAATGAAGATGAACTGTCCGTCATGAATTAATCCTTCAGGCTCAATTAGTGTGCTAGTCAATCAGGAATCCATAAACTGGTAGGATACTAGCATAATCCTGTTCTGAGTGCAAGGCTGTACTATTAATGGTAGTAATGTAGTAATATGTAGTAATAGCTTGTGTTTAGCAGTGCTGTGCACAACAAATAGCACTTTGCATTTGCATTTAGAAGATGCTCACCACATTGAGAGTCCCTTTGCCAAACCTGTGCTTGATCTACTGGCTTGATCTTCATGAATGAAGCACATGTGATCAAATGTGTGGTTCTTTGGCGTGAAATCAAGTGTCTTCTTTCCTTGGGCAATCTGTTGTCCTGTCAGGGCTGTGAAAGAGAAGGGAGGAGAAATAACAAACCTTTTTCCTTCCTTGCTCTCAGTGGAAGCAACTCGTGGAATTTGGCAGCTGGGGTAAGGAGGAGCTGCTGGTTTTCTGCCCCAGCTGAGGGTCAAAGAGCAGAGCTTTGTAGCCCAGGCTTCACCATAGTGAAGTAGGAGCCTGCTCCTGGGGATTGTTGGAAGACGCAGCAGAAAAGGCACTGGGGTAAGAGGTCTGTAAGGAAAATTATTTTCATGTGTAAGTGGAAGAATAGTGGGTGATGAGCAGGGAATAATTCAGTAGTGACACTTTAGGATACAGGAGAGCATGTAATCATCTTTCTTAATGTTTCATTATCATTCCCTGTTCTTTGAACCTCTCCATTTTCTCTCTCTTCTTCTTGGCATCAAATTCAAATTTCTGAACTAATGGCACGAAGCAGTTCTCAATCCTTCTTGTTTCTGTATTCTGATTTTTTTTCTTACTCCCTCGTCGTTCTGTGATGCCAGCGTCTCTTTTTTTCACCTGAGGTTATCAGTTGTCTTCCAGTTCCTCTGAGTTGTTTACAGGCTGTTTCCTCTCAACATATTGACCTCTGGAGGACACCCACAGTGACTTTGAGTTCTACAAGGCATCTAATTGTTCCTAAAGCTGAAACTCAATGGGGAGCCTTTCTGAGTCTGGCACAGGAAGGATTTGAACTTGTATGCAAATATATTTTTTGCTTGGAATCTGAGTACTTATCTCCATTGCTGTAGCATGTTCTAGGAAAGGGCCCCGTTGAACTAGACACTATAGAAATGCATGCCAAAAAGCATTCCCCTTTCCCAAAGGAGTGTATTGTCTCTTTATAGCATGTTGTTTTATTGATGTGTGATCCTCCTTGCTTGCTTATTGTCTTCATCTGTCTCTTATTTACACTATTGTATCTGAAAGGTGAAGATGAGATTCATGGAGACTCCCTAAAAAGAGAAGAATTAAGTGTGTTGTAGTAGATGATGGAGAGGAGGATGTAAGAAATGTGAGCAAATGTTTTTGGCATGTTCATTGCAAAAGGGACATGGACTCTTATCTTGACGGTGCATAAGCATGCAAAACCCTTTGATTGTTCTGAAATGCAATATAAGGATATACAACCCTGTATGAGACCCTGCTTCAGGGATTGCAAATGCCCACAGTCTGACACTTTGGAAGAACCTGCTGTACTAGCATAGACCTGGGTGTTTGTTTCTGCAAGGGCTGGGGCTGGGTGTGCCAGAGCGATTTGCAGATCTGCAGGGAATTCTGGTCCATTGCAAGCTTCGAATCTACAGTCTTCACTATATCTGTGGTAAACTGGCCTTAAAAGGCACTTTTGAGACCGTTACAAACCGATTCAGAAAACCCCAAAATGTCACAGCTAATCTCTGATTCCATTAAAAACAAAATGTAAATGAATGGAAAATATCCTTAACCTAGAAACTGATTGCTGAAGTCTAGTTACATGCTAAAAGCTGTAAGTTCTTTAGTTATTCATTACGATGACTCATAGTTGCTCTTTTGAATATTATAACTCTGTATTTCTTTGTTGCCAAAAACATCCTTCTCAGAAATGCTACGTTTGATGCTCTCAAGCTTCAATAGCATTGGCGGACATGAAACTGAAAAATCCAGCAGTTTTTACTGAATAATGACTTGGTTATACATAGCTCTTAAAAACTGAAAGTATAAAACAATATCCCCAACCTAAGCGGCTGAATAAATACTCATCTTATTGATTTTCATTTAAGAAGTAAATATAAACAAGATTTAATGGAGTATTGTGTGATTTTATACATGCCCTTCATGCCCAGGGTTCTGAAAATTATTTCCAAATTACTAGATTTCAAAAAAGTGTAATGGTACCAGTAGTAAAGTCTGATAAAAAATGGAGCCAATCATATGTAACCTGGCTTATTTGGGAGAAGAGGTTCCAGTGTATATGACTTTTAGGTAACTGTTTTCCTTTGTGCATAAAATATTAGACACCATGTTATCTACTTTAGATCTCTAAAGTTTTCAAATTCTTGTGCTGGGGAAAACAAAAGATGTCCTAGGAAACCGTAAATGGAAAATCACATTCTTTCCCTGGTTGTGTTCTTGAACTTAGTGTATTGCAGGTTTAAAAAAGCCCGTTGGATTTGGGCAAATTACACTAGCGCATTGACAACCTGTGATTTAGAATTGAGTGATGTGATATGCCTGTTCAGCAGCGAAATTTGAACCTGAAGATGACCTTGTAAGCCTCTTGGTTTGGTATGTACGAGAGTCAACATCCTTAGTAAACTTCTTACAGTATTATTTTAGGGAAGAAAGAGTAGGAATTGTTCTTATGAGTGGAAGCTAAGGGATAGGACAGTACTTGCTGAAGGAGGGTTAGAAATGTGGAGCACTGCAAAGCATACAGCAGCTCAGAGCCGTCTGTTCCAGGTGGTTCTGAAGCTGTTGTGAACAGAGATGCTCATGAGGGAGAGGGACAGCAGCTCCCTTTGGAGTGCCGTCTGCCAGTGATGTCTGTTGCCTTAAATGAAATCTTGATCCTTCAGAGACATCTAAGGGAAAAGTTGCCTTTGGCTAATTTGAGAGCATGCTCTCCACATAGCTAACGGGGGGTCCTGTGCGTTGCAGTGTAGCAAGGCAAAGGCAGGTTGTTTTGTATTGCTCCTCTGTCCTCCGAGGCCTGAGCCAGGCTGACCTATCAGGGATGGTTTATGGCTTCCCCATAACTTTCTCCAGCAACCTTATTAAACAGTCCTTTGAAAGGGCAGCTGGGGCAGTAAAACAAGTGGCATGTGTAGTGGGCTTGCAGGGCTTTAAAATGTTTTAGAAAAGCAGCTAATTATAGCATTACTGTTTTCTTAAACAGAAGAGAAACTCAAAGCAACCCCTGAGCTGTTTAGATTTGCTTTCTTAATGTCACTGTTTAGTCCCTTGTGATACCTTCTTTTTGCCTTTGTGTAGCAAGGTGTGCTATGTGAAAGAGGAAATGCAAGATATTTGCAGCCTACACAAGTACTGCATGGAACAGTCTACCACTTGATATCCAACTTTCTAAAATATCAATAAATATAATTTGATTTTTAAATGGGAGGGTCTCATAGCTCTTGCCATCTGTCTTTTCAGTTTGCTTAAGAGTATTGACTGTTACAAGTTAAAATAAGCTTAATCTTTCTGGGTACTGGCTGTCAAGGATCTTTAGCGTTGTAATCTTCAGTAACAACAAGGCTGTGTTGGTGTCAGTCTCGTTTCTGATCAAGGCAGATGGCAGTGAGTTCCAGCATACCAGTATCACTAGCATACTGTTGTTGTCGTCATAGCGACATGGCATAGAGGGCTTATTCTGGGGGAAGGGGAAGGTTAGTTAGGGAGAGAATCAAGTGTGGATGTGTGTGAGAAGAAAAGCAGTTAAGACTATTAGGGCAAGCACCCTCAGTGATTTCTCATGTCTTAAAAAAAAATAGAGCCATTAAGAAGAAAAAGTGCCCAATATCCGGTATTTCAGGATTCAGCAATGTTGGCCAAGGATCAGGTATTTGCATCAAATCTCTTTCTTTGTTTGAAGTGTTTGAGAAGTTTAGTACTGTCATTTACAGTACTACATTCACTGCATCTAGTATGTTAAACTAGTTCTTACTGATTCTTCTAGCTATAGCTAAAATCAGTGAAGATCCAACACTACTGATTTTCTGTGTGAAGTCCTTGTGGATTTGTTACCTGTATAAGTCTTATTTATAACAAGGCTTTGCCCAATCTAACAGCAGCCTGGAGCACATTTGATTAACTGTGCTTGTTTTATGACCTGGAGATGAGTGCTGCCACTCCCTTCTCCTCCCCTGGTGCTTCAAGAGCTTTCTTTAATTTTGCTCTGTGTCAGTAAAAAGCAAACATGTGAAGGCAACGGAAGCACCCCAGACATCATCCTTCGCAGGGACAACCCCTTCATGACACATTACCAAGGGAAGGATTCTGGTTCAGAAGACGAAGCAGCCAGCAGAGTTCCTGATTTAGAAAAGGATGACTTTGCCACCCGGAGAGCCAGAATGAATCAACCCAAACACATAGTTCCATTTAACTCCTTTTTAATTGGACCCTACACAAGTAAAGATAAAGGTAAACTGGAAGACATTAAAAAGCCTTTGCAGATGGAAAAGCAGGAACATGCAAGGTGTGCATTCATGGTATTTTTCTTTCTATTATAATGCTTAATTTTACGTGGCTTATTGCTGTGTAGGACTAAAGCTGTCTTGGCTACAAAAAACTTACCGGGTAAAATAAATTCAAATGCTGTATCATAAAGTGAACAAAAAAAAAGATGTAGATTACTTACTCTAATTTTTTAGGACCAGGAGTTTAAACTGACTATGAGTGTAAATAACATAAAGACTAGACGCTTTTGCTGAGCATTTTTTATGCACGTTTTTGGATGCATTTTTTTCATTTAATGCCTTTCTTTTAATACCCTGCAGAAAACATGGACTTAGTCTTTAGTTAATGCACTGAAGAGATATATATATACCTGCTATACTGCACCGAATTGTGTTGCGCAATTCGGTCCTATTTTTTCTTATATAGTATTGTTTTTGGAAATGGCTTATGGCTTACAAGGTTTCAGCCTAGAAAATCTCTTCTGTCTTCACTTCAGTGATGCAGACCTTTAAGAAGTTGCTGAACACACATATCTGCTAGGCACACATCTTCTTCAGGAAACAAGTATATTTGTTTTATTTGTGCAAAGAGAAGTGATCCTAGATAAAACCACTATATACACATTACAGTGGACATTAACTGTACTAACTGATACATTCAGAAAACTTCTCTTACTATGTAGTAGCTCTTTTCAGTAATGTAAAATGTGCCTTTCAGCTGCTGGTAATTTGATTATATAAACATTTTCTAATGACTAGTTTGGCAGGGCATCTGAAGAACCCATAACCAAATTTTAATATTCTAATGCTATTGACATGACTCTAAGATCAAAGAAATTCTGTAGTATGTTTGCGAGCAAAACTTGAATTCACTTTGCTAATAACATGAAAATGAGATATTTGGAACTATTTACGAGAAAGCTTATTGCAGAAATACTGAATACGGTACTAACTTAAAGATTTTTCTTGCTTGAGCTAGGAATAGAAGTCATGTGATGAAATAGTCTCAATAGTGCATGAGCAGGGTAGCATAGATAAAGAGGTTTCAACTTCAAATGATTCCATGTCTAATTCCTAAAATTAATGTAAAATTAGTCTGCTTATAAATTCAGTTTTATCTTCTTGTACTCTGAACCTCTTCTATTGACACTGATTTATCATTGCTGCCTCAAAATATCTTTTCTTGCTGAACTTGAATGTGCGTTAAATTAGAAGAAGACGGGTGCACATGGCATCGGCAAGGCAAGTAGTGACAAGCAAAGATAGCCCACTTCTGCAAACTGAGAAGACTGAGTCAGAGGAGGAACAGCAGGTGAAAGTGCCTGATACTGAGAGAGAAGATTTGGCTAAATGGAAATCTCAAAGTACCCTTCCTCAGCTACGAGAAGATGTGATTTCTGTGAATGCCTCTATAACAAAAGCAGATCTGGAGACTCGGAAAAGATTGAAGCTGTCAGGGGAACCCAGGTACGGTTTCTGCCTGTGGACAGGATTGGCACCTTAGGAAGCATGTTTAGTATGTCACGATCTGCTGTGTGTGCTTGTGCTTTTAAGCTTGAAGAATGCCTTGATGACAACCAGTCCTCACCTATTTAAATTTTCAGGAGACGTCCAAAATCTATACAGGGATGCTGTCTATCTATCATGAAATGAAAGTGTGTCCATCATTTAGAACTACTAGTAGTTCTAAATATGGTAGTTTCACGGTCACTCCCCTGGTGGACAGTCTGTGTCATATTAGAAAAGTCCCTATTGTCTTGTGGATCAACCTGTTTTGAAGCTGCCCTGGGTTGAATAGCGCAAAGGTGCATGTGACACCACTAACTCAGTAGCAGTGTGCTCCTGCTAACCAATCTATCTTCAGGACTTGGGGCATTATACCGTGGGGGGTATTAACTGAGGATCAGCATCTCTTTGCATTAGTGTGGCTATACTGCTTGTGAGACCTGAGCTAATAGATCTGCATGGCATTGTACTCCAGTGCTGAGTAAATACACCAGCACTGTTTGTCACTGCAGCAGGAGTTTCAGGAGCCTCGTTGTGTGGTGTAGGCAGGCTCTTATTGTAAACTAAACCTCTGCCAATGGAGCTGGTATAAAGCAGTTATTCTAAGCTATTGCTCTATGGAGGTGGGCTATAATGTATGCAGATGATTTGTGACTCCAGTAGGAAAGGATAACTCCTAGCCTTCCTGTTTAAGCGCATCCATTTTCCAATTAAAGGTGGCCATCTGTTCAGGCATTCTTCTAACAATGTGGTTACTGTGTATAATTTTAGCTCTAATACAAAGTATCAAAAGTCAATCATTCTCTTGTCTCAAAGACATTAGTACTCTCTCTATTACTTTTGAGGTGATTTATTAAAATCAAGATTCAGTCCCCTTGGTTTAGGATAAGTGAACTGCCCTTCCCAGTGCTCTCATGCCACTGGAACTCCCCCATCACAAGGTGGGTGTGCTGGTGCTTGCACAGTTCTGGGTAACACTTGGCCCAGGTCTACATGAGCAGATAGGGGAACTGTGGCTTTGTTAGGGTGAAGAACTGAGTCTGGAATGGGCCATATGCTACGTTCGTTCCCCTAAGGAAGGGCTTCCATGGATGTGCTCCCAGAGTTTCCCCAACAGGTTTGCAGTATCTTAGATTTTATCTGTAATTTGGGCCTCAGTATACCACAGCTGTTTGTACCTGCATCCTTGAATTTTAAAATAAAAATCCTTCAAAACCTTAGGAGCATTTAATTTGCTTTATTCTGGCATCTCATTTGCGGGGGATTCTTTTATTCCTCATTCATACTAGTGAAGAAGATTTCAAATGTCCCAGTGACACTCTGCCACCAGCTGAAATCATGGTGAAAGCAGCAGCCCACGATGATTTTGCTGTCCGCAAAGCCAGAGCAAACAAAAAGGCTGGTAGCCCCAAGCAGAAGTTTGTGCATTTTGGGCCAGTAACTGAGATCGATCAACAGAAATGGGACAAGCTCATTATTGGCAGAGCTTCATTCAAGAGTGGAACAGAAGAGGAAAGCAAGAAAGATGATGTGGAGAGTCTCTCTGGTGTTGAAAGTTCTCCTTCAACCACTGTTGGCAGTCTTGGTTTTGCTGAACACAGCAATGAAGTGTCTAAGCCACAGAATGAGTCCAGGTATTTGGTGTGGCTTAGGAAGCACTGCTGAGCTGGAAATGAGACCTGTTCTTGCAAGATGCTGATCTGCATGGGGGTGGACTGCAGCGTAGACCTAAGAGCTGTTTACACGCATGGCCTTGTTCAGAAGACATCTGATGCCTTCACAGTATCTTAACATGTTTAGGGTGACGCAAACCAACGCTGTGCAAAGGTCTTCTGAGAGCTTGCCTCAAAATTTCTGATGAGCAGTAAAATCACTGGTATCTCAGAGTCTGAGCTGTTGTTCAAGCTTTTTCTGCTTCTTGAATCCCAGCAGCTTTGCTCTGCCTGCTTTCAGCGCATTAGAATTTGTTATTCATCTTGCTGGCCTTGCTGATGTTCAAAAAGTGCTTACTTCAAACCTAATGGATTTACTTTCTTTTTGAAGATGTAATGCTGAAACCAAGGTGTATTGGTGCTCTGTGTTTCTGTCATTTATCTGGAAGAGAATTACAGCGCTGGGAAGTTCACATATTAACAGAGCTTACATTTATTTGGCTTTTCTTTCATAGCTTAGTCTGTGGCTGTAGCAAGAATTTTTAATGAATGCTTTTAGCAAACAACTCATTCAGTTAAATTTGTGTAACATTTGCAAACTGAATTGAAGGACTCTTCTTCTTACCTTTCATTTGACCTGAGAATGTTTTGTTTATCTCACCCCTCCTCTCAATCTCATCTCTAGTGAGGTAGCCAAGTCAGGTACAGATGACTCTTGCAGGAGAATGCTATCACCTGTCCCAGCTTTTGGCATCATCTCTGAGAAAAAAACCCTGTGCTGTTTGAACAAATGGCAGAAAAGCACTGAGGAAGAATGCGATGGGCATTTACCAGACATTGAGAGAGATGATATGTTGGTTAGAAGGATGGGAACTTATCAGAGGTGTGCTCCTAGCCCTGTTCCCATACGTTGTCCTCCCCTGTCAGTAGCTCCTCATCTGCTGCAGCAGCAAGGGGAGGCAGTAGCTCGTGAGAAGGATTTGAAGACTCCACAGGAAGCAGAAAGGTCAGAGAACAGAAGTGGATCCCTCTGAGCCTTATGCTTGGTTTGTGTGTGGTGTTAGCTTGGATCAGTCAGCAATGTTGTTCCATTCTTTACATGGCCTTTAAAGATGTGTTTTACTCATTCATCATGGCATGTGCTCTGTTTTATGAAATTACTTACAAGAATGTATCCTGTGAACATAAACCCGTCTGTTTTCTTTCATAATATTTAAGTACTTCAGTTGTTAGTTACAATTCAGCATGAAAACAGTCTTTCATCTTTTGGGGGGGATTTCTTTTGCAATCCATGGTGCTTTGTCCAGACTTTTATGCCAGCTTCCAAGTGAATAATTCCTTGCATACATTTTTATGCAATCCGCAGCTTCTAACATATGACCTACGTAAGTGTGGCATTCAGCATAGTTTTCTCTCGCTCTCACTCCATGCGCTGTAGCTAAAGGTGCCTCATTGTCCATCACTCTGCAACTGTGTTTTGAATAACAGTACCCCACATTGCCTGAGCAGCCGCTTGCCTTGGGCTGTACAAGTGAGCGTTATCATGGAACAGTGTCACTTGTCTCTCTGAGCAGTACTGTCACACAAGAAGAAAGCCAAGAACAGCTTGAAATCCCTCAGCAGCAGAGCGGTGGAACAGAAAACAAAGTGAAATTTCCAGACCCACAAAGAGATGACATGTTGGCCAGAAGAACTGGAGCTTTCCTAAAACAGCCTGGGCCCAGTGTTAAGCAGTTCCTTCCCACACCATTTTCAAAGCAGCAGAATAAGCAGGGCACAGGTAGAGAACTTGAGAAGAAAACTACGAGGTAAGAAAGTTGTGATTCTCTCTTTCCCTTGTAGCTGGCCCTGTGGGCTGTTTGTCAAGATCTCTTGATCTGGAGGAGTTGCTGTTGGCCCAGCAGCAGTCTCTTCTGTACTTGTCCTCGATTCTGTGCCGACACTTTCTGCTCAAAAGAAGGCAATGCAGGGCTTCTGGGCCTTTCGGTAGAGTCTTGTAAAGACTCAGAGCAGAGCTCTACTAGAGGCAGAATTCTAACAGTGTGCGGAAACAGATAGGTATAGCAAGATTGTGTTACATTTGCAGAGGTTTCTGGTTAAATATGAGGTAATCATTACAAATGTTTCCAGCTAGAAGTAGAGGTGCTGGACATGATAGGTTAGATGCATGTCTGGCTTAGCTGGTGTCAGTGACTTCCAAACAGGAAATTCTGAGATCCCTCCTGGTAAGGCTTGGTTCTAAGCACCTTTGTTCAGATGAGTAGGGCTGTGTGGGGAAGTTGGCGGTTTAAGCCTTTGAACAGTTATGCGTTGGCTGGTTGGGCCTTGTGGAAGCAGGAGTGGAAAAGTTCTTATTCATCAGCCTCTTCAAAGTACATGAGAAGGGAAGGATGTGCATGCACCTGTGCATACACGGATGAAAAATTAGTGTACAGCTCAGCCAGGAGAAGAAAAACCTCTGTCATCTACTGCAGAATTGAACAGTGGTTTGGTGTTGAGAATACTTTAAGTTTGAATAGCTTAGTTAAAATATGTACTTAATACTGTAATCTTTGGCAGTGTTCAGGACAGTTTGCGTTTCTGACTTAGAGGAATAGAAGTACAAGCTCTCTATTAAAATTGTGTTTTATGCACCTGCCTCTCTTATCTTGTCACCTGTCAGCTATTTGGGTTTGTGGAGGGTTTTCTGTTAAGTTACAGTTATGCTTTTCATTATGTATATGTGATTTTTCAAATGTTGCTTAATACATCTCTTTGCACTGCTGCCTTTGGCTCACTCAGGCCTGAAAAAAGTCCACAAGTCTGCATTAATAGCTGTGGAAAACCTGTAATACAGCTGCCGCAAGAACAGCAGCAGGGGCAGGAAAAATGCCATCTCCCTCCTGCAGGACAAGATGAGCCTATTTGTACTGCCCAAGTGGGTGAAGGTAGCATTAATGAAGTTCACCTTGATCAAACATCTAAGCTCCAGGGGGTTCCTGAGGAAACCAAAATGGAAACATTGTCATCCAAGAATAAGCATCTGCAAACGTGAGCTCTCTATGGTGTGAATTACGCAGCTTGCACGCCCCTGTGTGCACACTTCAGATTTCAGATTTTCCATTACCTGGTGTGTTTTCAGTCCGGACTAAAATACTGTATGTCAGTAATACTCTTTTTAGAAACAAACAGAGTAGTTGTGTGATGTATTGTTCTCTTCTACAGCTAATGAAAGGAAATATTTGATTACAGTATATTTGTGAATTACAAAAAAGGTTTATGAGTAGCAGAGGCTCAAGTAGACTCTGCTGGGCATCCTCAGAGTGGATGCCCATCCACTCTTCTCTGTGATTAGAAAATGTTCCAGTGTTGACTTTTGTACTTGATGTTCTTTTATGATAAATCCCGGATACAAATACATGGTTTGCATGACCCTAAACAAGACTGTCACTTTAGTGGATGACACTGACTTGTGTATTATCAGTACCAATCCCGTGGCTCACTTTCTGCCTATATTTGTCTCTTCCATGCTTCAGTAATGGTGATTCTGAGCACTGCTGTGGAATGTAATGGTTAAGATTTGTATCCATTCATCGCATGTGTGGCACTTAATGTAAATGTTAATATATTGTCTGTTTTCAGTAACTATTTTCTATATCCATGTTAGGTACACTTCAGCAGATTTTTATAATGGGGGCATTAGTATGGGGTCAGGGAGGGGATGGGTGGTGCTCATATGTAGTTAGACCTTCAAATGATTAGGTAAGTCTTGTTTGGTGATTACATAATCCCTGAGCAGTATGATTCTCTTTCGGTCAGCTTTACTGGTACAGGTCGGATGGTCAAGTGACAGTTACCCAAATTGTATGGGTCCAGTTGCAATTACTACTTAATGTTTTTATCGACACTCTAATTTTATATTTGG
Organism: Nyctibius grandis; assembly: GCF_013368605.1. Lineage (NCBI taxonomy): Eukaryota > Metazoa > Chordata > Aves > Nyctibiiformes > Nyctibiidae > Nyctibius > Nyctibius grandis. The sequence goes on from NC_090663.1 coordinate 28,176,832, forward strand.
TCTTGTAGATTCGGCCCCAGAACTGCTGTGTCTGATGACGCAGAGTAAGTTGTCTTGTGTTCACAAGATTCTGTTTTAAACAACTTACACTGCATGCTTTCCTGTCTTCTTACTAATTTAAAATGTGTTATTATTTTGCAGTGTTCCAGCAAATAAATTTTTCTGAAAAACACTGAAAAATGGAATGCAATATGGCTTACATTGCAGCTAAAAACAATTTTTATATAAAAGCCCATAAAAACTGAGCATAACACTAATGTCCAGCTGTTGCTTAAAGTATTGTTTCCTCTTTTTTTCTTTTCTTTTGTTTTTCTTCTGAATTTCCATTGCCTCTAATCAGCTACAGATAAAGAGAGTTGGATTGAATCTGGGCTGGGTGTGACTTAAAAAATGAAGTATGACCTATATAGGAAGAAAAAAGAAATCCCAAAGTAAAATAAAATCCATTGTGAATAATTACCAGGAAAACACATCTTCAGTTGTTCCTTTATTGTGTTTTTAAAACTTTCTCTTGAATTCATTCTAGGTTGAGTTTAATTTAATAATGTACTAAACTTCACTTTTTTTAGCTCTTCACCTCAGTGCTTTACTTTTCACAGAAGGAGTAGGACTGTGACGTTTATTGCACTCAAACATATTTTAATTGTGTGTGGATGCATGTAAACTGTAGTTCAGAATAGTATGCAATGTCATTTAGAAAGCTCTGTGAAAGTATGAGCTATTCTTACAAAGCGCAGGCATTTAGAAGCAAAGAAATAGTTGGGAACTACCCACATAATAATGTCCATGATACCCTTCTTCTGTTCACATAAATGCACATGACGTTCTCCATCTCCCAGATAAAATCACAAAGTAGAAATAACATAGAGGGTTTTTTATAACAAGTATATTCAGAGAATCGTATATAATTTTTCACCCTTTCCTCTAATGGTAAAGGCTAGAATCATGGACTGAATATTATTTACAGGTTCTGTAATACCTTTATGCTGTGCAAAGCCTGTGTCCTCTGACCATGGAGTAAATGTGATCATTTTCAAGCAGCAGAAATCTTTCCAGTCAAGTTAAGAGATGAGATAAAAAGAGCATAACAACACAGAAGCGTTATACTTACCAGCGGAGACTTCCCTGCCATTTCAGAAAGCCTGCCTATCTGATTGATTTGTTCATTTCTTTTCCCACATTTTTGCGTGTCTGTATTAAATGCAAACACGAAAGAAGGTACATGGAAGTGCCTTCGAAGAGGCATTGCAATGCATTTGGTTGTATAACGTGAGAGTAGCAAACATGAATAAATCATATAATTTATTCCACATTGATTCTGATTTTGTTTTAAAAGGCGAAACAATAAATGTCCAAGCCTCGTTGTCATCCTTTCCAGATGTACCACAGTTTACAGAGCAACTATTTTCTTAAACTGTCTTTAAAGTTCTTATAAATGTAAGATTGTGTTTTTCCTTCTGAAGATGAAGTACTTACAAAGAATCTAATACAATTTGGCTCTCAAGTAGGAAAAATAAATTGAACTGACATTTAAAATGCTTCCAAAATTTTTGTCAAGTCTCCTTTGAAAACTCTGTAACTTGAATTCAGTCTTAGACTAGGTGCTGTTTATTATTCCAGCCACAAAACTAGAAACTCCCTTGTTATAGACTGACAAAGTTCCCTTCATTGGTTAGTGAATGCTAGAAATTGTCATCAGCCCTCGTCTGTCACAAGGTCCAGAAAAGGCTATACTTAGTGTGTTACTGCTGATCAGCCCTGTTCCCATCTCCTGAAGAGACGGGGCTGAATTCTGGTGGTAGTGTGACAGTCCAGTGTGAGCTGAGGCTTATGCTTTATACTTTAAGCCTGACAAGCGAATTATAGTGAGCTGAGATTTTTGAGTATTTGTTTACCAGAGTTTGATTCTTGAGCCAGCCTGTCACTTCTTATGTTTTGTTGGCGTTTCTTAAGTCTTAGTATGTCTGTAAAATGGTAATGCAGCCACATAATAAATGCCTTGCATAAGGATTTTAAAGTATTCTCATAAAAAGAAGTTTTTTACCTTATTTCTCACTTTCAAATTAAATAGTCTGAACACTCAAGTCCTTGAGGACTTATTTTATCCAACACTTGTTCAGACCTGTTTAAAAAAAGAAATTGCTTCATGATATCACTGACAAGAACAAGTGTAATTTGCAAGAATAAAGTAGCATAACTTAAAAATCACATCATCCCAAAGATCTAGCTCTCCAAAATACACTTTGGTCTGCACAGTGTTTTTTCCCAGATCTTTGTTAGAACAGCAGGTCTGGTACTCTGGTCAGCAGAAAGGCCTCTTGCTTCCAGACAGAGTTTGGATACAATCCCCAGAGCTTTGCTAAAGGCAGAAAATTCACGAACATGAATTCTGTACCGTTACATCTCCCCCTGTCTACTTGCATGCTGTGTGCCTGCTGGCCCAGCGTGTGGTTGAAGGAAGGAGTAAATCTAGTTCTGTTCATGCAGGTGTCAGTGATGGGCTGGAGCCATTTGTAGTTTATGTAAGCAAGAAATAGGACGACATGATGCGGGACTCATAGTGAAAATGTCTTTTGGCAGAAGCGCAGAGTTTTGGCCTCTTTGATTCTTCTCTAAGGATGAACTTGTCAGGCAGAGAAGTCGATTTAGACCTTTCAGTTGGCCTTGTCCGTGTATTCAGGAAAGTAGGTGGTTCTCCTTAATGGTTACTACGTGTTGGTCAGAGCAGAGCACAGTGCTTTGAGATGATTCCTTCAGATTGCTCTCTTGGGAAGATACATTTGCGCAATAACACGTTGCTGCAGAGCTGATGTTTGAACCTACCTGGTCCTTATCCATGGCAATGAAGGCCCAGCAGCAGTAGGTGACAGCTAGAGTAGAAGGTGCATGTGAGGTTGTAGTGTATAGTTTGATTCCTGGCCTAAGCTGAAACCTTTTCCAGAGTACTTTTTTTATTACATTGTTAATAGCTATAAAACCGTCAGTTTTGTCGTCTCTGTGCGCCCTGAGAGACCTGAGTGAATGAAGGGAATAAATACTGACCTTTCTTTAGGACATCAGGGGACTCTTGGTAGAAAGTATTTTTATTTTCCCATCTCAAATGACAAAGGGCAAGCACTGGTGCACTCTGCTAGAACCAGTTACTGCTATTTCGGGTCTTCCGTTTTCTTCTACTGTATGTGAATAAAAAATTCTCCGTATGAGGGAAGGGTGCAAGAAGGGAGCTACACAACCACTTTGAACTAGTAGGCACAAGGTGGCAAATACTTAACACTAAAGGCTTTTCTTAGTGTGAGTTTCAAAAGCTCTTAAACTGGAATAAACCCTTTAAGGGTGACTTTATTACAAGTTTGGCATCTCCCAACCTACCTCGCCAGTCTGCAAAATATGACTGCTATTTAAATGTTCCTTCTTAGTAGGTGATATGCCTTTGGTTTTAAAAACAGCAAAACTTGCCATCTCTTTAGGTTGTGTTGTTTAGGAGTGCTCCAATCCAATCCTGAGCAATGCAACGCTTAAACTACCCATAGAGAAACCCAAATTAGCATACCCCTTAGCACTCAGTTTAAGGGGTGAAGCATGGTAATATGCTAACCTCACTGTTCATGCTTAAAGGCAATAGGATGTGTATTCTGTCCTTCATTTCTGAGTAAATACCTACTAATAGGATGGGATCTGTGCATGTCCTTTTCCATCCACTGTCCAGACCTTTTCAGTTTTCCCTTGAGTGGTGCATTCCCATCTTTGCTTGCCTGAATATAAACGTCAGCTAAATATATATATGCACAGCTTTCCGTATCTATTCACTTTGATTACTGTGGACAGAGTCACCTACAATTTTCTCTTCATTGGGTGCGAGTTCTCCTGCTAGTTGGCTCGTTGGCTCACCTAAAGCTACAGATGATCATTTGAAGACTGCTATGAAGTCACTTTGTGTGGAACTGCATGGCTTTTTTTTGTTGGCTTTTTGCTTGGAATGGCACGACTGAGGTCATGTTTTACTAATAATAGGTAGCAGGCGAGGAATACTAAGTACGTTATCTTCATGTGAAGATCTTTATGTAATATGAATGAATGTATAATATCAAACCATGATCTTTTTTTCCTTTAACTCCCCAAAGGTCAGGGACAGAAATAGAATGTGTAGAAAGAAACTGTTTTGTCCTGAATGTCAGCTTTTCCTTGTTAGGTTAGCCATACTAATAATTTGGTGCTGATAGCATTGAGTTTCTTTGAGGCAGGGAGGGGAGGAAGTACCATGCTGTTTGCGCTGCATGTACTTCTCTGGGCAGGCTCTCAGTTTTGTAGGAATAGCATTTAGCCAGCCATGCTGCCCCTAATATACTTCTCAAGCCTCTCTTGTTTTGCACTGAAATGGAAACTTCTGTCTGAGGTGTTAATTGGAGGGGTCTTGAAAACCCACTGGGAAACAAATCTTCAGAAAGTAAAATGTTCTGACCTCAGCTCTGAATAGAATTATATTAATAAGAGCTATTGATGGAGGTGTAATGTTAGTGCTTCTTAGCAGGAGACAAACTTGTTGTCAACTAAGATAAACAAGAGAAAGTTGAGGAGTATAATGCCCGAAGCACTATGGGGGAGCTTACGGATGCTAACTGGTCCTTCTAGGGGACTGCTGCTTTTGGGAGCTTTGTAACAGTGCAGGTGTCTGATTCTGCTGTAGCGCACTCATGTGGCTTTCACTCTAACAAGCTGAAGGAGTATAAGCCTCTAATTAATGCTGCACCACTTCTTATTCCCCCCGTGTTTAGGAGTATGAGTATGTTTGACATGAGATGTGAAGAAGAAGCTGTGACTCAGCCTCATAGCAAAGCTCGCCATGAGAAACTGCAGAACATAAACAACCAGCTGAAAGAGGACGAGACCAGATGGCAAGATGTGAGTATGCAGCATAATCTGCAATGCTGGCATTGAGGCCAACTAGCTAGGCAAAAAAGTGCAACCTGCTGAATCTACAGATGTTCTCTAGCACTAAAATAATCTGGAGCTTTTTTTCCTTCCCTCCCCCCCCCAATGGATCGTTGCTAAAAGCATAGAATCATAGAATGTTTTGAATTGGAAAGGACCTTAAAGATCATCTAGTTCCAACCCCCCTGCCATGGGCAGGAACACCTTTCCACTAGACCAGTTTGCTCAAAGCCCCATCGAACCTGGCCTTAAACACTGCCGGGGAGGGGGCATCCACAACTTCTCTGGTCAACCTGTTCCAGTGTCTCACCGTCCTCACAGGAAAGAATTTCTTCCTAATATCTAATCTAAATCTACCCTCTTTCAGTTTAAAACCGTTACCCCTCATCCTATCGCTACATGCCCTTGTAAAAAGCCCCTCTCCAGCTTTCCTGTAGGCCCCTTCAGGTACTGAAAGGCTGCTATAAGGTCTCCCCAGAGCCTTCTCTCTCCAGGCTGAAGAGCCCCAACTCTCATCCTGTCTTCATAGGAGAGGTACTCCAGCCTTCTGATCATCTTCGTGGCCCTCCTCTGGAGTCCATGTCCTTAAATTACAGAATACAAGCCTTTGGTGCCTCTGCATGTGCACCAGGTATTTTGCTTTTTTAAAAAATGTAATTAAACTGTGATTAGGTACAAATGGAAGCAAAATAGCATCTAACTGCTGATTTCTCTTGACTTTCATAATTAGTAAATGCCCAAAGTGACAAAATACAAGACTAAGCAGGACAGTGAATAAATAGGTTGAACTTGGCTTTAATAAATTTGCATAGATACAGAAAATACTAACATTTTCCATCTTGTTCAAGCAAGCAAATTACCCTTCAAGTTAGCTACACCCTGCTTGGGTTACAAGGCCTTTTGAAACCCTCTTTCTTCAATGTGTTTTTTAAGCTGTCCTGACATTTTCCATTATCTTCAGCAAATTAGTAAGGACAGAAAAGCATGATTTGCAGGTGGGTTAGTATCAGGAGTTTTATTATCAATCCTGTTCATTCCTGAAGACTAATTTTAAATGAGGAATTCTGGGCATATTTTTTTAATTTAAAAAAAAAAACACCACCACATCTCTTCAAGCAGCTAGTACCGTAATTTCCCACTATAAGGACAGCTACTGTGAAACATCTCAGAAATTTTTGGTAGAAAATGCAAGAAAAGTCAAAAAAAACCAAGTATACACAACTAAGAAATAACTTTTTGTAGTAGAACAATGAAAGATTTCAGCTGAGAGGTCTGTATGTGTGGGAAGCCATAATTTCCCAGCAGAGATAAGAATGAGTCCAAAGGCATTCAAGAGGTTTGAGAACTCTTTGCTGTTGAATGGAAAATCCTCTGAGCTAAGGTGCATAAGTTTTCCAGGCCCTCAGCACCTTTTACATTGAACCAAAAGTTCTGAAGAGGTACTAAAAATGCCCTTACAGGAATGTCCTTGGCAAAGGGCTTTATGGAGACGACACTTCATTCATGGTCGGATATTTTTTATATGCCTGTGCTGTAAATTTGCCAACAATTAACAGTTTCATGGCTTTTTTTTAGTTGTTGTTATTCTAAAGCATTAGAGCTAGAAAAGATAAACATGTCTGGTTTTTAATTACAAAAAGAGGAGGAAGGCTTATATTATGAAATTTGCTAATGAAAAACTAATTTCCAAACGATAGGCAATAGTGGGAGCAGCTGAATAAAGAAATGCTTTGGTACTTCAGTGAGAATAATTAGTAACTGAGGAAAATGAAAGGCCTATGCTTCAAGAAGGGGATTATAGACTGATATATGTAGGTCATGTGAAGAAATACTTTAATGAGCATTCCCTTGAGTGTAACGTCAATAATTTGTGGTTTTAAGCTAAATTAAAAGTGACAGGGTTTGTTCCTGGTTTTAATAAAATAAATTATGCTTGCAGTACCTTCTGCTGTTTACCAGTAAAAATGCAATTAAAATATTTGGAAAACCATGTAATTAATGAAATAGCCTTTGAATCGAGTATGTGTACAGAATCTCTGGTTTTTATTAAAACCAGAATTTGTTAGAGTGCATGAAATATAATCTGTATACTAATCTGATGTTTTAAAGTTAATGACAAATACGCCCCTACAGTTTCCTAGGAAGTTATTTTTCTTTGCAGAACTTCTGCAGAGGTTATTTTTAACATGTAAAACTTTGTTCCTTTGCTAGTTGGCTGCAAAGAAATTTTACAGCTTAGGAAACTTCTTTATTGTAATACTCTACTGTGAAAAAGATCTTGTCTCTGTATCCTCCAGGACTTGTGAATTCATAACCCAAGCAGGATGCAAGACATAGGTGCCCGTAACAGGTATCTCCTGTGACTCTCTGGTTTAGTGTTAGGCTGCTTTTGCAAGAAAGGTAAAGAATCAGAATCAGTGGATCTTCTGGACAATTTTGGGCAGGCAGATTCCAAAAAGGGGAAGATCATTACTTCAACAAGGACATACCTATATAGCTGGATACAAACCGTAGGCTTTTAGCTCTGTCGTATCTCACACCAACCAGCTGTGAGCCACTTGAGTCCCTAACCTGTTTTGCTCAGATCTGGGTCCAAAATATTGGAGGGTGCCCATGAGGAAGAATTTAAGTTTGGATGCCACACTGGATTTTTCTGTGGGGGGGAAAAAAAAGCATGGGTAAGCCATGCATGCGCAAAGTATGGGACTGTCGGCTCTCCAAGGCAGACTATCAGTGCAGCTGTAGTTCATGGTGAAACAACGTCCCTTCCTCCAATGAACTCCTGCTTCCCAGATATCTGATTATTAAAATTCTTCACCAAACATAATTTTTCTACTTCATCTTCCTGGGGAATCAGGTTTTGTCCCTAATGTTGGCCCAAGTGAAAACGAGTACACTGACTGGTCCTTTTAGACCACATTTTCTCGTGTTATTATCTAGTGTGCTTCTGCAACACTGCAAAGCCAAAAAGAAAATACACCAGTGGAGCTATGAAATCCTTACTGGATCCTGCTGTTAGGAGAAAAGTCAGTCAGGCAGCATCTTCATTTTATGGTATAACCTCGTTTTCTCTTTAAAATAAACATCACTGCCTGCAGGTAATGGGAGTATGGTCCACAGCCAGGAACAAGCATTGCAAAGCAGCTAGCTGGGTTCATTGGTTTCTGTGGCCAGTTTTTAGCTATTTGCAACTCTGCATTCAGGTGTCTTCCTTCTCTTGCAGGACCTGGCTCGGTGGAAGAGTCGTCGAAGGAGCGCTTCACAAGATTTAATAAAAAAAGAAGCTGAGAGAAAGAAAATGGAAAGGTTATTGTCTGGAGAGGGAACAAATGAGCGCAGAAAAAGCATCAAAACCTACCGAGAAATTGTGGAAGAGAAGTACGTTGTTTTACTAAAGTGCAGTGGCATGTCTGAAAATGCTGTGTGCTCCAGAGGTGGTAGGTAACTGTGGGCAGCCATGCCTGCAGGTCTGGAGTGAGGGAGAAGGAAGGATGTTGATGGAGCAGAGGAAATAGGAGTGATTTCCAGTGTTAATTTTAATGCAATGGTTTCTCTTGTGTTGTTTCTCTCACAGAGAGAGAAGAGAGCGGGAGCTTCATGAGGCATACAAGAATGCAAAGTCACAGGAGGAGGCTGAGAGCATCCTCCAGCAGTACATCGAAAGATTCACTATCAGTGAAGCTGTCCTTGAGCGTTTGCAGATGCCAAAAATTCTGGAAAGAAGCCATTCAGTGGAGCCAAATTCCCCACTGAAAGACCCAAATCCTCTGAGATACTTAAGGCAACAGTCACTACCTGCTCCAAAATTCACTGCCACCATTGAAGCAACCATTGTTCCCACCACTGTACTAGAGCCCAGCAATTTGACGGGCCGCACATCTCCCAGCAAAAGTGTTGTCTCCAAGGCTGTGCCTATGCTGACACCCAAGCCTTACTCGCAACCCAAAAATACACAGGAAGTTTTAAAGAACTTTAAGGTAGGATACGTTGCACTCCGCAGAGTCAATCAGGAGGCAAAGAGATCCTGACTAAATCATCTGAACATGTAAATGTTTGATGTGATTGAGTAGAAAATGGTTGCAGCATTCTGATGTTACAAAACTCGGCTTCGTGCTCTGTGCTGCCCAGTCTAGTGGTCTCTTCTTGGTTACCAGTCTTCTTAGAAACTTGACCTGTTCAAACTGGAATATTTGTGCTGGTCATTTTTCCTCAGGCTAAATTTCTTTGGGGAAAGACAGGGAAAGGGGGGCCTCTAAGAAAAAAGCAAGGTGTTTTCTAAGAAAGAGGTTAGGTAAGAATATGTTGTCATGTTTTTTTGTTTTTAAATGAAAAGAAAGGAGCAGAGAGCGTGGAGGCCCTGACTTCTGGAGCAAGATCTGAACTGGCTTTTGTGTCAGGGGTCTGATTTTTGCCATACGCAAACAAGTCTGTCCCATTCAGCCAAGTCATAAGCATTTGAAACACTGCAGCGTGCATATATTCAGTGTGGAGAGTCCCCTACTCCTTCAGAGTCAAGAGCCAACTTGCCCAAAGATACCCTCTGTCCCAAACATGCTTCTCACCAGGGATGAATGGGGAAAGGTGCTTCACTGGCGTAAGGAGGGGGATATAGGTTGTCCGTGCAGGTTTAGGGAAACAGATTGGTACTGCAGCAGTGGTGTAACTGGGGATTGCTGGTGAGAGAGAGGGAGTGATTGCATTGAGTTGCAAGAACTGTGCAAAGATTATGGGAATAAAAGAAGTAAGAGAGCTTGGACAAAAGCAGGGCCAGCTATGAGATTTGTGGCGGAAGGGAATAGGAGAAGAGACTGAAACCGGGATATGAAACCAGAGGATATCTTTGGACTGGGTGGGTGTGGAGAATGGGAGTAAGATACTGAACCAATGATGGAGAAAGCAAAGAACTGGGATGTGTTAGAGAGAACAGGCCAGAATAAGTCAAGTTTGAAGAAATCCACTTCTAACGGTGCCTCTACCAAAAGTGGAACTTCCCCAAGTCTCCCTGTAGCTTCTGCTGTTGGCAGTGTGAAGCCTACAGGCATGAGTGCCCCAGCCTCTAGAGTTCTGGTCCCCCTGTGCCTGCCATTGCTCTCTGCTACTGTGGTAGTGGCATGCAGGGGTCCCTGCAGCCCTGCTGATGTCCCAGTAGCATTGCTACCAGGTATATTCAGGTTGTTTACTTTTTAAAAAATAAGTCATCTTTGTACAGATGGTGAAAAAGCGTGTTCCGATGTCTGTAGTTTCTTGAAGTCTGTCCCAGCTCTTGTGGAACCCCCACAACATGTTTCCTAGTTGAAATGTGAAACTGGTAATTCCTATTTCTCCTATATTTCAGTTGGTATTCCCCTTGAGTTTACATTTTAGACATCGGTGAATCATGGATCTTTTTTTTTTTTTCTGATTCATGCCACTGTTTTCCTCAGAGGACCAAGATCACCTTCACGTTAATGCATATGTAGTTCACTTATGTAGGGAGAAACTAACCTATGGACACTTCTCCCAGCCACCAACCACCACTAGAAGTCTGTCTAGGTCTTGTTTGCTTGATGTGGAAGAATGTGATTTGTCTCAGTAGGAATCATTGCCTAGCACATGTAGTTGTAGCAGCATTTTCCCCTGAAACACCGGTCTGTCGATGATTCTCACTCTGGTGACAGTGTGTTGACTTGCTCCAGATCAGAAGGAAAGGAGTATGTTTGTTTAACTCTGCAGCCAGGGCATCTGTCCTGATCATTCAAACATTTGGTTTTCCTCCCTAATATAAATAGAGAAATGTCTTAGTCTAAACAGAGACACTAAAATGGATGGTGCAGCCTGCCAGTGTTTTCCTGGCTTTTTTATTTCTGAGATCTTTCATGACCTGCCTCTCTAGTAGATAATCCAGCACACAGTCCCAGAAGACTTGGGGCTCTGTGCTCACACTTGTGCTTGGAAATAAACTCTAGGAGTAGTACTGCGTTGAGTGGATGATGGCAGTGAGGCAAGGGAGGGAACCTTTTCATCTGAAAAGCAGTCAGAAGGGGTAAAACCACTTGCGGAGCTCGGCTGTTTCTCCTCTGTCTGGGAACTGATTGTGCGAGGTGCTAACTGCCTTGACCTCCCCGCACGTCTGTCAGAGCTGAGGATGCCCAGCACCTTGGAGACAGCCCCTTAGTTAATCGCCCTCAGATAGAGAGCAGACCTCTGGATGCACATATACAAGAAGTCAATGGGAAGAGTTTGCCTTCATCTTAGCATTGATGGCATATACTAAGTTAGAGTGCTGCTCTTGAGGTATCCAAGCTGTTTAGTCAAGAAGTACTGAAGATAAGTAAATGTGGAAATAAGGAGTGGGGCAGGGAGGATGAGATGGGAAGAACTTTGTTTTCTTAAACTATTTTTCAGTTTGATAAAGCAGTTTTGGCATTTGTTGCATCAGTTTTCAATAACAGTGAAATGAGTGAAAAGTTCTCATGGAATGGCTTACCTCTGACCTTGTTTTTACATGGTTTTTGTTTATGCGGTACCTGTGGAGAAACATGAAATTACTCATCACCATATATAATCCCAGAGAGCTTCTCTAAGAAATCAGTGATCTATGCCATTATTCCCCCAAAGTCCAATGATTAGTAGAGAAGAGTCTGTCCATATTTACTGCCTCACCTTTGTGTTGTTTCCCGTGGTGATCATTTTGCAAGGAAGGATCTCTGTGCAGAGAGTAGCGAAGCCCTCCTTCAAATCTATTTAAAACTCACCCCTGCTGACAAGCCTATAAACATCTGTGCTGTAGCTAGGCAGGAGCAATATGGTGTTACTGATACCTGGTCCTCTCCTGGTCTCTCCAGCTGGGCCCTCTTATGGGGAATGGCTTTCGGGTTTTTGTGGCAAGACTTTTTTCATGTATACCATGGCTTCTACAAACAGCCCTCCAAACTGAAGGAAGTCTTTACATGCCGCCTCCGTTCAGAACATAATTACAAAGTATTAAAAGTCCCGAGAGGAAGCTGTATCAGTGCAGAGGAAGAAGCTAGAGCTTATTTTGTATTTTCTTCCTTGCTTAAGGTTTCCTTACCAGGAATATATGCCCACCAAGGAGCTAGCTTGACCCTGAAAACAAAGTAGTTAAACTGTTTCTGTGCTCTCCTTTTCATGGAGACTGTATAAAATCATTTTCTGGGAAAGCAGCTATTTATTTTGTCGCCTCATGGAGAAGGTGGGATGCCTGCTTTTATTTGTCGGTTCCTTGCTTCCCTGTTATGAACAGTAAAGAAACAAGTGGATGAACTGTGCTGCTCCTGACCCTTCAAAGTTCACGTGACAATGCTTCAGAAAACGTGGTCTACTAATACTGTGGTGAGGTCATCAGGTTACATAGCAATTCATCAGCTTAATTAGTCCTGGAGAACCTGCTTACCTCTTGCATGAGGCAATGCAAATCTTTATGTTAAATTGAGACCAAAACTGCTGGATTTTGTTCTTTCAAACTCCATTGGTCTGTGAGGCACACAAAGGGTGTCTGTATGTTACTGGGAGAACGAAATGTGGGAAATCAGGGAATCCAGAAAAATTATTACCCTCTGTCTGTATTTTGTTTATGACCCCCCTGGAACAGGGTTTTCCACTATCTTGGCCAGTTGAACGAGATGTATGCTTGGCTCTGTCCTTCACTGATGGCACAGACTGTGTTAACAATAGTAATATCATTATGAAGTCCTAATTTCCTAAATGCCTTTGAATGCTAATTGACTCAGCATATTTTTTTCCCTGTGTTCTGCAGGTAGATGGAAAAGTCAGCATGAATGGAGAGAATTTCAACGGCGTGGAAGAGAAGGATAAAGAGTATAAAACAGTAATATTTACTCCTTCGCCAAGCAGATCTCTGAAATTTGATGGAGTAGCCAGCGGGGACAGGCCCCTGGTAGAGTTGAAGAAGGACCCCACAAGTGTTGAGCTCAGTTTACAGAGGCCTGCCACTCAGAGTGTGCACAAAGAGCCAACAGTAAGACCAATACCAACAAACCAGCCTTACTTTCTCTGCCAGTTTTCTGTCTCATAACATATTTAATCACTAGCTAATGAAACCTGAGTGCTTATGTTTGGTTTATTTCAAGAGAGTGTGCCCAGACCAGAAAAAAAAAAAAATCCTTTGTAAAGGCTTCTTTCTTTGGGATGTAGGTACAGAAATGGGAGGGGAAGATTCAAAAAACTTTTTGCAGCCACCATCTTTTTTTTTTTTCAGCTGTCATGCAGCTGATAAGCATGCTTTAAATGTGCTGGGCCAGGGGGAAATCTACTCTGTGTCCCAGCTATTGTGCAGATTTATTCAGCGCTTCTCCTGATGTTAGCTGATTAGATCAGCAACATAATTGGACTGTGCGAGCCTTTATAATTAGTCTCAGTTTTCAATTTTCAAAGAAGAGGATGTGGATGTTCTGGCAGTTCTGAGCATTCAGCTTTCATTCCCCTCTCAGAAATATTAGAAAAGGGGATAAGCTATTGAAATGCTCGGAGGGGCCAACGTGCTTCTTAACTGCCTTATCAAAGAAACAAATTAATTTTACCTTTTCATCTTTCTCTCCCCCTCTTCCCCAGAGAAAAAGGCAGGGATAAAAGTAGAGCATATCACAGCAGGAATCTAGATGCTACAAAACTGTAATAAAAGTACATAGTAAAAACAAAACAAGAAATAAGGACCGGACTGCAAATAAAGCATATAAAAGAGTTACAAACAAGTGGCAGGAGAGGGAATTCTCGCCGTTCTTTTCTGTGTAACAACAAAGAGAATCAGAGATGTGGTGAGAGTTGGAGTATGATAATCTTTTGCTTTCATCTCAGATTTCATCCAAGCTTTGGCCAGATGGATAACAAGGAGTGGGCAGGGATCTATCCTGGGGAGTGGTCATGTTTCATTCATGGAAAAGAGCTTGTGTTTTATCTTACTCACCTGCCTCACGCCAGTCTCTGGCCATGGACAACCAAGTCATGGAGCCTGCAGCAAGCATGGGAGCTGGGATGTGCCGTGAGCACAGACTTGATCCTGTCAGAGGGAGCTGGTATAGAGTCAAAAGTGAATGATTTGCAGGAAGCAGGCAGGGGTGGCAAAGCAGGGGCTGCTTCTGTCAGAATGAATTGGCTGTAAGGGAAAAGCCAGGTAAGCATTGCATCTGATGTGGGAGAGCTGGTAATAGGAATGTTTGGAGGATAGAGAAGAGCCTCAGCTTGCTGTAGATCAGAAGCACAATGGCGATCAGAAAAGTAGCTGAATGAAAGTGTTGCTGTCTCCTTTTTTAGGATTTCCAGGCCAGTATATCTGTGGAAGAGTTGAGAGGAAATTCAGCAACAGAAGCCACTGTTAGGGCTTGGGCATGTTTGTACCTGTTCGATGCCCTCTCATCCTTGCCTTTCTACAGCTTTGAGGATGCTGTGGCCAGCTGAATGCACATTTTTCTGTGTCCGGTTTCTGCTTCCAGTGTCTTAGCCCTTGTGGTGATATTGGCAAAGGAGGCAGAAGAGTTTGAATTCTCAGATTCCTTGTGACTCTGACATTTGCAGAACTCCTCTTGGTTTGTAAGCTTGAGTGCACTTAATGATGAAGCCTTCTAGAGAGAATGAGTGTGCACCGAAGTGGGGCTATTGACAGTTTCTCTGCTCTAACTAAGGATTTTATATTGCTAACTTCACTGTTTCATCAATAATGTGACTGGGTAATGCAAAACATTATAATTACTCCTGGTGCTTTAGCTTCAAGCAAAGGTATGTTTGTCAAGCACATCAAGGGCAGAGCAAGGAGAGGAGGCTGCTTTGCAGGGAACTTACATGGGGAAACAAGTGGAATGCACTGAGCATGATGGGGGGAGAGAGAAGGAGACCTACCTATGGCTGGGAGGGAATTTGCCAGCCTAAGATAAGATTACAGGTTCTGTTCCTTCTAGATGTTTGCTTCTCTTTACCCAGCTGCTTTGTCTTAATTTTCCAGGTCCTCATGCCTTAGACTAAGGCATGGGCAGTAATTCAGCTGTTGAGCATACAGGAGTGCCCTGGTTCGTGGATGGAAAGGGCTTAGATGCCAGGTTACAGAGATGGGGCATGGTACTGATGCTTGGCTTCTTCACTGTCTGTGTTGGGGCACAGACCAGCACTGCTATAGGCATCTTGATATGGATGGGATCAGTCTGGGGCCTTATCTGCAAGAACTGGGCAGCTATGCTGGACTCACTTCACTCAGCCTTCTCCCTGTACCTATTTTACTTTGATTTCTGGACAACTAACACAACGATGTCAGCGTGCATCTGCAGAGTCTGAAATGCTAACCTCCTCTCTGAAGGTTCAACCCCTCCTAAGAAGGCTGGGAATCCAAATTAGAAAAGAGCCTGCTGGGCATGTCCCACTCCTCATAAAACATGGCCTCTTGCTGGGTAGGATGCTGAACAACTCTGGCTGTCACTGTGAGCCCTCCAGAGGGCAAGAAGGGGTTTGCTTTTTGCCCCAGCAGGATGGGGCTTCCAAACTGAACATTCTTGGAAGAAAGCCTTCTGAAGCTGCCACTGTATCACCTCCCACAAGGATCAGGGCTATATTTTTTGTCTGATTCTTAACCCTACTGAATTTTTGGGAGAGGAGGAGAAGATGACAGAAACAGGGATAGAAAAGCAGCTGAGATGAAGAAGCAGAGCTGTCTGGAGTGGAAGAAATTACTACATTTCTTCTGCCTTGAGAAAACCTACAAATTGAGCACGTTTTCAAAGCCTTTTCTAAACTTGCTTTCACTGCCTTTATTTGTATACTTTCCTTTATTGATATAGTTCTTGTTAGCTATGTCCTTCCCAGGCTTTGAATAAGATTCACAGGCACTGGTTCCTCTGCCTGTTAAGAGATGCTGTTTCTAGGTTGTTTTTTTTTCTAGTTGCTCTGAGATCTGTTTTGGTTTTGTATTTTATTCATTCATTTTCTGCTGAGTCTCTTCTGTGAAGTATATATTCCTTTTCATATATACATTACCTTTGGCCCTCCTGTCCTCCCATTCTAATTCTCTTCCTGTTCTTTGCATGCCCCTTCCTCCTCCTCCATCCCTCTTAGAAACTGAACTGTTTCAGTTCAGTTGTCAAATGGACTAGTCCTGTTTTCTCTCTTCCTGGCAGGCTTCCCTTTGAAGCTTTGTAGCCCTGCTCTAAATCTGTCCGGCTAGCCTCAGGCGTTGTCTGCAATAAGGGAAGATGCTGTGCAGCTGTACTTCAACGGCTCTTCTGGCCTGAAGTTTGGAAAAACGGTTTAGTTGAGTTGCACCACTTAAAACACTAATATGACTGAGGTTTTTGGGGAGCTAGAGAAGAGTAGGGATCATTTCATATGGGTGAGACCTCAGTGTTGGTTGTCTTTTTGACAGAGAAGAACCCTTATCTCTATGTGAATCAAATAATGATTGGCAGTCAGAGACTGATTGGGAAACATATGTAACTCCTGCCTAAATTTACTCTGAAATGAGCTGCAAAAAGCTGCAGCAGGTGGGAAGGATGATAAAGAAAAATATTATCAAGAAACTATACTTGTGTCTATAGTGTATAGGTAGAGTACTTAAATTATGGAGAGGGGGTTTTACAAGAGACTTACCTTTACTCAAAGTAACTTACCAAATTTTGCCTATGATTTAAGGCTAGGAAGGATAAATTTGGCCTATAAGCATGATGAAAAGATCCCACTAGTGTTTGTGGAGCTTCTAAGAGAGGCGGTAGGTAAAGCACACCTCTTATTGCAGCTGGAAAAACTGGGGCAAAGGCCCAAAGACTGACAGATCAGTCAGTGGCAATGCCAGCAATAACATGAGAATCATCTCCTCACCCCGGTCCTACCTGTCAGTCATTAGGCTGTGTTTTCTTTCCATCATACAGAAGAGTTAGGCACATTACAAATGCTGAGAAGTTGTATCCTCTAGCTCTTTGAATCAGAAGTTGGCAAAGTAAATGTTTTGTTTTAAAACAGTATTTGTGAAGATTTTAGTGTAGGGGGATTAATTTGTTAGTGAGTAACATCACTTTATTTTAACCAATCTTTGTATGAGCGTTTAGAAATTACTGGCTTGTTATAGCTCTAATTATAGCTTTGCTCTGATCAACTAAAAAAAAATAAATACAGAGAGCAACTTTAAAAAGATCAGGGCGGGGTGGTGATGGTGGGGAGAGATTTTGGCTTTTAATTTTTCGCTAGCTAGCTTAAACTTGTCCATTTCTACTCAATGCATGCTTGGCACAAAATAAACTTTTTTTAATAAACACTCTCCTTCATCTTCAAAAATCCACTGATTGAACTGAGATTAAAGTATAAGCTTTCTTGTGGTTGAGGATTGTTGGCCAAGCTACAGGAGAGCAAGGTTGAAATCTTGATTTGTACATATCTGGTAGGACAAGTCTTTGTTCTTTGATTCATTACAAGAAACGCTTGTAGAGTAAGCATGTCTGCTCTGGATTGACAGCTTTGCCTTGAACCACACACAGGAAGATGCACGGAGGGCTGGACTACCTGAAGGGAAGAAGGTTTAGGATGAGAAGTGAGAGCAGCAAAGCTTCAAAGCACCTAGAAGGGAACTCTGCTCAGGATGTGATTATGAATCTAGACTCTGTCTCCCGTCCTCCAGACCTCCATGCGCTTTTCAGTGTCTATGAGTGACAGGAGCTTATTTTACATCCCATTTGAGCAGCAATAACTCTAGGAAAATTACCAGCAAGAATACTTAACGCTAGTTCTTGCAACACTTCCAAGGCTTCTCTGTCAATTACTGATCCACCCTGGTCTTTGGCTGTAATAGCTGGCCTGTGTATAGCATTATATAGCTGCCAGATGAGGCAGATGACTTAACGTGTCAGAGCAGCGTTTTGGCTGTAGTACTACACTGGCACAGCATGCAAGGCACTTAGCTGGGGCAGCCCAAGGTCATGCCACCATTACCACACACAACAACGGAAAACGCTGGCTTTCATGAGGAAATCATTGTATGAAAATTTTAAAGTCAAAAATAGGTGTACAATTTCAATCACAGAAGTTTGAAAGATGTGTCAGGCAATTTCTACATGTGGCTATTGATACTGCAACCAATTTTATTCCTGAGTGATTTTACAGGATTTAAACTGTAGTTCTAACCTAATTCTTCCCAATATCTCTGCATTGTCTCTGGTTCCAAACAGCTTGTTTTGTTGTGTTTTCATAGAAAATACAGTAATGATATTTCACGTGATTTTGTGTACAAGTAGTGTTAACTGACCTGTGTTTTGATTTAATATACAATAAGGGTTAATAAAGTTCTACTGTAACTTTCTTTGGAGTTTGAATTCTTGTAGTAGTTGTGATGTGATGTTCAGTGTTTTAGGAGTTCCTAGTTATTGTATTTTTAGGGGTTTATAAGGATGTAGGTTCTGCCACAGCAATAAGCAGCTTGGCTGTTTCTGGCTTGTGTGGTCTTAATTAAAGAAGTACCTGGACGGATATCCTAGTTTATGGGATGAAAATCCTGTCTGTCACAAACTGAACCAACTTATTTTCATGCCTAATAGGTGTTTGATAACTCTATATGGTCAGCTGTGCTTGTGTCTTTGCTAAGTGAATACCTTGGTTAGCAGAACTGAGGTGTTGCTTTGTCCTCTGTTACTGATGTGCTCATAACGGCAAACGCAATCATAATATTTAACTTTCCATCATGGACTAAGGCTTCTAAATCCTAAATGGGGAAGGTCACTTTAACTCCTGGGTAACTGATGCATGGGGTAATAAAAACACCAGTCCAAGTAGACAGCATTCTTCAGTTTTCAGGAGTTAAGGAGACAGAGTCTTCATACCAGCCTGGAGCTGGGGGCAGAGATAACCACAGCCCCATCGCAGCAAGGTTTTTCCTACTTCCCTTGAAGGCTTCCTCGCCTGTGGTGGTGGATGAGTAGATGTTGTGTGACCTTCCCTTGTAGGCACCTGCAGCAGAGCCAGCATATGGACTGGCTCCGCGGTCCCACAGAATGCCGCCTCTGCCCACACGAACGTGTGTGGCTGCAGCGGGGTGGTGCCGAGAGGCTGCGTGGGTCCTTCAGCCCACGGGTGAGAGCTCCTCTGAAGCACCTCAGAAACATCACTTGCCAAGTTGTTTGGTTTTTCAGTGTCTGTGTCAAAATAGGAACCTCTTAGGTACAATGAAATGCTTGTATGCCATTTTCATATTCAGTGATAACGTCATCATTTGATTACAAAATGTTTATGAAACATGAATGATGACAGTCTGTGGTAGAAAAGACATTTTATTTGCTCTATCAGTACAAGAATTTTCTGAAGTATATCATATACCTGTGGATAAAATACCAGATAATATTACATTACTTGGTATTATAAATAGAATTAGATATACTGGGAATGAGAGTTCCCCAGAGAAGCTGACTTAATTTGATTATAAATTACTAATCAGTTCTATATTTTTAGCTTTATGTCGCTAACGTCTAATTGCTCAGCAGAGGGAGGAGGAAGAGTCAGGTCTCATGAGCAGGAACAGAACTTGTGTGGCATGCCATTGCAAAATTCAGTTTTCCTGCAGCAAGTAGTAGCTCTTTTTTTTTTTAACTCCTCTTTGAAAGAATTTCTGTAAATAACATCTATGTCTATACCTGGTTCAACCTCTTGGATATGGGTTGTGGGTAGATTTAATTCCTGCACTTGTGTAGGATAGCTACATGACACAGCACTGTGTTTAGGTTCCTGAGGTAAGTCTAGACCCAGAGGTGATAAAAATGCATCTGCTGAGCTTTTTAAAACCTTTGAGAGGCCAGTGTGGCTGTGCTCTTTCCCCAGCTTCAGCTGCCGTCAGCACTTGACTTCCCTAGGTGTATGTAACGCTGTTTAACACTTTTTGTATCGGCCCCGGTTTATCACTGTTCATAGCTTTAAAGCCTCTGAGGTTGAAAGTAAAGCTGAATTTATTTTTTTTTTTCAGTTCGGACAGTTGCTTTTTGAGAGTAGAGGGTGAGTTCCATTGCCTTACTGAAAATAATAATAATATAAGCATTAATAATTGAAATTTGCAACAGTTTCTTTGGAAGGGCTTATGCTTTGGAGCAGTGGATAGGGTTGTCGGGTAGGTGCCTCTTGCTTTTCCAGATAAAATCTACCTTGTTTAGGGCAAACCCTGAGCTCTCAATAATAGCCATTTGTTGAGGTTTAATGGAGGTTTGTAGGTTGTAGAATGACAGAATAATTCAGATTGTAGATCTCTAGCTGAATCTCCTGCTCAAAGCAGGATTAGGCATGAGATCAGATCGGGTTGCTAAGGGCTTGATCATTCAAATCTTGGAAACCCTGAGGACAGAGATGGCACAACCTGTCTGGGCAGCCTGTTACCCTGCATGTCTGTCCTCATGGAGAAAAGAAATACTTATTACTGCATTGAGCAAAGTTGGTAAGAGTTTCCAGTACCTTCTCTCCCAGCTGCTGTCATGTCAGGAGCCAGAACTGAGGCGGAAGAAGACGTTTTCTTTACTTGCAGTGTTCTGCTGGGGCTTTCAGAGAGAAAGCTCTCACTGAAACGCAGGCTGGCATGGGGAGGGGAGAGGTGGGTTATATGGGAGAAAACAACAACAGAATGGCAAGGGGCAGACCTACTGGGGCACAAGACTTGTGGTCTCTGGAGCATTTCTCTGGAGCCTATTTTTTTAGCCTGTGCCTTGTCTCCAGTGACCATCTCTCCCTGCAGCGTGAGACAGATGGAAGAGGGAGCTCCATGCCTTGTTTGTTATCAGAATGGGTGTGCTCACAGGTGGACATGTCAGAGAGGAGGTCCTCAGACTTTCCATGCTGCCCTTTTGGAGTGTGTATTTTGCCCCAGCCTCATCCAGTTTGAGAACCGCTTTTAGGCAGGAGGGGGATGTGTCCAAAGAAGAGCAACGAAGCTGGTGAAGGGTCTAGAGCACAAGTCTTATGAGGAGCGGCTGAGGGAACTGGGGTTGTTTAGCCTGGAGAAAAGGAGGCTTAGGGGAGACCTCATTGCTCTCTTACAACTAACTGAAAGGAGGTTGTAGTGAGGCAGGTGTCGATCTCTTCTCCCAGGTAACAAACGATAGGATGAGAGGAAATGGCCTCAAGTTGCACCAGGGGATGTTTAGATTGGATATCAGGAAAAATTTCTTCACCGAAAGGGTTGTCAAGCACTGGACCAGGCTGTCCAGGGAAGTGGTGGAGTCACCATCCCTGGAGGTATTTAAAAGATGTGTAGATGTGGCGTTTAGGGACGTGGTTTAGTGGTGAACTTGGCAGTGTTAGGTTTACAGTTGGACTCAATGGTCTTAAAGGTCTTTTCCAACCTAAATGATTCTGTGGTTCTATGTGTCCCCGTGCCTTGCCTGGAGCGGAGGATTCAGGTGGGCAGAGGTGAGGGTGCAGTGCAAAGCGCAGAGTGGTGGGGAGGAGGGCGAGCAGCCAGCCCCAGCAGATGCCGGAGGAGATGTGCTGCCATTTCTAGAGGCTCCTGGCTGTCATCTGGCGCCTGTCCTGCTGCGAGGTGGCGGCATGGCCCTTGGCAGCTGTGGGCTCCTTCTGTTGTTCACGGCGCTGCTTGCTGCTGGCTGGGCTTGCCCAGATCGCTGCCCCGGCCACAGCCCCACACTGGTCCCCACCATTTCCTTGCAGGGCATCTTCCCAGACACATTCCCTGCCCCTCTCCAGAGCAACCCTCCCTCCAGAGAGGAGAAGAGAGGCAGGGTTTCCCGAGCACTGTCGACAGCAAAGCTCTCTGGAGCCAAAGTGTGTCCACAGGCGTTGGCGTCCTGTTGGCCCTGCCAGCGGATGTCCCCAATGACCGAGCTGTAAGAGCCCAGGTCTGCTCTTCATGGGGCATGGACGGATGAGGGGCTGTAGGCTCACGTGGGTCTGCGGGGATGGGAAACAGGATCCTTGCAGAAGGTGGAGGTATGAATCCTGCCCCCAGAAAAGAGGAAATCTCATAAGATTTCCTCCCTTGCAGCTGTTAATGAGATCGAGGGTGGGAGGAGGACAGGAATGCGAGTCTACAATAAACTATTTTTGAAATATGTTACTTTTTATTTCTAAACCTAGTCTGCTTTTTTTATTTTCCTCTGTTGAATGTGCCATTTTCTAGATCTTTCATGCATTAGAAGCACTGTGCAGTGGCTGATTGGTTTGCTGCAGATTTTTCTTGATTTGCCTACTGGGAAAGCGGATGTAAAATGGAAGCTGTTAAATAGATCAGCTGAAGTGCTACCCTTGTTTTGACAGTGTGGTTTTAGCTCTGCAGCAGCCTTGCCCTGGGTCAGGAAGCTGGCTTTTCAAAGGGATTTGGATTATTGGCTTGATACGGTCTCATCATATTTTTTCAGTCCTCTCTTAATAGTGTTTCAAGTATTTCATTACCTTTAATACTGACTCCGGCTTTTCCCTTCAGATAGCAGATTGTTTAGACAACCGTGAAATAAAGGAAGTATTTAATTACTTTGCCACTTTTCAAACCCTAGTATGTGCGATGTATTCACTAATGCATACGTTTTTGTGTTATTCTGGAAGAGGAAACTAGGGGTGAAATGTATGCTTATCTCCAGCTAACACAATCCAATATATCCTGCAATTTTAAAAGCTTGTAGGAGCTATTCCAAACCAAATGCATGATGGTTGCTAATGAACAGTTTGAAAAGGAGATTAAAGCCCAGGGATTCAACATCCGAGCAGCACGTACTGCTCCGAAACATACTCCCCACCTCCCTGCTGAGCTCTAAACCAGTCTGGTTCAAACACATTGCAAAGAAGCAGCCAGTACTGCTTTGAGGAGTTAACACATAGTTTTATTTCCACTGTGCTCACTGTGTTTCTACTGTATTATTCTCTGCAGACCTCACTGCTGGAAGCAGATCCAGCCACCAGCCAGCAGGTTGAGGCCAGCCCTGCAAGTGCGGGACCTGCGAGCCTGGCGTGCCCATCCCCAGGTGGGTTGTTGCTGCTGCCCTTGCCCCTACCCTTGCCCTTGCCCATGCCCGCTGCCAGGGCTGGGGTTTAGGCCCACCCTGCAGCAGGAGTCTGATAAGTGCATCTGCAGCGGCACCAAGAGGGTTCCTTAGAAAATGCAGAAGATGTCAGAAATCTCGACATAAGAAATTTTTTACAGTAAGAATGATCATTCACTGTAACAGCCTCCCAAGGGACATGGTGGAGTCCCCATGGCTGGAGGTTTTCAAGGTGCGACTGAACAGGGTGCTAGACAATCTCCTCGAGGCTCCCTTTCCCACAAAAGGTGAGGCCAGATGATCTTTTGAGGTCCCTTCCATCCTGGGCTGTTCTGTCATTCTGTGCTTGAAATGACACACCTGACTGCACATTGCTTGGGATGCGAATTGTCTGCTTTGACGTGTGTGTGAAAAGCTGGTGCCACAGCATGGTGTAACCAGAAAGCAATCAGGGCAGAAACTATAATTCAGTAATAGCTTTTGTTTAACGCTTTTTTTTCCCCCAAGACATTAAGAACTAGGGAAGGAGGATAAGAAGGGGCACTTCAGTCCTTATAGGGGCTTTAAATGGACAGTATTGTGCACACTCCTGATTTTCTGCTTTAAAGCCTTTATGCATGATTCCTAATCTGAGGAAAGGAATTCGCTGGCAAAATTTGAAGTTATTTTCCTCAAAAGGGTGTTTCTGAAACATTACCTTTGAGTAGGCATTTTATCTGCTGAAGGGTAGGAAGGCCCTAGAGAGGGATCTGGACAGGTTAGATAGATGGGCCGAGACCAACGGCATGAGGTTCAACAAGAACAACTGCCGGGTCTTACACTTCAGCCACAACAACCCCATGCAGCGCTACAGGCTGGGGGAAGAGTGGTTAGAAAGTGGCCCAGCGGAAAGAGACCTGGGGGTGCTGATCGACAGCCGGCTAAACATGAGCCAGCAGTGTGCCCAGGTGGCCAAGAAGGCCAATGGCATCCTGGCCTCTATCAGGAATAGTGTAGCCAGCCAGTCTAGGGAAGTGTACTTGGCACTGGTGAGGCTGCACCTTGAATACTGTGTCCAGTTCTGGGCCCCGCACTTCAAGAAAGATGTTGAGGTGTTGGAGCGAGTCCAGAGGAGGGCGACCAAGCTGGTGAAGGGGTCTGGAGGGTCTGACCTATGAGGAACGGCTGAGTGAGCTGGGGTTGTTTAGCCTGGAGAAGAGGAGGCTCAGAGGTGACCTTATTGCAGTCTACAACTAGTGGAGTGGGAGTTGGCCTCTTCTCCCAGGCGACTAGCGATAGGACAAGAGGACACAGCCTCAGGCTTCACCAGGGGAGGTTCAGGTTGGACATTAGGAAGCATTTCTTCTCAGAAAGGGTCATTAGACATTGAAACGGTCTGCCCAGGGAGGTGGTGGAGTCACCATCTCTGGCTGTGTTTAAGAAAAGACTGGACATGGCACTTAGTGCCATGGTCTAGTTGACATGGTGGTGTCAGGGCAATCGTTGGACTCGATGATCCCAGAGGTTTCTTCCAACCTGATTGATTCTGATTCTGATCTACTGCCTGCTATCATACTAAATTCACGGTCTTTTTTTGTTGTTCATTTTTTAAACTGGGTCTATCAAAGTTCAGCTTGGTATGGGTAAGTAAAAAGTACTATTTGAAGTAGGTATTTAAACGACATCTCTGGCTGTAATTGACATATAAGCATAATGCGCTTATTTGTTGAGGATAAATGTGACTTAAACAATTGAGCTTTGCCCTCAAACATCAATGGGGTAACATTCCCCCAAGCTCAGAAGCATATCCAGCCTTTTGTTGATGTACTGCAAGACTGTGTAGCACATGGGCTGTTAGCAAGGGCTCATTAACTGACTTAATTACTTTGGCTTGTAGGTGCCAAAACACAGAGGTTAACAATCTTGAATTGCATCTGGCAGGTAATGTAGAAGCTGCAGTCTTGTGGTGAACCAACAAAATTCTGCTCTCAAGAGTCAGCAGTGATGAGCTGATGATATTTGTCTACAAATCACAAAGCCAGCTTGTGTCAGGCTCCATACCTGTAAGAAATACTAAACATTCAGTATTGATAGCAAAATTTAATATTGGCTGGCAAGGAAATCTGAGATAGCATTGTAAAAATTGAAATGGTAAAGGAACATAGGTTTTCATTATGTCTGCTTTGGAGGGATAGATGTGGTCCAAACTGTGTGACCTTCTTGTCGAATAAGCAACCTCCTCTGCTGTTCAGTACAAGCCAGATACTTCCATGCTGTGACCCCTATGCCACTAATGGTGTGGGAACTGCTCCAAAGTGGTGTGCATCTGCCTGGCAGCAGGAGCAGCTCTCATCCCTGCTTGTGTGCAGGTTCTTAGTGGAGCCTTGGAGTGCGTCTCTTTCTTAGCTCACTCTCCTGGCCTGTCAACGAGGTACATTTGGAAGGTGCTGCAGCTGCTGTTGTTGGAGAAGGGACAGGATCTGAAGCTGAGATTCTGCTTTAGGAGGTTAGAGATATGTCGGCGTGTTTGTGCACTGCCTGGGATGCTGGAAACTGCTCTGCTTCCAATAGTGGTACCAGCTGACAGTAGTTTAGCTGTCACAATCCTCAGCTGTAGATTTGTGCACTGCTGGTCCCTTCTTCTGTAAACCAGCATCAACTTGTTGGGTTTTTTTAAGAGCTGAATGACAGCTAGGTTATTCCAGTCCAAGGCTTTCTGATGCTTGACTGATGTGGCTTAGTGAAAACAGGCAAGCTGGAATATCCTCCAGTGCTGACAGTGAGACCATGTTAATTGTGGTATAGCTACTTGTCTGGGTAGCATCTTAGGATAGGATTCATCACACGACTTCAGTAGAGAGATCTATACCTCAGTAGGCGTGTTGTAGGATACAGCTCATCTCAGCCAAAGAGGAGTGCCTGAAATAGTTTGGGTGACTCTTCCCCTAGAACTGCCTCTCTGTCTTTGTTGACCATGAAGGGTGTCCCATGATGCCCAAGTCAAGTGTAAGCACCTACATTTTGTCAGGTGAATTTCACCCTTAAAGCCTTGTTTCCTCCGAGAGATTAATCTGCCTGTGTTGAAGAAAGAAGATTATTTTTTCAAAACATCCAGTAAATGGGCTCAGAGTATATCCAGTAAGAAATTGGATTGTAAGAAATAGGTCTACATTTTAATTGAAAAATGTCTTAACCTTGGAACATTATCTCTTATATGTGTGGATTAGGTTCAGATCAAAAGCAATTCAAGTCAACTGCATCTTGTGCCAGCCCTGTTGTGAAGAGATTAGAATTTCTTCCCAGTCCTGTCCCTTCAGAGGAAGCTGCTTCAAGTGAGAAAGATGTGAAGAAACCAGAAATGGAGCAGCAGAAGGAAGCAGAGCTCCCTGCTACACTGGAGGTATGTATGGGCAAGAAAAAGAGGGAGCAGAAAACAAAACAAAAGAAAATAAGATCTCGTGTGGAAATATTTATTGTGCAAATTGGTATTTTTCTCTATATAGTGTCACTTCAGGAGTTCATTCAAAACAATCTGCCAGGGAATGACCCTGGACGATGGTTTCTGTGCCAGATCCTATGGTCATCAGAGAGTTCCCCCTCCAAAGGAACTCCCCTGTGTCTGCTTGTAGCGTTTGAACTCGTAAACTGGCTGGAGGAGAAATGGGAACTTAACCTGCAACCCCCAGTCCCACACGTGTTGGGAGGGCAGAGTATCCAGAAGCTGTAGACAGTGGAGCTTGCCCTCTTAGTCCTGTTAAAGTGTTCAACAAGTGCAGGTGATGGCAGAGGTAACAAATGGCCGTGACCATACTGCTTTGTCAGGTAAGTTAGATGTTGGTTCTGGGTTAGGATCAGCTTTAGAGTGGCCGACAGTGTGAATATCAACAACAAACGGCTGCTGGTTATTTCCAGGACTTCAATAATTGCAACTTCATATTGTAATTCTGGAGATAGAGGCTTCATCTTTGATAATGTTGATTCAGAAAACAAGTAGAAAGGATTTAAGTTAACCTTTAATTGTACCTGCTGATTTTTGAATGCTGTTCTCTGCTCCCAAATGTCTGAACAGGTGGTGAAACCAAAAGACCTGGAACAAGAGGGGAGTGTAATACTGCCATTTTTAAAGAAACTACCCGAGACCAGACAAATTACTCTGCAGAATTCTGGTCTACAAGGTGAGCAAACAGCATTTGGACAACTCAGCCAGACAGTAACTGGAGATGCATGTGTGGTGTTCAGGGAGAAGTGCCTAATCAATGACCTGGAGGATTTTGGAGCTAAAATGGTTATTTTCTAGTTGTATCTGGCTGATACTGATAGTGTGGCTTCTGTGATGCAAAGGATTTTTCTGGCTGTTCCCCTTAAACACAACAGCAGAATTGTGACACAATGAAGGGGGGCGGGGAGAGCCCTATCTTGCACCTACCTGGCCTAGCAAAAAAAACCTGTATTATGTCAATGAGTGTTATATTTTATTAGTACTGCTGCTCACAGATGAAAATGGCTTAGCAATTGGTTTTATCTCGCAATGAAAACTTCTGGAGTTAAATTCTGCACTCAGCTGCTCATGCGCAGCTCCTTTTCATAGGTGAACAATACTGTGCAGGTCAAATTGAAGGATGTGCCCATCAAGCAGAACTTGGGTGTTTTTGCCTTCATGACAAAGTTTTGCTTGAGATTGATAATGTTTAGTAGTTTGATTTTATATTGATTTTAGAGATGCATGTATGTAGGTATTGTGAAAGAAAGAGAGAGAGAAAAATCATCTGACATTTTCTTCCCCCTGAGAACTTACTAGGTTGTTAGTTTATGTAGAGGTAATATACTGATTATTCTGGTGTTTTCAAGATTGAAACTAGTGAAGGTGATCCACTGCAGAAAACGGGATTGTCTGAAAAAGAATAGAAGTCTCACTTGTTTTAAGTGGGGGGATGCTTTCCAAACAGGCTTTGAGAACAATATCATTTTATATTAGGCACGAATCAATCCAAACATCAAGTAGCAGATTGTAGGTGTCTTGCCTATTTTCTCAGTGATGCTGCAACACTTGGCTGCTCTCTAGTGTTCACAGCACGTACAGCGCTGAAAGGATCACATAATCCTTTAAAACCTATATCTGTATTAGGAATGAATGCGAGCACCATGCAAAGACTTGAAGGGGTGGCTGCCCTTGACTAGCATTAGTGTGCTAGAGCTCCCGTGTAAGGTTAGGTGCCATGTGACAAACGTAGCATTAAATACGGGCAGGCAGTGTGATCTGCAGCTCTGTTGTAAACTAGCTGCCGTGGGACAAAGCGATTGTAGTCAAAATGCCTCTTGTGGCCGAGGCGGCTCGGGTCTGAGGGTCCATCATCGCCTTTTGACTGCACCGTGTTTCTTGTTTTGTCTCGGTGCCGTTGCCTGCAGAGCCGCCCCGCGGGGCTGCGGTTCCGCTTAGGGTTCGCAACAACTGGCGGCGCTCACAGTTTTTCTCGCAGTCAGGTAAATGCGGCGCTAAGACCAGCTTCAGCCCTTCTGCTGCCCTCAGTCGTAGGTGTCTTTGGACGTGGGGCTGGGGTGAAAGCTGATGATCACGGGAACTCATTCTACCTCTCGCTTTCGTAGAAAGTGTCTATTCCTGCTGCACAGTTGACAAAGAGCTGTTGGGTTGCACGTTGTTGTGATGCTCTGTTTCAGGCACCCAAATGAAATCACTTGCCTGTAAATACCTTTTCCTTAATTTCTTTAAACCAGCCTAATTTTCAAAGACATTTGGATAGAAAATGGCAATGGTTCTCTTCGTAACTGTGGCTCTTGAATAGCATAGTCCCATCCTTTTAGCTTTGCTGTGCTTTTTCCTTCCTTGCACTGAATCACGAAGGGAAAAGTAGATCAAAGTAGGTAACACTCAGTGTCCCAACACTGCTAGTGCCTGTGGCCAGAAGTAGATGCCATTAGCTAGTGGTAGAGTAGAACCTGATGTTGATATTGTGCTCCTCTATACCCAGATAAAAAGTAGTTTTGTTGGTGATGGGTGTAATCTGTTTTTCTGATTTACTTGCTTGCGATTAATCCTTGCATTTGGTTGTGGGAGCAAATAGAAAACTAATATGAAGCTTTTTTCTACAGATACTATGTAGCTTTAATTGCAGGCTAAGAACATTTTGCTGTGTTAAATTTAATTTTTCCTTTTTCTGTTTTTTTTAATAGCTGATTCTGATACTGGTGAGAAATCAAATGTGAGTACCTTTTTTGCATCGTTGTTTGGTTTAGAGATATATCTTTAGCAAAAGTGAATTTTTTATGCAAACTGTCTTGTAACATCACCAAATCAGAATGAGATTGTTTTTTTTGTCATGGAAGTCAGAGAGAATAAATAAAACCCAAATCGAGATGTGGTCTGAATCTGGAATTTATGCATTCTCCTCTTACCCGGAGGGAATGGTAACTATACAGTACTCGGTTGATGGGGCCACTAAAGCTTCAGAATCTTGAAACAATATGTAACTCTAAATTATCCATTCTATTTTAAATGCATAGAAACTAGAGGAGACCACAATTCTACTGTCTCCTCAATGAAAAAAAAAAAACAGCACAAATGCTGCTCTGAAGTACACAGTATTTGATATTCTGTTTGTCACATAAAAATAGACATAATCTCTTCCTATCAGATTAAAATACAACTCTTAGTGAAAAGGAATATGACATCAAGTGTCTAAAATTGCCCTTGATTATAAGGATTTTAAACGTGTAAATGTATCATGTAATGTGATCCTTAGTGAAGCCTGAAATTTTATTTCGTTATGGATAAAATTGAAAATAAGGATACAGGCTGTTGTGCTGGCAGCCATATGAAATTGAGAGAATATTTTTTACAATCACAAATTGCTTTGCATGTTGCACAGAAGATTACAGAGAAGCAAAATATATATTTTCTTTAAATTTGAGTACCTGCAGGTATCTCTGTTCAGTGCTGCTTAGAGCTTTCTTTCAGATCTTTTTCCTCTTCAGTTGAAGTTTCCCAACCATTTCTTTGCAAACCAAATGATTATTTTATCATTTAGATACCTGTGGGCAATCCCAAGTGTCAGTGAAGATAAGAATATTGTCTGCTAACGGAGAGAATCATTATCTAGTTCTAAATTTCCCATTTTAACATCATCGCCAGGGGTAGGCCAGGCGAAGCGCAGCTTTCTCTGGCAGCCTTGTGAAGTACAGTGTCAGAGTCTAATAGCTTGGTTTTCCTTTGCACAAGCGTTTCAATTGCTGGTCGTGGGATCCAGAAGAAGAGCGAAAGCGCCAGGAAAGGTGGCAGCATGAGCAAGAACGCTTGCTTCAGGTAGGGAAGAAACTACGTGTCTTCCACCATATGGTTCAGCTGTTGAATTGTCCCTTTGGACGAAAGTTGGGCATTTTGTGTCGTGTTTTCCACATCTTCTGTGGATGCTTGAGCGAATTCTGTGGCAGATTAGCGATAAAATGAGCATACACACGTTCTCTGTGGTTTGGGCACTCTTACATCTCCCTTCTCCACTCCGTGAAATGACCAACAGGACTTAGTTCTGCATTCCAGTGCAGAGTTAAACCAAATGTTGATCCTCAGCTATATTTAAAGTACGTTGTGCATGGACTACAAGACTCTTAGTTACTTGGAGCCTCTTTCTGGAAACTGACAATGTGCTGACTGACATCTATGCAACTCTTCTTTAAAACGATGGTCTTAATAGATTTTTGTAGTCTTCTACTTTGCTCACAGGTTCTTCTTGGAAAACGTCAAGCTAAATTTGGACACGAGGGTTTGGGGTTTGTTTTGTGAGGGGGGTGAAACCCCCTTAAAACAACCACTGGTTTTGCCTAGTGGTAGAGTAAGCTGTAAAAGGTCTGGGTTTGTGTCCTAGTTGGGAGAAGTGCAGTGGTCCTGAGAACTTGAATTTTCCCATTGGTCAGTAGTGTCTTTTGAAACTGTGATTAGGTTTAGTCCCAAAGAACTTTCCCCCGTGTAATAGAAGAGTAATCAACTGTCAAAGGATGGAGAATAATAAAATGGAGTCTTTTCATCTTTTAAGAATGACTTGTGTGTTTCTCTACTGCTTTCTTGAAATAATTTCTTTTTAGCTAATATGGTTGTTTTATCTTAAAATGGTGTAAAATTCTCCTCATAATCTTTCTGGTATGTGTGAGTGTTCTCTCAATAGTGAATGTGTCTCTTCTGGATTGGGCAGATGTGGTTTCTAATTTGAACAAAGTTGGAACTGGTATAAAAAGGATATGGAAGTCACTGTTCTTCCCCATATTTAAACCAGTTCTGTCAAACGATTTTAAAAGTCTCTTTGAGATAATATTTCATGCAAAACTGTGTGAAAACAATTCTCAAGAAATAATTCCATCAAGGAGGAAAATAAGCTACTTAGCTAATTATAAGCTTACCCTCTTCAAACCTTTACACACCTTTCATTTATCTTTTAAACTTGCACAGATATTCATCATTCATTAAATTGTACTGGCATCTCTCTTAAATTAGTACCAGTATTTGCAAAACCTGCTTGTTTATATGCTACTTTGCTGAAATTTTTGATGTAAAATCCATGCCTAAGTGTTTTGGGGTGTTTAATAGCTTTTTGGAACTCTTAATTCTGGATAATAAACAAGGAATTATTGACATTTTTGAGCATAAATTTCATTTCTGACCAGAGATTTTAAAACTTCCGACAAATTAAACAACTTATAGTATATTAAAAGTTCCTCGTGGTTTGAAGGTGTTAAATCTAAGTGCTATATAAGTGGGGAGAGGAGGAAAATAAGCTTTTTTTGACACCCATGGATGTTTCAAATTTTTATATTCCTATTTCATCCTGTTTCTAGTTAAACCACTCTTAGCAGGTTCATTTTCACTGTGGAGATACTACAGATTTTACTCTGAATATATAATGCTCTGAATTTACCTGTATTTGTATCCTCTTACAGGAGAAGTATCAGAAGGAGCAGGGCAAGCTGAAAGAGGAATGGGAAAAGGCCCAGAGAGAAGTTGAAGAGGAGGAGCGTAGATATTACGAGGAGGTATGAGGCTCAAAGGAGGAGGCTGTTTATTGTCTTTATTTGTATTTAAATGCACCCACTTACATAACTAAAAAAATCTCATACCTAGATTAATTAATGAAAAACCTTCTCAAGTCTGAATTCTCAGGATTGTTTCTCTTAACCACTACCATAGGCACGCACTGAGGAAAAATATTTAAATATTTAGACAGGTATCCTCAGAACCTCCGCATAGGTGGAGGTGTCTAATTGCTGTGCAAGTCAGGGTGAGTCAGTATGGTTGTGCCTGGGCACACTCAGACTTCCCTCTGGAGGCAGAGCCTTGTGTGTGTTTTGACATATACGGTGTGTCTGGACTTGGTGGCAGTCCAGATGAAATTGTTGTCTGCCTTGGGCTTGATCATGTAGATGTTTTGTAAACTGGCCTTGTTTTAAAAAAAAAAATCACAGGAAATGCTCAAAGCTTGCAGTTGTAGAATATTAACAATATAGAAGAGAGTGTTTTTCTTCTGTTGTATGTGGGTCATTATTGCAGGAAATTGGAAAATATTCATGGTTTCAGTTTCGCTAGTACATTATGCAAATTGATGTCTTACCATCTGTGCTTCAGGGCCATACTTGTGATGTGAACAAGAAATTTTTTTTTTTCAACTTTCAGAAGTTGTTTCTCATGTACCATATTTTTATATGAAGTTTAATAGACTTATGTTGGGAGAAACAGCGGTGCTATCCCAGCTGGAATATTCTTTCGAGTTTTGGACATGCCATCTCAAAGATGGCAATGGTGAAAGGAAAGGGAGTGCAAAACATTGAAGCAAATTAAAAATTGAGGTGTTACCATTGTTCTTGGTACCACAGGTCCTTACCTAGCCATCTAAATGTGAGCGTGTAGCCAAACTTTATGATTCTACTTTTTAAGCTCATAGTTGACATTCTGTATTTTTAACCCCTGCTCTCTCCTGCTCCTCTTTTTTTTAGGAACGTAAGATAATTGAGGATACTGTAGTACCATTCATCGTTTCTTCAAACTCTGCTGAGCTCCTCTCCTCCTCTTCCTCTACCACTGAAGGAAACAAGACAGTGGTGAGTTTCTCATGGATTAGTAAGGCAATAAAGACTAAGCTATTTTCAGTGCAAAGTTTCATTCTTCAACAAAGACTAACAAAGTCTGGGAACAGTAAGCGCAAGAGTATTCCCTGGATCCTTTCCATAGCTGGTGATACCTCAGAGTGCTGTAGCTTGTATATTTTTACAACTGAAGAGCCATACTCCCAAGTAAACTGCTACCATTCTGTTTTGGGCTAGAACAGATGGTGATATTTCCTCTCTTTGCAGCTGCTTCTCTTCTTTAACTGGTGCTGTGAAAAGAGAGTCACCTGTTTCTATTTGTTTTAACTACCTTCTCAAAGCCAACAAAATCTGAAGTGATCTCCCTGCATCCAAAATCTTGAGTGTAAGACAGTACTGTAATCATGTCTGAGATAAAACTGAATCCTGTCTCCCCACTTTTCCTCATGTTCTCTCCCACCATTCCTCCTAGAAAGCAGCAAAATGAACAGAGGGATGTTCACTCTCTACTCTCTTTCGGCTTATGCGGCACAAAATGTTTAACTCGATGCATCTAGCATCTAATTAAATAAGTGTTTGCCAGAGATCAGAGAATGACACCCAGATGAGATCAGCAGAATAAATGTGGGATTCCCAGACTTAATTTTCTCCTGCCTAGGGCACCCACACCAAAGAAGACATCTGCCTTTTTCCATTCAACTCCAGGATTAGGAGTACTGTATCATCTGGTTCTCTTCTCCGCCTTCCTGCCTCCCTGTTACCACTCATCCCTATGCAGAAGCATCAGCCATGGCCCTTTTTCCATCCACATGGCTGTGTAGTGTTAACTTCCTGGATGGAGTTCTTCATACAGCATTCAGGGCAGTACCTGCACCCAGAAGTGAAGGATCTCATGCCATGGGTTACCAAAGCTCCACCAGTCAGCTATGATCCACTCCAGTGCCATTTTGGAAGTAGTACTGGTGTTGCCATTTAAGAATGCCCAGAGCATGTGAGTAATTCTCTGCCTCCTGGCAGAGTCAAGAAGCTGAGGTCCCTCACAAAGTCCTCCCAAGTCCAATGGGAGACTGTCTAGACTTTCGAAGTCATTCAAGAATTTCTGCCAAAAATATGTAGCAGCAAGTTTTATTTTGTCATGCTGAACACCATCTCATAATTGATAAGTCCTGCACTTCTGTTTCACGCTCAATTTAATACAATTAGTTGATTGTTTTAGCTGAACTCTTTGTTAAATCCAAAGTTAGTCTTACCAACGTCAAATGATTCCACTGTATAATGTGAGATGTTCTTTAGGATAATAAGGTGTGTCAACACAGCATATCGGGGGGCAGCCAGTGCTTTTCTCATGCGTGTGCTGATACCAAATTCAAGGGAAGCTCCTTGTTCCCTCCCCTTCTGTCTTCTAGAACACAAAAGATTCAAACAGCTCTCCAGAGGAAGGCAAACAAAAAGAAGTTACAAAGCAGAAAAAGCTGCTGTGGGAGCAGGACAGTATACCATCTCCAAAAAGCAAGGAAAATGAACTCTGGCAAGAAAAGAGGAGGTATGGATCAAGCCTAAGCATTTCTTAGCCCTGTGGAGCTTTGTGTTCTGTAGAGTGCTAGGATGTCACATCTGTCCATGATTAATGCTAGAGCATCAGCATCTGGTGGCCTGGTGATAGGTATAATATATCGCGATCAATACTCACTTGCCCCAGGCTTACGCGTATATGGCAATGCACAGTGCTAGTTTTGCATACCAGAAGGCTTGCCTTTTCAGTCTGTGGCTTTGCTGAAAGGCTGCCACATCAACCAGATCAGAGCTTAGATAGCTCAGACATCTGTGTGTGTCACTGCACTGTGTCTTGTGTACAAGTGTCACAAGCCATTTGGAGGAATAAAGGAGCAGCAGCTGTTTTCTCTCAGGATCTGTGTGAGATTGCCTGGCTATCTCAGAAGTGCTGTACCCAAACTTGCCTGATGGTGTTCAGATTCCTGGTCTTTGCTCAGCTGCTACTAACAGCTTTCACAAAGATGAGAAGCATCTGATGATGCTGAACACTGGATAGAGAACACTGAGAAAAGGTGTTTCCCTGGCAAATAAGCCATTTTCCACAAATCCGGAATGATCTTTAGTGTGTGTAAGCAGCAGTGTGCGAGGGAAGTAGGAAGACTTGGCATGTTTGGAGACTTGTTAATTCATGACAGTTTATCCTCATTGTTTTGTCATTGCTGACACGATAACAAAAACCTTGTTGCAAAAAATAGACTGATGTTCAAAAGTCTGATTTTGCCATTACATTCTAGGTGGCATTTTTCCTGGCATTATTTATACAGTGTGACTTATTTGTATTGGCAGTGGAAATAACATGTTCTCGGGACACCCAGAGATGTGTATCTTGAAAGGAGGTGAACAGGAGCACCAGGTGCCGGTGATGGAGCGCAGCTCGCCTGCCAGGCTGAATCTGCTGTTAACTCAGGGTGAGAGTCAAGGCTCTTCATATGCATGTATTCTTTTCCAAATAGAAGTCTTGCGGGTATATACGGTGGCTTGAAATCTAAAAAATTTTGGAAATTAACAGTACATGTATATCTTCAAAATGTGAATGTCTCAGATTCAAAAGTTATTTTGTGTTAGCAAAGATAAATATGTTAAGGTGAAGTTTAAAGTCTTGTTTTCATCAGAGGTGAATGTTTCGGCTGCACGTAGGAGTCTCGTTTATAGGCCTGCGTGTTCACAGTAGTAATCACACAGTTATCTTCCATCTTTTACATAATCTTATATACATATAGGATTTATGTTGATACAGAGAGCATATTTCCAACACTTCTTTCATGTTTTGATAGCTAACTGGATTCTTTATGTCCATTTCAGTCCAGTAAAAATCACTACCTGTGATGTGTAACCGTTTCAAGCCAAGTCTAAAGTGACACCTATCTCAGTTTTGCCATTAGAAATGTCTGATGACATGTAAAATTAATAGATTTTTTTAAGCTCCCATAAATAGTGATGTTTTTTGAATGAAGGAATTTCCCCAAAGCATTACTGTCAACAGGGTCACCCTAAAAAAAAAGGCAGATTCACTAATTTAGCATCATTATCTAATGCAAGTGAAGAATGGAGAGTAAATAAGTAGGCCTAAAGATTCTGAAATTGAGTTTTAGATATTTGTTTTCAATCTAGCATCAAAATTGATGATTCTAAAAAATGAAACATCTATGTATGAAAAAGGTTTCAGTGTTATTACTTGCTCCAAATGCAAATTCAATTTGTTAAACTTAGCAGGTTTGCTTTCCCTGTCCACAATTTTATTGTATTCTTAGTGCTTTGATAAAGGTTTCTCAAATAAAGAAAACAGAAGATATTGCCCAGCAGTCCATCCATGTGGATTTGTAGTAGTAATTAAACAAACTTCAGAGATTTGACAAATTTTAACTTCTGCTTATCAGGCTTTTTTTCTAGGTTCTCTTCAGCAACTTTGTCCCCTACAAATATTGTGACAGCTTCTTTCTTGCCCCTTAACACATCACATCCTTGCTCTCTCCTTAAGTCCCTAAATAGTGAGGACTAGGATTTTTTTTGTATTGATATCAAAAATAGGTAACAAGCCTTTCATAGGCCCCAGTGAAGTTTTTCTTCTCCTCTAAACCAGCTGGTTGGTGCACATCAGGGTAAGGCCCTCCCCAGCCTGCAAGCCACAAAATTCATCCGGAAGGATCCAGGTAGTGTGCTCTGTCTCAAAGATGGGACGGTTGGCTGCCTGGGCATCACAGATCATTGCGTATTGCTGGGAGGCTGTTACTGTCACAGAGGCTTGTGCAACCATCTGAAACACAGAAGGAAATTACAAGGGAAGAAATGTGTTTATCAGTAGGCTTATGGAGAGCAGTAACTACACCACCTTCCTCTTAACTCTTGCTATTGAGAAGTTTGGATGCCCAGGCACCATGGGAAGTTTCTGTCTCTCTGGTGCTTCCTTCCTTAGGACAGAAATATTTTCTTTTCCCAAGGGCTCTTTGTGGACAGCTGTTTGACCTCTCCCTTTCCCCCCTTCAGAAACTGAGATTCAGCAGCAGGGTAGGTCACATGTATGTGAAGGTAATGCAAGGGGACGTTGTCCCACAGAGGTCTTCTGGTGTAGCAGAGCCCATCTGTTTGTGTGGGGTTTCTGAGAACTTATTTATAAGTAACAGTACATCTCACGTCTCCTTTATGGTGTGCCCACAAGCTATGCTGGTCTATAAGTATTGACAAAAGCATTTTATCACAAGTGTTGAGATTTCCCCACCTCCGATTGTAGACGTCTCCTGGAATCAGCAGTTGCTGACAAAGCAGTCCCCACATCACGCAGAGGACATTCGGCAGAGACCATTCCTGGGCCAGAGTACGGGACAGCAGCTGAGCTCTGCAGGAGAAATGAGGAGGTGAGAATGTAAAATAAAGATTAGTGCAGAGGTTGAGAAGTCCAGCTCACTCAGGTTTCCCTTATATTCCTACACAGCATTCTTTATCAGTTAAGTTTCATGGGTGGTCCTGCAGTGCACAGACACCTCTGATTCATGGCTTTCCCACCAAGGCTGCTAACAATTATCCACTTTGTTTCTCATTACGGGTACCCCAGTAACAAGTTTCATGAGGGAGGACTCTCCCTGCTTGCCACTCTCTGACTTCTTTCTCCTTAGGTCTTCAAACACTCATCTGCGTAGCTGTTCCTGTGCTTCATTTGTTTTTAAGTCCCTAAGACAAACATTTATAGCTAGTAAGTGGCTAAACATCAGGGTGGGAATGTCAGGAGGAGTCTGCCTCTTCAAAGTTGGTATCTGAGAGCTTCATTCCCCAGCTTCTAAACACACATTTGTTATACTTTCTAGTTCTTTAAGGATTATAGCTTTTAAAAGAAGATACATAGAGATTAGTATTTTCTTTCTGCTATAAATTTGGTGAGGGTTTTTTTTTTCTCTGATGCTTTGCCTTGTGTTTTTGAGTGAGCGTTACTAAAAAGTAACGCCAGTTCTTTCAGTAAACAAGGTTCAGGTTGGACATTAGGAAGAATTTCTTTACAGAAAGGGTTATTAGACATTGGAACGGGCTGCCCAGGGAGGTGGTGGAGTCACCATCTCTGGATGCGTTTAAGAAAAGACTGGACATGGCACTTAGTGCCATGGTCTAGTTGACAGGGTGGTGTCAGGGCAACGGTTGGACTCAATGATCCCTGAGGTCTCTTCCAACCTGGTTGATTCTGTGCTTCTGTGATATGTTTACCTAACATTTGCAAAAAGTGTATCTCTGTAATGAGAAAGGAACATCTGTTTTCATTAGCATATATATGAACACAGTCTCCTGCAAGATATGTGTTACCTCTATGAAGCTTGTATCCAGTCAAAACTAATGTAGATTGAGGTTTGATTACCTGTTCCTCATAATAAGCCACTTGTGTGTGTTTGAGAAAATTGTTATTTAATCTGTAAACAACTTTAAGCAGTGAGAGGTTGAATCAATCCTGTGATTTCTAATAACAAAAAACATCCATAGTTTTTCTCAACAAATTCTTGCAGGGTAGAATGGACACAAATAAGAATAAACCACTTTTCAGTGTTGGTAGCTTCCTTTTTACTCAGTAAAGTGCACAGACCCTTCATCAGCTCTACCAGCGTGCTTCTGTGCACATCCCCTGGGGAACAGAGGGTAAAAGGTGGTGTGCCTCCTTCATCACTGTGTGAGCTACATTGGGTTGATAGGTGGGTAGGAGTCTGCACATGGATGATTACCTTGTGAGTTATCTGATTGAGCAATAGCAGGCAGACCAAGACTCAGAACCAAAAAATGTGTGCTATTTTTCATTGTATCAAAATGGCAGCGGACAGCAAATTTATACCTTGTTTTCCTTAGGTCAGATCTTTAGAACTGACATTCCTAAAATCCATCAGCTGGAATTTCTTGGTACAAAACCTCTGCTTTTAATTATTCTTCAGCTGTAGTAATGCATTCTCTCTCCTGTATTTTAGGGCAGGCTATCATGAGAACTTCCGATCTGGGCCATCATCTCCCTGCTCTCCTGCTGCTCCAAGTCAGTCACCCAACAGGTACAAAAGGTCAATAAGGAATTTTGCAGACCGAATACATCTTGTAGTCGCTGGTGAACTGCTGCAGTGTAAATCACATTAGTATTATGTGGATGCGCTATTAATTCTTCTAAATGTTGCAATTCATAACCGTCCACGGAATAAACATGTAGCTCCCTCTCCCATATTTCTTGCCTGCTTCAGCAGTATTGTTATGTTTTTTCAAATAACACGGTTCAGAAAGCAGCTGTAGAACTCTTCTTGATCATTGAAATTTCAATGAAATTGAAATGGGATAATATAAGCCCCAGTCAAAGTAAGCAGTAAAGCGTGAGTTCAGAGCACTTAAGCCAAAGGATGTCACCTTCGCTGTGGGTAGTCACATACTCAGGAGCAAGGTATGCTCTAGTTGTTGTCACCGGCTGACATTTCAACACTTGATGATTTAAAAAGGAATCCTTCCCTTAATTTCCAGCCTTGAAACACGTTTTGCTTTTTTGCTGGTTTTTAAACTTTTTTCTACATTCATGCTAATGTCCTGGAGATTTGATTCTCTCAGGCAATGAGTTATGCAGCTTTCAGTGAGATATGTGTACCACTTTAGCCTGATAGAATCACTGATAATTTAGGGTGTATTAGAATCAGTCAGCTTATTAAATAGGGTAAAGTAATACAGCACAGAAAAAATATCATAGCCCTCCTTCCAATGCCATTTGCATTGACGTGGAACTATTAGGAATTTTTAATGTGAACAATTTTATCTGTTTTTTCTAATTGTAGCTACAGTTTTGGTGGGATTGCAGATCATTTCTTGCTACATGTAACTAGTCATGACAGCTACTTCATATTATTTAGCAGCTTTATCCTGATCTGAGACCCTTTTCCAAGATCTTTTCCTGAAATAAATCTTAGTTTTGGAAACAATGGATGGGATGTAATTCATTGTTCCACTAAAAGATTAGCAAACTTCTCTTAAAAACTTTCCCAAAGCACTTTATTCTTTGATCCAACACTTTAACTTGTCCTTCTAATAACTGATGGTGGAGAAGAAGTAAAAACAAAGGTGGACTCAAGAATAACACAGAGGGATGTGAGCAGAAGGCTTAAGGTTGTAGGGGAGGAGAAGAAACCAGGGAAGTTATTCTAAAAGGAATAATGAGAATGAAGCAACAAGACAGTGGTGTGCCTGTGCTGCCAGTGTACAGGGTGGGATAAAGAATGATGGGCTCAGGAGTGACAGAGATTAAATGGAAGGAAGGACAGTTTTCTGGTTGTGATGAGTCTTTCTGCTGCTTCTGTCCTTTTTTTTCTTCTTTTTAAATGACTTTTTTTATCATGATGCAGTCCAGATCTGTCTCTGTTGGTGGCTTATTATGTTGTTGCACCAAAACCATGAAGCAAGATATTGTAAACTTGCTTCTCTGTGTACAATTTCATCAAACCATCTTTTCAAAACTTGTGAAGTATCCCAAAGTTTCTCTCCTGGTTTCAGCCCTGGCTGAAAAAAGCGTGGATGACACATAATGACAAGGGACCCCTTTTAGTGCCAGGTTCATCTCACTAGACAAACATCAGTTCTGGCAGGCTGGCGGACAAGTGAGAAGGGAAGAGCATGAAACACATAGAAGTGTGCACCTGTGCTGCCATTAAAACCATTACAAAAAAGGGTACCAGTTATTCCTGGGGCTTTGATCCGTCACCCAGCTGTCATCAAACAGCTGATT
Source organism: Nyctibius grandis (assembly GCF_013368605.1). Classification (NCBI taxonomy): domain Eukaryota; kingdom Metazoa; phylum Chordata; class Aves; order Nyctibiiformes; family Nyctibiidae; genus Nyctibius; species Nyctibius grandis. Next base: position 28,217,539 of record NC_090663.1, read on the forward strand.
TACTAGAAAGGTCTAGACAAGACTGAAGCTTAAGGAGAGAGTTGAAGTATTTTTGCATTGCAGACGGAGTTGTGATTTCAGATTTACTCTAACTGGTCGTAATACTAACAAACATGTAGCTGCAGCAGCATAGACTAAAATTAGTTAGCAAGTGCCTGATGCCTGGTCTGTGCTACTGCAGTAACACTGCTACTGTTGACTTTGCCAGCCTATTTGGGTGTAAGAGCAGCATCCCTGCCTTTTGACTTGCAGTAAGCAAACCTGTTTGCAAACAAATTGAAAAATTTCCCGGCTCAGGGTCTGATTCAGGTAATTTGTGTGAATATCTGCTTTGATTGCTGTAGCGTTGACTGGGTCTCGGTAATCCACAGGTGTAGTTCCCTGCTATCTGGGTGTCTGTTACAAGGCTTGCATCTCCCTTGATCTAGCACAGCAGACTGGCAGGGAAATGGGTCTGAGCTGCTGTGTATTCAAGTGTTTTAAGTCCTCTACTTGCTTGTCTGCAAGGCAGATGTGCAGGCTGGTCAGCAACACGGTTGAAAGGTCAATGTGTATTTATGTGACACCTCCCAATTCTCCTTCCTTCCATTCTGTCCCTCTCCATAAACCTGTGTAAACATTTGGGTATGTTTTAGCATCAGTTGCTGTTCTGTTTCCTTAAAGTCGTGTTTGTCTCCTAGGTCTGTCAGCGGAAAGAAGCTTTGTTCTACCTGTGGGCTTCCCCTTGGGAAAGGAGCTGCCATGATTATTGAAACGCTTGGTCTTTATTTTCATATTCAGTGCTTCAGGGTATGTCTCTTGCTTTATTAAAAATCGCAAGTCATGCACAGTGTGAGGAGAGAGGATACTGAGGCCTGTAGATGTGAAATTGAAAATAAGAGGACCAAGGAATTCGCATGTTTGTTATGTATGTTTGTGTGTGTGTGTTTGTAGAGAAGTGGAAGTAATGCAGCTAATGTGTTATTTTGTTGTCAGACACATTAATTGGACTAAAACCTGTGATTTGGCAAGCAAACTTAGCTTCCTCACTTACAGAGGGAAGCATCATATAATTTCCCAGTTGTACTCATTGTTTTTAAACATAAGATTAGCTACCTTGTGATTTTTTTTCAAAAACCCACTCAGTTCTGAAGCCATCTTTGATCTGACCCATGGCTGGAAAGCTTTGACTGTGGAATGGACAATGTCTTTGGCCTTTTACCAGAGCTTTCAACAGAAATACTTCACAACTGTTCTTGAGTGTCTGAAGCTAGTGTTTTCCAGAGAACTCGGAAAGTGTCCGTTTCCATTGTCTCTAGCCTAATTGCTTTTAGACACTCATAAAGCCTTTTTTGGTTTTAGACATTTACCCAAACTAAACCTCTGGCCTCTCTAAGCTTTGTCCGGCACAAATGGGCTGGCTGCAGAATGCAACGTCAAAATCAGGGGTCCCTTAAAATCACTAGACTTTACTTCTGTGTAAGTGGACACTGCTGAAATCCAGTCCTAAATACTGTTGGCTGTAAAAGAAACCTTTCACTGATTCGTAGTGTTCCCTAGGAGTATGGGCTGGGTTCTGGGGGTTATTTTTTCCTCACTGTTCCAAGAAATATTGAAACAAAAGTAAAAATTTGGGGACAGTTGTGACAGATAGTCAGGCATGGTCTCTTTTACTTTCTCTGTTCTTCAATTGACAGTGTGGCATTTGCAAGGGACAGCTGGGAGATGCAGCAGGTGGGACAGATGTCAGGATTAGAAATGGTCTTCTTAACTGCAATGATTGTTATATCCGATCCAGAAGTAAGTACCAAATCCTGTGCAAAGGACAGTGAGCTCTTAACGATGCTGTTGCCATGATTTTAACTGATGAGTTTTTCTCCTCCTGGAACAAGTGTGTTCTCCCTTATGCCCAAATGGCTTTGCCACTTAGGCGTAGCTTCACCATGGGAAGGGGAGCCTTCCCATGCTGTTTTAATCATTCTCTTGTATTAAAAAAAGGTTTCCAAGTCCATTAAACCTTGCCCAGAGGATGTCTGTTCAGCAATGTTAGATTTAAAGGCTGTTTCTATGCATAAATATAAACTCCTACACTGTGTACACACATTGCATGTCCTGAAGGCTTGGATCTGTCACATCACATGAGACAAAGTAGATACTTCTACTGGGTCTAGGGCCCTGGGTCTTGTTTGGAGAAGTTCTGATTTTTTTATGTTTCCAGGCCTCCATTTGCAGACAAAATGGTCAAGGAAGATACTAGGAACATTCATAATGAATCCTTGTGGTGGTATCTCCAAACATGCGCTGAAGCATTGCTTGCTGCAAGTTTTGAAGAATGAGCCAGACAATTGCATGTCAGAAAAAAACTTGATGCATTTTTCTGCCTTAGAGCAAGTCACTTGAATGTGCTTCCTAGTCCTGGATTTCTGTGACTGATACCAACTTGCTAGAGCATTTCAGCTTCATCCTGATGTCACCAGTGATATGAGATGGGCAGTGCTCATGCTGGCTTTCTACTTTGTGGAAAACAGTAAGACACAGGAAAAAAAACAAGGGAGTAATTGTTGCCTTCCCTGATACTTGTTGCTGTTCTGTACATTCACTGCCTACAGTCCTAGCTGATAAGTGGAGATGTAGAGCTCTTTTCACTTACTGTGTCCCTTCGTGTCTCTCAAAAGCAGCGGCTCTAGAAATCCAGGAGTAGGAAAGGTACCTACCTACCTTTGCTAGCAGAATAGATTTTTTTTTTCCTCTGGTGTTTCAGGAGAGAGATGTTTCCCCATTAGCAGAGCTAGAGGGTGCTATTGTACAACCATTTGTTTGCTGATTTTTTTTTAAATTTTTCTAAGAAATGTTAGCAACTTATTATTATTGTTATTTATTTAACCTGACACATTTAGAAATAGCTTTTCCTCTTCAGGCTTGATACTACAAACCTTCCTCCTGTGGGTGAGGTCCTGACCTTTAAAATGCACGTTTGCACATCCATCTTTACATAAAAAAAGAGAGGCAGGTGATAAAAGTAATCTTTTCCTTTTCTTCTTAATCCTTTTTGCTTAAATAAAAATTGAGGTCCCTTAAGGATAGATGAAGGCTCAAATAAATTATTCATCAGCTTATATGCTGTAGAAATCACCCCCTCCATCACCATTTCTACAGCAGCGGTGCTAGAAAATGCAGTGCAGAGCTGTGCAGTGTTTCGTGCAGTAAGGTTTTGCGTTTGTACATACCTAGCACAATGGTAACCAGGTCCACAACAGAGGGAATAGGTTTTGAGGAAATGTATGGTTTCTGAAGAATAATGGCAAGGGTTTTTTCCTGCAAATTGCCTCTTCCTGCTGTGTCCACTCCTCATGCAAAATCTCAGAATAGAGTTAGCTGAATTCAAGTTACACTGTCTCTTGTTGACAGTTTCAAAGTTTTTATTTTGATAAAACTGCAAATATGGTTAGTTGCTCATTTTTAACTAGAATTTGACAGACTCCACATCTGAAACAAAGGACAAACTGGTGCAATGTTAGTGTTTTGCCTTTCAGTTCTGGGAAGTCTGATGCTAAATATAAAATCAGTTGCCTGATTGCACAGTTCGTGCCTTCCTGCCCCCACGGCTACATCTGAAAACCTGTGCAGCAGAGCGCACAGCTGACTGTCTCTGATCCACCCAGAATTAATCAGTATTGTTTTGAGATGCTTTTGGACATCTCAATGAAATATTTTGGCTGCCAGAAGCTTATTTGGAACTGTGGATGATTCTGTTTCAAAATAAGTTATCAAAAACCTTAAGAGAGAAAAGCATTAAAGATTATGCATTAAAAATATTTCTATTTTTCAATAAAAGTGAATGGGGTTTTATCAGTAGGTTATTTCTCTCCAACAAAGCCTCACAAGGAAGGGAACTTGGTATTCAATGTCAAACACAGGGAAAAGTTACAGGTTTGTGAGTGCTAAAGTCAAGGGCAAGTAAATTCATGAGATTTCCTGTATGGCCTAATAAGGCAAGGGCTCTGTATTACCACGTAACACAAACCAGGCACAGCTAAAGAGGACTCATCAGTCCTCTGTGTTACTATTTTGCCACTGCAGAGCCTATAGGTAAATACACCTACAAGTACTTGGGGAGTAAAATGAAAAAAAAGTGCATGCAGAATGCATTTGTCTGTATGGCATGGAAAATATATTTCCACTGGAGTTACGCTGAATCCTTCTTTGCAGTTGGTGCCCGAGCTTTGCAGGAAGAAAGAGAAGCAGGGCACAAATGATATATATTTCCAGATGCGTTTTTTTGAATTGTAGAGATCACATGAGAAAAAGTCTATGTATGTTGGTTAAAATTTGTCAACTAATGTCTTGGTTTGGTTTTGTTTTACCCAGCTGCTGGACAGCCAACTACATTGTGACATGACTTTCAGTCCTAATAACTTTCAAGAAGGGACTCTCTTCTCATATGTATCGGCTGCCTCCAGACAATCACTTGTAAGAGCTTGAATCCATGGACATCATGGCGCTCATCTTATTTTGAAAAACTCATAAAAACGCTGCACCTGCTCCTTTCAAATGCAATATGTTGTTTTTCCCTTAAGAAATTTGCAAAATATGTATGACCATAGTTAGGAAGGCAAAGCCTAAGTACTATAAAAAAAAAATCCCACCTTTCAGGTATGCTTATGATTTCCAGTCTGTTACCTTGTTCTTTTGAAAGTAATAAGAAAATAAACATGCAATAAAGCTGTTTTGTTTTAATATTTCTAGGAATAAAAAATTTTAAGTTTACAGAACCTTTATAGAATATGCCAACTTGAGCTGAGAAGTAATTTTAAGATAGTATCTAACCAGTGCATTTGAAAAACTAAACATCACAGCACGACTTCTCTGTTATAACTGAAGCTATAACTTTTTTTATACAGAGACTAGTTTGATAATACATCCTGTAATTCTGAAGCATTTTGTGTTTATATTACCTTCAGTGGAGGGTAGGAGTTATACAAATAAATTATTGCACCTTTAGTGATAGAATTCTTTTGTTTGTGTACCTCAAGTAATGTTCACGACTATAGCTTAATATTCTCTCAAATAAAAATTTCTTCATTAAACCTAAAGACTGTATACCGTTAACGACAGCAAGATTCCCATTAGGAGCAATCCTTCTTACTAAGTTCAGCAGCCCGTGTTGTTATTAAACTTGATGAAAGGTGATGTGGGGGAGAGGCAGCCGAGTGGGCGGACACAGCTGAATTCTGGGTCTCCGAGCTGAGTTTTGATGCTATGGTGAAGCTTTTCTCTTTGGCGTGTAACTTGCCCATTGATGGTCTGAGTTGGTTTGAGATCTGCTTGTTCACTTCCAAACATTACGGTTGGTTGAAGTCTCATGCAGAGAAATACGTGTGGTTTGGGTGCCCTTCAGAGCAGGGAATTAAACAGCCTTGAGCCTGTGTTCCCCCCAATAAAGTCAGCAAAACCCGGGAGGGCGGACGGCAGGCAGGGAGGAGGCTGGCAGCTGTTGGCGAAGAAAACTTTAACTTGCCTGTGTTTGGGCCAGTTTTCCTTTGTGGTTTTTGATTAAGCATGTGCTCCTTATAAAGTGATCCAGCACCTCGTTGAAACAGGAGTCAGAGCTGTGTCACTTTATCTACAGTACACAGACGAGGTTAGGGGATGTGTTGCAATTGTAAAATATCCTAGTACTTTTTGGTAAACAGTTATTGGAAATATCCCATCCTAGCAGTTCACGATGTGACTTAAAATGGATGAAAAAAAATCTACTTATTCTGCCTTAAAACCATGATAAAACTAAATTAATAGAGATTTATTTTATGTATGTGCACATCCGTTGTCTTTTGATGTGTTGGTAAATGGAAATGAAGTGGTTATTAGGGAAGCAATAATTTTGAGTTGTTCTATAACTAGCAACTATTTATTTAAGCACTAGACAATTGCTTGCATGTGAGTTGCATACCCATGCAAAACTGCATGTCATTGAAAACCCACGTACGATGGTGTCATTGAAGGATGTTGTGGCTGTCTGCTGGAAAGTTACATGTTACTTCCTTAAAATTGTGCCTTAGAAAATGCAAAGCTGTTGCACACAGTCAGCAATGACTTATGGATGCAATAAATCCAAAAAACTGAAGTCCTTTGTGGACTTCATCTGGGGAATATTTTTTAAAAAAAGAAAGTTAAAAATCAGAAAAATGTTTTGGAAATAAAACAGTGACATCCAATATTTTGATTAACCATCTGCATGATTTACCGTTAAAAGGTTTTGATAACCAGGATGTTTCTACTTTGCATGTGGCCATCATAACACTTTTCCGCAAATAATGCGTAACGTGGAAATTCAAGAAGTGGATTTTCTAACCAACTTTGTACATCTGTGTAATTCCATGTGCTGCATTAAGGATATGTGAATATATGATGTCTGGGCCTAATTTTTAAACGAGACCATGCATGCTTGTGCATCTGTTTGCTATGAGTCACTAACACCGCTTCACCCGTGTGATAGAGTGTAGATGTGCAAATCGGTCCCCGGTGTATAAAAGGGTTGGTTGTCACAGAGGTTAAATCTGCTGCTCATTCACGTAGGATTAAGTGCCCAAAGGGCTTAGGAGCATGGTTGGGACTAAAATGCATGGGCGAGGGGTGGGGTGGGGTGGGGGCATGCATCACACTGCAGTCACACCACTGGGTCTCTGAAGCTGCTTAGAAATTGATCCCAGTGTCTACAGCTAGTTTCATATATGCATGTTTTAGTGAAATTGATTGTAAAGCGAAATGAAGCAGCATTCTTAGACAAAATTTCCCCCCCCATGAGCATCTGTTCACCAGCACAGAATAATTTTCAACAGTTATCTAAATTGTACTTGCCAACTGCTTACGTTTGATTTTATATTTCCGTTGGAGTCCTACATGGCAAATTCGTTCATGCTAAGATCTTTTTTTTCTTCCTTTTTTTTTTCAGTTTAAACACATAAATGTGATACATTTCTTATCAGGAACTTTGAACACAGAAAAAAATAACACTTTACTACAATTGAACTACAATGTAAATGTATTTGTTGCAAAAAATGATTTCTTATTGCTAAGCAAGTACAGTGTATGTAATGGGTTTTAGATGTTTCAGAATTTATTTAGCCTCTTATGACTTCAGAGAACCTGAACAGGTGTCATAACCCATCTGTATTTTGCAACCCCATTTTCCATGGTGTACTTTTTCCTTACTCTTGCTATGTAGTGTTATTGATGCAGTACATCTGTAGTTTTCAGTGAATGTCCTAAAGGTTGGTGAACCAGAAGGGGACCATCCTTAACTGCATGGCCATTCAAGGACAAGGATTGCTGTCCTAGCTGGGGCTAATGTTGAATACTAATTATGCTAATCTTTATTTTATTTATTCTAAAATGCCTCTGGAAATTAGGAAAACTTGTCTAAAATGCAACAGCTTTTATAGTAAATGTATGTTTATAAATAAAATGTTGATTACCTTTGGTGGTGTTGATTTTACTTATTATAACTAACTTCTCCTATTGCATGCGACATGTCTGTGAAACTGGATTGCAGAGTGCGTACGTCCCTTCGGTAAAAGCTTCTGCTTGATTGGGGTCAGCTCAGCTGGGCTATATTGCACAAAACTTAGTATACGAGATGAGACAATAAAAAAGACATACTTGAGGTGGGACAGTACCCTGTGGATTGCTACTGTAAGCTGTATTTCCAAGAGCACATGTGGCTGTCATGGTCAAAGACAAGCAGAGATGGCTTTCTGCGAGTCAAACCCAAGGTTCATTGCTGTTGGTGGACTGTGGTTCAGACTTTAACTCAATAAAGCACTTTATGTATTGCAAAGCTAAATATGTGCTTGGTTAATTCCATTTCTATATGGCAAAGATCCTCGAGTTTGTGCTTAGTTATGTGTGTGCTGCGCTATCACTGATTCGTGAATCTCAACAGGTATGTGGCTTCACCAGTGACCAGCAGAAAGTTCACACAAAATTTTAAACTATTAACTGCCCTTTTTTTTTTCTTTTTAATTGGGTCTTCAATGTATAAGGGGTTTGGTTTTGTGCCAGAAGCACATCTCGGCTGTTAGATGAGTCATGGGGAAGTACTGACAATTTAATTTTTTGAAAGCAGATTTTTATCCTAGTGCCTTAATGGAAATGGTAGTGGTCTTGCATTACTACTGCGTGTACATCTCTGGACAGAGGGCCAGCGCTGCTCTGGGGTGGAAGAGGTACCCTGGGGTTCCCAGAGGCGAGCGTGGGTGCCACATCTGCGGAGCAGCTCACTGCTGCTGGAGGTTGCTCTGAGACTGGGTTTGGAGGTGGTTGGGCAGCTGTTTCTGCTTCAGCAGCTCTGCACCAAGGTTGCTGGGCACCCAGACAAGCATGGTTTTGGTGGTTGAGGCTCTTGTGAGCCAAGTAAAATGGTGGAAATCCTGGTATGACTTTTTTTTTAATGATTACTTTCTGGTGAATGTGTTGTGGCAGCTCTGACCTGCCCAGAGTCGTTTATGATCCTAAAAGAGCACTGATGGGGGTGCATTCCACCGGCACTGATTTAATACCAAAATAATTACACAAACCTTATAAAAGGGGAGTTGTGTCACCTGCTCACTTCACCAGCACCTTCATCTGCGGGTAGCAAAGGCTGCCAGGAGGGCCTGGAGGGAGACCACCCTGCTAACAGACCCTTGGCATGCCCCAGAAGAGGTCTATAGCTTGCCAAGCAGCGGGATGAAGCTGGGGGCATATGAAAGAAATAGGAGGTGGTGTGAGAGGGGAGAGGGCTGTGACAGCTGAGGCTCAGACATTGGGGCAGAGGATACCCCATGCAAGGGGGATGTGTGCCAGGTTCCCCCAGGAGAGCGCTCTGCCTCATCCCCATCCAGTCCAGGTGCGATGCCTCCATCCATCCCCTTTCCCCCATCGCAACCAGGCGGGACGAGGGCTCCCCTTCCTCCTCTGCGCCCTTGCTCCAGGTCCAGCCGACCCCCTTTGTTTTGCTCTTTGTTTTCTCTCTTTAGCGAGTGTTTTGGTGCAGAGATCATCAGCGAACACAGCCGGGCACTGGTGGCTGTCAGAGGCTCTAGGCACAGGTAATAAACAGCAGCAGCTTGCTCATCTCATGAGTATTGATCCTTATTCCAGGCAACTCTTCTGGGGGATAGTTAAAAGCAGGCAGCTACCACTTTGTTTAGAAAATTAGCTTTAGGTACGGTTCTTGCTGCCCAGTTTAGCAAAGATTTGGTCTCAGATGGATCCCCTTCCTGATAATGGGAAGCTGGTTAAGTACTTAATAAACTTTGTGGAGAGGGGGCTCATGCCGCTTTTCTCCCCCCTTGTCTTTGCTCTCCTGAGAAAAGGTTAGGTAACTGGGGAACAAGATAACAAAATGCTCATTTTCAGAGACATGTCTGCAGTGAAAATCAGAAGGGGTTGTGGACACTGGAAGGGAGCAGATGACCACTACTTGGCTGGAAAAAAAAGAAAAGATGCCAGAAAAATACATCTCCTGTAAAGGCAAGGAGGACTCCTATATACCTCTAAAAGCCTCCGGTAGGAATGTAATTTCATCTGAATTTCCTGATAAGGGGAAATGGCTAAACTGGAAGCCGCTCAAGTTTTGTGAGCAATAAGAGCCCAAAACAGAGACAGAAAGTATAGGGTGGGCTGTGACTCTTCTCACGGTACAGTGTGGGGTTGGTGTTTTGGGAGGGTTTCTGTTTTCTTGTTCATATTTGTTATAAAATATAGCATGAATTAAACATGTAAGAGGGATTCTTACCCCTCTGCAAGGCTATAGCTGCTGCTCTGTGGACCTTACTGAATACACCACACTCTGCAAGATAGCTTTTGGAGCTCTACCCCACAAAGCATATGGGTTTTTAAGCCATTTAGGAAAAAAAAAAAAATCCATTGTTTAAGACAATCTTATCAGTCGCTGTTAACTCATCTGTAGAGTCCATCTGCTTCACTGCACATGATACACTGCAAATTCTCTTAGCTAATACCAGTTCACAGATGCATGTTTTCTAAGCAGGTAACCTGCTGCTGAAAACATGCAGAAGCCAGTTGCGTGGGTCTAGAAACTAAACCAAAATTAACAGAAATGCAGATCTTCCCTTGAAATAACAGAATTTATCAAATAGAATAAAATGAGGTTTTAAAAATGCCTTTTGTTTATCATCTCTGATTATAGACAATGAACTACCCCAATAACAAGCACGGGAACAGAGATGTGCCATCCACACCTCTGGAAACTACCTGGTAGCTTCCCGTGTTGAGTGTCAGAGCAGAGCGTTAGGACCTGTGGGACAGAAAATGTCTTGGATGGTTGGATCAAGCCTTTTCTTCTGAAAATGTAAGCACCAATATTGGATAGCACATGATGTAGCTCTTCAAATAGTTTTTTAAGTCTGGGGTTTTCAGGAGCTCACTAAAACATACTTCCCATACAATACACCTGCCACCTGACACATTTCTTGTGGAAGGGAGAAGAGGATCTCTGGCAATATTGCACCTCAAGCGCGTGATGCCCTGTGGGAAACCCTGTTGCTCACCACAGGATACTCAGACTTGGAGACTCTCCTAGAGAATTTTGCATGACCCTAAATAGAGTTACCTACTCCTGATGTTTGTATACCTTCTGCAAGGACTGGTTCCGTTAGTCTTTCGGCAGTTTAAAGAGCTTGCAAAAAACCCCATAAAAATAACCAAACTATATTTTCAGGGCATTCACAAATACACATTACTGGATCACAGGATGATCATTAAGTCTTTATTCCCAGAAACAAAATGACCAATGCAACAGGTATTAGCCACTCATGGTATTCCTATATAGGTTCAGCAGTGTAAGCTATGAAGATCAATGTTTTCTGCAAATGAGAAAATTTCCTGTATTTAATCCCAGCTGAGAGAGTACCAAAATAATGTCTTGGGCGAAGACTTTCACAACAGAATAAAATCACATGCCTGTACCTGGAACCTGAGGATGGGATGTCATGCCCCAGCATGGTGTGACACAATTGCTGTGTCTCAAAGCATGCTCTATCACTTAAAAGACCTATATTGATACGAATATGAACCTTTATGGAATATATACTTGGAAGGACCTCCCTCAGGTGTTAATGGGGATAAAAAGGTTACAAATATATCAGGAAGATCTCAGAAACGGAGTCATCCAATCTTTTCCAGCTCAGAAAATTAATAGGATGTACCAGACAAATGAGCTGCTTCTGGAACAACTTCTGTGCTAATGGTCATGCCAGAACTGCTGTTCCAGGGACTGGGACTCGTGTGCTTCCAATGGATATCCCCTCTCATCTGTGGCCAAGTGCTCTTTGGTTGCCTTTGGGGTGGTTCATAAAACACTGTGAAAGTGCACAAGTCCAAGGGGGAGGCATTGCACTAATCCTCCTATTTCTCAATATGTCCATATCACCAGGGAGGTGTTGCCTTCAGATGCACTTTCCTGGGACGTCGTCTAAACATTGCCATGTGAGAGCAAAGTGGTTCTTTTTCCAAAGGATATTGCATGTAGGGTTTTTTTTAGTCTAATTACAAACTTTTCTTAGGAAAAATGAATTCTGGTGAGTGATTTGGTATCTGTATGTTCTACTAATTAGCACTAATGTATTGAAGTAGACTAGATTTCAGCATGGACTTTCTGTGTTGGACTTTGTGCTACTATTCAAGTCTTAACTTAAAGCTTTTCTTGACTGACACATGATAACACTCAGATCATCACCAACCTGAGGGTGAAACTGAGCTCTCTGAACTGTTCCATGGACCGACATTTTGGAGGGTTTGGGTTTTTTAATGTTTAGATTGGTTCGTGTTTGATGTAGCTTTCTGGTGCCCTTCCTGGATCCGTGGGTCTACATGGGAACCCCTCTTGGGTGGAGGGCAGTACTCATGGTGTGCCCGTACACCCAGAGAGAGGGAGGCACTGCTTACAGAGGCTGGTGGGGGAGATCCTCACGCTGAAGCCACCCATGACTCCTGCAAACCCTCTTCACCCAGCCACGTCCCAGTTAGGCTTTAGATAATTTAACTGTGAAGGGAGCAATGTTAGATACAGGGCTGGAAATGTTTCAGCCCCCGTGTTCTAAGTATTCACAGGTCTTGGGCTGAGTTTAAAACACAGGGATAATAGGACAGCACTTACATAAAGAAGCCAGTTAGCACATAACACATATCTTACCAGTAGCCCTAAATATATTCTGTAGCTTGTTCTTAGTTTGGAAAAGGTAAGATGACATTGAAAAGCGAACTATGACAACATGTGCTGCTAACTGATATAATTACACATCTGTTCCAATGGACCCAAGCTGAATTTCAAAATTAATTTGCAGCCTCACAAAACCACTTTCAAACACTTACCTTGGGATGCTACATATGTGTTTAGCATTCATACGCATGCTGACAGCAAAGCTGGGAGGTAGCAGCAGAGGCAAATGGTCCCAACTCTCATCCATTTGCCTCAGCCAAAGCTGTTATCTCAGAGCATTTGTTACAGATACACATGGGCACACAACAGTTGAAAAGCCATTATCTGTTTTAAAGGTAGTGACTAATGTGCTTTTGCCCACAGCAATGCGAAAATACATGGGAAGGCTTTGCTGCAGAATCTGCTCTGTTCACTTTGCAGGAAAGCAGCTGCAATTTTCAAATCTTTTTATAGGAATAGAGGTCTTTATTTCTTGCAAACCTTTGCTGGTAGCTTTCTTCTTATATTTCTCCTGGAACTGTTGATTAGTATTTTTATATCCTTCTGTGCTTAGCAAATAGTCAATTTTAAGTTTTTTTTCTCTGAGGAGTGTAAAATATTTCACTTGACTGGATGATACAGTCCAGTATAAGTGCATGTGGTCTGATGACCAAAACTAGAAGTAACTTTCAAAAAAATCATGACAGCTGACTTTTTTGTCAGTGGTGGCAAAGCCCATCTACCACAATGTTCTGCAATACCGGGGACAGGCGTGACCACAACTGGTAACAACGCAGAGAGGCTTTCCCTAAGCGAATGAGAATTTTCACAGCTAACTGACACCTGCACTGTGCTGTATTTTATACAGAAGAGAACAGTGCTTGTAGTTTCATTTGCAAGGCTTGCCTCATTAAATCATCTTTGCAGATGATGGACTTCTGAGAAACCTTTGGGTAAAGCGAAGACCAAGGAGCTCAGGCGGCTGCACTGCCTTCACAGTGATTCATTTCAGTGTGTGGGGTGAGGGGGAAGGAGAAAGCGTTTGACTTGTACAAGCTGCAAGTCTTCCATGCAGTTGGGTTTACATCTGGGAAAAAAGCCTGGGTGACTGTGTACAGTGACATTTACAGATATTGCATTTCTTTATACACTGTTCAAATTTATGTAGGTGGTGCATTAACTTCAAAGATGTGTTTTTTTCACATGGGGCTGTGTGTTAAGTAGACAAAATAATTGAGCATGGTGTAGATGCAGATAAACAGTTTATGATGGAATATAATCACTCAATATTTGGCTTTCTCAGTCTTTCTTCGTCTTGAATGGTTAAAATCTTCTTACAGCATGAACACAATTAAACACATGAATACATTTCTCTTTGCTGCTTCAAAGCTTTTCAAGCATCCTCTGTACCTGAAGCAGCACGTAGCTATTTTCACACACTTCCAGTTGACAACAACCCTCATGCATTGCTAGCCCAGGAGCTGAAGGCTTACACTGTACTGAGTAAGCTTTGATGTAAAAAGTAATCAACTTCAGCTCCTACCAGCTACAGGCAAGGTAAAATGAAGAACGCAAATAAATTGTCAGATGTAGAAGAGTTGTGATAAATAACATCCAGGAACTGCGTGGCTGTGATGGAGAAACAACTTCATCAAGGAGCAAGCTCTCAACGGGTAAATGGTGGAGCTGCAGCACTTCTCCCCTCTTGTTCACCTGTTTCTCAGCCTTGTCCTGCACAGAAAGAATAAAGCCCAGCCGTGCTCCCACGGCACGTCGCAGGTCGCCAGGAGCCACGTTCGGCCCATGCCTGCTCTGCCCAGCGCTGCTGGGGCCCTGCTGCCCGCGCAGCCCAGCCCATCCTCTCTGTTGTAGTTCACTCTCATCCTCTGCTGCAGGCAGTTTCATTTTTTCCCCTCAGATCCCTAAAAAGCCAGGGATTCTGCTTTTTAGCCAGAAATTCTTCTCAATTGATCAATATAGCATTTTTCAGCTGCTCACTGTCCGTTTGCAGGTGGAAAGAAGGGCTGTAAATGAACACCATCGCTGCCTGACAGGCCTCGGAAAGGTGGGTGCAGACAGGGCAGGCGCTGCCCATAGCGGGGACTCCTGCGGAAACAGGTAAATAATAACATGGTTGAAGCAGCCCAAGTGCGACAAAGCTACGTGCATGCTGCACTGAGAATCTTTACTAAATCCTTGTGGCTAGCAAGGCAAATGTAAGGAGACATATTTCTCTACAGGCTGCCATAGTACTTTTCATCAAGGAAAGGAAATAAATTCTACAATATCATTTTGTTTGTTTACAGTTTTAAAGCAAAATGTCTCTTTTTTGAAGGTACTGAGCTGCAGCTTGAATACAACTATCAGTTACTCCCTTTGTATTGCAGTACTATAAAATAATTTGGACAAGACTTTGAATCATTTTGAATACTACAGTTCCTGAGCATCCCACGTCAGGGACTTGGAAACAGCTGGATTTTCGAGGACACCTGATTGCAATCCCCAGATAATCAGACATCTTTAGTAGCCCTCAAATCAGGTACCTAGAGCCACTTGTCTTGTGTAAAAGCATAGGTACTGAGACTTTTTTTTTCAGTTTTTCAACTGTATTTCAAGTAACACAAGCAGAAAAGGGGGAGTGGATTCAGTGGGGTACTTCTTGGACCACATACTTAATCACCAGTGCTTACAGAGCCCATCATCACCAGAAAATGGTAAAGCACTTTGCACTCATTAGTTGAATAAGATTTAAAAACACCACTGTGAGGCAGAAAAATATTATTATATATCTATTTCCAAACGGATAAATGGGACACAGAAACTAATTTGTCCAGAGAAAGAATGTCTTCACTAGTGAATTTAGTTTAGGCTACAACCTGGCAATAAAGATGCTAGAAACTCAGTATAGATAACAACAACAACAACAACAACAACAACAAAAGAAGCATGCATTTAACGGTTACTGTGACTATAGCATAGTGACTGCAGAGTTCAGAAGGACCTGGCTGTCCGGGTACACTGCAGTAAAAGTCACCAGAGCAAGAAGCCCGTCAGGAGTGGAGTCAGCTTGTCTGGAAATGCGGCACATGGAGAGGCAGCACGCTTTGTATGGCCTCAGCCAGACTACCAGGAGCAGCCGGCTGGGCTGAAGCCAGCTCCAGCATCTCCGCACAGACCACAGCTATTTAGTGTACAGACCTGTTGCATTAGCAGATCATTTCCTATGCTCGGAGCCGAGTGAGGCAAGCTGAATCCTTCTGGTTAAATGCCATTTTGAGAGGAAAACATGGCAAAAGATGTTCCCTTTCTGGAAGAAAGGAGATTTAAAAACTGTAAGCAAAATGTTTTCATGAGTGATGCCTGCTGCAGTGAGGGAGGCACGTGTCGTTTACTTGTCTGGTCTTCTCTACGGGCTGGGCTTCTTAGCTAGGTGATGTTAGCTTGTCTTTCTATGTGTCACCTCTGGAAAAGGAGAGCTGGAAACATCAGCACTGATGTTCCCACAGAAGCAGTTGTATCTTCTGCCTGGAGAATAACAGACATTTTATTTTAATAAAATAAATGTAAAAAATCTAAAAATCTATTTACTAGGAGGAGAGGTGAAGAAAAGACTTTTCACTAAGTCTTGATTCCAAATCATCTTCTCCAGTTAATTATACAACTACTCAAATGAATAGTCTGCATGGTGCTTGTCCTTTGGAGGTGGTTATGCTACGTCACGTGCCTGTCGGGGTGCTGGGACATGCCAGGATGTGGTCATTCAGGACAAGCCATGTGCATGTACACGGAGAAGATACCTACACCTGCCAAGAGCAGGCAGCAGGTAGAGGGCTACCTCTGAGAGCAGATGTTTGTGGCCATCTATTATTTTTCATGCCTGTTTTGCAGGGCTTTGCAATATGAAGTGCCACCTCGTGTAATCCTCACATGACAAAAACCTGATTTCCCAGGAAAATGATGGCCCACACAAGGTTGGGACTGGCCTGTAGCTGAAACAGATGGTCCTGCTGGCTTAGCAGGGACCTCGAGTGCCCAGAAAGCAGCCTGACCTAACTGCTGGTGAGAATCCCAAAGCTAGGGTGGGCTGGCAGGAGAACGTGAGGTTTGAAAGCTTTCTGCATGAACCATTAGACCATTTAATCCAAAACAAATATTGTAAAAGCAAACTGCATAGATGCTACCTGTGTTCTGCACCAAGTGTTTAATGTACGTTGCAAAAAAAAAAAAATTCCACTATATCCTTTGGAGCGTGGCAAATATTGCATGATAGTATTTTCTACACTGAGCTTATTGATGGGTGAGGACATTAAATGGTTAAAAGGATTCTTTCATGTCAGTGAATCCTCCACTAGAAAGAAATAAACAAACAAGGAAAAACTGCCCAGATTGTGCTCCTGCTTCCAGTCGTGACAAGTGTTGTGACGGTGACTGCTGCCACCCAGCTAAAGGACTGAGGCACTTTGTAAATCAAATTTCAAGTAAAGAGATTGGTTTGCGAAACCTCCTCTGCATGGAGTCACAAGCTGTCAGAGCGTGTTAGCATTACGTTACTGGAGTAAAAAGCAAAACAAATTAAGATGTTTAACAGCTGAAATCTGAAACAAAATTGTGTTTAATGCTGAAAATCTTGTTAACATATTTGCAGGCTTCCCTTTCCCCAGATATTGAATCTCAGTGTGTGTTTGCAAGCGTCTTTTTATCACACATAGAAACCTACTGCTGGAGAATAAGAACTATACACGACATATGGCAAGGAAGGGTATTTCACCCTGAATGCAAAAGCCTGTTCAGCATTGCCGCAGCGTACAGGGGAACAGGGGAAGATTTTAAGGACCAGGGGACAAGCGCAGCTGGAATTCCCTGTGTGTCTGTGGTGACAAAAACATTTTCTCAACAGCATGGGCCCAACATGAAGATTACACATGTTCTAGCATTTAATGTGAGGGATAATTTGAACTCCCAACTGGTTTTTCTTTCATATTGGCTCCTGCAATGAAAGAACTATTAAGGGTTTTAGTGATCTTCCAAGACTCTGCTTCCAGCAGAAAATTGGCTCCTTTTCCTTGGACACAAGATGAATTTTTAATTGAATTTTGAGAGATGATGGATGTTGTACTTTATTCCAAGTCTATATGCTAAATTAACAAGGCTGTCTGCTCAGTTTCCTCTTTTGAAACCACATTGAGATGAGTTTCTGCTAATTATTTTACACAGGGCATTAGACATGTGAACTGAGTCCTTATTTGAGAGTGAAATAATAGACATTTTTGCCAAGGTTATTACTTTGGATAATAAATTGGAGCTGTGAGGCAGTGACAATAATTTGCTTTCTGAAAAAGGCTTACCAGCTGAATTATTTCAAATGGAATAAAACTAAATATATTTTCACCAAAGCATTTAAAAATTATTAGTTAACTCTTAAAAAGTCTATCTTGGAGCAGGGATAGTTCCATTAATTCTGCACATTTAGCGTGTGTTTTTTCCGTACGCTCCCTCTGGTCACTTCACAGATAACAGAAAGTCCCTCAGGAGTACACTAGACTACATAACATATTTAGCCTGAATTAGGCTTATTTAGCCAGCTTTTTACATGTTAACAGATGCTATTGATAAGTTAAACTTTAGTTTTTGTGAAACAGAGAAAAAAATGCCATAGAAGTAAATGTTTTTCTTAACTGTGGTGACCACAGTAATATTTGCATAGTACTGTAGGTGAAGAAGTTGTTTCGCAGAGGTAAAGCCATTGGGAAGACAATTTAGAGTGAAATTTTGGGCTGAACATAGAAAATTTGAAAGCAAAATTCTGACCAGCTTGGGCAAAACCAGGAACCAGCTCTACTAAGTGTACGTATAGTTGTCTACCAGTCGAAGCTGGGTTGTTTCTTGAAAATATTGGGGTAGGCAAAAAGAAGGCCACCTTCTTCCAGGACGATGGAAGGCATTGCTTGAAGAGGAATGAGCCTGCAGTGAGGAACGCCTTTGCATCTATGCTTATTCTTTCCAAATGGGAACATTTAAAAGCAATTGTGTGTGTAATTTCAAAGTGGCTCAGGATAGCAATAAACAAGTCTTAATGGTTTCCTTTTGGCAGCACAGGCCTAGGTGACTTTCATACCTCGCTAAGACCTTTTCAGATGGATTGAGCAAACCGGCCATGTGGATTGGGGTTTGCACTTAATTTATCGTAAAATTGTGGTATTCCACTGGAAAACAAAAGCCACTGTGCAAATGCAGCTGCCAGTGTCTTCATCAAGAGGAGGTTAAAAACAGAGATGGTGTTTATCAACTAATAAAAGCAACAGGCTGAAAGAGTGTGGTTTAAATAGCTGAGTAATTTAAACGTGGGATTGATAGAATAATATTACACCTTCAGCATAACTGAATAATGGCCTTCCTACAGGTGACACGGTGTGGAAAAGCACGTTCAGGTCTTTATCCAGATGTGATTATGCTTCCAAATAGTAGCCTATTAAATAGAATAGTAATAAAACACCAATTCTTTCTTATAGCCCTGTATTTCAAATATATTTCAGTCCTAACCTGTGTCAGACACCAGTCTCATCCTAGTCCTCCCTTGCACAGAGGCCACCAAAGATTTTCTTTCCACTGTTGTTAATGTTTTGTGCTGCAACAGAATGACTCAGGACCAGCTTTAAGTCTGGTTGTAGCTTGAATGATCCTGCAGAGCATATCATTAGATCCCGGGAGAAGCTAATGGCTTATCTGTTTTGTGTAATTGTTCAAATCTTCTTTTCCGTCAGTGACATCTCATTTGTTTGAGTTGTATGCTAGTGAGACAACTGTCCAGCCCAGGACTCCTATTATCAAAAAAATTTTAAAATTACACTATGGCAATCAAATAAGGAAATTTTTGAAGCTATTTCTTTAGAATGACAAATTGGCCTGGGTTTTAAAATCCAGTATCTTCACGGCGCTGCACTGATTAGCAGTAGCTGATACTTTTTTACAGCTGTTATTTGTCTAAGTCATTGACACAAGTAAGTGATTTGTGCCTCCTGACATAATAACATAGAAAACTTATTTCTCAACTCTCTTGCAGGCAGCCACTGAAAGTAAGCAATAATTTTAGTATTTTTATTCAACAGCCAGCAGTGTGGTTAATACCGATTTTGTTAGACTCACAAATCCCAGTTTAATGATGCTAAACGGACAAATAGAAGTGCCTCCACTGAAATCAAGTTTTTCTTACACAGCTCCTTGACGTACGAGGCGGTGGCTCTGTCAGCAGCACAGGGTTGTCAGCATTAATGGGGACACACAGGCATCTTGAGACCTGTCATCACAACTCTTTAAACTGTGCAGCACTTTGGTGGCAGGGTGGAAAGGGAGGGTCCAAGTGCTCACAGCAAAGAGAACGGAGCAGCTTTTGGGAGGAAAAATTGTTTGGGGACAATTCATAATCTCAGCAAGCAAGCAAGTGACATATAAAAGCAAGTTTGGTGCACAGTGTGGCACGGGGCTGGGCATCTCCTGGAGACTCATGGCCGTTTCTGGGTGGATGGAAACTGTGGTTGCTGTGAGAGAATAAGTAGTTGTTATGGGGAGGGGGGAATAAATTGCATTTCTAGTGCACCTGTCCTGAGAAAAGTTCAATGCACTTCAAAGGGCACATGTCTCAGCTTTTACCTCTGTGCAGAAAAATCTGGGAGGCATATCAGGATGAGGTGGGAGGAGAAGATGACTCCCCCTGGGATAAGGGGATACTGCCAGCTGAAAGTCATGCTCTTTTCTGCCTGAAACTGCCACGCTGAGGGAGCCTAAGGTCTATGTGACCCTCCAATATCCTCCTCAGAAAACACATCCCTTGTGGCTAATTTAGCACTGGGAGGAAAAGCAGACAGCACAATCCAGACTGTTCAGGGAAATGCGAACAAAATACACAGATGAGGTTTTTGAACCCATGGCTTTGGTTCGGTTGGTCTTTAATCCTCATATACTGGCAATACTGGGGTGTATTGCCATTTTGGGGTGTTTACCCCCAGATCTTAGCAGATTTTCTTCTTCTTTAAAATTAAGTATTAAGGTGATTTACCCACTACAGCTATTTTCATTCCTTTATGGGAGTGGCAAGGTCAACACAGAGCTCCTCTTGCCTTTCTGTAACTCTGCTCAAGACGACTCTTCAACTCTACCAACAGTTTTCATGTAGACGAACCAGAGAGTGAAAGATCAGTGACCTCAGCACTGGCGGGGAATTAACTCTATAATCTAATAGGGTTTCTTTTTCTATTTCTAAATAATGGGATTCTATTAGACCAAACTGTAGTCTCGTCTTAATGATAATTTATTGTGTAGCATATCTGAATTTTGCCTTTTATAAATCACTGAGAATTACAATACACAGTTACATAATTGAATCTTCTCTTGTGTCATTAATATTTTTCATTGTTTAGAGGAACCCCTTTTTGTTCAGAACTCCCATGTAACTGGGTTTAGAAATTACAGGGGTTTTAATATACCTATATTTAAGTGATTAAATATTTTCATTTTTAACACTTTTAAATATTTTGTAAAAATTCTTTAAAAGCAAAATACTTCTAAAGTATTTTATGAGGTTTTGTACAGATTATTCTGTACGATTTTAAAGACAAATCTGGTCATAAGTTTATGTATATATCCCAAAAACTCAATCAAAAAAAAAATCATGATCTTTGAAAGGAAATAATTAAGGATAATTTGTTGTCACATTGACATTTAAATGTATTAGTGGTATGCACCCGTGAAAGTATTGATCAATGAAAGTAATCAGTAATAATAGGAAAAATTAATCACTTTTGCAGATGTATTTGACTTCAGCTTGAAAAGTACTTTGGCCAGGATTGGAGCTGACCCTGTGAATATAACAGGGACTGTTACCCACCAAAAAGGACAATGAAGAAATGTAAATGAAGCAAATTTGGGAGGCCATGCTTTCATTTGCTATTAGAATATAGAAAAATAGTGAGTGGTGTACAGCCTAAAACTTGTGATCTACAGTTTGTAAACCCATGTCTGGAACTGATCAGCAGCAGGTGATTTAGAAGAACACACAAGAAATCTTCGGGGGGAGGGAATATTTGTTAAAGGTCTCATCTTCAATAAGTAAAGATTGGCTCGCACCCTGAAATGGATGGGTTTATATCAGAAATCTTTCAGAATCTTTTATCAACGCAGACTGTACTTACTTATTCTTACTTTTAATGCAGAATTTAGTTGCAATCTTGACCTCAATAAAATCTTGTGGCGATGAGTCTCAGTTTGATTACCTAGTGATTGGAAGTATCTCCCTTTACTAGTTCTAGACTTCTGTGTCCAGTTCTGGGCCCCGAACTTCAAGAAAGATGTTGAGGTGTTGAAGCGAGTCCAGAGGAGGGCAACCAAGCTGGTGAAGGGTCTGGAGGGTCTGACCTATGAGGAACGGCTGAGGGAGCTGGGGCTGTTTAGCCTGGAGAAGAGGAGGCTCAGAGGTGACCTTATTGCAGTCTACAACTACCTGAAGGGAGGTTGTAGTGAAGTGGGAGTCGGCCTCTTCTCCCAGGCAACTAGCAATAGGACAAGAGGACACAGCCTCAACCTTGCCAGGGGAGGTTCAGGTTGGACATTAGGAAGAATTTCTTTTCAGAAAGGGTTATTAGACATTGGAACGGGCTGCCCAGGGAGGTGGTGGAGTCACCATCTCTGGATGTGTTTAAGAAAAGACTGGACATGGCACTTAGTGCCATGGTCTAGTTGACAGGGTGGTGTATGGGCAACGGTTGGACTTGATGATCCCAGAGGTCTCTTCAAACCTGGTTGATTCTGTTCTGTGATTCTGTGACTTGCTAAGGCAGGAATCAAATGATCACACGGTTCTATGTTATCCAAGTTTGTTTTTTTTCCTCCTAACATTAAGAGAAAGCTTGAGTGATGCGGTCACGGAAAGGTGAGATTAAATGGATAAAAACCAAAAGTGTGTAATTTAACTTCTCCAGTCTCGTCAGTATTTTAGTATTCATATATACCTAATCCTATACAATACAGCAAACCCCCTTGTTAATACAAATAACTTTTCCACTTCTCTTGAATGATGTATGTCCTCGATTATTCTTGCCACCTTTCTGTGAATGCCACCAGATTTGACAGTCAGTGAATCAGCCCAGAACTATTCTAGGAGTACTGCAGTTTCCAGTGGGAATTGAACATGATAGTAGGGCTTAGGTGTCCATCTAGCACATCCTCTTTTCCTGCGGCAGGACAAAACCTCCCACACCACGTTTATCTAACTTTTTGTCTCCATAGAGGTATTCCCAGTGATAATTAGATCTGTGTGTTTAAAGCATCACTGTTCTAAAACAGGCTGTCACATAATGCGTTACAAGCATATGCAGTAGATATGGTTTTAACTGCTGCCCTTTCTTCCAGATGTAAGAAGGCTTTGTTATTAAAAATGAAGAGACACATGCTTTGTAAATAAAGCACATAACTTTGGAATTAAAGTGAGAGGGGCTTCCTTGGATGTTTGCATCCTAGATGTGGTGGCATTTTGTTTGTGGTATTTACCTATGGAGATTGCTGAACTGCTTATTTTCAGAGCTCATCCCTTTTGGTAACCTTTTTAGAGATAATACAGCAAGAATATTTTGCTAGCTGTTTCTAGAAAGTTTGATATTGAGAAATCAATACAGGGCCAGGAGCTTTTGAGTTGTCCTGACAGCACTGCTTTAAGGAGATTATTTTTAACTACGATGTCAGACTCCTCGGGTTAAAAAAAAGAAAAAGTAAGAATAACCTGCAGCTTGTGACAGCCTGTGGAATATATCTGTGTAACTGTACATCACGTTGAACTCCACTAACACCATAAGGATAAACTTCAGTGAGAATTAAAGCTTCCACTTTGTAGCAACTCTGCTTGCCCGTACTGCCTACAAAGCTGAGTTGAAGCAACCAAGGACCCACTGAAGCCAAATTGTCTTCTCTTTGCCTTGGTTCTCCGTAAGAGAGTCCTACAAGCCCAAGGAGGCCACAGAGGTGGAAAGCTACACAGAGCATCCCAGTGGAAAGCAAGAAGGCAGGCGAATGCTGAGCCCAATCCAGCATGTTCATGGTTACCCACAAAAAGGCAGGTGGAGCAGCACTGGGCAGAGGTTATTCCTGGTTCTGCTTGGAAATGAGCACCAGAAAGTAACCTCTAGGTGTTGCCAATGGCTCTCTGAGGCTTGGCTCCCTTGTCTCTGGGGGAAGGGAGTGGGCTGGGAAAGCGTTGGCAGCTGCTGGAGCTACATGGACCCCCTGGCTCATGGCCTGACTTGGGACAGACAGGTAAGCTGCCTCCATTTGTTCTTCAAAACATAGGTGGGTTTTTAACAGCCCCGAGAGCCTGGGTGTATGTGGCTATATCCTGGGGCAGGGACTGTTGTGGGCACGCTCTTAGGAGAAGGTTTTAAGAAGTGGATTGGCTTTTCAAGGTGACATGTATCCACAGCTCCAGCTGGGAGCTCTGGGTGCCCCATGCCTCTGAAATGAGCAACCCAAGCTTTCACAAACACCACGGTCATGTGAAATAACCAATTTTCTTAGCCGCTGGTTTCACAGTCTCCAGTCACTTCTCTTCCTTAACCAAATAACCACAGCTACTCATGAACTTTGTGCTGTGTTCCCTGGATAGATTTTCTCCTTAGCAGAAATTAATATGTTGATTCATTTTCTATAAACATCTTCCTGTGAAATTATACTGAAGTTAATGCTTCTGAAGACCCCATATATATGTTAAACCTGTTAGTAGAGGCCTTAATGCTGCTGTTAGATTTCAGACTCCTGGAAAGGCATGGCTTCTCTCACTTACACTTCCCAAGACTGCTTTGAACTTTTATCTAATACTGTTGATAGACTTTATACATTATTCTTTTGAGCTGTTTGAAATAGCAAGAGATGTTATTGGCATTCCCTTACTGCCTCTCTTTCAGAAAGGAATGGGAAGAAGTACAGCCTCAGCCTGCAACAATAGCATGAAATAATACTCCTTTTCAAGTGCAAATATTTTAATATCTGGTTGATATGATGATAATGACAAGGATCAGCCCAAAAGGTGATTTCATCTCTCCAAAGGAAATTTCCCACCTAGGAAATGGCAGCATGAGCTTCATTTTCACAGCTGAAGTTTATTGAGCTGTTTCTGTATGAATTCCCCACAAATGGAGGAACGGCCTCAAGTTGCGCCAGGGGACGTTTAGATCGGATATTAGGAAAAATATCTTCATGGAAAGGGTTATCAAGCAGTGGAACAGTCTGCCCAGGGAAGTGGTGGAGTCACCATCCCTGGAGGTATTGGATAGACGTATAGATGTGGTGCTTAGGGACATGGTTTAGTGGTGGACTTGGTAGTGTTAGGTTAACAGTTAGACTAGATGATCTTAAAGGTCCTTTCCAACCTGAATGATTCAATGATTCTATGATTCTATGATATTTTAGTAGCACCCTGGATGAAGTCACCAGTTTATTTCATAACAGTTGTCATGTGACAACTTGTGAAAGACCAAATGAAACTGGTGACAGAAGCAGAAGGCTTCATCTTCCATTGTAATATGGCCTTCATAGTGCTGCTCTGCTTTATGGATGATGAGGGTAGTCTACAGATTAATGTTTGACTCTTAATGATTCACACTAAATGTGCAGAAAGAGCTACAGCCAGGTACTAGTTTAGTTGCTAAGATCTACTGGTGAGCTTCATGTCCCATTCCTCCCTTGTAAAGTGGGGATCCTTCCCATGTGAAGAGACCCCAGATTTTGCCTTCAGAAAGAGCTCACACTTCAGACCACAGCAGTAAGCTGCTGGCCGTGACTGGAGTTGGGCTGGTTCAGGGGACTCCTGCTAGGTACATCTATTAGCGCTTTCAACAGTGGCAAAAAAAAAAAAAAAAAAAGGTGTGAGAGGAAAAGAGGATTTTAGAAAATATTCTAATGAACCACTTTTCATGACACATCCTTTTCCCACTGGTTGATAATAGTTTGATAAATTTATTAAGTGCAGATGTAAAGATTGAACTATTTAGACACACTCGCTTCTCAGTGAAAAGGATTGTTTTTATTAAGTGTAATTTTCCTGTATGCTAGCTACATATTCTTTAGTAGCAAAACTAATGTTTGCATTGTCATGCACCCATCCATCCAAAAGATTCATGCTGCAATCAGTAATTACTTTTTCTGTTCATGTATTGGAGAGAAGAATGTGAGAGTGTGTGTGCAAGAGCTACCCCAGAGCCAAATTCGACACTAGACCTGAATGCCAAGTCTTGACATTTAAAAGAGCAGAAAATTAACCACTCAAGTTGCTTCAAATACACAATGTGAATTTACCTTTGAGCTCTTCAAGGTACAACAGGTGTTCGTATTGAAGTTGTGTTGGATTCTAAAACAAATTACTCTTTATTTGAACAACATGAGGGGGTAAAAGCAAGAAAAATAACAAACCTTACCCTCATTTCTTTACGGAAGCATCTTTTGACTTCTTATGTCCTTCTGCCCAGATCTCTTTGCCTTGTGAACCCCAGAGCATCTCTTGGTGTTATGGAGCAACTTGCCTGTTCAGCTTTCACTGGTACCACTGGTAAGAAGCTATTTGACATCATCTTCCTCCCTGGGCTCCCACTGGGTCCCCTGTGGCCCTCCTAGCTTCTGTGCTTGTAAAGGTCAGCAGCAATCCTGTAGATTACTTATTAATTAGCACTCCTTTTCAACATCCTGCCTTTGCAGAGATGAGAGAAATAAACTTCATCTATTTTCAAACCATCCATTTCTACCTGACTGAGCAATCACGAACGCTAATGAATTAACCGTTCCAACTGCTCTGCCACCGGCACGCTGGTCCTTACAAACAGTGGGTGCCCTGTGCCTCAGGCCTCCCACAGTTCCCTGAGCTGTGGGGGTGACCAGAACATGGAAGGCAGCGGCTTGGGAAAGGATTTATTGGTCAGAGGGAATAAGTGACAGGAGTTTCCAAAAAAGGACTAATTATAAGCTTGGATACATAAGTGGAAAATTGTGACCAGAAACAGAGAGGTGATCCTAGCTCTATATGAACCACTAGTGAGAGAGACACTGCAGTGTTTGATACTGTCCTGTTATTCCTTTTGCAAAGCATCTTCAGAAACAGGAGAGAGTGGTTCTAGCTCTGGAAAAGATTTTAAAAGTTTGAGCCTTAGGGAGTATGAGAGATGTAAAGGACGCAGTCTGTTTAGTTTATCAGGAAGAAGACAGATCAAGATACAAATCAGTTTAGAGCGTGGTAAAATTAAGAGAGAGAAAAGATCTAGCAGAAATGTAGCTAGGTCCGTTGCTTGGAAGCTGAAGCCTTCATGTTAGAAATAAAAACCAAAGTTTTAACAAAGTAGTGAACTGTTAGCAAAAAAATACCCAAGGGAGTGTTGTCGTCTCTTAATGTTTTCAAATCACAACTGCATGCCACAAAATGGAAGCTGAACATCTTCGCACAGCCGGGCCTGACCAGGAGTCATACCTTTAAATCACCCTCGGCTGGCTGGCTTGTTTACTGGTAATCCAGGTCTCACCTTCTCTAAGAGCTCAGGGATTAGTTCAGCCATGGTAAAGCAGACGGACCTGAGCACTGCAGCTTCTCCAGTGGGAAAATCTTTCCACGTTGATCACCATTAGCAGAGCTGCACTGCAGTCCACAGCTGGCTAATTCCTAGAGACAGTCCATTTCCTTTGAACAAAGATATTCTTAGATTGTGAAATTACTTTTGGAAGAAAAAGTAAAATGGCAAAAGCTACCCATGTTATAACAAAATGTATATTCAAGAAATACATACAGGGGTTTTTCTCCAGGAAATAGACTGCGTATTTTATTGCAGCATTTGCAAACTGATTATTGAACTAATTTTATTAGTAACACAGCACTTGTCTCAATTTTCCTGGCTCTTTTAATTGTGCTCTCGGCTCTGGCACCCTCTCCCCCAGCACCCCAGCTGCGCAGAGGGACGCTTTTGCCTTATTTGCTTCTCAGCCAGACGCCCAAACAGTCTTTTTGTTTTTAATTTTTTTTTCCACTGACTCTGCCAGAGTCAGCGAGAGTTCATCACCCCGGCGTCCCTGCAGCTAACCCACAAGTGCCCCGGCCGCAGGGGCAGCCCCGGGAGGTGGCACCGGGGTGCGCTGCAGCCCCGGCACCCCCCCCGGCTCTTCTCGGGGGCGGAGGCCCGCCCCTGCCCGTGGGGTTTTGGTGGATCTGGATGGCGGGTCTTCTTGGTGGGGTCGGCTTTTTGCTGCTAGCCCGTGCCCTGCGGGAGTCTGGCACGCCGGCCCCGCTGCCCGCTCCCCCCGGAGCCGTCGGGGCCGCGTCGCCGGGGCTGCGGCAGCGGCTGGGCGCTACCTCGGCCTCCCGCTGCCGGGCGGTGAGAGCAAAGCGGGTGCCCGGGTGAGAGGCCGCTGGTGGACTCCTGGCCCGGGTGGGAACAGAGCCCGTGGCCGCGTTAGTCGCCGCGGACGGCCCCTCTCCCTGCGGTATGAACAGAGGGTTGAAGCAGAAGAACCGTTTGCGGAAAGCTGCGACTAAAAGGCGATTTTACCTTCCACGTGTTGGTATAACGGCTGGCGAGAGCTCTCAGTCGGCCTGCGGGATACTTTAGCCGCTGACAAGCCAGACCTGTAGTTTATACCTTTTTTTTTTCTCTTTTAATCACTTAATATTGGCCATCTCCAATTTTCGAGGTAGCGACAAAAGGTCAGATCTGACGCATCTTCCGCCCTCCCCCCCGCCTCAATCAGCCTGTTTGGAAATAATTAATTACGGCACAATTAGGCAGTAATGATGGGACCCGCCGTTATGGTCTTCCTGATGTTAACGCAGATTAAAACTAATGCTGCGGAGCCCATCTCCTTTTGATGACTCAGTCCAGGCTCTGCGATGTGCCCCTTCAATCTTTGTCACAAAAAAAAAAACGAGCCCCTCCCCCGCCCCAAATAAAGCCCTAACAAGAAATCAGAAGAGCTACGGTGCTATATTTGCTTTTGGGTTTTATTATCAACAATCAATTAATGGTACACTCTTGGAAAACTATATGCACATGTAGAAATATTTCCCCTTTTAAATAGAAGCATTCATTTTAACCACATATAAATAAATCTGAAAACCCTGAACATAATTTATGACGATTATGCTCACAAACATATTCCAACAGGTAGGGAAAAAAAAATAATAATGAGAAGACATGCAACCGATAACAAAAATATATATCATTGCCTGAACCTGGTCTCTCTAAACGCAAAGGGAACCGAACCCGTGAGAACCTTATTTCTCCATAAAGACACGCCATAGAGACTACGAGAAGGGAAAACGTTATTTATACGGTCAACTAGACAAGTCTGTACTGATATTAACACTATACAGGTGAGTCACAGAGCACAGTTGTAGAAAGACACGGGAAAAGAGAAAGCATACCTGTCAACATTCAACTAAGAGCTATAGTTTGTGCCTTTTAAAATAAAATTAGAAAACCCTAACGGAGATGCCTAAAAACTGCGTGGACCGTGTAATAATAATAATTAATAATAATTAATAATAATTAATAATTAATAATAAATACAAGCTGTCCGCCGCGAGGGGCGCGGGCCCTGCAGGGGCCGGATCCGCGGTGCGGAGGCAGCGGCGGCGGCCGCCGGACCAGGGCCGAGCCCGGCGGGGCAGCGGCAACAGAGAGACCCAAGACGCAACCGAGGGACAGTGACACCGGACGGCGGAGTAAGAAACGCCCCTGGGCGCGGGGCCGGGGGGCGGCGGGGGGGTGGCGGAGGAGGGGCACGGAGAAGACACTTTGTCGCTCGGGCTGACAGTGAAAAGGAGCTTAAAAAAAAACCCCAGGGGCGGGCGGGGCGCCCTCCCCCGCCGCCGGGCAGCCCGCGGGCACAGTCTCCGCGGGCCGCCACCGCCTCCGCGCCCGCGCAGCGCCCCCTGCGCGGCCGCGCACCCCCCTCCCCCGCCCCAGCGGAGGCGCTGCGGGGCCGGCCCCGCCGCCGGGCCGGGGGCGAGGGGAGCCGGGCGCGGCCCCCCGTGGGGGCGCGGGGTCCCTGCCCCGCGGAGCCCGGCGCAGCCCGGGCCCCTGGTCATTGCTATGGGCGGGCGGCGGATACTAACGAGCGGGAGGGGCCGCCGCCGCCGCCGCCGCCGCCGCTCAGAACATGCCGCTCTTGACGAGGCTGCCTTTGGTGCCGCCGGGCCGCTGCAGCGAGGAGAGGACGCTGGCGAAGGGGCCACCTAACGAGTCGGGGATGGAGGTGATGGGCCCGGGCCCCGGCGCCCAGCCCTGCCCCGGCCCCGCCGCAGCCAGCCCGCCGGGCCCCGCCGCCCCCTTGCCCGGCTCCCCCACCGGCCCGCCGGGCCCCGCCGCTCCCTGCCCGGCGGCCGGGCTGGGGCCGCCGCCACCGCCTCCGCCGCAGCTGGGCGCGGGGTTGGGGTTGGGGCCGGGGCCGCCGGTGCTGTCGGGGTCGGTGCTCTTGGCCTCCTTGCTCTCGTCGTCGCGGGAGGCGTCAGACTTCTTGCCGGCCGCCCCGTTCTTGGCGGCCGCCGCCGCCGCCGCCGCCGCCCGCTCCTGCTTGCGGAATTTGGCGCGGCGGTTCTGGAACCAGACCTGGGGGGGGAGCAGGGGGCGGGCAGCGCGGCGGCACCCCCGCCACCGCCTCCCGCCGAGCGACCCTCGCCCCGGCCCCCGCCACCGTCCCGGAGCCGGTGCCCGCTGGAGCGGTGCGTCCCCCGGCGCGGACCCTCCGCCACCACAGCCCCCCCCTCCCCATCACCCTCATCCCACACATACCTGCACTCTCGCCTCGGTGAGGTCTATTTTGAGGGCCAGTTCCTCCCGGGTGTATATATCAGGGTAATGAGTCTCTGCAAACACCCTCTCCAGTTCCTTGAGCTGGGCGCTGGTGAAAGTGGTTCTGATC